>NC_059168.1:104976623-105681516 GCF_019923935.1 Bubalus bubalis | reverse complement strand
CAATCAAAATATAACCTAACATAACCTAGGTGTTGCTGTGAAGGCAACTTGTAGATGAAGTCCATAATCATTCGATTCCAGGTAAAGCAAAGGCTCCTACATGACCTGTTATTGTTTAGTCGCTCAGTCGTGTCTGACTCACCTACAGCCTCCATGGACTGTACCCACCAGGCTCCTTGGTCCATAGCATTTCCCAGGCAAGAATACTGGAGTGGGTTGGAAGGGGTCCAATTCAGTTCTTTAAAAGCCCCTAAGAGAACAGCTGAGGCTTCTCTGAAAAATAAGAAATTCTATCCATGGATAACTCATGCCAGAGGTTCAGCCTGCCATTTCCAACACCTGCTCTAAGTTTTTTTAACTTGTCTAGTTAGCCATCTTGTAGCCAATTCCTAGAAACAAATACCTTAATCCCCCACTGATTCTTTTTCTCTGGTTGAACCCTAAGTGACACAGGTGTCAAAAGAAATCAAGGAAGAAAGCACAGTCTTTTCAGAGAACGGTGCTGGGAAAGTTGGATATCAACGGGCAAAAACATTAATTTAGACTCTCACCTCACAGTTCACTTCAGTTCAGTCGCTCAGTCGTGTCTGACTCTTTGCGACTCCACGGACTTCAGTGTGCCAGGCCACCCGGTCCATCACCAACTCCCAGAGCTTGCTCAAACTCATGTCCATCAAATCAGTGATGCCATCCAACCATTTCATCCTCTGTTGTCCCCTTCTCATCCTGCCCTCAATCTTTCCCAGCATCAGGGTCTTTTCAAATGAGTCAGTTCTTCGCATCACTGATTCTTCGCATCAGTGGCCAAAGTATTGGAGTTTCAGCTTCAGCATCAGTCCTTCCAATGAATATTCAGGATTGATTTCCTTTAGGATGGACTGGTTGGATCTCGAAGTCCAAGGGAATCTCAAGAGTCTTCTCCAACACCACAGTTCAAAAGCATCAATTCTTCAGTGCTCAGCTTTCTTTATGGTTCAACTCTCACATCTATACATGACCACTGGAAAAACCATAGCTTTGACTAGACAGACCTTTGTTGGAAAAGTAATGTCTCTGCTTTTTAGTAAGCTGTCTAGGTTGGTCATAGCTTTTCTTCCAAGGAGTAAGCGTTTCTTAATTTCATGGCTGCAATCAACATCTGCAGTGATTTTGGAGCCCAAAAAATAAAGTCTGTCACTGTTTCCCCATCTGTTTGCCATGAAGTAATGGGACCGGATGCCATGATCTTAGTTTTTTGAATGTTGGGTTTTAAGCCAACTTTTTCACTGTCCTCTTTCATTTTCATCAAGAGGCTCTTTAGTTCTTCTTCATTTTCTGCCATGAGGGTGGTGCCATCTGTATATCTGAGGTTATTGATATTTCTCCTGGCAATCTTGATTCCAGCTTGTGCTTCATCCAGCCCAGCATTTCTCGTGATGTACTCTGCATATAAGTTAAATGAGCAGGGTGACAATATACAGCCTTGACATACTCCTTTCCCTATTTGGAACCAGTCTGTTGTTCCATGTCCAGTTCTAACTGTTGCTTCCTGACCTGCATACAGATTTCTCAAAAGGTAGGTCAAGTGGTCTGGTATTCCCATCTCCTGAAAATTTTTCCACAATTTGTTGTGATCCACACAGTCAAAGGCCTTAGCGTAGTCAATAAAGCAGAAGTAGATAATTTTCTGAAACTCTCTTGCTTTTTTGATGATCCAGCGGATGTTGGAAATTTGATCTCTGGTTCCTCTGCCTTTTCTAAATCCAGCTTGAACATCTGGAAGTTCATGGTTCACATACTCTTGAAACCTGATTTGGAGAATTTTGACCATTACTTTGCTAGCGTGTGAGATGAGTGCAATTGTGCGGTAGTTTGAGCATTCTTTGGCATTGCCTTTCTTTGGGATTGGAATGAAAACTGACCTTTTCCAGTCCTGTGGCCACTGCTGAGTTTTCCAAATTTGCTGGCATATTGAGTGCAGCACTTTCACAGCATCATCTTTCAGGATTTGAAATAGCTCAACTGGAATTCCATCATCTCCACTAGCTTTGTTTGTAGTGATGCTTTCTAAGGCCCACTTGACTTCACATTCCAGGATGTCTGGCTCTAGGTGAGTGATCACACCATCGTGATTATCTGGGTCATGAAGATCTTTTTTGTACAGTTCTTCTGTGTATTCTTGCCACTGCTTCTTAATATCTTTTGCTTCTGTTAGGTCCATACCATTTCTGTCCTTTATTGTACCCATCTTTGCATGAAATGTTCCCTTGGTATCTCTAATTTTCTTGAAGAGATCTATAGTCTTTCCCATTCTGTTGTTTTCCTCTATTTCTTTGCATTGATCGCTGAGGAAGGCTTTCTTATCTCTCCTTGCTATTCTTTGGAACTCTGCATTCAGATGGGTTTGTCTTTCCTTTACTCCTTTGCTTTTTGCTTCTCTTCTTTTCTCAGCTATTTGTAAAGGCCTCAACCATTTGGCCTTTTTGCATTTCTTTTCTTGAGAATGGTCTTGATCCTTGCCTCCTGTACATCACTAAACTCCATCCATAGTTCATCAGGCACTCTGTCTGTCAGATCTAAGCCCTTGAATCTGTTTCTCACTTCCACTGTACAATAGTAAGGGATTTGATTTAGGTCATATCTGAATGGCCTAGTGATTTTCCCTACTTTCTTCAATTTAAATCTGAATTTGGCGATAAGGAGTTCATGATCTGAGCCACAGTCAGCTCCTGATCTTGTTTTTGCTGACTGTATAGAGCTTCTCCGGAGAAGGCAATGGCACCCCACTCCAGCAATCTTGCCTGGAGAATCCCATGGATGGAGGAGCCTGGTAGGCTGCAGTCCATGGGGTCGCTAAGAGTCGGACATGACTGAGAGACTTCACTTTCACTTTTCACTTTCATGCATTGGAGAAGGAAATGGCAACCCACTCCAGTGTTCTTGCCTGGAGAATCCCAGGGACGGGGGAGCCTGGTGGGCTGCCGTCTATGGGATCGTACAGAGTCGGACACGACTGAAGCGACTTAGCAGAGCTTCTCCATCTTTGGCTGCAAAGAACATAATCAATCTGATTTCAGTGTTGGCCATCTGGTGATGTCCATGTGTAGACTCATCTCTTGTGCTGTTCAGAGAGGATGTTTGCTGTGACCAGTGTGTTCTCTTGGCAAAACTCTATTAGCTTTTGCCCTGCTTCATTCTTTACTCCAAGGTCAAATTTGCCAGTTACTCTCAGTATCTCTTGACTTTCTACTTTTGCATTCCAGTCCCCTATAATGAAAAGGACATCTTTCTGGAGTGTTAGTTCTAGAAGATCTTGTAGGTCTTCATAGAACCATTCAACTTCAGCTTCTTCAGCATTAGTGGCCAGGGCATAGACTTGGATTACTCACCTCACAGTATATACAAAAATTAGTACAGAAGTTATTCACAGACCTAAATGTAAGAGCTAAAACCATAAAGCCACATGGAATAAAACATAGCGAATCTTTACAATCCTGGATTAAGCAACGACTTAGCTACAACATCAAAGGCTTGATCCAGCATAGAAACAAAATAATAAATATCACTTTATAAAAATTAAAAACTTCTGTACTCCAAAAGACATTTTTAAGGGCACTACCCAGTATCTTGTAATAACCTTCAATGGGAGAGAATTTTAAAAAGAACGTACACACACTGAACCACTTTGCTGTCTGTCTGAAACTAGCAGAACATTGTAAATCATCTATATTTCAAGAGAAATCTAAAAAACAAAACATTTTAAAATTATTTTAAAAAACCGAGAGAACATATTTACAAATTATGTAGCTGGTAAAGAGACTTACAGCTAAACTATATAAAGACCCCTTGCAACTCAATAATGAGGCAAACAACTCAGATGATAGGAATGGCTGGTAAGCACGTGGAAAATGCTCAGCGGCATTAGCTGTGGGGGACGCAAATTGAAACCACACACTCGTGTCAGCGCGACAAAAAAGACTGCCAGTAACAAGCTTTGGCAAGGACTCAGAAACCGTCACCTCACACACTGCTGGTGGGATGAAGAACGGCAGTCACTTTGGAAAGCAGATAGGAAGCTTCTTTCAAAATTACACACACAAAAATGTATATGACTCAGCAGTCCCACTCCTTGATATTGGTTCAAGATAAATAAAAACACAGGTCCACACAAAGAAATTTTTGGCTAATGTTCCTTGCACCATTTATGCATAGAAGCCAAAAAATGGAAACAGTGCCAATGTCCATTAACTGGTGAGTGAGTAAAGGAAGTGCCTTTGATCCATTTAATGGAATCCTATTTAGCAATAGAAAGAAAGACACCATCTGCCAATATGTCCTAGGGCACGGGTGAACCTCAAAAACATGCTAAGTGAAAGAAATCAGACACAAAAAACCACAGAAGATTCCATTTGCATGAAATGCATTTTCAAAAGGGCCACCTGTGGGGACAGAAAGAGGATTAGTGGTTTTCAGAGAAACAGGTGGAAACAGGGACTCGTGGAAAATGAGCAGGATGGCTTTTTATGATGAAAACATTCTAAACCTGAATTGTGGTGATATTTGCACAATTCTGCAAACTTACTAAAAATCAATCCTTGCTGTTCAGTTGTTAAGTCGTGTCTGACTCTTTGACGCCACAGATTGCAGCCAGGCCTCCCTGCCCCCACCATCGCCCGGAGCGCAAACTCAGGCCCATCACGGTGGTGCTGCCAACCAGCCTTATCTCATCCTCTGCCGTCCCCTTCTCCTCCTACCTTCCATCTTTCCCAGCATCAGGATCTGTTCTATGAGTCAGTTCTTCGAATCAGGTGGCCAAAGTATTGCAGCTTCAGCTTCAGCATCAGTCCTTCCAATGAATATTCAGGATTGATCTCCTTTAGGATGCACAGGTTGGATCTCCCTGCTGTCCAAGGGACTCTCAAGAGTCTTCTCCAACACCACAGTTTGAAAGCATCAATTCTTCGGTGCTCAGCTTTCTTCACAGTCCAACTCTCACATCCATACATGACTACTGGAAAAACCACAGCTTTGACTAGATGGCCCTTTGGTGGCAAAGTAATGTCTCTGCTTTTTAATATGCTGTCTAGGTTAGTCATAATTTTTCTTCCAAGGAGTAACCTTCTTTTAATTTCATGGCTGCAGTCACCATATGCACTGATTTTGGAGACCAAGATAATAAAATCTATCACTGTTTCCATTGCTTCCCCATCTGTTTTCCATGAAAATGGGCCTGGATGCCATGATCTTCGTTTTTTGAATGTTGAGCTTTAAGCCAGCTTTTTCACTCTCCTATTTCACCTTCATCAAGAGGCTCTTTAGTTCTTCTTCACTTTCTCCAATAAGGGGGGGTGTCATCTGCATATCTGAGGTTATTGATATTTCTCCTGGCAATCTTGATTCCAGCTTGTGCTTCATCCAGCCCAGCGTTTCTCATGATGTACTCTGCATATAAGTTAAATGAGCAGGGTGACAATATACAGCCTTGACGTACTCCTTTTCCTATTTGGAACCAGTCTGTTGTTCCATGTCCAGTTCTAACTGTTGCTTCCTGACCTGCATACAGGTTTCTCAAGAGGCAGATCAGGTGGTCTGGTATTCCCATCTCTTTCAGAATTTTCCACAGTTTATTGTGATCCACACAGTCAAAGGTTTTAGCATAGCCAATGAAGCAGAAATAGATGCTTTTCTGGAACTCTCTTGCTTTTTTGATGATCCAGTGGATGTTGGCAATTTGATCTCTGGTTCCTCTGCCTTTTCTAAATCCAGCTTGAATACCTGGAAGTTCTTAGTTCATGTACTTTTGAAGCCTGGCTTGGAGAATTTTGAGCATTACTTTACTAGCGTGTGAGATGAGTGCAATTGTGCGGTACTTTGAGCATTCTTTGGCATTGCCTTTCTTTGGGATTGGAATGAATACTGACCTTTTCCAGTCCTGTGGCCACTGCTGAGTTTTCCAAATTTGCTGGCATACTGAATGCAACATTTTAAGAGTATCGTCTTTTATAATTTGAAATAGCTCAACTGGAATTCCATCACCTCCACTAACTTTGTTTGTAGTGATGCTTCCTAAGGCCCACTTGATTTCACACTCCAAGATGTCTGGCTCTAGGTGAGTGATCACACCATTGTGGTTATCAGGGTCATGAAGATCTGTTTTGTATAGTTTTTCCGTGTATTCTTGCCACCACTTCTTTAACATCTTCTGCTTCTGTTAGGTCCATACCATTTCTGTCCTTTATTGTACCCATCGTGGCATGAAATATTCCCTTGGTATCTCTAATTTTCTTGAAGAGATTTCTAGTCTCGCCCATTTTATTTTTAAAAATCAATTAATTGTCCACTTAAAATGGGTAAATTTTGTGGCATGGAAATGATACCTCATTCAAACTGTTTTTTTTTTAAATAAACAGACAAGAAAACTACAACATAAAATAGAAGCTCAACCAGACTGATTAAGGCTATAAATTTAGGTGGCTAAAGTATGAAGAAAACGAGATGGTAATTATCCTGAGAGTTGAATGTCATACAGCAGGGTGGGGAGAGGGCGTGGGGCAGGCATGGGGGAGTCAGTGAGTAGAGGGGAGGCCAGCAGGTCCAAGAGACTGACTGTGTCCTATTTCTTGGC
Organism: Bubalus bubalis; assembly: GCF_019923935.1. Taxonomy (NCBI): domain Eukaryota; kingdom Metazoa; phylum Chordata; class Mammalia; order Artiodactyla; family Bovidae; genus Bubalus; species Bubalus bubalis. Next base: position 105,674,912 of record NC_059168.1, on the reverse strand, counting down.
CTGGATGGTGAGCACAGGAGTGTTTGCTTTACAGTAAAGCTTTATTTTATTTTATTTTTGGCCGCACTGTATGGTTTTGCAGGATCTTAGCTTCCCCACCAATGACTGAACCTGGGCCATGGCAGTCAAAGCACTGTGTCCTAACCACTGGACTTCCCATTAGACATATATTTTGTTTTATAGACATTTCTTGATGTATGTTGTATTACACAACAATACCAACCAAAAATGTATTGTTTCTGAGAATAAGTCAAACAAAAATGAGCAAGACCTGTCTTCAGCAAATTACAGACTCTACTGAAAGACATTCAATCAGGCCTTAATAAGTGCAAAATAGTGTAAAGGGGTCGTTATTCCCCAAATTGACCTATAGAGTCAATGCAATTCTGATCAAATCCTAAAAGGCTTTTCAAAGAATCTGACAAAGACTTCCCTGAAGGTACAGCAGTTAAGGCTCTGTACTCTGTACTCTGTTAAGGCTCTGTAATGCAGAGGGCACAGGTTTTGTCCCTGGTCAGGGAAGTTGCTCTGCCTCTCCTCCAGATGGGCTCTTTGGTTGTCATGGCCCCTGCCAACCTGCCCTGTTCCCCATAACATCAAGTTCCCCATCTTGTTCTCTGGATTTGCCTTTGGTATATCATACTTCTAATACCCTGAATTGCAACTCCTCTGCTATTTTCAAATAAACTTGCTTTGCTGGTAAAATAACTGGCTATCACTTATCAAGGTTGATCTATATGGTGTCAGAAGTGGGATCTGGGGTCCTCGTAGGCTCCGTTTACCTGAGGGACCTGTGGCCGCCCCCGGCCGGCACGCAGCCCCCCAGGAGCCCGGCCCCAAGGTGTGAGATATTTCAGTCAAAGGAAGAAATAGCTCTTCTCCTAAGATGGAATCTGTTGTTTGGGAATGTGGTTGATCAACTTGACACGTTGGCCACATGGTACCCGATGTAAGAAAATGAAAAGAAGAGGCAAGATGATGTCATTTTCCCATACTGTGAACCAAAAACAAAGGCCTTTTGTGAGACCAAGCTAACAAACCTCTGACGGTGCAAAGAGTAATTCTGTTTGAAGAACTTAACAGTAAGATAGAAGAAGTACTTTCAAGCTGAGACCTGCAGGTATACAAAGATCCAAAATACATATTGAGTAGGCCTGATCATCTGAATCCCATTCAATCGAGAAAGCGTGGCTATGAGTTGGATCGTCTTCTATCTGTGGCCCTTGACTATGTTTGTGGGCCATATAGGTGGGCACAGTTTGTTTTCTTTGAGCCTATCACCTTGAGGATGTGCCAGGATTTGCCTTATAACCCTGCCTTCACGCCCAGTCTTCTGAATCATCATGACCAACAGACGGCAGTTTTAGCAGCGGAGGTTCCCAGATTGTGCTGAGCCGTATCCTCGGCTGGTGGACCTGAATTTAGCTGGCGATCCTACCTAAGGAACCTCAGTGGCAGTGCGAGAGACTATGGTTTTTGGTGTCCCTGAGAGTTGAAAATTGATCCTGATCTTGGCTGCTCCTTTTTGCACATGCGTGATTGTTCACCTCCTTGTCCAAATATGTACTTTAGGAGAGAAGAGCTTTCATTTGCTCGGTATTTCATAGGACTGATTTCTGTCATTTGCCTCTCTGCCACGTTGTTTACTTTTTTAACTTTTTTGATTGATGTGATAAGATTCTGGTATCCTGAAAGACCCATTATAATTTATGCTGTCTGCTACATGATGGTGTCATTAATTTTCTTTATTGGGTTTTTGCTTGAGGACCGAGTCGCCTGCAATGCATCCAGCCCTGCACAGTATAAGGCTTCCACAGTGACCCAAGGATCTCATGACAAAGCCTGTATCATGCTTTTTATGATACTCCATTTTTCTTACTATGGCTGGCAGCGTTTGGTGGGTGATTCTTACCATCACGTGGTTCTTGGCAGCTGTGCCAGAGCGGGGCAGTGAAGCTATTGAGAAGAAAGCCTTGCTGTTCCGTGCCAGTGCGTGGGGCATCCCTGGAACGCTGGCCATCATCCTTTTAGCGATGAATAAAATTGAAGGTGACAATAAAAAAAAAAGAAGAAGAAGAAGTGGGATCTGAAGGAGGTGAGCCCCAAGAGACTATGGACCCTGGAACTGAGCGAGCCCCTCATGCTCATCACTTCCCTGGGTCTCATCTTGGACTCCACACTCCATTCTTTCTGCGTCTTGAGCTCTCTGACTTGTTCAGGCTCTGGAACGGCTTTATCCTCTTTACGTGGAGGCTTCATCCTTTCTGGGTCAAGGCTTCATCCTTGGTGAGGACTTGGCTGTCTTCTGGGGAGTGCGGCAGTGACATTATTTGGGGGATGAGCTAACTGGAATCCAGTGATTTGTTTTATTCCTTTTGGAATCTGGTCTAGGACTCCAGCAACTTTCTTGGGCTTCCAGAACTTAGGGAAAAGGGATCCTGGGCATCCGAACTCTCTGAGGGCGGCCCTCCCTCAGGGGCTCCGGCAGGTCCATGTTTAAAAGCTTGGACCCTGACAGGCTCTCCCCCCGCAACATGTTCATTTTTTATAAAGTGGGCCAAACAAACTAAAAGTAATCTGGAATTAAGATGGCCATTGCAGGGAACTTTAGGTCTTCCCAAACTCATTTTTATTAAGATTCAATTGGAGCACTGTGGTTCTAAAATTAAACAAAAGGAATGGGATATTCATTTTCATTGGTACCTGGAAAGTTCCAAATGTGCGCAAAAGTCTTAATTGCTTGTTTGCAAGATAACATTTTGGCAGTTTAGAAATGTTATCTTGCAAACAAGCAATTAAGACTTTTGCGCACATTTGGAACTTTCCAGGTACCAATGAAAATGAATATCCCATTCCTTTTGTTTAATTTTAGAACCACAGTGCTCCAATTGAATCTTAAGAAAAATGAATTTGGAAGACTCAAAATTCTCCAAGCCAGGCTTCAGCAATATGTGAACCATGAACTTCCTGATGTTCAAGCTGGTTTTAGAAAAGGCAGAGGAACCAGAGATCAAATTGCCAACATCCACTGGATCATGGAAAAAGCAAGAGAGTTCCAGAAAAACATCTATTTCTGCTTTATTGACTATGCCAAAGCCTTTGACTGTGTGGATCACAATAAACTGTGGAAAATTCTGAAAGAGATGGGAATACCAGACCACCTGATCTGCCTCTTGAGAAATGTGTATGCAGGTCAGGAAGCAACAGTTAGAACTGGACATGGAACAACAGACTGGTTCCAAATAGGGAAAGGAGTTCGTCAAGGCTGTATATTGTCACCCTGTTTATTTAACTTATATGCAGAGTACACCATGAGAAATGCTGGACTGGAAGAAACACAAGCTGGAATCAGGATTGCTGGGAGAAATATCAATAACCTCAGATATACAGATGACACCACCCTTATGGCAGAAAGTGAAGAGGAACTAAAAAGCCTCTTGATGAAAGTGAAAGAGGAGAGTGAAAAAGTTGGCTTAAACCTCAACATTCAGAAAACGAAGATCATGGCATCCGGTCCCACCACTTCATGGGAAATAGATGGGGAAACAGTGGAAACAGTGTCAGACTTTATTTTTCTGGGCTCCAAAATCACTACAGATGGTGACTGCAGCCATGAAATTAAAAGACGCTTACTCCTTGGAAGGAATGTTATGACCAACCTAGATAGCATATTCAAAAGCAGAGACATTACTTTGCCAACAAAGGTTCGTCTAGTCAAGGCTATGGTTTTTCCTGTGGTCATGTATGGATGTGAGAGTTGGACTGTGAAGAAGGCTGAGCGCCGAAGAATTGATGGTTTTGAACTGTGGTGTTGGAGAAGACTTGAGAGTCCCTTGGACTGCAAGGAGATCCAACCAGTCCATTCTGAAGGAGATCAGCCCTGGGACTTCTTTGGAAGGAATGATGCTAAAGCTGAAACTGCAGTACTTTGGCCACCTTATGCGAACAGTTGATTCATTGGAAAAGACTCTGATGCTGGGAGGGATTGGGGGCAGGAGGAGAAGGAGACGACAGAGGATGAGATGGCTGGATGGCATCACTGACTCGATGGACATGAGTCTGAGTGAACTCCGGGAGTTGGTGATGGACAGGGAGGCCTGGCGTGCTGCGATTCATGGGGTCGAGAATAGTCGGACACGACTGAGTGACTGATCTGATCTGATCTGATCTGAAAGTTCCCTGCAATGGCCATCTTAATTCCAGATTACTTTTAGTTTGTTTGGCCCACTTTATAAAAAATGAACATGTTGCGGGGGGAGAGCCTGTCAGGGTCCAAGCTTTTAAACATGGACCTGCCGGAGCCCCTGAGGGAGGGCCGCCCTCAGAGAGTTCGGATGCCCAGGATCCCTTTTCCCTAAGTTCTGGAAGCCCAAGAAAGTTGCTGGAGTCCTAGACCAGATTCCAAAAGGAATAAAACAAATCACTGGATTCCAGTTAGCTCATCCCCCAAATAATGTCACTGCCGCACTCCCCAGAAGACAGCCAAGTCCTCACCAAGGATGAAGTTTCTGAAGCCTCAGGCTCCTTGAGATCCCTTCCCCCAGCGGGTTTGTCTCTGGCGCCCTCTTGTGTCTTCTCCACTTCCTTCTTCTCAGACTCCACCCCCTTTGTCTCAGACTCCACCCCCTTTGTCTCAGACTCCACCCCCTTTGTCTCAGACTCCACCCCTTTGCATCTGACTCCACCCCTTTGCATCTGACTCCACCACCTTAGTTTTGTCCTCTCCCGTCCGCTGTGGCAACCTGCCCCTTTAAAATCGATCTTCTTAGGATCCTACTGCTAAACCCCTAACTATGGAGCAAATAAATAACTAGAAAGAAACATTAAAATAGCAAATGCCCTCGATTTTTTATAATATAGAAATATACTCCAAAACTCCTAGGAGAAAACTTGCTTTCTGTTACTATTTGTTGAAATCTTGCTAAGTCATGCATTATGTTTGTAAAGGGGAATTTTGTTTTAAGTTAGTCCACCTTAAGGGGTGCCATTAAAATGGAGGATTCCAAACGTCCTGATGGACATCACCAGATGGTCAATACTGAAATCAGATTGATTACATTCTTTGCAGCCAAAGATGGAGAAGCTCTATACAGTCAGCAAAAACAAGACTGGGAGCTGACTGTGGCTCAGATCATGAACTCCTTATTGCCAAATTCAGACTTAAATTGAAGAAAGTAGGGAAAATCACTAGACCATTCAGATATGACCTAAATCAAATCACTTACGATTATACAGTGGAAATGACAAATAGATTCAAGGGATTAGATGTGATAGACAGACTGCCTGAAGAACTATGGAAAGAGAGATAAGAAAGTCTTCCTCAGGCCACCGCATTCACCCTCTGCGATGGCCCACACTCTGTCTGTGGAGTGTGCTTCTCTCTGTATCTGAATAAATGCACTTCTTACCAAGAGAAAAAAGAAAAAAAAGAAAGCCTTCCTCAGTGATCAGTGCAAAGAAATAGAGGAAAACAACAGAATGGGAAAGACCAGAGATAGCTTCAAGAAAATCAGAGATACCAAGGGAACATTTCATGCAAAGATGAGCACAAAAAAGGACAGAAATGGTAGGGACCTAACAGAAGCAGAAGATAATAAGAAGAGGTGCCAAGAATACACAGAAGAACCATACAAAAAAGATCTTCATGACCCAGATAACCACAATGGTGTGATCACTCACCCTAAACTAGAGCCAGACATCCTGGAATGCAACATCAAGTGGGCCTTAGGAAGCACCACTTTGAACAAAGCTAGTGGAGGTGATGGAATTCCAGTTGAGCTATTTCAAATCCTGAAAGATGATGCTGTGAAAGTGCTGCACTCAATATGCCAGCAAACTTGGAAAACTCAGCAGTGGCCACAGGACTGGGAAAGGTCAGTATTCATTCCAATCCCAAAGAAAGGCAATGCCAAAGAATGCTCAAACTACCACACAATTGCACTCATCTCACACGCTAGCAAAGTAATGCTCAAAATTCTCCAAGCCAGGCTTCAAGAGTACGTGAACTGTGAACTTCCAGATGTTCAAGCTGGATTTAGAAATGGCAGAGGAGCCAGAGATCAAATTGCCAACATCCGCTGGATCATCAAAAAAGCAAGAGAGTTCCAGAAAAATATTTATTTCTGCTTTATTGACTATGCCAAAGCCTTTGACTGTGTGGATCACAATAAACTGTGGAAAATTCTGAAAGAGATGGAAATACCAGACCACCCGACCTGCCTCCTGAGAAATCTGTATGCAGGTCAAGAAGCAACAGTTAGAACTGGACATGGAACAACAGACTGGTTCCAAATGAGGAAAGAAGTACGTCAAGGCTGTATATTGTCACCCTGATTATTTAACTTATATGCAGAGTACATCACGAGAAATGCCAGGCTGGATAAAGCACAAGCTGGAATCAAGATTGCTAGGAGAAATATTAATAACCTCAGATATGCAGATGACACCACACTTATGGCAGAAATTGAAGAAGAACTAAAGAGCCTCTTGATGAAAGTAAAAGAAGAGAGTGAAAAAGTTGGCTTAAAGCTCAGCATTCGGAAAACTAAGATCATGGCATCTGGTCCCATCACTTCACGGCAAATAGATGGGAAAACAGTGGAAACAGTGGCAGACTTGATTTTTGGGGGCTCCAAAATCAATGCATATGGTGACTGCAGCCATGAAATTAAAAGATGCTTACCTCTTGGAAGGCAAGTTATGACCAACCTAGACTGCATATTAAAAAGCAGATACATTCCTTTGCCAACAAAGGTCTGTCTAGTCAAGGCTATGGTTTTTCCAGTGGTCATGTATGGATGTGAGAGTTGGACTATAAAGAAAGGTGAGCACCGAAAAATCGATGCTTTTGAATTGTGGTGTTGGAGAAGGCTCTTGAGAGTCCCTTGGACAGCAGGGAGATCCAACCTGTGCATCCTAAAGGTAATCAGTCGTGAGTGTTCACTGGAAGGATTGATGCTGAAGCGGAAACTCCAATACTTTGGCTATCTGGTTCGAAGAGCTAACATTTGAAAAGACCGTGATACTGGGAAAGATTGAAGGTGGGAGGAGAAGGGGACGACAGAGGATGAGATGGTTGGATGGCATCACTGACTCAATGGACGTGAGTCTGAGTGAACTCCGGGAGTTGGTGATGGACAGGGAGGCCTGGTGTGTTGCAGTCCCTGGGGTTGCAAAGAGTCAGACATGACTGAGCGACTGAAATGAACTGAACTGAATTCATATGACTGAACTGCGTAAGCGTTTATAAAAGCCTCACGGAAAACCAACTGCCTTTATGTTTTGTTTTCCAGACACCATGTACCCCTTTCCCCTCTCCTTTAAGCTGTCTGCATGAGCACGCGTGCTCAGTCGCTCGGTCGTGCCCCACTCTTTGCGACCCCACGGACTGTAGCCCATCCAGTTCGTCTGTCCATGGGACTCTCTAGGCAAGAAGCCTGGAGTGGATTGCCGTGCCCTCCTCCTGGGGTTCTTCCCGACCCAGGGATTGCATCCGAGTCTCCTGCGTCTTCTGCATTTGGCAGGCGGGTTCTTCACACGAGTGCTGCCTGGGAAGCCCTAAGCAGTCTATACCTTATGCTTTGGTAAAGTGTTTCTTTGCATCAAAGGTTGACATTTACATTTTTCTCCCTACCTGGTCCCTCAAGAGCTCTGAAACTCTTATTGAATATTAGCTTTTCATGACAGTGGACCTATTTGCACAGGTTTGATGGGGTCTGTTCTCCCCGGAACAGAACACCCAGCGCACGTGGCTCTGCCTCTCTGATCCACAGCTGAGAAAGGGAGAAGCGTTTCTGCACTGCAGCTATTGAGAATAGCCAGCAGGGCATTCCCTGGTCGTCCGGTGGTTGGAACTCCCCGTTCTCACTGTCAAGGGCCTGGGTTCGACCTCTTGCTGGGGCACTAAGACCCCACGTGCCGTGTGGTGCAGCAAAAAGATAAAAAGTTTAAGAAGGTAACCAGTTGGAATTAACATACACACAACTGTACAGAAAATAGATCGCCAACAAGGACCTGCTCTAGCACAGAGAACCGCACTTTGCTGTACCCCTGAAACTAACATATCGTTGTAAATCAATTACACATCAATTGACTTTTTAAAAAACTCAAAGAATAAAAATCACTGGGCTCTGGCAGAGCACCCCTTTTGCTGTGCCCTCTCGGAAGACCAAGACCCCCACACCATGCCCCAGAGGCTGGAGGTCCTGGAAAAGGCACCCCTAGAAGGACCTCCTCCAGCCTCGCCTGAAGGGCACTGCCAGGGCCTGGTGACTAGCCATTGTGCCACCCAACTCCAGGGAGGAGGCTCCAGGTCCAGTGTCACGTCTAAAGGAAGCACCAAATCCCAGCTGGACCTGCACGCCGTCTGCAGACCTGAGGATAAACACCCATCAGGATCTGAAGCAGGGGGACACCAGCTTCCTCACAATGTCCGGACCCAGCCTGTGTACCTTCATTTCAACACCTCACCTTGTGCAACCCCTCACCTCGTCCCCCACCCCCACCAACTTCCCTTCTCGGAAGGACAACTCCCTCCTTCGTACTTCCCAATCCCCGGAGAAAGGGGGCTTCCCTGGCGGCTCAGACGGTAAAGAATCCGTCTGCAATGCGGGAGACCTGAGTTCGATCCCTGGGTTGGGAAGATCCCCCGGAGAAGGGAATGGCTACTCACTCCAGTATTCTTGCCTGGATAATCCCATGGACAGAGGAGCCTGATGGGCTACAGTCCATGGAGTCACAAAGAGCTGGACATGACTGAGTGACTAACACTTTCCTTTCTGGAGAAGGGGGCCACCTCTCTGATTGCCCGATTTGCCATTGGAAGCCTCAGCCCACCCAACGAAGCGAGGACCCTTTGGTTCACTCTCTAGATAATTTCACTGGGGCTCCAGATGCTGCTGTCTGTCCAGACTGCTCCTCGGGCCCACATGACACAGCTAGGAAGCCGAGCCCGCCTAAACGTATTCTGATTGAGTAGGGAGTTGAGCCCACCTAAACGCATTCCTTCTTCAGTGCGACCTGACTCTGGGATGGGAAAACAAGAGCTTCTGAATACCTGCGTGGAAAGTTCTATGGGGCTGCCCACGCAAGTTGAGTCACCTGTAGACTTGCTGACACACGGGCATATCTAAGTAGCTTTCTGGTGTGTAATCACATCTCTGAGCCTCGGTGAAGTGATGTCAGTGCCTCTGACTGGCGAAGGAATCCCAGGTTCCATCCTACTGGTTGAAGCTTTGTGTATGCACACTCCCTGCATGCACTTCTTATGTGGAAGTTCGGGGGAGAGCCATTATGCGTGGGCAGCCTCTCGTCTTGATGGCTGGAAAACAGGATGGTGTGCCCTGCTGTGTTCACTGTTGTGTTCTCCCTGCATAGCTGAACAGTAGCCTCACGTGGATCCATCCCATTAAACCTCTGTAACTGCCTTAAGCAGGAATTCGCAGGAGGCCCAAGGACTGCGAGGAGATCCAAGCAGTCCATCCTAAAGGAGATCAGTCCTGGATGTTCATTGGAAGGACTGATGTTGAAGCTGAAACTCCAATACTTTGGCCACCTGATGCAAAGAGCTGACTCATTGGAAAAGACCCTGATGCTGGGAAAGATTGAGGGCAGGAGGAGAAGGGGACGACAGAGGATGAGATGGTTGGATGGCATCACCGACTCAATGGACATGGGTTTGGGTAATCTCCGGGAGTTGGTGATGGACAGGGATGCCTGGCGCGCTGCGGTTCATGGGGCTGCAAAGAGTCGGACACGACTGAGCAACTGAACTAAACTAAGAGATTCTGGCTTTGCCCCTGTAGGAAGACCCTTCCTCCCATGGACGGGAGTGAGCACCAGTGAACATATGTGTGTGTGTTACTGATCCACTTTGCTGTACATCTTTCTCTCTGTCAGACGGTTAAGTGTCTGCCTGCAATGTGGGAGACCCAGGTTTGATCCCTGGATCAGGAAGATCCCCTGGAGAAGGAAATGGCAACCCACTCCAGTGCTCTTGCCTGGGAAACCCCATGGATGGAGGAGCCTAGTAGGCTACAGTCCACGGGGCCGCAAAGAGTCGGACATGACTGAGCGACTTCCCTTTCGGTTTCCCTCTGTAGGGAGATCCTTCCTCTCATGGACAGGAGTGAGCACCAGCAAACGTATGATCAGGAAACCCTCCTGGACGCTAGGAGAGTTAGCCGACTCCAAGGCAGTCTCAGCTCAGCCACGGTCACTTAACACATCGGCCACAGTGGTTTTGGATAAACACATGCCTGTGATCACTACCTGCTGAGCAAGCAGGTGTCTGCAATAGCAAACTCCTCTTCCTGAAATGGTTAAAAGCCTCTGGGGAAGTAGAGACCCAATGACAGAAAATTAAAGAGCAAGCATGGCGGCCACAGCACCGTCACCTGGAGCCCGCTCTTCCGGGTGTGTCCACTAGATGCCTGCAGGTCTGGCTCCCGGTTTAGAACCAGCTTGCAGACCGGGCGTCCCCGGGAGCCCCAGAGCTGGGAGGAGTGCGGTCTTCTGGGGCAGGACGTGCCCCCTCCCCATCCCTTCCTGCTGGGGCCCAGGGTCTGAGTGCTGGCTGGACAGGCTGACCGCTTCCCTCTGCCGGGAGGGCCCCAATCCCCTCCTGGACAGACGGCTCACCGTCTGAAGCTGACCACCATGAAGGGCAGGTGAAGGAAAGGGCTCTGACCCTGGGGGACCCTCAGGGAGGGGGCCTGTCAGGGGATCAGAGACATCAGCCCCTGTGGGCCCTGAGGCCTCAGGAGGGCAGGGGCAAGGCTGAGCGCAGAGGTGGGGTCCAGAGCCCCTGGCACAGCCCCCTTCCCGTTGGCAGCACCCCCTTCGGCCCCCCTCGGGTTGCTGCTGCTCCCCAGTGTGTTCCAGGCCCCCTACCTCCCAGGTTGCACCTTCCTCCCAGTGGGCTGCTCCAGGCTGACCCTGTGCCCATCAAGGAGCAGCTGAAACCACCGCACTGGCTCCCTTGGGCACCCAGCATAGGAGGTGCCCCAAAGTTCAGCGCTCACCGGCCCCCTCCCCTAGGAGCCACCAAGGTTCCTGCAGTCCTGCCCCTGCTCCTGACGCTGGAGCCTGGAGGGCCTGGGGCTGGGGAGGAGCCAGGATGGCAGGAGCTGGGATGGCAGGCATGAGGCCCGGCCCCAGGCCTGGGATGCACTGGGGACCAGGGAGGGAGCCCTATTAGAGGCCTCCAGGGAGTTCCGCACCCTGGAGCTGGCGGGGTGGTGGGGTTCTGGGGTGGGCAGGACCTCCCATGTGGGCCCACCACCTACTTGGGTCACCCTGAGGCCCCTTCTGGAGCATTCAGGGGGCTCCCCTGGATCAGCTCATTGGGTGGGGCACCCACCCAGCCCTTTTCCTCTCGGGGAGCCCCTGGGCCCAGGAGGCCATGAGAAGTCCAGGCCGGCCCAGGCGGTCCTGCCGGAGAAGTGGCGAGGAAGGTGGGGTGGGGTGGGGGGGTCTGTGTGCGCAAGTGTGGGTGTGGCCGCTGTGGGTGCTCTGGAGTCGTGCTCATATCCAGCTCTGCAGGGAGCCCTGTGCGACCCTCGGGGGGCTGCTCGCTGTCTGTGGCCATCCGCCTGCTAGACCACAGGGACAGACGGCCCACTCCTGGGGTGTGGGCCCCAGGGGACACACCAGCGTTGGGGATGCTGGCTGAATTACGGACCAGCAGGTGGCAGATGGGCGCTGAGGGGCTTGGCACTGGCAGAAGAGGTTAGAACTGACCCGGCCCGGCCCCCCCACTCCAGGTCCCAGCGTGAGCCGGCTGCGGACAGATTTATTCGGGCCTCACAGGCCGCAGCATACCCACAGTTCCCCCCTCCAACGACCATGGCCACACCGATGTCCCGTGGTGCCCGCGGCGAGCCACCGCGTCCAGGCCCGCCTGCGCTACAAGAGGTTGACCGCAGCCACCACCTGCTTACAGCCGTTGACGGCGAACTCGCGGCCGGCCACGCGGTAGTAGCTGAGCTGCGCGGCCAGCAGCTCGGCGCGGGCCTGCTCGGGGAAGAAGCCCTCCCCGGCCATCTCGTCCCGGAAGCAGTTGACCACGTCCCGCTTGTCCAGCAACAGAAAGGGCACGATGGCCGCGGCCTCCCACAGCGGGTGCTGGCGGACCAGCAGTGCGTGCAGGCTGGCGCGCAGCTCCTCCTCGGCCGCGCGCAGCTCCTCCGCCCCGTCGGCGCGCCCCGCGCGGGACGCGTTCTGCAGCACGAAGCGCGTGACCTCAGCGCCGCCCGCGCCGCTGAGCAGCACGTAGACGGCGTTGTGGAAGCGCGGCGGCCGCTCCGGCTGCAGGAGGCCGTGCAGCTCGTCCAGCAGCGCCGGCGGCAGCAGCTCCGCGTCCTCCAGCACCAGGAGCGGGGTCTTCTCCTCCGCCTCGGCCCGCGCCAGCACATCGGCCACGCGCCGCGCCAGCTCCTCGCGGCAGCCGGCGGCGGCGCGCGGCGCGGGGCAGTGGTGGCGCGCGTGGTACTGCAGCACAAGCGCGCCGTCCTCCAGCACTGCGCGGAAGTGGCGCGCCAGCAGGCGGCCCACGTGGCTCTTGCCCACGCCGCTAGGCCCGTGCAGCGCCAGGAGCAGCGGGCGGCTGTGCACGTGCGTGGCCAGGTAGTCCCGCAGCAGAGCCACGAGGCGGCCCACGGCCGCCGGCTGCCCGAACACAGCGCGCTGCAGCGTCTTCTCCAGCCCGTCCAGATCATAGCGCAGCGCGTTGTCGTCCAGGTTCTCAATGGCGTTGAGCACCTGGAAGCCCACGATGGCCACAAGCAACAGCAGGCAGCGCTGGGCGCGGCTCTGGCGCTCGGCGCGCGGCCCGAACTTGCGCGAGGTCTCGGGGTAGAGCACCAGGCGGCTGCGCCGGCGCCGCTTCCGCGCGGGTCTCGAGGCCCGCTCGGCCGGCCCGTCGAAGGTGAAGAACTGCGGCTGCTCCCGGTGGACGCGCAGCGCCGCAGCCCCGGGGTCCGGCGCCACGGCCGGCGGGGGCGGCCGCCGCTTGCGCAGGAGGTGCACTTGGTGGCGCAGGCGGACGACGGCGCGCACCGGGGCGATCACGCTCGGGCTGGGGGCGACCGGGGTCGAGGGCTCCGGGCTGGACTGGCCGCGGTCCATGGCGCAGGGGCGGTGCTTGGCATGCAGGTCGCCCTCCCTGCAACAGGAAGGCGGGGATGGTCTGCAGACTTCCGCCTGGCAGACTGGGACCCTCCCTCGGGATCTCACCCGCGCTGCGAGGCCCCCCGGAGGGCGGCCCGCTGCCGGGAGACCGGGACCGGCCTCTGCCCAGGAAACGCCTCCCCACGGGGCCCCAATGCAAATCTCTCGGGTCCTCGCATAAACAGCCTCGGGCCTTGAGGAAGTGACTGCGCGGGGTGGGGGTGGGGGGCGCAGTTTATCGGCCGGCAGGCCTCCCGGGCTTCCTGGAGGAAGGGTTCGTGCGGGCCAGGCGCCAACTAGGGGTAAAGCAGGGTCAAGGCCGGCCCCGCCCCTGCTGCAGCTCGCCTGCCGGGCGCCTAGAGGGGGCCAAGGCGAGCAGAGGTCCGAGCACCCTGGAGCTTGGAGGTGTCCCACACACGAACCCTGGGCTGGGGGGTACGGGGGGACTTCTCTCCAGATTGGGCTCGAGCCCCGTTCCCGAGCTGAGGCCAGGCCTCCCAGCCCCAAAGGAGGATCCTCCCAACATCCCTCCGGTGGACACACGAATGGGGGTGGGGGGCGCCGGGAAAAGAGACGGGTGGGGGTGGGGTGAAAAGATGGACAGAAAGACAAAACTCGGAGAAGGAGGGATAGTCCATGAGGAGACAGCTGGAGAAAGGTGGGGTGATGCCCTGGCCCACCCCAGTACCTGCAGCTGCGTCAGATCAGGCTCTCACTGGCCCCCAGACCGGCACGCCTGCCCACGCCCGAGGCTGGGGCTGGCCACTCAGGAAGCCGACAGAGCGGGCTTCCCTGCGCAGGTCAGGGTGGTAAGGGGCCTCACTGGGTCAGCGACACCTGCGGGTACCCTGGGAGCGTCCGGACTGGAGAAAGCCCTGGGGAGGTTTCCGCTTCTTTGCAAAGGAAGTGAGTCAGGGGTGCGGCGCGGGCGGGACTTAGGCTGGACGGCGGCGCCAGAGGGGAGGTCTGGCGGGCTTGCCCAGGTCCCCAGCCCATGGGTCACCTACCCTCCTCAGCCCTGCAGCCCTCCCAGACCTCCTGACTCTGCCCAGCCCAGGACACCCCCAGGACGCACCTCCCCTCCCCTGGGGCCACGGACCCCCAAGCTCCCCAGGGATATCTCCTCCCGCACCTGATGCCTCAGGGGGCGTGGTGAGGGGGATGGGTGTGTCCAGGCTGCCTGTTCGAAGGAGCGGAGTGGGTGGGAGGTCCTCTCCCCCTTCTGCTCCCTCAAGCCTAATCTGGGGGCCCCACAAAATAGGGTTCATTTCTTTTTCCTCCCTCTTCTGCCAGGACCCGGTTCCATTGCCCCCACCCATCCCTGCCTTTGTCCCCTGTGCCCCAGTCTAAAGCCCCCCAGAGACAGAGCAGCACAGGGCCAGAAGCCCCAGAACCGGGGAGAAAGCCCCACAGCGGCTCCGGCGCTGGCGGGAGAGCAGGCTCAGCAAGGACTCGGGCCAAGAGTTGGCAGGTGGAGACTGGGTCCTTCCCCAGCCACCAGCTTCAGCAGGCTGGCCAGCCTGGAGCGCCCTCTGCTCAGGAGCTTGTATCTGCAGGCTGCCTGGGGCAGGTCTGCTAACCAGTAGAGCCCGCAAAACCACACTGGCTCTGAGCCCAGCTGTGTCCCATGGGAGCCGGCGGACCTGAGCCCCCCGATCCTGTCCTGCCCACGGCCCCTCATCCTCCCTGTTTTTCCTCCTCCACATGGGTCCCTTTGCCCAGCGCACCACCCCTCCCCTCTCCCTAGCTTCCCTCCACCTCCTTGCTGACCTGCATTCAGGGAAGTATTGGTCGTGGGCTGGGGGTTCCGCCGTCCCCAGAAGACGGGGCCCCTGCCTGTCTACGTGTCTGCGCCCTCAGGCAGCCTCATTGAGAAGCCACGGCTGCTGCACACCCTCCCCCCAGCCTCGGACCTGCCCCTGCCACCCGCCTGCTGCCTCTGCGCTGAGTCAGGGGCCCAGGCACCACTTGGGCGTCCCCCATGTGGCCCCCACTCAGGGGGACAGGACAGGAAGGTGTTATCTGTTCAGGCCTCTGCTGGGCGTGGGGCACTTCAGAATCTTCAGGCTTCCTGTAGTCTACACTTCTGCCTGAGGGGAGGGCAGAAGCCTTGAAGGGCAGATGCAGAAAAAGATTGGGGGGTAGGGAGGAGCGCGGCCAGGTCTGTCCTTAACCGGTCAGAAGCTGCCTTTGCCAAATGCTGGCCTGCCAAAGCTTCTGGGGTCCAGAGCCCCCACACGGGGGTGAGGAGGGGGGTACGGGGTGTGTCAGGAGTCAAGTCAGGCCTCGGAGAGCCCAGGGCTAAGGCCTCTCCCCCTGCACTCTCCCCTGCCTCCAGGGGGACATCTCCCCTTCACCCCCACCCCACCCCACTGCACCCTCCCTGGGAGGTACTCCCACCCCTCCTCCAGCCCACGCCCCACCCAGCCCAGAATTCAGGTCCCTGTCTCTAACCTGGTCTCTGCAGACCCCTCTGCACCTTGCTGCCCACCCCAACCCCTCTGCCAGTCCAGTGGGGCACTGAGGTTCCCAAACTGCTGGCCTGGAGGTGGGCAGAGCCCCCACCTCTCATGTGCTCCTCCTCCCCTAGTTCCCGCGTGGATGCTCCCTTCCTCAGACCAGACCTCCCAGCCCCCGGCCTCCCATTGCCCTGCCCGGTCCAGCCTCAGGACCCTCACAGCCCTGAGGGTCCCTGAGCTCAGCTGCGCCCTCCCACCCGCCCACTTGGGCCTCCTCCTTCCTGCAGCCCCCCACCCACACCTGTCCTTGCAGCTCGTGCCCTCTACCCACCAAGCCCCCACCCAGCAGGACGCCACCCACTCTCTTGTCCGGCCCCTGGCCCCTCTGTCTGGGCAGGAGCCTGGCCCCGCGGGCCTGTCTGTCCACACTGACCTCGAACCTCAGGTGGGTCACGTGGGCCCTGCCTGGGTGCTTGCCCCTCCCCAGGCCCAGTTCCTTCCCTTCCCTCCCGTCCTGACTTCCTGCCCAGGACCTGGCTCCCTGCTTCCTGGGGGGAAAGCAGCAGCTGGAATGGATCCAGTGCCCGAAGCCCAGACCTGCCTCCTCCCTGAGAACCCTGTGCTTATGAGGGGTGCCTGGCACGGCCCCCCCACCCACTTGGTGACACCCCAGCCTGTCCCTCCCACACCCCTTCCCCATTCACTCATTAGACACCCGGGCTCCTCCTCACCGCTGATGCCCAGGCCCCCAGGCCTTGCCTCCCCGCCCCACAGAGCGCACCCGTCAACACCACGGTGGCCTCCACAGCGCCTGACCCTCAGCAACAGGCCCCCCAGGGCCAACCGTCTCGAGTCCCGTGGCCCCCAGCGCCGCCAGGCCCAGGCCCCGCCATCCACAGCTGCTGTCCCCCGGGGGCCAGGCGTCACGGCCGTCCCCAGGGAGACAGAAACACGCTGGGAAAGCTCTCACTGGCTTGCTGCTGCCACGCCTGGGTGTGCACAGAGACCACTCGGCCGCTGGATTTACCAAAACACCTTTTATTTACAAAGTGAACTTGCACTGTGAGCAGCAGGTGACCCTCGCCTGGCCACGTGCTCCAAGGGCAAACCGAGGCAGTGGGGCTGGGGCGGGGCTGGGTTTTCCTCCCTAATGCGTGCTCCCCAGGGCTGTGGGCAGGGGCAGGAGCTCCTTGGAGAGAGCCAGGCTCCGTCTGCAGACGCCCCTGCTGGCAAATTGCGTGATTCTGCCAATCAGTGCCAACCATCCTGGCCTGCCGTCTTCCCCGTGAGCCTCAGGCCCTGCCCCACCCCTGAAAAATAGGCGATTTTTCCCCAGTCCCTGCTGCTGCCTGTCTGTCTGCCCAACAGCAGTGGAAGCCCCCGACTTGAGGAGGAACCAGGCAGCTTTCCACGGCGTGGGAGCCGGAGGGCCGGGTGGGGCGGGGAGGCCTCGAGCAGGGCCGGGGACCCGAGAGCAGTGGGGACGTGGGACCCCACACAGGAGGTGTACACCACCCAGGACCCAGTTCAGGGCAAGGCTGAGGTGCAGAGCAGGGGTGCCCTGCCCACAGGAGGCCCCAGGGTCTCGCTCAGCCGGCACCCTGTCCCAGGAATGGCCGATGCACCTCCAGGAGAGGGTCTGCTCGGGCAGGAATGCGGAGCCTCCTCTCCAGGCCGACTGGGGCCACACCCCCACCAGGGGCCCTGCCCGCCCTGAGCGGCCCCAAGCAGAGCCTCAGAGCACAGCCGGGGCGGGCACAGCCGGCAGGGGCAGCTCCAGGGCTGGCGTCTCTGGGGCCTGGGCTGGGCTAGGCTTCCGGTGGTCCAGCTGCTCGAGCTTCTCTCCAAGCTGGGAATACAGCTCCTTCACGGCCTCTCCACTCTGCGGGGGAGGCCCAGGGCACGTGTGTGTGTGTGTCTGCACACCCCACCCCCTCCACGGGCAGGCCAGCAAGGGGACACACACGCGCGCACAGGTCAGGCGAGCGCAGGCAGGCGTGGGGGCGCACCTGGCCCGTGGGCTCCAGCGCCTTCTGCAGCGCCTCCAGCTTGGACGGGGCCACCCGGTGGTGCAGGTGCAGCAGGAGCCGCAGGACGTGCCGCTGCACGCTCTCCTTCCTGGGGGAGGAGCAGGCGGGCTGCGGGCTGCCGAGGCCCTGCCCCCACCCCACCCCTCTTCCAGCGGCCAAGGACGGGACCCAGAGGACTCACCTTGGGGAGGCGGTGAGGAGGAAGCCGTCGAAGAGGCTGCTGCAGAAGTCCTCCAGGGCGAACTCGTCGGCCAGCAGGGCCAGGCTGCCCGTGAGCAGGTGCAGGAAGATGTCCCCGAACGCCAGGTCGCCGAAGGTCTCCACTGCAAGCAGAGCGGGCGTCCCCCAGCTGCCCCCACCTCCCCGGCCGGGCCTGAGCCTGAACCGACTGGGGCAGGCAGCCAAGTGCTGGGGGGGCCCGGGGGGCCTGGGCCTAACTGGAGGCGGGTCCCAGGGCGAGGTGGGGAGGGGACACGATCCTGTCGCGGGGTTCCGCCCAGCGGCCAAGGGGATCGGGGTGCAGTGGACTCCAGCAGACACACACGTGCTGAGGCGGGCGGCCCCTTGAGCCCACCAGACCGTGGCGCTCGAGGGGAGAGAATGGAGCAAACGAGCCTTGTTTTAAAACCCAGGCTGTCAAACCCCAGGACAGACAGCGATGGTAACTACCAGCAGGTCACCCCGTCACCGGGAGCTGCAACCTCGGAAACGTGGGCACCGCCGAGGCACAGAGCCCCAACTCGGCGGGAGGCGCGGCCCCCACCGCACCCGCCACAGCGGACGGAAGCCTCCACAGCCTCGCCGGCTCACACGCAGCGAGGCAGGCGCACAGTGGGTGTGCCAAGGGACGTGGCCAGCAAAGCCCCAGCCAGGGACCCCCGACAAGCCGCACGAACCCCTACAGACCCCAAGACCTGAGGGGCAGCAGAAGTGAGCTGAAGGAAGGCCCCTGTCTGACTCCTGATCTGAACAGACCATCTGCACGAAAACATCACACGACCACGGGGGAACCATCAGGGCCTGGACCCCGACTAACCGCACCACGGTCACGGCTTTAAGAGTCCACCTCCCATCGAGACACCTACTGGGCTGTTCCGACCTGGTCTGCTGGGGTCTGGGCTCTGTCCAGCCCATCACTGACGGGACAGAAGCCACATAGAGCCCCCTGCAGGTGGGCAATGGGCCTTGGGCTTCACTAACCTGCACTTGAGTTCATAAAAAACTCCCACCAAAAAAACGTTTAAAAGCAAAAAGAATTTTTAAAAACCGACACCCATTTTTACTAGAACCTTGCAGTAACAGCAAAGAATCAGCTTCCTCCCCAGAACGTGACTGGAGACCTGCCCAGTGGGTGGGATCACACCTGCACCCGGCCCACCAGGCAGGCGATGCTGAGACTCCGCCTCCAGGATATCCCACGTCCACACATACGCGATTCAACAAGACAGACAGAAAAGTTC
The DNA here is from genome assembly GCF_019923935.1 of Bubalus bubalis. Taxonomy (NCBI): domain Eukaryota; kingdom Metazoa; phylum Chordata; class Mammalia; order Artiodactyla; family Bovidae; genus Bubalus; species Bubalus bubalis. The sequence continues at coordinate 105,655,796 of NC_059168.1, read as the reverse complement.
CCAAATGAGCAGGAAAAACGCGGTTAACCCAGGTTCCAAGAACTGTGCTTCTGGAAGGCCCCCAGCAGAGAACTCCCCCCTGGAGAACTCCCTGTGCTGATCCTGGAGCTGGCAAACTCGCCCCCATGGGGTACGGGCCCCGCGGGGAGAGTCGGTCCGGCGTGCCCCGGGCAGGCCCCTTAGGAGAGATGGGGACGGCGAGAGGGCCAGGTCAGAGCCAAAGACATGAGAATGGGAGAAGCTGGACGGATGAACTGCAAAGGGGCCAGGGCCAAGGACGGGGTTTCTGGGAGTTGGAGGGGACAAGGGTCTTCTCAGGGGCCTCCAAGAGGAGCAAGCCCCACCCACACCTGATTTAGCCCTGAGAGACCCACTGTAGACATCTGGCTCCCGGAAGCGTGAGAGTTAATTAAGTTCCTGTTCACCAGTTGGGTGGTGGCTGTATGGAAACTAGCACCCACGACAGGCGCCCTCCTCCATAAAGAAAAGCCTGGAAGCAACTGGCAGCATCAGACCCGCCAGTGCCGCGCGCTCACTGAGGGCGCAGTGTCATGCCCTCTCCAGAAGCCGCAACGCCCCGACAGGACTGAGCCAGCAGAGGCCCTGCACCTGTGTGCGCTGGGCAGGCTGGGTGCCCCCGACTGGCACCCGCACCCCGGCTCAGCCTGCAGCTGGCTCCTGAAGGGCCCCTGGATGCCCCGTCTTCCTGGCTTGCAGGGTCCCTCTAGCGTGCAGAGCAAGGTTCCCGGGGGAACTGGCCTCTCCGCCACCTTGGTGGGGAGCTCCCGCCCTGGTCTGACGGCTTGGGAAGCTCCAGGCCCCTCGCCCATTGGGAGAGACGGTGCCGGCTCTTGGGGACCGCGGGCTGTGGTGAGGGCAGAGGGCGTCTGGGGAGGACGGCGGCGTCCCGTCGCGCGCACTCACCGAGCCCCGGCAGCAGGCGCAGCAGCGCGTTCTTGTTCCTCTGCTTGGTGATGTGCAGCACGTAGTACAGCCCCACCTCGCAGGCCATGCGCTGCTCCTGCAGGAACCTGCACCCCAGCGCCGTCAGCCCCCGAGCAGCCCGCGGGCCAGGGCCCTCCCCCGCCACACCCGCAGCCGTACTTGGTGAAGCTCTCCGGCAGCGTGTTTGGGTACGTGACCGGGGCCTTCTCCTCGGCTGGGAGCTTCTGATCCACGTTGAAGGTGTGGTCGTCCACCACGAAGGACATGAGCATGGGCAGGAACCTGGTGACCAGCTCCGCCTCCTGGGGCGCAGGCCCTAGAGCTGTCGCACGCTGCGCCCGCCCCCGGACCCCGGCCTCCGACCACCCCCAGCCGTAGGCCCGGCGCCCCCAGGCCCCGCCCCATGGCCCCTCACGGTGGAGCCCGCCTGACCCTGTTACCATCTTGGGCTCCTTGAAGACCTGGCTGTCGATCATGTCCCACGCACCCTGGCCCAGCGCCAGGAGCCGGAGCAGCAAGAGGAGGTCCGGGCTGTCCTGCAGGGAAATGCGGGCCTCGGCGGCTTGCCCAGCATCCTGCCCTGACCGCCCGCGCCCAGAGCTCAGGCCCACGTGCCCTCTGCCTGGAGGGGGCATGGGCTCACCCCAGGGTCACCCCTGCACGCTCCCCAAGGGCAGCATGCGGCTGGCCGGGGCACTCACCCTGGGCAGCACCTCCTGGCCCACCAGCTCCTGCAGGTGCCTGACGGTGCTCAGGGACAGGGTGTTGATGGCGAAGGGGTCACACAGGATCATGGACAGGTCCCTGTGATGACACGCCCACAGCATCAGCCAGGGAGGCTCCCAGCCTGCAGAGCCACCGGCCTGGGCGCCAGCCCTTCCTGCAGACCAGGTCACTCCACTTTGGCCCACTTTCTAAAAGCTCATGGTTCACAACTGTCCCTTAACGTACTCAATAAACTGAAAGACCACAGTTTTTTAAAAAAATTAAGCTCTCTTTTTGGTTGAGATTCTGATCCAGGCTCCATAAATTCAGTCAGGTTCTCTCAAGCCCGATCCCAGACCTGGGACAGGGGCCACCCAGACAGCACCTTGCTGGTAGCCAGACCGCCACCTCTGGACACAGCAGGCCTGACTGCTCACAGGCAGGCCAGCTCAGGTGCCCAGCCCGGCCGAGACGCCACAGCCTTACCCCAGCAGCCGGGCCTCTCAGTCACGGGCTTGGACACCAGGTGGTTCCCCTAAAACTCACAGGAAAAAACACCGCTCCCGACGGCGGCCACGGCGGGCTCAGGCGGACGCCCACAGACAGGCGCCCACACCAAGCGGACCCTCACCCCAGAACTTGCTCCTGCCCCTTCTTCACTCCGTCAAGGAAGCCCTGCAGCTCGCGGGCCCTCTTGCTGTCCACAAACCGCTCTCGGATGCAAGCGTCCAGGCACCAGGTGAACTGTGGGAAGAAGGCAGGGTCAGGACTCGGCCAGAGACCGCACCTCCAGGTAGCTCTAGCCACTGCCTGAGCGTTCGAGCCTGGCGTGAGCACAGGGACCCCCACCTCGTGTCGCCAAGACCCCGCTTGGTGTGAGGAACAGGACCGCACAAAGCAAACAGACCCAAGGACCCACGTCCCCACAGGCCAGGCAGCGTGAGAAAGAGGCCAAGCATGTTTGTTCTCAAACGGGCCTTCCCGGGGTCCCCACTGCACAGTGGGCAGTGCCAGGTCCGAGTGCATAACACCACAAAGCCCCTAGGGATGCCGTGGGGGGTCACACCGCGTCCACGTCAGGACAGGGCAGTGCGGAAAGCCCTGTTCCAGAACACGGAGCTCACCACAAAGGCTCTGGAGCAGGGGGGAGACAGACCCTGGGAAGAGCAGGGCAGTGGGGCTGGCCTGGCTGCTGTGGACAGCCAGACCCTGCGGCTGGTAGCGGTGGGGTGTGGCGCAGCAGGGCGGTGGGCTTGGGCTTGGGGGCTCCGACACTGGGTCCCCCCGCTGGGGCAGGGGGTGGAGCAGGGGGCGGGTGAGCACACAAGCCCAGGGGCCAGGACCACAGCGTCCCAGGGGAGGAGGGAGGCCAAGGGGGCGTCCACCTTGTGGCAGGGGTCCACGGAGCAGATGTCGCCGACGTCCAGGTCGTGCAGGGACATGAGCAGCTCGGCACGCAGCGTGCAGTAGTGCACGTTGCGCGTGCGCAGGAAGAGCGTGCGCAGGAACTGCAGGACCATGTCGTACAGCTTCACGTTGCGCCCCACCATCCGCGTCAGCCTCTGCACCACCTGCCGGGACGCCAGGCCTCACACCCCGCTCGCCCCTGCCCCTCACCCCCGCCCCGCGCGGCTGAGGCTTCTTTCACAGGACGCCGGCTCACACTGGGGGGCAACGACTCTGGTTTGGAGGACGGTGAACCGTCAGGCCCCGAGGCTCCTCTGAGAGGGCGTCAGCCCGGGCCCCAGACTCCACATCGGGCCGGGCCTGCTGCGGCCGCCCCGCTCCCGCTTTCTCTCTGTGACCGATGTGTGACATCTAGCGTGTGGGGCCCACCCCTCGGGAGCCTGAGGAGCCCAGGAGGTGCCCTGGTCTCTGGGGTCACAGAAGGGTCCAGGCACCCGTGGCAGCGAGTCAGTGCCCAAAAAACATTTGTTGCAGCAACAAACGAATCAGACAGAGACAGAGGGAGAACCCAGGGCTGAGAGCGGACAGAGAGCTGGCCAAGAAGGCCAGCCGAGCCACCCAGCGCGAAGTACGCAGGAAAGACAGAAAAATCCACATGTAGGGAAGGTGCTGCGATGCCCCTTGCCAGCCCCACAGACGAGCCCAGGCTTTCAAGAGCAGACAGGCCGGCGTTCACGGGGGCGGGAAGGGGCTGGCCAGGGAGGCCCACACACAGCCCCGCCCCGCCTCACCTCACCCTGGCGCCTGGTCTTGGGGGAAGGGCTGAAGAAGTTGTGCAGGACGGAAAGCTCCGTGCTGAAGAGCGCGCTCTCCTTCTCCACGATGTACTGCTTCAGCAGCGGGGAGACCTCGTCGCCAAAGAGCGCCTGGTTGTCCTGCCAAATCTGCCGCTTCACCTCCACCGCACAGGCCCGGTACAGTTCCTTGTCGGCCATCACCAGCTTCAGCTTCTTCTCAGGAACCTACATAACCCACAGGCCACCATCAGCAGCACCCTGCCCCGGCGGTCTCCCTCAAGACAACCGGCAGGCCTCAGCTTCCCCACAGCAGAGACCACATCCAGCCCAGCCCAACTGACGGGGACACCTGGGACTGGGCCCTCAGGCCATGGCATGGGCAGGAACCACAGACAGCTTTTTCCCAGAAAGGGCTCCACACCCCGGAGCACATGCCAAGCTTCAGTGTCTGCTTGGCTCAGGGAGAAGCCAGCGCATGGAACCGTGCTCCAAAGCTGTCTTTACTGGAACAGGCAGCTCAGGAACCCTCCCCAGAGAGAGCCAGCCAGGCAGCTGTTACCTTGGGCAGGTGTTTCATGACACACATCACCACCGGCTGCAGAGATGGCATCTTCACCAGAGAAAAGCTCTTCTCCAGGAGGTCCTCCAGTTTCTTATACCTGGGAAAACTCACATTACTGAGAAAGTGGCACAAGACCAAGGAGAAAGTAGCCACCTGCGGACTGGCGGTGTCACTGGCGGCCCCCTTTTCAGGATGGATGTGTAGCCAAGGGGAGGTGAGTGCTGCTAACTGGGGGTTCCTGGCTGGGGAGGCGGCTTCCTGTCTCACTGACCTTTCCTCGGCCTTCCCCTCTGAAGCGATGGCTGACACACGCTCCAGCAGCTTGTCCCGAAGCTCATCAAAAACCGACTGGTGGAACTCCAGCCGCGGCGTCCCGTGCAGGTCCAAGAAAGGCAAGGCCGACTGCAGGGAGGGCAGCAGCACGCCGTTCTCCGTCTAAGGAAGCAGAGGTCGGCGTTGCTTCCTCGGGGCGGCAAGAGAGACCTCAGCCGCAGCCGCTCGTGGTCAGGCGTCCTGGCTGACCCGAGCGGTCGAAAAGGCAGGCAGAAGGGTGTCCGCGCCGCGCCGGCTGTAGCAGCAGACGGTGGGAGCCGCCCGCCGGCCGTCGAAGCGGCCCGAGCTCGGCGTGTCCGGCCCCTCCGGGCCGCGGAGCAGACGGATACGCCCACTTCACACGCGCGCCCGCCCCCGGCCCCTCGCGCAGCCCCACCTGGAACTGCTCGATGGCCTTGAGCGGCTCCGTGCAGTTGGTCAGCGTCTCCTTTAGGTCCTCGCCGTTAGCCACACCCAGGTCCTGCAGCCCCGCAAACAGGGCCGAGGCCCCGGTCCCCACCCGGCCCGGCGCTCCATCCCCGCCGCGCTCCCCCGGCGCTGCCGCGCTCGCCACGGGCCCTGCAGCGGTCCTCTCGCCCGGGCCTCGGGGGCCGCCCGCGCTCCGCTCCCCGGCGCCCTCCAGCTCGGCCAGGTCCCTTCCGCAGCACCGCTCCGCTCGCTCCGCAGCCGCCCACTTCCGCTCCGCGCAGCCAGGTCCGCCCGCCAACGGGCTCCCCGGAAACGCCGCCGCCGTCGCCCAGGGGTTCCCAGAAGGAGCGCCGCGTCCCGCGCCCGGCAGAAACAGCGCGGAGGCGGTGCCCGGATGACGCACGGGTCGCCGGCGAAGCTCCGCCCACCGGGCCCGCCGCGCCCTCCTGCGCGGCCCCGCCCAGCCTCCCGGGGCCAGCTTCCTGTCGCCGACCAGAACGCGGTTGGCGAGCGGGCCCCTGGGAAGCAGGCACCGGAGCTGGGCTGGAACACCGGGGGCCGTTGCCACCGGCGGGTTGGCCTGCTCCAGGAGATTCAGAACTGATACTTTAGCCGGGTGCGTTTTACTTAAGAAATTTTTGGCCGCGCGCCGGGGAGTTAAACCCGCACCCCCCTGCAGTAGAAGTGCCTTTTATTTTTTTTTTTTAATATTTATTTGGTTGTGCCGTGTCTTTGCGGCTCGCAGGATCTATGTTTTAATTATCATGAAAAATCCTTTTGCTGACCTTAGCGCCCACCAGCTGCAGGACCCTCTCATCCTGGAACCTGGTTTCTCCCTGTCCAACCTGATGAAGCCCGCGCCACAGAACTGTCGCAAAGACCAAACTAATGGGAAGTGCCTCAACGTAAAGTGCCTAGCAGAGACCTGGGCACGCAGCGACAGCGTGACAAAGACGGCTGTCCTCTCATTCCCTCGAGCATCTAACCCCCTGCCTAACCCAAAGGGCCAGGCCTTCAGGCTAAGGTCCAGCCCCACTCCACAGCCCACCTTGCAACACAAGAAGCCCATACAGGGCGGGAGACACGGCCTGCTCTGCGCCCTCCGCGGGCTCCCTTACTAAGCCTAAGCGTGCAAGCCCCTGGACTCGCACACAGCCCTCTGCAGCTTCTCGATCCCTCCAGCCCCCTCCTTCCGTCCCACCCGCCTTGGGCCCTCCCAAGCTTGGCCACACCAAGTGTAACATCTGCTCCATTTCCATGTGCCTTTGCTTCCAAGGCTTGCTCTTCCAGAAATTCCCTTCCTGCTGCCCAGCAAACTCTGGCTCATCCTTGAAAGCCTTCTCCCAGAAGCCCACCCTCCTCAGCCCAGCTGGGGCATTGCTCCAACCTTCCTGCTGGTCCCACTCCTAGCTTGGAGTCCTAGGAGTTGCTGGTGGTGCCCCTGTGAGCAGGGCTCCTAGTGCCCTGACCTTGGGCCAGACTCTAAAGGCCAGAGCTCCACAGCTCTGTCTCTGTTGCCCTCTGGCCCGCTGGTCAGCCCAGGGCCCAGTGCCAAAGCCTGCAGTCCCACTGTTCTGATTCCCAGGGTGCTGAGGCTTGACCCACAGCTGGTTCGACCCTGGAGGAGGTCCCAGGTGCATGGCACTCATACTCCCTTGTTCTTGGCGTCCCTGTGGAAATGGGATGATGCCAGCACCGTGGGAGTAGCTATCGTGGTACCTGTTGAAAGGGTTGAGCTTGGACAGAAGAGACAGAGGAGGGGGTCTAGCCAAGGGCTTGGGGGACACGGGGAGGTTCCCTGGAGGAACTGGTGCGGTGACAGGAGCCACCGCAAGCTGCAGGAGGCCCCTGCAGGGAGGCAGTCTTGGGGCCGACCCCTGGGCAGGAGGGCGGGGCGATGGCGATGCGGAGCCTGTACCAGACCGCTGCTGTGGGCAGGGCGGGGCCTCACGCTGAAGCCCAGGGCATCTGTTGGCTGCAGCCTGGCCCGCACGACCCTGGCTGAGCTCACAGGGTCTTTGGGCAGCTGCAAGGAGAAGTGGAGCCAGGCCCTAACGAGCAGGTCCTCTGGGCCTTACCTGGCTGGGGAGCAGGCTGACCCCACCTCAGGATGGCAGCTGACTCCCACCTCCACCCCAACAGTTGACTCCTCAGCTTGGCAAGCGGCCCAACCCTTAGGGAGTCCAGCAGCTGGACCCCTCCACTGGCTGGCACAGCTAGGTGGGGGCGTCCACATGGCCCACAGGGCCCCGTCCCACCCTGCCCCAGGCCAGACAGGCTCAGGCTGCCACACTAGCCACTCTAGAGAAGAGAGCACTGAAGGGAAAGAGAAGGGGACCTGGCCAGGGGACAGCAGACGCAGCAGGTCAGCCGTGGGCCACTCTGCAGGACAGCTCAGGAAGGGCCAGCGGTCTCCAAGCACACACAACTCAGACGAACCAACAGCACCTCGGTATATAGCAAGGGGGTGGGCCTTCCTCGTCCACAGCTCAGAGGGGTTGGCTGGTCAGGAGGGTGGATCAGAGGTGCCCAGAGAGTCAGAAGGCCAGGCCGGGGGTGGGGGGCACTGAGTTCCAGAGGGAGGCCCAGCAAGGCCCCCGGGGGGCAGGGTTTCATGTGCTGACCCGGCAGGCCGGGTGCACCCCACGGGCTCTAGAGCGCACAGAAGGGGCCAGTGTCGTGGCGCTTGGGCCTCCGCACGCCTTGGATGACCACCCCGGGTGCTGAGGGGAACCGTGAGCTATAGCAGTCCTCCACATCGTAGGCGGCCGGGCCTGGGGTGCAGGCTGCAGAGGGGAGGCGGGTGCAGTCACTGTGCCCACCTGTGCCGCCCAGGTTCACCCCTCCCGCCCCCCGCCTCCCCCCACCTTACAGGAGCCCACCCAGGAGGCCAGCAGGGGCGAGCGGCCCATGGAGAAGGCGGGTGGGCATGGGCCCTTCAGACGGCAGCCCGGAAGGATGTTGTAGGTGCTGGGGCCAGGCCCTGTCTCGTCCCCTGTGGGCGGAGGGGCCTGCAGGAGGGGCTGGGCCCGGGGCCCTGCGCCCCCGCCCTGCAGCACCCCCTGGCGGGCTCGGGCCTCAGGCGGCCTGGACGCAGGGCGGCCCCTGAAGCTGAAGGCTGGGCAGGCAGGCGGGCTGGACAGCTGGTAGTCGGCAGGCGATGGCCACTGTGGGGAGACGCGGCTGCTGCAGGTCTGCCCCTCGGGGGGCCCACCCCGCCCAGGACCTGCAGGCTGGCCCCCACCTTCTGCTCTCGGTTGAAGTCAGTTTTCTGGGTGAAGGGGTTTTCACTCTGGAACCACACAGTCTGCCACGCCCTGCGGCCTCCGCCCTCTGCAGTGGACACAGGGTCACAGGGGTGCCTGTGGCCAGGGTCCCTCTCCAGGTGAGAGGGCAGGCAGTGGGGGGCGTGGGGAGGGGCACGAACCATGGGTGGGGTGCCTGCGGCTGATGCTGAAGTGGGGGTGTGGGGAGGACTCTCGCAGCGACGCGTCTGGCACCTGATACTTGGTGGGGCCGGGAACATGCAGGTCGGTCGTGATGGGCGGGCGTTGCTCCAGCCCTGGCGGGACAAGCCCTAGGCCTGGGTCCTCCCAGCGGCCCCCACCCGCCCCGCCTGCTGCCCCGACCAGCCCGGGGCTGGGGAGCCCGAGCCCTCACTCACACAGCCCCCTCAGGTTCCGAGTGAGGGGCTCCTGGAGGGGGCTGGTTTGCGTCCTGAGCCCCACCTGGAGCTCCTGCACTGCTGGGGGCCACATCTCCTCCCAGGTGGCCCCCAGCCCTAGTTCCAGGCCCGACAACAGCACAGCAGCATGGAGCCTGCGAGAGACATGAGCAGCCACCAGCCACGCAGCCGGAGGGCCACCCAGGCCACTGCCCCCCAGCCAGCCCACCGCGCGGGCGGTTACTGGGAAGTCACAGGTGGCTTCTGCTTCAGGGAGCCATGGGTCCAGTGTCTGCCTCCATTGATGTGAAAATTTGCCAGGAATTTCACCGCCTTCTGGTCAAAATTCATTATCAGGGTCTCTGGCTCCCCTCCCCTAGGGACATCACAGGGCTCTGTGACCTCACTGACTGGACATGGGTCCCCCGTTGCCAGGGACTCCCTGGGAAGCACTGTCCAGCCCTGAAGTGGCCTCTCCCCTGACCCGCGATGTGGGTTGCCCTGGGATCAGCTGCCCCCAGCAGGCCCCCGTGACTCTCAACTCCGCTGACCTTTCTCCTTCCTCCACTTTCTTGTTCCATCCCTTCCGATCTCCTGGACTTTTGGGGTCTCCCGAGGCCCTAGGGCCCACTCTAGTAGTGCTTGGGAAGGACTGAGGCCCTGGCAGAGGGTAGAGAAGGGGGCAGGGGCTGTGGGCTGCTGAGCCTGCAGGGCCAGCCGAAGGAGACACAGGGGAGGGCAGAGGGGACTCCCCAGGGAAGGGGGAGGCAGGCCTGGCAGCTCAGGTGAGGCTGGGGGACACTGTCCTCGGGGGGGCGCAGAGCCTGGACGTCATCACAGACACAAGGGGCTGCTGAGGCTGAAACACGAAGCCACGATGAGGCCCGGTGGGCGCCAGGCCCCCGCAGCGCCTTCCGGAGCCGACCAGCCGACTGGCCCCGGCCCCGGCCCCAGCCTTGGCCTCACCCGGGCAGCACAGCCAAGGATGTCCTGTCCCCCAGTACCCCACGCACGCCCGTCTCTCCCTCTCCAAGGCCCTCCCATCGGGCGCCTCCAGGCCTGCCTGGCGCTCCTGTCGTTAGCGACTCGCTTGAGGAAACACACCTTTAATCAGGGCGAGGGGCTCCCCGCCTGCTCCAGGGCCGCTCCCTGGGGAGCAGCTCGGGTTGCCCGGGACGAACCCTGCCACGGTGGATGACACGCACACCTGTGCTCCGCGTCTCCTCGGGACCGAGTGGAGCCGCGGGTCAAAGCCCAGCCGCCGGTGTCCCCACGGGAGAGGTGGTCTCTGTGCTGGTGAGGAGCATCCGGCCGCCAGTGCCCTCACTCGTTTAACTGAGGCTCTGTCCTCACTGTGGGCACGTTTCACGTGCTTTTCTGTTGGGTGTTAACTTCTCATGGGTTTGCTTTGGGAGCTTGTTTCTACTGATACCATATCTGCATGCAACACTCGCTGGAGACGCTTCCTGCGGTCTGTCACCTGTCTCTCAGTATTGATCATGCTGTTTTTTGACATGTGCTTGAACCTGCTAACTGTCCCCTTTATGCTACCTTTCTTCATTTTTATGCTTAGAAAGTCCTCCCTACACCCCCGCCCCCCAAAAATCAGGATTTGTTTTAAATGGAAAATAGTGACAGATCAGGAGATGTGGGTTCGATCCCTGGGTCGGGAAGACCCCTTGGAGAAGGAAATGACAACCCTTTCCAGTCTTCTTGCCTGGGAAATCCCATGGACAGAGGAGCCTGTGGGCTACAGTTCCTGGGGTCACAAAGAGCCTGACTTGACTTGGTGACTTAAACAGCAGTGCGGGCTGCAGGGCAAAAACCCCCGAGGACCGAGTCCCAGCGGCTGCCTGGCTCAGGAGGCTCACCTGCTGAACCTCACGGCGGTGCCTCCAGAGTGGCCAGCGCCTCGTGTCTGAGGAGGGGGCTCAGGGTGGGGGGCTCAGTTGGCCTCACCCCGAGGGGCTGTTTTTCACCAGGCTCCTGGCCTCCTGCGGGTTGTGAGCGTCCTGGCCCAGGCCTGCCCCTCACTGCCCAGTGGGGCTGCCTGGGCTGCCACTGGGGCTCCTGTTCTCCAAGTGCTAGGTCCCCAGTGTGACAGCCCCAGTCTGTGGCCCCGCCTTGAGGGGGGAGTGCTCACCGGTGCGGGCAGGGCAGCCCAGCAGTCAGGCCTCCTCACAATGGTTGCCAGGCAACAGGGCTCCTCTCTGGATGGTGGCAGGCACAGGCGTGGGGCTGGAGGCAGCCCCGCAGAACTGAGGCGCGATGACAGCCCCTCAGAAGCACAACCTCTTCTCGCCAGAACCTCACTACATCCCTGGGTAAGCGCCACAGGCCTGGGCCGGGCCTGGGTCCCCGGGGGCGGCGCAGCACAGCCAGGGCCCTGAGGGGATCCCAGAACTGGGTCTCCAGGAAGCTGAGGCCGGAGCGGGGGGCTCTTGGGCGGGAGCTGGGAACCGGGGTGCCCGGGGAGCGGGGTGAGGCTGCAGGCCAGGCAGGAGGGCTGGGGCAGGTTTGCGGGGGCCTGGCCGGCCCACCCTGCCGGTGCAGCCGTGCCAGGTGGGCGCACGTCTGCGGAGAGCAGAGGCTGGGGTCAGCATGACAGCTGGGGGTGCTGGCCTCTCCCTCCAGAGTGCATCCTGCTTTAAAGAAGAGCTGAGCTGGGACAGCCCTGGAGGTCCAGGGGTTAGAGACTCTGCGTCCACCGCAGGGAGCAAGGATTCGATCCCTGGCCCAGAAACTAAGACCTTGCATGCCTTGTGCCCCCAAAACATGAAAAAATAAATTAAAAAAATAAAGAGGACATGAGCTCCCAGAGTGAACTGATGGGCATGGCCTTCAGGCCGCCTTGCTAGGTGTCCCCACGTCAAAAACAGAAACGGGGAGTTCTCTGGGGGTCCAGCTGTTAAGACCGAGCTTCCGCTGCAGGGGGCACAGGTTCGATTCCTGGTTGGGGAACTAGGATCCTGCCTGCCACACAGCAAGACCAAAAATAAACAGAAATGGGCCTCCTCACTGACGCAGTGTGCACACTGACACACACTCAGACCACACGCAAAAAAAAGGCTGGTAAGAACAGAACCAACCCTGGTGACACTGAAGAGGCCCTGCCCTTCAGGCTCAGTCTCGCTCAGCTCGTGGACTGACCTGCATTCACTTGAGCAGGCTCTTTTTGATAGACTTTGTTTTATATATATGTGTGTTAGTATTTGTTACTTCCGGCCACGCTGGGCTCGGCGCAGGGGCTCCCCCTGGCCGTGGCGAGCGGAGGCCCCTCTCCATGGCAGTGCCCGGCTGCTCAGCGCAGTGCTGTCTGGCAGAGCAGAGGCTCTAGGTGCACAGGCTTCAGGAGCTGCAGCGGGCAGGCTCAGTGGTTGTGGGTTGCTTCGTGGCACGTGGAATCTTCCCCGACCAGGGACTGAGCCCGTGCCCCCTGCACCGTGCCACCAGGCAAGTTTTAAAAAGAAAACAGCGCACACCCCTTGCTGTCACACAGGCCATTCCTCAGGGCTCCGCCGTGGCGCCCACGCCACTTCCCCACAGGCCTGAACCTCCCCCACCAGCAGCGTCCTCCCACACCCTCCCCGTATCCTGCCAGCTCCCCTGTGCCTCAGCCCAAGGCCCAGCCCGTCTCCTCCCTGCCATGCTTTGGGGGGCAGAGCTCCCCATTCTCTCATCTTTCCACCCTTGCTGGAAAATGGCTGGCAGACAGCGGGGAGGACGACGCAGCTCCCCTCCCACTGGCCAGGCCTGTTCTCGGTGCTTGGCCTGAGCTGCCCACTCGAGCCCCAGAGCCCGATGGCGGGGCTGCCGTGACCGCGCTCTGCAGGCGGGTGGAGGCTCTCGTCTGCGGCCCACAGGCCAGGTCCACACCTGCTGGTGGGGCCCGGCCTCGCCCTCTCGCCTCTGCAGCTATGCCGGCTTCTACCCGCAGCTGCGCTACCGGGTGGGGGACACCTACGGGCGCACCACGGCGCAGCTGCTCACAGACCCCAGCGTGCAGAAGAGCCCCTGCTCCGTGCTGGCCCCCGTGGCCAAGCCCAAGTTCATCGAGGACTTCAGCAAGCCCAAGCCACCGTTTGTGCCCTGCCGAGACCTGATCGAGCCCTACATACCCCACTACACTGGTAAGCCGCCTGCACCCCTGCACCCCGGCCCTGCCATGCCCCAGGATGCCCTCCTGCCTGCTGTGGCTCAAGGCTGCCCTGTCCACACAGGTCTGAAGCCCTACAAGAACTTTGAGATGCTGGGCCAGTTCCCACCCCAGGAAGCGGATGCCCAGGGGTCCCTGGGGGGTGAGAATGTATCCAGACAAGTCCCACTGCCTGCAGGCTTCATGCCCTATCCCCCTTACGCCCCCTGCCCTCCGGGCAGGAAGGGGGACTCCAGGGACCTTGGACACCCGGGGCTGCGGCTGGCATTAGGGGAAGAGGCCTGGAAGAACACCGCCCCTGCCTGCGAGGCCCCCGGGCAGTACCAGGTAACTGAGGGACACCCCAGGAACACGGGCACCAGGCCCCACCCCAGCCAGACCTGGCAGGGGCTGGGCAGTGACCTGCGCCTCCCCATTTCAGCTGTACCACTGCAGGAGGGACGAGTCCCCACCCCTCGCCCACTGGCAGGAGACACTCGACGTGGGCAGGTTCCACAGGCTGCCCCAGCTGGACCACCCCAAGCTGATCCAGCGCAAGGCCATCTCAGGTGCGTGCCTCCCCAAGGCCCCAGGGGCCCGGGGAGACCAAGTGAGGAGGCTGCCGCTGGGCCCTTCCCAAGGGTGGGCACTCTGAGGGCCCATTCCTCTTTAGGAAGGGGGAGGAGACTACACAGACTGCCCTGACACCCCCAGGGCAAGTGGGGACCTGCAGGGGACACTGACCTCCTCCTTCCCCAGGTTATGCAGGCTTTGTCCCTCGGTTTGCCTGGGTGATGGGGATGAATTATCGCGATGGGGTCACACAGGCTATGGATGAGTTCGACAAGAGCCAGGTGTGTGGACAGCACCCCTGGGTGAGCAAGGCTGTCTCCACCCTCTGGCTTCCCTGGAGGAAGCTCTGCCTGGCCCAGAGGCTATCCCCTGCGCTCCCCGCTACCCCCAAGCCATGTCCTTCTGACTAGGTCTTGGATCCCAGGTCTGGAGTGCCGTGGGGAGGGAAGACCCCTGAGCCACTCACTTCCCAAAATGCCAGCCTTGCGCCGCCAGGACATTCTGCTCCGTGGTTTCCAGCTTGGGAGGCAGGCCATGGCAGCACTGACCGGCCTGTTTTCCCAGTTTCTGCTCAGAAATCCCATCTGTGCCCTGGGTGAGAGGCTGCCCAGCACACACTGGCCCAGCAACACCATCTACAGAAGCCAGGGCCTGATACCTTTCTACATGGGCTTCATACCCTGTGAGTGCCTCTTGGAAGATGTCAGGGCGACAGGCCACTGTGGGGCGGGGCCAGGGGCTGGGCCCTCTTAGCCAGGCCTAACCTCAGGCAAGGTTCCCTTGGGACAGGACGACCCCAAATGACCCAAAGCTCCCTCAGTGCCCCCGCTTCCCCCAGCGCGCAAGGGGTTCACTAACAGCCCTGACTAAAAGCCAAGAGGCCACGTGCGTCCAGACCACGCTGGCCTCCTGGGGGTTTCCTGTGCACAGGATGGGCCCACCTCTGGGGGGCGACCCCCGGCTCCCCAGCCTGCATGTTCACAGGCCCCTGGCCCCTGCAGCAGCTCCGCGTGTACCCCGCGCGTGCGGTGAGCCCAGGGGCTCAGCAGCAGCGTTGCCCCTCACAGCCGTGCAGGACAACTACGCACTGACCTTCGGCAGCAGCGCCCGCAAGGCCCATCAGAAGGAACTGGAGAGGCGCAGCCGGACACTATGAAAACGCTTTAATGTTGGTGGCTGTACAGCACGTGATGTCAAGACAGGAAAGAGCACACACACAGTGAGACAGACTATCAGAGCAGGCTGTGAGCGAATAAAGAGTTCCCACGGCCTCGGCCTTCCGGCTCCGGCGGCTCTAGGCCACCTCCTCCTCTGCCTCCTCCTCGAACTCGCCCTCCTCCTCGGCCGTGGCGTCCTGGTACTGCTGGTACTCGGACACCAGGTCGTTCATGTTGCTCTCGGCCTCGGTGAACTCCATCTCGTCCATGCCCTCGCCCGTGTACCAGTGCAGGAAGGCCTTGCGCCGGAACATGGCCGTGAACTGCTCCGAGATGCGCTTGAACAGCTCCTGGATGGCCGTGCTGTTGCCGATGAACGTGGCCGACATCTTCAGGCCGCGGGGCGGGATGTCGCACACGGCCGTCTTCACGTTGTTGGGGATCCACTCCACGAAGTAGCTGCTGTTCTTGTTCTGCACGTTGAGCATCTGCTCGTCCACCTCCTTCATGGACATGCGGCCCCGGAAGACGGCGGCCACAGTCAGGTAGCGGCCGTGGCGCGGGTCGCAGGCGGCCATCATGTTCTTGGCGTCAAACATCTGCTGGGTGAGCTCGGGCACCGTCAGCGCCCGGTACTGCTGGCTGCCCCGGCTGGTTAGCGGGGCAAAGCCGGGCATAAAAAAGTGCAGGCGGGGAAAGGGGACCATGTTGACAGCCAGCTTCCGCAGGTCAGCATTGAGCTGGCCTGGGAAGCGCAGGCAGGTGGTGACCCCGCTCATGGTGGCCGACACCAGGTGGTTCAGGTCCCCGTAGGTGGGGGTGGTCAGCTTCAGGGTTCTGAAGCAGATGTCGTACAGCGCCTCGTTATCAATGCAGTAGGTCTCGTCTGTGTTCTCTACAAGCTGGTGGACTGAGAGGGTGGCGTTGTAGGGCTCCACGACGGTGTCTGACACTTTGGGCGAGGGCACCACGCTGAAGGTGTTCATGATCCTGTCTGGATACTCCTCCCGAATCTTGCTGATGAGGAGGGTGCCCATCCCAGACCCAGTCCCCCCACCCAAGGAGTGGGTCAGCTGGAAGCCCTGCAGGCAGTCACAGCTCTCCGCCTCCTTCCTCACGACATCCAGCACTGAATCGACAAGCTCTGCACCTTCCGTGTAGTGCCCCTTGGCCCAGTTGTTCCCGGCACCACTCTGACCTGCAAGAGAGGGCAGCAGGTTGCTATTCAGCCAGGCATGTGCTCACCACTGATCACTCGTGCCAAAAAGGCCAAACGACACAGTGTGAGATGACACACAAAACCCACCCTGCAGGTACAGCAGATGGCCCCCAAACTGATAAGGTAACGACGTAGGCGATGAAACACCACGGTGTCACACTAACATGGTTAAACAACAAACCAGCCCCTCCCATGGGCAGCCTCTGCCAACTCCCAAGAGCAGACGAGCTGCCACTGCCTCCAGCTCAGCCTTCCCAGCAGGGAGATTACATCTGCCTGCTCCTTCCCGGCAGGCAGACAGCTGGGCCTTCTCGGCAAAGCCGCTTTAGGTGAGGGGATTGAATGACTCTAGAGAGGAGGAGGGCGTCCTGGAACCCAGCTTCTACTAAGAATACAGAGTGGATCAGAACCTCGGCTCTGTGAGTCCTGAAGATGGCGACATTGGGCACCCCCTGACCTTTGCGCCGTCCTGGCTATCAGCCGCCACCCACCCCGATCCGCGGCTCACCGAAGACAAAGTTGTCCGGCCTGAAGATCTGCCCGAAAGGCCCCGAGCGCACAGAGTCCATGGTGCCCGGCTCCAGGTCCACGAGCACCGCGCGGGGCACATACTTGCCACCTGGGGGGCGGGAGGGAGTCAGCGAGGGGAGGGCCGCAGGGCGGCATGGGGGTGGGGAAGGGGCGCGGGGTCTCACCGGTGGCCTCGTTGTAGTACACGTTGATTCGCTCCAGCTGCAGGTCGCTATCCCCGTGGTAGGTGCCGGTAGGATCGATGCCATGCTCGTCGCTGATCACCTCCCAAAACTACGGGAGACGCGGGCGGGCCGGGCCGGGGCTGAGTCACGCCGGAGGTGCCCGGAGCCGACCCCGCCCCGGACGGCGCGGCGCGGCCCGGCCCTCCCTTCCCCCGCCGCCCGGCCGTCCTCACAGACCCCAGCCGTGGCCCGCTGCCCTGACCCCGGTTCCGGCCCCGCGAGGGGCCGCAATGCGGGGGCGCCGCCCGCCGGATGCCGCCATCTTTCCCGCGCCAGCCCGCCCCGCCCGGAGGACCCGCGCCGGCCCAGACGTCCCCGCTCACCTTGGCGCCGATCTGGTTGCCGCACTGGCCGGCCTGCAGGTGCACGATCTCCCTCATGGCGGCGGCGGCGGCAGCGGCTGCAGCGGGGGCGGCTGCGGAGGAAAGAGCCGAGCTAAAGCCGAAATGCGGGCGCGCAGAGTGCTACAACCGACGCTGCGCCGGCGCTTATATACCCGCCGCGCCCGCCCCCGCCAGCCTCTTATTGGGCGTCCAGAGCGAGGCTGGCAGGCGGCCTCGTTTGATTGGCTGTAGCCCCGTCAATCGGGCTGCCCAGGGCCCGCCTTCCCGACGCCACTCGCCCTTTATTGGTCCGTCGCGGCCTCTGCGCTCCCTATCCAAGTCCCCCCCTTCGCTCTGCGGTCTTCTGACCATTGGCTGTTTCAAATGATTGATTTGTGCTCCCATTGGCCGGCTCCGCAGAGCACGCCGACAGCCTGCCGCTATTGGCTGGCGGGGCCGGCGTCCTGGTAACCGCCGCAGTGCCGCGGGGACCGGCGCGGGCGGGGCGCGGGCTCGGGCGGGGCGCTGCGGGGGTCGGCCGAGCCCCGGGCAGGCGGGCGGGGCGCGCCCCGTGGCCCTCGCGCGAGCCCGGGCCTCGCTGTGCGCCTTTTAGAGGGCGGCCGGGCTCATCTTGAGGAGTCTTGGAGCGGAGGAGGGGCGCGGGGCTGTTCACACGCACGCCCTCGGGGATCGGAGGCCGAGGGGCGGCGGCGCCGGGCCCGCCCCCTGAACTTTGGGGGCCGCCTGCCCCCCTCCTCGGTCCTCAGGCCCGCTAGGTCGTGGGCAGGTGGGCGAGCGCGTGAGGCCGCGGCGCCCGGCCGGAGAGAGGTGGGCGCGGGGCGGGCGGGGCAGGACGGGGCCCTGCTCGGCAGCGGCTTGCGGCTTGTTGTGGAGACCGCGCTGGCCTGGCGCCTGTTGCCTTGGTGCCTTGGCCCCAGGAGCGCACAGAGCTGCGTGGAGACACGAGGGCCGCGCCCAGGCCTCTGGGCAACCACAGATCGGTACACCTGGCTGAACAAATGTTTGTACTTTTCCTTGAATTTTGTTTGGAGAAAAAAAAAAAAAAAACAACTTATGGGAAAAAAAAAAAAAAAACCAAAACAGTTAACTTGCATGTAGTCACACTTTTAATCAATCATTTTAAAAACAGTCCCCTTGCATTATATTTTCGTAATGTCCACCATGGACAGTCCGTCTCGCTGTGGCCACGGGTCCTCTCTAGATTCTGGTTTTCTCAGTGAGGTTCTTACCCTCCTCTGCTCCCCAGCCCATGGATGCTGTGGGCAATACCTGGTGATTTCTACCTAGAGAGATTGTGCTTGCTCTTCACCGTGTACTTCAGGACACCGCCGTTTCCTGGCCTGTTGCAGCGTTAGGGCACTTCACGGTATACTTAATCTGGGGATGAAATCGTTGGGAAGTAGCACACTGGCATAGGGATGAGTCTTAACATACCCTGAGAGTGGTCCGCAGCCGCAGTCCTGAACCTGACCTGAAGTGTGAGTCAGCATGTCAAAGTAATAGTCCCCGAAGGGCCCAGGGGACCAGCCCCTTCCCCCGCACCAGTCCAGGAAGGTGGGCCCGGCTGGTGCTGGCTACAGGCAGTGGCTTGTCCGGTGTGCAGGGTCCCTGCCTGGTATCTAGGGTTCTCACAGTGCCCTGCGAAGTAGCTTAGCTGCCCAAGCAGGCCTGCGCAGGGAGGCTCCAGGGTCTTGCAGCACTGAGTCGTCACAAATCAGCGAGAAACGGAATAGCTCAGACTTTGCTCCAAGTGAGCCAGTGAGTTGGGGCACTTTGAAGTGTTTGTCAGAGCCTTCCCTCCTCGCCACCCACCCTGGGCTGAGACCCCCACTGGCAGAAGTCTCTGCTTCCCATGACCAGCACGCACAGGCCGGGAGTTCAGCGAGGCCATGGCAGCCCTGCTCTCCAGGTAACAAAACAGCTGTGTCACCCACCCAGGTGTGAGCCCCAGGGACCCTCGCGGCACCAGGTTGCCCACCTTGCCCTTCCGAAGTGAACACTGGCCAGGAACGAGGCAGCAGGCCTCTCTGTGGCCCTCGGCCAAGGACCACAGTAGGCACCGCTGCACAGGGCCGGTGGTGGGGGAGGCCCTGCAGGTCCCCACCCTTAACCAAGGGTGTTCCTGCCGCAGGGTAGAGGTGGGCTCCTGTGAGCCACCGGGTCCAGGCTGGGGGGAGGTCCGGGCCCAGTGGGGGTCTGTGGCCCAGCGGGACGCAGGGCAGAGTGGGCGGGGGCTGTGGGAGTGCCGGACACCTAGCCTCCCGCCCGAGCCTGCAGCTGTTGAAGGCGTCCTCAGCGACAGCTCTGTTTACCGGTGGCCATGGTCCCAGCGGGAGGCTGCATTACCGCCTGGCGGGAGCAGCAGGCAGACAGTGGTTCACGGCCTCAAAAGACCCAGCAGTCAGCCTTTGTGGGCGGCCTCACCCGCCCCCGGAAGGAGAGGTGCACGCACTGGGTACTTGCTTCCCCTCTCACTGCCTTCCCACAATGGGGAGGGGGAGCCCTCCGCCCCTGTCCCTGGGGAAACAGCCAGGCCCAGCCCCTCCTCAGGGACTTCCATGGGAGTCAGGCTGATGTCAGAAGGGCAGGTGTGTCCTGAGGTCACAAAAGTGGGGGGAAGCCAAAAATAGGTACATGGACCTGCCCCAGGGGTCTTGTTCCCACGAGGCCCCTTGTGGGTCTCAGAGCAGGTGGCTAGCTCTTCCGGAGGCCAGGCTGAGCCCCAGGCTCAGGAGATCTAGAAGCTTGTTGGGAGGATACTGGACATGGGGGCGCTGAGAGGGGCTGGGGGACACGGGAAGGGGGGTCTGTGAGAACCCGGGAATGAGGGAGATGACGCCACTGTGGACAGGAATTGGTTCGGGGGTCCCCGTCTCATCTTCCTGACCACTCACACCTGTCCCCCCACCGGGTTTGGCTAGGCACACCTGGGGGGCTGGGAAGGAAGTTGGCCCCCATCTTCAGGGCAGCATCCCTGGATCAGAAGGTGGTCACTGGTCGCAGCTGCAAACCGAGAAACCAGGCAACACATACACACCCCCAGCCCTCCCCGGATCCGAGCTGCCTAGGGGTCTGCACACTGGATCCGCCAACCCTCTCCTTTCAGGGCTGTGGCGCACAGGGTCCGGCTGGTGTCGGGTTACCAGCGCCGGGTTCCGGACAAAAGCCTTGCTATGTGGAAACCCGGGGCACGGGCACGGGGAGGGGGAGGGGAGCCAGCCCCGGGCGGGCACCTGGCCCAGAGATGTGTTACCTAGGTGCGGCCTCCAGGGGCGAGCTGCGCCGGGCGTGACGGGCAGGATCCACTCCCTGGGGTGGGGGCACTGAGCACCTGCTCTGCCCAGGACGGCGGGGTGGCGCCCCTGGCCGCCCCGGTGCAGGCTGGCGGACATGGGTAACCGCACACTGGTCCGCCGGCCCCGCGCCCCCGACCCGCAGCCCCGTGCCCCTCAGCGGCGGGCACCGCGTCGCGGGAGGAGAGCAGGGACGCGGGGGAGCGGGGCGCCTCGGGGCCACCCTGTCCTCACCCGTGCCCTCCCCACTCCGCGACGCACCTGCGGAATTCGGGGCCCCGCAGCGACCACGTGACTCCCTCCAGGCCAACCACCAACAGGGGCTGCAGGGCGCCGGAGCTGCCCGCGCGTCCGCCCTCCCTCCCTGCACCACAGGGAAGGCCCCGGCCGCGTCCAGCCTCCCTGGACCCCGAGCTTCTTGCTGCGGGGTCTCCACGCTCCAGATCGGCCGCACTCAGGGCCTTCTGCCGCCAGCGGCCGCGGAGAGAGAGTCACAGCTCGGGCTTCGGCTGTTTGGCCGCACCTCCAGGGACTTCCAGCTCCTACTCGGGCTCGGCGCTGGCCCCCCGAGTGTCCGCTGGAGGGCGGCAAAGGCACTGCCCCACCCCCAGCTCCCTACCGGGCGGGGTGGGGGGTAGGGTGGGGAAAGTTTGGGGTCGAAGCGGGGGTAGGGGGAAGTTGGGAGTCGAGGGTGCCCCTCCCCATGCAGCCCCGGATTGGAGAGAGAAGACCACCCACACCTGGGTACAGACTTTTTTTATTTGCAAAGAAGGCGACTCAGGTGACTCAGAAGTCCGCAGCTACTGGGATCCCCCAGGGCCGCCAGACGTCAATGGGGCTAGGGGGTGAGGCACGTCCACCCTTCACAACTGCTGGGAGGCCAGAACCTGGGGGTTCTCGTAGCAGTGGGCCTCCTTGGCCGCAGCCTGAGGGGGGCTGCAGGCCTTGCAGGGGCAGCAGCGTCTCACCAGGAGGTCCCAGGGCTCCAGAGAGCGGAGCCAGAGGGGCAGCCAGGCCCAGGAGCGCAGGCGGCGGGGCAGCCAGGCGGGCCGGTGCCGCTGCAGGACGGTGACCAGGGCGACGAGGAGCACCAGCACTACCAGGGGTGCCCCGACCGCAGCCAGCACTGCGCCCCCCGCCAGGGAGAGCCCGAAGGCGGCCAGAGGCAGCACCAGGAAGCAGAGCAGCAGGTAGGCGACAGCCACCCAGCGGTAGCTGGCGGTCAGGTTCCCAAAGTGCTTGGCCAGCGGGACCGGCAGCCGGAGGATGGGCACCACATACCACAGCAGGATGCCCGCCAGGTTGAAGAAGAAGTGGATGAGAGCGACCTGGAGGGAGGGAGGGAGGGCCTCAGGAGCCTGGGCTCCCTGGGAGGCATGCCCCTCCCTGATGGCCACTGTGGTGGGCACGCTCTTCCCACACCCCACAGTGCCCCGAGGCTCAGGAGCCTAGTACGGCATCGCCATGTGGTAACTACGTCTCTGATGGCCCTGTGGAGTCCACCTTCCCCTGAGCTGGCTTTACTTGCCTATGCTTCATCCACAGCGACCCTACTCATGCTCATCCCTCAGTGGGCTTAGCCACCCAGCCCCAGGTTCTGGCCTGGCTCCTGCGAGGAGGAGTTGCAGGGCTACACATGGAGGGAACACAACTCTCTACAGGGGTTGCTGGAGAAGTCGAGGAGTCGCTGTGGTGGGTGCATTCTGGAGGGCTTCCTGGAGGAGGGGATCAGGGCTCTGCACTGGGAGGTTCTAAATGGACAGAGACAGAACCGAGGCGAGAGAGCAGGTGGGAGTGGGGGAGCGCTGGGGTTCATCTCTTCTTGTGGGTAGCAGCCCAGTGAGATCCAGGCCTTCGAGAGCTGCACCTATTAGGGCGCTGGGATGGAGGCAGTGGGGCCCAAGGGCCAATCTGGAGAGAATCAGAGGGACTGAATGGGACGGGGCGTGGGGGCTCAGAGCTGGGGGGCTGGCGGGAGGCGTCCTGGAGGCAGAATTGGGACTGGGTAGGGGAGAATGGAGGGAGCTGGGGAGTCATCCAAGTGGGGACCTGTGCCATTTAGGCCGTTGGGGGTGGAGGGCATCCCAAGGTGGTGAGATGGAGGGGCTTGAGGCCACAGCGGTCCTTCAGGAGACCGCCAGCTGGAACCGGGAAGAAGACCTGGGGCTACAGGGTCCTGGAAATGACGAGGTTGCAGGGGAAGAGGGGAAGGCCTGGGACCCGGACAAGTCCCACAGGGTCCTTGGGGTCCCAGGAGGCGAGGCTGTGGGCTTGAGTGGGCAGCCAGAGGTGGAGTCCTGGAGAGCCAGGGCCTGAGGCCCCAGGACACACGTCCCACCACCAGCCTACAGGACCGGACAGGAGGGGGACTGACCCAGAGCGGAAGTCCCAGGCCCGCGTTGGGAATGGAGGGGCCTGCAGGCCGGGGAGGGCCTGGGAGGGCGGTACCTGGACGGCGCTGAGCAGCATGTCCGAGGGGCTGGCCAGAGCTGCCAGCAGGGCCGTGGTGGTGGTGCCAGTGTTGGAGCCCAGGAAGAGAGGGTACGCTCGCTCCAGGCTGATCACCCCGACCCCTGGGGGAGCCGGGGGTCATCACGGGCCCTGAGCCCACCCACTCCCCACCAGGGAAGAGAGGGTACGCTCGCTCCAGGCTGATCACCCCGACCCCTGGGGGAGCCGGGGGTCATCACGGGCCCTGAGCCCACCCCCCAGGTGCTCTGGGCTCTGCTCACCGATGAGCGGCACTATGGCCGCGGTGAAGACGCTGCTGCTCTGGAGCACGAAGGTCAGGCCGGCGCCCACGAGCATGGCCAAGTAGCCGCTGAGCCAGCCAAACGGGCGGGGGAAGTCTGCGGAGCGAGGGCCGGTGACCCCGAGCCCCGCTTCCCCGCCCCCACCCCCGCGGCGGCCCGCTTCCCGCCGCACCGGCGTTGATGACTGTCCTCACGGCCTGGGCGACGCGGCCCCGCAGAGTGGAGTTGAGCAGCTTGACAATGAGGACGAGGCAGGAGCAGAGCACGAGCAGGGAGGCGGCCAGCAGGATGAGGCCCACGGCCAGGTCCGCGAGCGCTGTGCCCGCAAACAGGTGGCGGCCTGGGGCAGGGCGGGGGCAGGTGAGCCGCGGGCAGCACGGGGCGGCGGGGGCGCGCGGGGCTGGCGGGGGCGCGCGGGGCGGGGGTAGGGGAGCCGCGGCCGGCGCGCGGGGCCGGGCCTCACAGGGCAAGGGCTCCTCAGACGCAGAGCCGTTCTTCCCAGGGCAGAGGCCCCCCGCCGCCGCTCCGCAGTAGCTGCTGTATCCCGCGGTCTGGGAAGGCAAGGCGGTGAGGCTCAGGACGGGCTCAGAGTAGGCGGGGCCGGGTAATTCAGCGGGTCTGGGGTCAGGGATTAGCGGCGCCTCACCGTCTGCTCCCTGGTGCCGCACCATCGCTTAATAAGGCTCCGGTTGGTGCTGTTGCCCGTGGCACTGCCCATAAGGACATCAGCGTCCAGCTGGGGACAGAGGATCCGGGTCTAGCGTCGGTTCTTCAGGACTGGCCTGGGGCTTGGAGGACTGCAGCCAGGTCCACCGTGCTGGACCCCTCTCTTGCCCCACCCGACCCCGGGCCCAGACCGGTCTCCCCAGCAAAGCCCTTCCAGCCAGGCCCTGGCCTGTGGGTCCTGCGGGAAAGGAGCCAGCCGCCTCACCTGCACGATGAGGTGTGTGAGCGGCCGGGTCAGCACCTTGAGGATGTCGGGCGCGTGCCCCCCGGGCTGCAGGCTGGCGGCGCCCAGGATCAGCGCACTGAGCCTCTCCAGGGGGGCCGCGGCACTCTCCAGCGGCAGCAGGACCAGCGCCGTGAGCCAGTTGAAGATGCCGTGCACAGCCGAGCCGCCGAAGGCTCTGGGGTCACACAGAGGCAGCTGGGTGCCGGTCTTGGCCACCATCCGGATCGCCGCCCCGGCCCCTGCCTGTCCCTTACCCCGCTCACCTCCGAAACTCGTCCCGGTCCCCTGACTGTGCCATTGAGACCAGGGTGCTGGTGATGGATGTGCCCACGTTGACACCCATGATGATGGGCACAGAGGCCCGGACGGTCAGCACTGTGGGGGCGCTGCGTCAGCCAGCCACTCCCACCCCCCCACCATCCCGGGAGGGGAGGGGCACTCACGCTTGGAGGCCACCATGCTGACCACGATGGAGGAGGACGTGCTGGAGCTCTGCACCAGGACTGTGACCAGCACGCCAATGACCAGTCCAGCCACAGGGTTGGACAGCACCACGTTATCCTTGAAGATGTCTCCGGTTACTTTGCCTGCACCCGGGAGACAGGTGTCCTGAGGCTGGGGAGGCCGGGCTGGCCACCAGCCCACAGCCACCTGGTGGGTCACTCACTGCCTAGCAGCTGGAAGGCGGAGCTGAGGATGTCCAGGGAGCAGATGAAGAGGTAGAGGCCGCCCAGCAGCCCACAGGCCTTGAGGAAGCCAGTGAGCACCCGCAGCGCCCTGCCGGCCGCACTGAGCTCTGAAGACACATGGCAGGGAGGTCCTTGGTGGGGCCTCCTGTGCACCCCTCCCAGGCCCCTTCCTTTTCTCCCCCTTCCCAGGGCAGGGTCTCAATCCCCCTTCTCTGTCCCTTGGCAGAATGCTCAGGCCGACAGCCCTCTGGGGTCTCCTGGGAGCCTAACTGCCCACAGGACAGAGGAGGAGGGCCAGCGCGGCAGGTAGCAGTCCCGGTGAAGGACCGGGTGCCCTGGTTGGGGTCTGTGGCGCGTTTCCATGTGGCCTGTTGGAGCAAAGCTCATCCTCACTCTCTCCCCAAGAACCCTCTCCAGACTCACACCCAGCAAGGTGGAGCCATGCTGGACCAGCTACCCGCTACCTCCAGACCTACCTCTCCAGGCCTGTCCAGTGTCCTTCAGCTGAGGGAGGGCCCAGGGGTCCATGTCTCTGTCTTCCAGGATGGAGGCAGAACCAGAGATCCCTGCAGGGGTTGGGGTCAGCTAGGGCCAGGGACCTAGCTGTTTCCTGGACACTTTCAGGTGGGGGGGGGGGCCCACAGCACAGGGGCTTGGGGTGAGGGACAGGAGCAGGAAGGAGGGGTCTGGCTCGTGGGCTCTCCTGGGGACCGGCTAGTACCCCTCTCCCAGCTTCCCCAGCACGATGAGTCAGGGGCCAGGTGGGTGGGCAGGGATGCTGGTGGAGGTTGGGACCCTGGGTCTCTGGTACCTGCATTTCCCAGCCTCTGGTCCACCAGGCCAACTGTGTCCAGAGGGGTGGGAGGGGCTGGGCCACCGGTGAGGGGATGCAGCATGGATTTCAGGCAGGAACAGACCCAGGTCCAGACCCAGCTCTGCCGGCAAGAAGGGCAGTTCAACGCTGCCCCCTGCCCGTCAGCTCTTGGGGTGTCCTGGCCCGAGACCTTCCCACCATCCCCCCTTCCCACCTGCTATTGGCCTCAGTGGTCTCCCCCTTCCTCCATCTGCAGGGGGATGGCTATAGTGACCCCAGGTGGCTGTCAGGCAAGCTCAGTCTGGTTTGGGGGGACAGAGTGGAGGGAGCCCTGGCTCGCTGTTGGTTCTGGCTGGAGGAAGGGCTAGTGGGTGACCCAGAGTACTAGGGTGTAGCTGGAAGTGGTCGGGACTCCGGGGTGTCTCCTATTGGGTGTCACAGAGACCACTGCAGACGGTCACAGCTTGGACTTTGGCATTTGGTACCAAACAGCAACGTCTTCACTCGATAAGGGTCCACTCCTAGTGATGGGGAGCAGGACAAGGGGCTTGACGCCCCCCCCACCTCAAGGCTCCTTCCTCAGCCTGCTGGGCCTGGACCCCCAGGGTCTAGGTCCTGGGGAGCCTGCGGTAACCCCTCCCTCTGGCTGCCCCCAAGCTGGTCTCTCAACCTCAGCTGCTGGAGAGTGAGGTGGGCGCTAAGCCCTGGGCCTGGAAGTCACCCAGCCCTGACCCCAGTGTCCTGGGCCCCCGCCTGGTTCTAGAAGCTCCTACCTGTGTGGGCAGTGAGGGGCACCTTCGGGGAGGAGACACAGGCCGAGAGCAGCTGCAGGTCAAAGATCCGCTGGGTGCACACATGACCTGCCGTGTACTGAGCCCATTAATGTTTACCAAGGAGCCAAGGGCCCCCCAGGGGTACCATCGCAGCCCTGGGTGCCGGCCTCTTCCAGGCCCCACCGTCACCCAGGGGTGAGCAGGGCTGGGCTGCTGGCCCCCAGAGCTGGGCTCTCGCATGTGGATGTCTGAGGGACATGACAGGATGCTGCATGCTGGCCGCCTGCGGCAGGCGGGATGCTGACACTCTGGCCGGCCATCCTGGGGACCCCTCGGGAAGTCCACCCTCGTCTCTGCAGGCCTTCTTGTGCCTGTCCTGCTGCGGTCACATGGCCAGAAGGAAGCTCTTTGCACCAGGTGGGCAGGGAGGGCAGCAACCCCCGAGGTCATCCAGTTCAGGGCCGGGCCTAGCAGAGCTCCCAAGCGGCGCAGCCCCAGAGGTGGCCAGCAGTGGTCACAGTCACGGGCGCCACTGACCTCCTGCAAGTGGGAGGAGGGCCCACCCGAGGCCACGCTGCTCTTCAGCCTGGCACCCGAGCCCACCTGGTTCTCTCCCCAGCTGAGTCCGGCCCCCTCGTTCACAGGTGCCTCTTTCTGGAGTTGGGCCCCTTCCCGCTCCGGAGATGCGGGGAGGGTGAGTGGCCCCGCGGGGGCCAGCCCCGCCCCGGCCGGCTGCTGTCTCGAGCCCCTGCCTGCTGTCCACCAACCGCCGGTGCTGGGGGACTTTGTCCCCGGGAAGGAGGAACTTTCCGACTGTCCTCTCAGCACATTCTTTGGCCCGTCCCTCCCATCCTGCCTCCCACGGCTGGGGCGGGCCCCTCAGCCCTTCCAGGGGTCCTGAGCAGCAGCCCCTTCCCGCGCGGGGTGGGCGTGTGGCAGTCTGCCCTGTGGGGTCTGTCTCTGGTCCCTCTGAGGGTCTGTGTGACCGCCCCTGGAAGGCAGAGGACGCCACAGGCCTGGGGAGGGGCGGCTGTCATGAGCGCCCCTCGCGGTCACCCCCCGGCTTGGAGGCCCCATGCAGCCACCATGCTTGTCCTCCCCAAACAGCACCCGTCACGGCGGGAGCCGGGGGCACTGAGCAGGTGGGCTTCACAGGGGGCGAAGGCAGAGACCCTCCCGCTGGGCTCAGGGCTCTGTAAGGAGGGGGCCTCCTCGAGCAGGCCAGGAGCGGCCTCTGCTGGGCCTGCCCCCCCAGCCTGCAGCCCAGGCCTGGACACTGGCCCCCAGACCCTTTCAGGAGCCACCTCTGAGCCGCGTCCAGACCTGGGCTGGGCTCGCAGGCGACTCTGACAGCAGCGGCCCCGCAGTGCACACAGACCACCGTGGGGCCTGGGGGTCCTGGCCCGGATTCCAGCTCCTGCAGGGGCGCACGGCACTGTGGGCATAGCTCACGACCTTAGGTGGCGGCCCCAGGGCGAACACGCAGAGCTGTTTCGGGAAGGCGGTGCCTCGTGCTGCAGGCCGAGGCTCCTTTCCGAGGGGCAGCGCTGAGCAGCGCTCAGAGCTGGGGGCTGCCTGAGGGATCCCAGCAGAGGCTGCGGCAGCCTGCGCAGCAGCCTCCGGGCTGGGGGAAGCGGGGCGGGAGGCCCGACGCGGGGAGGAGCCTGGCCGGCTGCTGAGTGACAGTGGGGCTGCCCTTGCAGGGCCTGGGGGGCTGCGGCTCCAGGCGAGACGGCCCCCGTCCGGCCCTGATGGCCAGGAAGGCAGCCAGGTCGAGGTCCAGCATGGCCACCCCTCCACGGGGCATGGGCGTGCTCTGGCGGCACTGCGGGCAGGGGACCCAGCGCTGCTCAGGGGCCGGCGCGGCCAGCCGCCGCACGCATGCCTGGCAGACGGTGTGGCCGCAGTAGAGGCGGCGGGGCAGGTGCCCGGCGAGGTCATAGGCCGAGTAGCAGACGATGCAGTCACCCCGCTGGGGCCCAGCGGCCGCAGCCTCTTCAGAGGCTGAGTGCCCCTCCGGCAGCAGCATCCTGGGGAGGGATATGGAGGTGGCAAGGTATAGCCTCTGCAAGCATCCCCCGGGCTTAGGCTCCGCACGGGAAGTGCTCCCCCTGCCCCAGAGGACAGGAATCCAGGCCTCTGCAGACCTGGGAGGTGGGCAGTGGCCAGTGGGGCTGCCCGACACCGGGGCCTGGGCACAGCCTCAGTCCTCGTGACTGCCAGTCAGGTAGCACCCTGGCCTGCGGTCCTGTCTTGGTGGCCCTTGGGCGCCCTCCCAGGCTCGTACCCACCCCCCAGCCGCCTGCTCTAGCCCCAGGTCTTACCTGCGTCTGCTCTGCCAGGTGGCTGTGTCCAGATCTAGGGTGGCCGGGGGCGGGCTGGGGGGACCCGGGGCGCCTGGGGCTCCCTCCCTGGGGCTCACGTTACTGGCTGAACGTGGACCAGTCAGCGGGGAGGCAGGTGGTGGCTGCGGGCTGCATGGGCTCCCCTTTCAGCCACAAAGCGCTTGCAACTGGATCCACCAACACCGCCAACTGGGCTGGAGATGCCCCTGCTCTGCCTGCCCCACCCCCCCCCCCAACGCTGCGCAGCACTGCCCAGCTTCCTGCCTTGCGACCCGGATCTGCGCCCACTCATACTCGACCGCCACTCACAACAGGAAAGCTTTCTGGCTTCCACCTGGGTGCTGCCTGCTCTTCAGCACTCGGTTCAGACATCACCTCCTCCAGGAAACCTGCCAGGACCCCCACAAGCTCAGCGCCCTGAAGGGCCCCACCACCCCGTGGCTCAGTCACTGTGTGCGTGTCCATGCTGAACTGTCGCGGTGCCTTTTCATCCCCTCGGTGTTCCCATCACAAGGTAGCCCCACGAGAAGGCCCGTGAGCACAGGAGTAGAGAGACCACCCAGAAACTCCCAGCACAGGGCGCTATGGAAAGCCCCAGGCGCCCCTTCAGAGGCCACCTCCCCCTGGCATACACCTGGCCGAGGCCCCAGGGCCAGCCTGGTGGCATAGCAGGATGGGGTGTGTCGGGGAGGGCTGGGAGGGGGTCAGACCCCAGAACCTCCCCCGCTGGAAGAGGCCAAGGGCCAGAGGGCCCCTCCTCACTCCCACCACTCTGGCAGTCCTTGGCCTCCTGGGCTGGTTGGACAGGTTTCTGTGGCTGCCCCGGGTGGGGTCATCTTCCTGTGGGGGCCAGCCAGGGGCCAGGGGCCGGGAACCTGGCATGCCTGAGTCCCCGTGTAGTCAGGTCAATGACATGTCTGCCCACACCCAGATACCGGTCCTGCCACGCGGCCAGTCACCAGGGGTCGGGGAGGGCTGTCACCGGGACCCGTCTGTCCTGTGAGGCCAGCTCGCCTCCTCCAGCTGTCTGCCCCATCCCGGAAACATCAAGGCACCTGGTGCTGGCCTGGATGCTCCCCCTGCACATGCGCTTCCCTGCCTCACCCCAGGCCCAAGTGGCTCGGTGCCCCCCCGGCCTCCCACGCAGGCATGCCGTGCTGCCCAGACAGCTGGGAGACGAGTCTGGCCCAGCACTCTGTTCCCACCTCCACAGAGCCCGGGACCCAGAGGCGGGGCAGTGGGGAACAGCACACAGCAGACATCAGGGACCGGGGTGTTCTGTGGGAAACCAGAAAGATGCACCAGCCGAGGCAGGGCGGTGACTCACGGGTGGGCCGGGCCGGGTGCTGGGCCCTGGGCTCCCACCCCTGGAAACCTGCCCGCGCTGGTTCCACCCACCACAGTGCTGCCAACCGGGCCCTCCTCTGGGAGCTTGTCTTGGGCTCGGCACCTGGTTCCACGCACAGCATCTTCCTGCCGTCTAACCTGCCCCCAACTGGCCTTCTTGTCCAGCTCATGGGCCAACCTGAGACCGCAGGTCATGTTGTCCTGAAGCTGCCCCGCCCGTGACTGTCCCACAGAGGCTGGCGGTCTCTGGTGGCGTTTAGCCTGGGACCCTCCCAAAGGGGACAGTGGCAAGGAAGAAGTGTCCAGGATGGAGCTCGCACAGCTTTATTGCTTGGGCCTGGGCCTCGCAGAGGTGGTCAAGGGAGTCCCCAGCACGAGCAGTGCCCAGGGCTCCGTTCCAGGGCCCTGGGCTGGCCTGTCGGCCTTCCCGGTGGGTTGGCTGCAGCTGTCCAGGGAGGGGGGCGGCCAGTGCCTGCGACGCCACAGTGGCAGTCCCAACTGCCCAGGCCCTTGCCGTAGCCGCCTGAGCAGAGGCCGGCTGGCGTCGCCGGGCCTTGGGGCCAGCAGGGGCCGGCTAGGAGACGACGCAGCAGCAGCTGTGGCAGCGGCAGAAGCGGGGGCAGTGGCAGCAGGAGCAGCAGGGGCAGCACCAGCAGTGATGGGCAATGTCGTCGCCGCGCTGGGCGGGCGGCGGGCCGGCGTAGGCCAGCCCTGCTGGGCGCTGCCCGCTGCCACAGGGCTTGCAGGGCTGCTGACAGGCCAGCTGGCCCTGGATGGAGGCAGCCCCCTTGGCGCCCTTGGGCCCCGGGGCCTCCTCCAGAGGCTCCAGGGTGCAGGACCTCACGGGCAGAGGCTGCGACTCTGCAGAGGATGGGCCCGCCTTCAGCTGCTGTCCCAGATCAGGCCGCAGGTGAGCCCTCGGGATGCTTATGTGGGCATATGGGTTCTTGACGAGCGTCTCATGGGGGTCCATGGCCCTGCCTGGCAAAGGTGAGCAAAGGAGACAAAGTCAGCTCTGTGGAGGGCAACAGCTGCATCCCAAGGTAAGCCAGGTCGTGAAAGCGCCTGAGTGTGCAAGGCCTGTGTGTGTGTGTGTGTGCAAGATGGCAGAGTGCAGGGACCGTGAGGGACAGCATCTCTCAGCTGTCCCCAGGTGTCCTCCACCCTCCCTGAGTGGCAGGGCCTTGTGATGGAGCTGGAAGCGGAGCGGGGGTGGGGGGCTGGAAGACACAGCTAAGCTGGTCCTACCGCAGATGGGGAAGTCCCTCAGCCCAGGACCCACCTGGAGTGGTGGTGGCAGCGAGCTGTCCTCTTGCCCAGGTCCCTGCGCCTGTGAGCTGAGCCTCCGGTAGCTGCCTTTTCCCTCCTGGGGAGGGGTGGGGCCTTGGGCGGGGCTCAAAGACGGGGTTCCCAAGATGCCAGGAGGCCCCAGCTCCTCCAGCACAGCGGCCACCCACCCTTCCTTTCCTGGATGGGCGGTGGCCAGGCCTGGGTTCCCGGGGACCCTGCCAGCCTGGCTGATTCAGCCTTGACCCATCTGGGGCATGTCCTGGCCCTCAGGGAGCTGGCAGGTCACCGGAATGCAGGACAGGAGCCTGGGTCAGGCCCGCAGATGGTCTGGGGCCTGGCTATCACCCACAGTCTCAAAGCCACTGCTTTGAAGTGGAGGGAGAGGCCTGCACAGTGACCCGAGCCTCTTCCCCGCAGGGAGAAACCAGGGCATTAGTGAGCACGCTGCTCTGCTCGGAGGTTTACGGTATTTCTCACTGATAAAAAATGTTTGGTTTGCATACCTTTGCCGATAAAACTTACTTATCTCTCTATTGGCAACATGAGTTTCATACACACGTGGCGTTTCCTGCTCATTTCTGACTACAGTTTTGCTCTGGTCGGGGGTCCTGTGGACAGCCCCTCCGTCTCTCAGGGCCCCCATCCTTGGCCCTCCCACCTCCCCCAGCTTCAAGTCCTAGGTGGCGCTTGGCGCCTGCCATGCCCTGGGGTCGCTGTGTGCGGGGTCACAGTGGACATGCGCTCTCGGCGCAGGGCCAGGCACTGCCGAGCTCCGCCTGGGGCGGCTGGGCCCGCATCCCCTCGTCCTTCGCGCTCGGGGCGGCGCGGGGTGGGGGTGGGGGGGCGCCTCCGGGAAGGGCAGCGTCCAATCAGACGTGGCCCAGAGGCCAGCTGACCCGCGCGGCCGGTGTGGGGCCAGTCAGACCGGTCTGGGCACAAGCTCTACCGATGCGGCACCGGATGCGGGGGGAACCGGGCCAGAGCCGGAATCGGGGGGCCGACGGCGCAAGCCCACCGCGCACGGCCCAACGTGCAGGTCAGAGCCCACCGCGCAGGCTCCGCGGGCCCCACCCGCCGCCCCACGGCGTCCGCCTCGGCGGAGGGGCGGGGGCCGGCGCGTGCGCAAACCTGGCCTGGAAGGAAGCCGGCGGCTGGTGCGGACTGTAGTCCCCAGAAGCCTCCGCGCTCGAGGATTTTCCCAAAGACCAGGCTCGGGGTCAGCCGGCCCCTTCCCGCCAGACCCGGGCTTGGGCCGCCCCGGCGCTGCGCTTCCGGGCCCGGGCGGGGCGGGGCCTCAGCCCAGGGGCGGGGCCTCGGGCACGGGGCGGGGCCTCGAGTTGGGGCAGGAGGGGGCTGAGCAGAGCGGCTGGCCCTCCAGCCCTCCCCTGGCCGAGGCTGCCTCAGTTTCCCGGCTTTCGGGCCAGGGCCCCTCGCTGCCCCTTCCTTGGGCACCTGCTCACGTGCACAGCTCTCACACTCGAGCGGTGGGTGGCACTGAAGGTCAGGCACTAGACTGAGGCCTCAGAGAGAGCAAAGTCGGGCCTGTGGGCCCAGAACACCTTTCCAGCCTCCTGCCACGTGGGGCCCTTCGTCAGGAATGCCGACCGCGCTGGGCTCTGCTGCCCTGCAGGAGCTGGGCTTAGGGCTATAGCTAGGGGCACTCTGGCCTGTAACAGAGCAGAGCAGCTGTGGCCAGAGGGGCTGGGTCTGTCCAGGGTCAGAAGCAGTGCTGGTCAAAGGAACGCCGGCAAGCCACGTCGTGGCCACGGCAGGTTAAAGAAAGGCACTCTGGAGGCCCAGGCCACCTCAGTTCCCTGCCCTCCCTCTCACCTGACAGCTCCTCACAGGCAGAGGGTGTATCCTGGGGGGCAGGAAGTCTGGCCCAAGGAAGAAGCAGAAAGGAATGGGGCCTTGCTGGGTGGGGCCAGGTTAGCACAAGGCTGTGTGATGACCCGTGACCTGCTAGGCGCCGGAAAGGCTCCCCCGCCCGTCCGTGTAGGTGCGTGTCCTCCGTGAGTTGCCCCATGGGGCCTGTCCTGCCCTCGGTCTGACCTGCTGCGTGCCCCTTACACCGCCCAGCGTCCTGTCCTTGGAGCACTCTCCCAGCCAGGGTTCCTCCATCGCCCACTCCTTCTATGTGCGCTTGCCCACCCCTGCTCACCCTCTTCTGCCCTCAGCCGGCCTGAGCTGGGCACCTGTGAGCCGGAACAGCCCGAGGCATTCTCTGGGGGCCGAGGGGAAGGACTGACAGAGACCCTACCTCTGCAGAGGACACAGGGCAGTCTCACGGTGAGGGCCCCGGGGCCCGCTTTCCTGGGACCACCCTAGGGCTCCCTCTCCCCTTCCTCCCTCTGGTATTGTGAGATCTCAGAGCACTCCTTCCCTTCCAGAATCGGGCAGGGGGCTTGACCAGGACCCAGGGTCAGCAGGCGGTGCCGGAGGTGGGGGAGACGGGAGGGGGCCTGCTGTGGGGATCCCGACCCCCACGGGGCCCGCGGGGGGCGGGCGACCCCCAGAGCGGGCGCCAGGCCCGCAGCGGATCGAGGGGCGGCAGAGACACTGGCCCCGCCCCGCGGACCCCGCGCGGGTCCCCAGACGGGGGGTGGCGCTGCGGGCGCCGCGCGCACTGCGGTCCCCGCGCCTCCGCCGCAGAACGCGCCACGCTCCGCACGCACCTGCCGCCGCCGCCGCGCCGAGCCCCGCGCCCGCGCCCCACGCCCCCGGGAGCCGCCGCGGCCCGGCCATCGCCCGAGGTCGCCGCCGGAGCCTCCGGAGCCGCCGAGCCAAGGCTCGGGCGCCGCATCCAGGCCTGCCTTTGAGACAACCTCTGCGGAGGCGGCGGCGCGCGGCCCGGCCCGGGGACGCCAGGCTGGGGCAGGTGAGTGCGGGCGGGGCGGGACAGCGCGGGGTCTTCTCTCGCCTGCCCCCACTTCTGGGCAGAGGTCGGGCCTCGGGCGCGATGGGCTGCGGAAGGGGCTGGGTTCCGAGTCTGGCGAGGGTCGGGGTCAGAGGTCGGGCGCCCGGTCTTTTGTGCAGGGTGAGGGTGGGCCCAGGTGCTGACCTCACGGCGTCTCTCACCTGCAGCTCCGGCCCAGCCCCGGCCTCTCCTGTGCTTCCGCCGCCAACCCCGAGCTTGCTGCCCGGGTCCTTTGGCGGCCAGCGCTCAGGCTAGCTGCCTTCCCTGGGCGCCCTGTCCTGGAGCCATGGGGCCCACCTAGCCCCTGCCTGCCCGGATGTCCGGGCCCCGGGACGGCTGATCTCGGCTGCAGGGGGACCTCCTGCAACGCCCCCTGGCCAGCCTCAGAGGCCAGAGACCCTGGGTGAGCCCCTGGGCCCGACCTCTGGCCCAGGGCAGCCGCCCACACCCCCCTGCCCCTCTCCTCCTCCCCCGCCCCTTCCTCCTCCCCCGCGGACCGGACCTGAGAAGCCACTGTGGCCGCTGGGGGGGGCCCTTCCCCCCAAGCTTTTGCCCGCCTCCCCCAGGAGTCCACAGGGCAACCAGGATGCTGTCCCCTCACTGCCCCCCCGGCCCCACCCAACTCCCCCCGCTACCCGAGCACCCAGTCTGACTGGAGACAGCCGGATGCCGGCTGACCCAGGGCCCGAGGCGGGCGGTGGCTGGCCAGGCTTCCTCATGTCCTGCCTGAAGGGCCCCCATGTCATCCTCAAGATGGAGGCCATGAAGATGGTCCACCCTGAGAAGTTCCCTGAGCTGCAGGCGGCCGCCCCCTGCTTCCCACCTGCGCCCCGGCCCGCCCCGGCTCTGGCACCCAAGCGAGCCTGGCCCTCAGACACAGAGATCATCGTCAACCAGGCCTGTGGGGGGGACATGCCCGTCCTGGAAGGGGCGCCCTGCACCCCGCCTCTGCCACGGCGGCCCCGCAAGGGCAGCGGTGAGCTGGGCTTCCCCCGGGTGGCGCCGGCGGACGAGGTCATCGTGAACCAGTACGTGATCCGACCCGGCCCTGCGGCCCCGGGGGCCCCTGCGGCAGCGGTGGCCGCAGCTGCGGGAGAGCCTCTGGAGTGCCCGACGTGCGGGCACACGTACAACGCCACGCAGAGGCGGCCCCGCGTGCTGTCCTGCCTGCACTCTGTGTGTGAGCAGTGCCTGCAGATTCTCTACGAGTCCTGCCCCAAGTACAAGTTCATCTCCTGTCCCACCTGCCGCCGTGAGACTGTGCTCTTCACTGACTACGGCCTGGCTGCGCTGGCCATCAACACGTCCATCCTGAGCCGCCTGCCGCCTGAGGCACTGACCGCCCCGTCGGGTGGCCAGTGGGGTGGCGAGCCCGAGGGCAGCTGCTACCAGACCTTCCGGCAGTACTGCGGGGCTGCGTGCACGTGCCACGCGCGGAACCCGCTGTCTGCCTGCTCCATCATGTAGCGCCCGCCCGCCCGCCCGCCCGCCGGTCCCTGCTCACTGCTGCTTCGGGGATCTGGCCCTGCCCTGCTGCCCGCTAACCCCTGCCCACCACAGCTTCTGGCCCCTCCCGTGTGGCACTGTCGCTGCAGCCAACTGCCATTAAAACTCTTCGCCAAAGCCTGCAGCTCGTGCCCTGCACCGAAGCCGAGGCCTGCTCACGGCCTGGGCCGGGGGGAGTGGGCACCCAGAGCGGCAGCCCTGGTGGGGTCCAGGCTGAGGAGCCAGAGCGAAGCTGGATGCTTGGGGTCAGCCTGCTCTGCTCCGTGGGGGCCAGGCGGGGCCTGTGTGTGCACCTGCGTGAGCCACCTGTGTGCTCCAGGCAGGACTGTGGGAGCAGCTGGGCAGAGCAGAGCCGGCTGGCAAAGGGAGGGCACCTTCTCTGTGCTGGCCACTGGGTGTGAGTGCAGCGAGGGGCACAAGGCAGCCCACCTGAGCCACGGAGCCCGCCTGACTCCCTGAGGCGCTGTGGGCACAGCCCTGGGGCCCGTCTGAGCTGGGGCTGGGACAAAGGCTGGCCACAACCACAGTGGGGTACAGGGCCTGAGGGCCTCCTGTCCGGCACTGGACGACTGCATCTGGAGAAGGAACTGTCGCCCAGCTGGTGCAGGCAGGGTAGAGGGGAGGGCGACGCAGGAACGACAGCATGGGTAGCAGTCCCTGTTTATTGAGAGCTGCCCCTTGTACTGACGAGCCCGCGAGGCGGGGCTGCGACAGTGTCAGTCAGGTGCTGCGGGCTCGGAGGGCGCTGCGGGCGGTCGGGAGGACGGGGCCCGGTTGGCAGGCTCGGAGGGGCGCTGCGGGCGGTCGGGAGGATGGCTCGGAGGGGCGCTGCGGGCGGTCGGGAGGACGGGGCCCGGCTGGCGGGCTCGGAGGGGCGCTGCGGGCGGTCGGGAGGACGGGGCCCGGCTGGCGGGCTCGGAGGGGCGCTGCGGGCGGTCGGGAGGACGGGGCCCGGTTGGCGGGCTCGGAGGGGCGCTGCGGAGCGGTCGGGAGGACGGGGCCCGGTTGGCAGGCTCTGGCTCCTGGACCCAGTGGGGCCCTGGGCCCTTGAAGTGGAGAGGCATGTGCTGACACCCAGCCTGCTCGGGGCCGCTGGGCTCCTGACAGCCCAGGTGAGGCGGCCCTTTGTGGGCTGGGCCTGTGCAGCAGGGGGCCCCCGGGCTGCCTGACCTTCAGGGAACACTCAGGTCCACGGCGCCCCCTCCTGCAGACCGGCCGGCTGGGAGGCCCAGCAGCGGGGTGGGGCCTGTCCATCGAGGGGCTCTCGGAACCCTGGCCATGGACCTCCTCCAGTGCTGTGCTGCACACCGGTGGCTCGTGTCTGGGCAGTAGGCGTCTCGGGCTGGGTCAGAGGCTGAATGCAGGTTCCGGGGCGGCCCTGTCCAGGCCCCGGGATGAAGGCTAGCGCCCCGGTCAGCCCTGGGTTCTTCAATCCTAGTCATCGGGCCTCAGGGCAGGGTGCCCCCGGCACCGAGGCTTCCTGTCAGTCGGCAGCCGCTGGCAGCAGGCGCGTGGCCGTCAGCGGCGGGAGCCATCCAGCAGCACGAACAGCAGCCCCAGCAGCAAGAGCGGGGTGAAGACAAGCAGCAGGCCGAGCAGCTCAAGTGCCAGCAGGCTCAGCAGTGCCAGGCGGCGGGCGCAGGGCCCGTGTCCCCGCAGGGCCCAGAGCCAGGCACCCAGGCAGGGCGGGCAGGGCAGGAAGGGCAGGCAGCCTCGGCCGCCCACGGCCTCCGGCAGGAAGCGCAGCTGGTAGCGGTGCTCCAGGGAGGCCCATGGCCCGCGGCCGCGGCGGGCAGGCAGGGGCGGGGTGGGGGGCGCGGGGCGCGGGGGCCCGTCGGCCAGCAGCAGCTCCTCTTGCAGCCGGCAGATCTCCCACTCGAGCACGGGGGTCTTCTGGCGACACAGCGGGCAGCACACGCGGCCCAGGTCGCCGGGGGCGGCACCCAGCAGCCGGTGCAGACAGCCCATGCAGAGGCCGTGGCCACAGTTCAGCAGGGCCAGGCGCTGCTGCCCCGGCCCATAGGGCTCCGTGCAGATGGGGCACTCCTCCGCCTCCTGCTGCGCCTCCTCGTCCTCTGTGCAGCTGGCCCAGGGCGGGGCCACGGCCGGGGCCCCCAGCAGGGGCTCACTGTCCGGAGTCCTGGCACCCGGGGGCTTCCCAAGGGCCCTGCTGCCCAACCCATCCTCTACCAGCACTTGGTGCAGTGGGTCCAAGTGCTCGGGGCCCAGAGACCGACCGGTGAACCCCGAGCCACGGTCAGCAGGGCCACCAGCGGGGACCCCAGGGCACAGTTCAGGGGCAGTGCCTCCAGGGCAGCGGCCGGGATGGGTGGGTGGAGACCCCAGGGTGGCGGAGGGGTGGCTGGGGCCTTGAAGGTCAGCGTGGCCCTCCACAGCCGGGGCAGGCCCTGGCACTGACCTTGCAGCAACCGCCGCCTCCTTCTGGCTCCGGGCCCCACTCGAGGAAACTTCACTTGGGTCCCCGTGCCCCTGCCAGCTCCCGGAGGCTCCTGGGCCCAGCGTGCCGTCCCCGACAGGATCTGCCCAAGCCCAGCCGCAGGCAAAGCAGTCCCTGTGTCAGCCAGAGACCGCCAGCTGGATTCCAGGCCGTGGCCTTGTGGGCAGGCCAGTCCAACTCCTCCAACAGGAATTCCCCTCCCAGGGGTGGGGACGCCACTCAGACCTCCCTCCCCACCAGTCTGAGCCACACCCCTTCCCTCCAACCCAGGCCACGCCCCCCCTCCACCCACTGCCCCAAGGGCCCTGGGCAGCTGTTCCCTGGGCTGGCAAGGGATGGTCAATGCCAGCCTGGCCGGGTGCCTTTCCTGCTTGGCCCTCAGGGCAAGGGCAGAGTCTGCACAAGGTGGGCAAACGGCTGGCACCCTCCTCATCAGATTCAGGCACTGAAGTGTGGGCTGAGCCACTGTGCCCGTGCCCAGCGGAGCAGGCTATTCCATCCAGACCTGCTCTGGACCACCCACCGCCTGAGGCCCACTTCCGCGCAAGGAAGAGCAGGCAGGAAGCGGCCACCAAGAGCCCGGCGTTTATTGCTGAGGCTTTCCTGGAGCTGAGAGAGCAGGTGTGTGCTGCCCACAGCGTCCTCCCTCTGCTGGGGTCTGTGCAGGAGAGTCGACCACCCTCCCAGCTGGGAGCAGACAGGGCGAGGGCCAACAACGGCCCCCAGAGAGCGTCGGGCAGGGTGGCTGTGGCCAACGGCAGGACGGCCCTTCAGGCCCACGTCTCAGTCTGGAAACGCAGTGTCCGCTGCAGCTGGGCGAGGTAGGCGGCCGCATCGGGGCCAGAGAGCCCGCCCTCCTCCCGGAAGATGGACAACAGGGTGTCGCACACATCGGCCGGCATGTACTTGGCGTTGCTGGAAGGGCAGGCGGGACAGCGCTCAGCACAGCTGGCGTCCCCATGGGCCCGTCCCTCCAACCACCCGCGGCCCAGGCTCACCCTGCCAGGTAGAAGTGGGCGCCCCGGCCGTCCAGCAGCTCCCACACCAGCGGCCCGAGCGCCCGGAGCCGGTGCTGCACGTACACCTTCTGCTCCTGCGGGGCAGGGGCGAGAGGCGCTCTGAGTCTGCGCCCTGGGCGTCCCGCCCGGCAGGGGGCGAGAGGCGCTCTGAGTCTGCGCCCTGGGCGCCCCGCCCGGCAGGGGCGAGAGGCGCTCTGAGTCTGCGCCCTGGGCGTCCCGCCCCGCACCCCTCCCCGCCCTTCCACACACACCTGCTCCCGAGAGAAGGCCGTGACCAGAGTCAGGCAGCCCCTTGCCTGCAGCTGCTCCCACTCAGCCTCCCAGTAGAAGTCCTGGTCCCGCCGGCGGCAGCCAAAGAACAGCACATTTCCTGGGGGGAGGGGGGCGGGGAGCAGGGCCTGAGCCTGGGCCTGCACCCCTGGAGCTCAGCCGGCCGCCTCCCCGCCCCAGACTCTGCTCACCGGTCTCGCCCTGGGCCACTCGCTCCTGGATGGCTGCTCGGAAGGGGGCTACGCCGGTGCCGGGCCCCACCATGATCACAGGTACGTCTGGCGTCTTTGGGAATGTCAGGCCCCCAGACCGCACCCACAGGGGCACCCGGACAGGTCCTATGGCATGAGGGAGGCAGCTTGAAGAGGCTCGCAGGCCCAGGGCCCAACCCCCCACCCCAAAGAGCCAGGGTCACCTTGCGCAGGGTCCAGGGATGCCAGCCAGCTGGAGCAGAGGCCACGGCGGGGCTCCCGGAGGCGGGTCTGGTACTGCACCACGGCCACCAGGATCTGCAGCCGCGAGGGGTGGGCCTGGGGAGGGGACAGTAGGCGGCCTGCCCCATGGGCCCCCACCGCCTGGCCCCTTGTCCCCTTGCCCCCCACCCCCACTGAGGCCGGCCCTCCTCTCTCACCCGCAGAGAGGAGGCGATGGAGAAGGCCCGGGGCCGGATCAGGGGCAGCAGGTCCAGCAGGTAGTCTGGGGGGACAGCAGCAGCTGTGTGGGGGAAGTCGCACAGCACCTGGGGGGACAGCGGCAGGGGAGCCGTGGCTGGTGGGGCCACACGTAGCTGCAGCAAAGGGCCCAGGCCCGTTTGCCAGCCAATGCCCACCTCCAGGGCCGTCCCGTGGGGCCCAGGCCCTCCCCTGGTCCCTGCCCTCCCCCAGCCCCTGGCCCCTGGCCCCGGGCCCAGGTCCTCCCCCGGACCCTACCCGCAGCCCCTGCCCACCTCCAGGGCCGTCCTGCGGGGCCGGGTGCAGTACTCGCAAAGCTCCTCCTGGCCCAGTGCAGAGCCGAACTCCCGAAGCTTCTCCCGCTCCAGCTCGTGGGGGGAGAGACAGGCCAGGAGTTCAAAGAAGGAGCGGCGGGGGACACTGGCGATGTCCAGGTACTGGGACACGAGGCGCCGCACGGAGCAGGGCTGGGGCAGCCGCGTGGGGCAGGCGACACCTGCAGGGGATGGGAAGCTGTGGGCCGGGGACGCGGGGACGGCGCCGGGGCGTGGGGGAGCACACAGGGCGCGCGCCGCGGCCTCGGGGGCTCACCCGGCTCCCGGGGCTGCAGTGTGAAGTGCTGCTCGGGGTCCAGGCCCAGCACCTGGCAGAACTGCTGGACGTGGCTGGCCGTGTTCTCGGGCTGGATCAGCACCAGGTCACCGGCTGCAAAGCTGTGTGGGAGGGACAGCCAGGGCATGGGGAGGGGCCCGCCTGCGGGGGGAGGATGCTGGGGGCTCCGGGAAGCTGCAGAGGAAGGAGGTGAGGGCCAGGGAGGCTAGGGGGCCCCTGGACGGAGGGGTCCCGCCTCCCCAGCTGTCGTCCCCGCTCTCGGCCCTGACGTGCACCCGCTTCAGGAGAAGAGCGGCTGAAACCTGGACCAGGGCTCCCGCGCAGCCCTGCCCCCACGGGCCCCCAGCACCGACCCG
This sequence comes from Bubalus bubalis, assembly GCF_019923935.1. Taxonomy (NCBI): domain Eukaryota; kingdom Metazoa; phylum Chordata; class Mammalia; order Artiodactyla; family Bovidae; genus Bubalus; species Bubalus bubalis. The sequence goes on along the minus strand of NC_059168.1, from coordinate 105,614,727 downwards.
CACCTGATCCCAGAGCCTGAGATGTCGAACTCAATCAGCCGAACGTCCTGGAAGTGCGAGGGCCCCGTGACCCTCTGATTGCTGACCATGGGTGCCAGGAACGGCTGTAGCTCTGAAGGGGGTCCCTGAGGGTCTGTTCCGGCCGCACACAGCTCCTCAGGGCCCGAGCTGGGGGTGTCCTTGAGGAACTGCAGGGTGAACTTGGAGGGCCAACTGTGAAGGGCCAGACACTCATCAGACCACTGGCCAGGTCTGCTGTGCGCGTGGGTGCCACCCCAAGGCCACACTTACAGGACTCCAGGAGGGCTCAGGTCGGGGTTCAGAGGCACAGGGTGCGGCCCCAGCACCTTCTCCCACAGATCCTGCAGCCAGGGGTCGATGGCGGCATCGGGCCTGCAGAAGCAGGCACACACCCCTCTGGGGACCCTGCTCCCAGCTGGACCCGCAGGAGGGCACCCCCAACCCCCAACCCACTCACCCCAGTTCGTGCTGGTCATCGCCCAGGCACATGGGCAGGAGGGCGCTGCCCCCGAGCTGCAGCAGCCGGCGGTGCAGCTTCTTGGCCACGAAGTTGAACCTACAGAGAAGACAGAGCTGGTGCTGGCCCTGGCCCTGCACAGGCGGGAGGGACACGCCCAGCGGGCTGCACGGGGCGGAGGCTCCCAAGGCTCCCAAGGCTCCTTCGCTGGCTCCTTGAAGGACAGAAGGGCCTCTCACCTGCCCCGTGGGTGTGCTCGGCAGTGGGAACAGACGTCTACGTTTTATACTAAACAAAGCCCCCAGACCCTTCCCAGACGAGGGTCACAAGGCCACCCACTTTCCGTCCTTTTCACCTGGACAACTCCAGGCCTCAGGCTGCGTCTATACCGAGACCCCCTCCCTCAGCTCCGAGCTGCAGAGTTAGGGGTTTTAATGTTGCAGGAGCCCCACGCCATGTGCACCCTTGAACACAAAGCCCTCAGTACTTCCCTGGGAAATAGTGCAAAGCGACAGCACTCTGCTCAGGACATAGACGTGCCGTGAAAATGGTGAAGGAAAGCAAAGCAAAGCGGAGGCGGGCAGCGGTGGCCACGGAACGGCTCCGGGGGCCGGGCCCTTTGCACCCTGCCTGCTCACACCTCCCGGTTCTCTGTGCTCATCGTAAGCTCGAACCCCTCCCCAAAGGCTGCTTATGAAGGCAGGCTGAGCCAGGCTCCCTTGTTGCCCTATGTTATGGGTTGACAGAGGACGCTGGCTCAGGCCCTGGGGTCTGGCTCTGGACACCAGTTCCTGCCTGGACCGTATCTCAGGCGTGGCCCCAGCCAGGCCCCCCACCCCAGCTGCCCTGCCCACTTCTTGCATGAACCGCCCTATCCTTCAAGCCCAGGGCTTCTGGCCATGGAGAAGCTGCCACCAAGGAGCGTCTGTGGGGCCAGGAAGTGTGGCCAGGGCCATGGCCTCGAGGGGGCGCCCTGAGGGCTGGGTCACACATTCCTCTGTCAGGCCACTGTGTGGACGCGAGGGACAGGTCCACCCTCCCTTACTCACTTGGCGTAAGACGAGTCCCCGAGACCCAGCACAGCAAAGTCCATCTGACAGAGGGCGGTGGATGGCAGGCTCCTCCGGAAGATGAACCTCCAGAAATTCTGCAGCAGGAGACGGGCGCTCAGGGCTTCTCCTGGCCACCAGGCCAGGCCTCCCCAGGGCTCAGGGCCTCTCCCGGCCACTGGGCCCAGGTCTCCCCCGGGCTCTGCTCTCCTAACTAACACTTTTGTTATCACAAGTCCGCTTCTTCTCGTTCTACTGTAGTAGTGAATGAGCTGGGAAAAGGCAGAAAATGGTAAAGTGGAAGCAAGCTACCCTGGCAGCAGTGCCGGAGCTGGGCTCCAGTGCAGCCCAGAGTGGGGGGCCTGGCGGGGCTGTCACCCGCGGGGCATCTGCTGGCCACCCCCCTGCCCCCTAGCATGCGGGCAGCACAGCCCTGGCAGCTCTCAGCCCCGCCTCGGGCCTCACAGCCACAAAGAGGCTCTGGGCCAGCACAGCAGACCCCAAGGCCCCTCTCTGTTCTGATTTCCCTACTCAGTGGAATCTTCCCTCCTGGGCCTGGAGCTACCGGCCATCAGGCTGCTCCGTGCCCATTCCCTAACCCCACGGAGCCGGCCCAGGTCCCACACTGTCCCCCTCCCCCGGCGCACCCTCACCTACATGCAGCCACTCATCCCAGGTGGCCCCCGGGTCGGAGCCCGAGTCCCTCTCCTTCCCTGACCACAGGGTCACCACTGGGCAGCCTGTGCGGAGCGCCTCCCATTCCAAGTCTTGGCCTGGCCTTCCCGCAGGCCCAGAGACGCTTCTGAGATCTCCTGCTTAGACCTTGTCTCCTGAAGGCTGTGGAAAGCCTCAAGGTACTTCCTGAGAAAGGGTCCAGGGAAGATGCGATTCTCACTGCTGAGGTGTGAAGATGCTGGGCTTCCCCTTGTACCGCTGGCAGACAGTGGGGCACACTTCAGGTTGAAGCTGTCTTCTCCAAGCCCCTGAAAGTTTGCTCTGAGCTAGTCCAGCTGGGTGGTCGCTGCTGAGAAACCGGTGTCCCTCTGTGGCCTGCTCTGATACCAGACGCCTGAGCACTCTGCACGCCCAACAGTCGAAACCCACACGAGTCAGGCGTCAGTGGGAGCTCGGTTCACATCCTGCCAGCCCTTCCTGGGCACATGGTGGGCTTGTGGCTGGACACCCAGACTTCAGGCCTGTTGACACTTTCCATGGTGATTCTCTCACCACTCTCCTTCCTGTTGCAAGGCTGCTGGGAAAATCTCGGTCTCCTGATGTCATCTTTCTTGTTCCCTAACTTTGTTATGGTTTCTGGGAGAATTTCTCAGCGTTATCTTCTGATCTGGGATCATTTTAAGGTGGTCTCCTCAGCTCCTGCTCTGCCCAGGCTTTGCGTTTCTGGCCCCAGGGCGCCAGGCTTGCCCACCCCTCGCAGATGGAGCTCTGCTCTGTCTGTTCCTCTGGTTCTGTGTGTGCTTCTCTTGGTCCCTGCCCTTCACGGGGGTCTTTCCTCGAGCACATGGTCATTTTTTGTGGTCTATCTGTGCTTCAGAAGATGACAGAAAATGTCTAGTTCAGGCCTGTCACCAGTGCGTTTCTTGGCCAAGAGAGGGGGTGAGGCCCTGGCTGCCTGGAGGGGCCTGCCCGGCCAGTGTCCTCCAGGATGGTGACAAGGAGGCTGGGGTCTCCTGCTCCTGTTCCGTGCTGGGTTGGGAGGGCCCCATCCCGACTGCCTCCGCGGTGTCCATCCTGGCATCCGGCCCTCCGGTAACCACCCTCATCCCGGTGTGACTCACCACGCTCACGCTGTTAGCTTCTGCTGCGAAGTCAGGACCTCTACCCAGCTGACCCCATGGAGGTCTTTATCCCCCGCCCCTTCCACACCCTGGTCTCTGGCATCCACCACACACCTCCTGCCTTGATCTCCCCAGACCTGCCTCCTCTCCTGTGCCTCCCGTGCTGGTGTGCCCATTCCAAGCCTATTCTTCAGTCTTCTGCCTTTTGCACCTACCAGCATTTAAACAGGCCTGGGTTTCTCTGTCTCACAACCACTCTCTGTTTAACCCCTTCACCCCTCACAGCATAAGCGTTTTTGAGTTGTTTCACGTGCAGACGTCCTTAAACGCTTCCGTGCCCGAGGTTGCCAGCCGTCCCTTTGCTGACCTTACTTCATTTCCTCGCAGCTTTGAGCACCAGAGACCATCCTCTGGAAACAGTCGCCCCTCTGCCCTCAGCCTTGGAGACGGCCCACTCCCTCGTCTCGATGCTGGGGCCCCTTTCCTGCTCCGCACTGGCTTTTCTCCACCTTCCGCGCCTTTGGGTTTAAGGGCAGCCTGTCCTGGGGGAGGGAGGCCCCTCCTTCCTCTCGCCTCCATATTTTGGCCGCTGCGACACGTGCCTCCACTAAGGATCCTCACTGGAACTCCAGGCCGACTGCGTGTCTCCACCTGGACAATGTCCGGGCACCTCGCCCTCCCGATTCTCTTGCTTCTGTGCGTGGAACCACCATCCATCCTAGTAGCTAGGCCCAAATCCCTGTCTTAATTCTACCTTCTTTCTCATCTTTGAGATTCGATTGCACGATTCCATGTTCAACCAACTCTACCTTCTTAGCACCTCTGGAAGGCGTCTGCCCCGCTCTGCTCTGCCACCAGCCTGCCCCAAGCCTCAGGCTCTCGGCTGCATTGTGCCCACCTCCCACCACCACCACTCCCATTCCTGCTCTCCTGCAGCCTGCTCCCCCTGAAGAAAAGGGCTGGTTTTGCTAGAATACACACGTGACTGCATCACCCCATGGGTTCCATGGCCCTTCGTTTCAAATCCTTCTGCCTCCCCATGGCTGCTGACCTCTTTGGGATCCAACCTGGCTACCTGCTCTTTTTCCTTCCAAGCCTGATTCATTCCTTGGTTTGACCATCCTGAACCGCTTTTGACTCTTCCACGGCTGGGCTCTTTTTCTCCTCTGCAGAGGCTTCTTGCCTGGTGCCTGGCTAGGCCCCACTTATCCTTCAAGACTTAGCCTAGCCTCTTTTCTTCCAGAAAGCTCTCTCTGAACCTCCAGATTGAAGGGGGCAGCCCTTATTAACGCTCCCATTAACATCAAGCACTCTTGCAGCATGCATTTTTTTTGGCATTGTAACTGCCCATTAAACTTTTGCTTTTTCTATGTTTTAAGTTTCACAAGAGTAGAAATGTGACTACTGGGCTCATAGCTGGATTCACAGCATTAGATTATGCTTGGAATACAATGTGTGCTCAAAAGATGGTCAAAGAATGGAAGAATGTTCCCTGAAGGTGAGCTTTGAAATACACACAAGACCCGTACCAGATTTATATACAGCCCTGGAAAAACATGAAAAGTTAAAGTGGTGCAGAGTTTATTAGGAAGGACGCCCAGAGCCCCCGCTCCACCCAAAGATCTCCTCCCAAATCCACAGGAGAACAATTATTCACTGTGCTTCTCAAGTCTTTCCAGGCAACGAATACAGGGTGAGGGCCAAGGGCAGGGATCTGAGCTCCTGAGCACTCTTCAGGTCAGCCTTACCTTCATGTTGTCCGGGGGGTCTCCTTGGCCTGTAGTTGCACAAACAAATATCACCAGGGGCTCGTTAATCAGATTCACCTCAACAAAAAGACACACGTGTAAGGCCTCGGGATGTAATGGCCCGGCATCCTCCCAGCAGCCTGGCTCCCCCTCTTCTCTCAGAGGAAGGGGCAAAGAGACAGCGCTCGCGAGCAGGAGGCCGGCCTTCTCTTTCAGGCTCCCCGGCTACCGCTCCCCTGTCTCCATGCGCTAAACTGGCCGCTGCTCCCAAGCGTTCCCGGCCCCTAAATCTGCCGCAATGGACGGGCCCGCTCTCAGACGAAACGCAGCCCCCTGGGGTCGAGCGCTTTGGGGGCCGGCGCCCCAAGCCCGCCGGGTACCCCCGCCGAGGTCCGAGGAGCCCTCACCACGGGGTAGGAGTCCAGGGCTTCCACCCGGCAGCTGAGCTGCCGGCGTCGGGCCTCGCGGCCCAGCCTCTCCGACACATCCTGGGCTGTGCCCGTTTGGCTGCCGAAGAGCACCAGGAGCCGTGCGCTCGGCATGGGCTGACCCCGGGGAACCCCGCGCTCCTGTCGTGACCCGCCGCACTTGCCGCCAGCCCTGACCCCCGCGACAGGCCCCGACTTCCGGCTTCCGGCATCGGCCGGAAGTGACGCCCTAGGGCCGCGCCCGGCGGGGCATGGCGTCCGAGCGCGGCGGGCGTCGGCGGGTGGCCTGTGAGGGGTCCCGGGTCGGGGCCAGGAGGTCGGCCGCGCGACGGGGCCGAGGGCCGGGGCAGGCGGGGCCGCTTGCTGCCTCTCGTTGGCCGCGGCGGCGGCAGGCGCCAGCGAGGCTAGGAGGGCGCGGCCGCGTAGCTCGGCAGCTGGGACGCTCGGCCGGGCCCCGGCCCGCGCCCAACCGGCGCGATGCTCTTCTCGCTCCGGGAGCTGGTGCAGTGGCTGGGCTTCGCCACCTTCGAGATCTTCGTGCACCTGCTGTCCCTACTGGTGTTCTCCGTGCTGCTGGCCCTGCGTGTGGACGGCCTGGCTCCTGGCCTCTCCTGGTGGAACGTCTTCGTGCCCTTCTTCGCTGCTGACGGGCTCAGCACCTACTTCACCACCATCGTCTCTGTGCGACTCTTCCAGGATGGAGAGAAGCGGCTGGCCGTGCTCCGCCTTTTCTGGGTCCTCACAGTTCTCAGCCTCAAGTTCGTCTTCGAGATGTTGTTGTGCCAGAAGCTGGTAGAGCAAACGCGAGAGCTCTGGTTCGGCCTGATCACGTCTCCGGTCTTCATTCTCCTGCAGCTACTCATGATCCGTGCCTGCCGGGTCAACTAGCCTCGCAGAAGATAGGCTGGAGTGCCGAGACCCATGCCGAGTCCCCATGTCTACCGCACCAGAGGAGAAATCTGAGTCTGAGAGCCAGCTTGTGCCCTGATGCGTGCCTGGTTTTCGATCAGTCATGTCTGAAATTGTTCCCTCAGCTGGGCTAAAAAGAGAAGCCTTGATTCTTAAAGTGTATTCTCTCTTATTTCATGCTTTGAATAGCTAATTTTGAACTGAGATCCCGAGAAGGATCCTGAGAAAGCCAGACAATCCTGAACTCCTGACAGAACTGCATATAAGTAAAATATCCTCATGGGCTCTTTTGAGTATTTTCATGGATCCTGGCAAAGTACGCCGTGTGCAAAGGCTGCAAAGCTGGACTCGGGGTTTGCCCTGGCCAGCAGTGCTGACCTGAGCGCTTGCTGTCCCCATCTCCCCAGACAAGACTTTCTTAGATGCTTGAGCTCTAAAAAGTGTAAACCAGCTTGTGTCTTCTCCCCAGTGGCACTGCGGAGGATGGCTTTTTCTTCATTCCAGCTCAGGCAGACAGGAGGATGTTAGATAAGCGTGACCCGGAGCCTATCTGGAGATGTGTCGCCTGAGAAAAGAACTTGCTTTCAAGGCACTGCTTGGCTTCCTATCCCAGCTTTTCCACCACCTTGTGGCCGGCAGTGTTAGCGCACTTGAGACATTTAGGCCACTCTAAGGGACCAGAGAGAGGAACAGGTGTTCTGATGCGAATAGGCATTGAGACCTACACATGGGAAGTTTGCAGTTGGTCTCAGCCCACACTTGTCACTCTGAGGGCTTTGGTTTGATGCCCGTTAGGTGCCAAATGAGAACATTTGCTGAGATGAAAATAAAATAAGAGAATGTTTTGCTGAAACACACAGTGGTTGCCTGACCTTTTGAGGGTTAATGCTGAGACGCTCCCTGCTGTGTGGTGTATGTGGTTATAGAGCTGAGGTTGTAAGGGAGGGTTGGAAGTTGGCTCGAGCCTTCTGGTTGGATGGCAGGGTAGTTCCCTCGGAGCATCCCTGCTCCCTGCCTGGGGAGCCAGTGAAGACACCCCGGGGTGGGCCCACGTTGAGGACTAACAGGCAGCTCGTGTGCCATCAGAGTCCTTGTAGGCCTCTCTGATCTGCAGAGCAGGAGTCAGCAGGCTATGACCCGGGGCCTGTGTTTGTACTGCCCTTCAGCTAAAAATAACTTCCATTTTCAAAGGGTTGTGCAGACACCATGGCAGACAGTGAGTGTGGCCTGCAGTGTGGGGCTTGCGATCTGGCACGGTTGGCCTTTGGGTCAGATCACTTTTGGTTGTGTGCGTGTGCAGGGAGAGGCTGTCCTGGGCATCATAGAGTGTTCAGTGGCACCCCTGACCCCCACTTACCAGATGCCAGGAGCACCCCTCACTTGTGACAGCCCAGTGTCTCCAGACATCGCCAGATCTCCTGGGGGACAAAGCTGTTCCTGGTAAGAACCACTGGACTAAATTACTCCCTGTCTCGCCCTTTACAGAACATATTTTCTGGACTCCTGTTCTAGTGAAACAGCTTCAGGACCCTTGTCCTAGGATGGATGCTGCACGGCCTGAGCCACTGAGATGCTTGAGTCGGAGGCTGGTCTAGTCTGTGCCATAGCTACAGAAGCGTCTCCTACCCAGCATCGGCATAACCTGTGTCAAAACCAGATACACACTGACCCTTGGGGTTGGGTTTCCTTTTAATGTTATTTTTAGTTTGTATGTTTTGTCACTGCCCTGTTGAATTCTGGTAGTTCAGGATTAGGTAATCCTGTCGTCATACAAGGGATGAGCACAAGAATGTTCAGCTTCCTTCTGGGAAGGTCATTTGAGGAGAGTCCTGAAGGAACACTTGAGCTCTGGAAGGCTGGAATCCAGTTTCTTTTCTCCAGCTGGATAGACTGGGCTGTTACAAGTAGTTATTGCAGTGATAGCTGCAGACTGCTGCGGGACGCAAGTGGAGAAGGGCCCCGGGGCTGAAACCTGCCCTGGGTCTTCGGAGAGGCCCAGGTGCTCTTGGAGCCTTGTCCCTGAAAAGCGAGTGTAGTGGGAGGCAGTAGTGTCTTTTGTGAACATCTGCTGACTGTAGGCAGGTGATGGAAAGGCAGGTGATAGCTGTCCTTGCCCATGCCCCCAATGTGTCCTTCTCTCCTTGGCTCCAGCAGGCCTGAAAGAATGTAGTGAACTCTGTGCAGCCCTCCAGGGGCAGTGAACTTCCTCATGGCAAGTACACGGAGAAGGTGTGCCCTCAGTCAGCTTTGGGACTGGGCGGTTCATCAGGTAAATGGAATGTGCCCGGCTATTATTGCCTTGTCTGCCTTGGAGTGCTGTGGGCCTGCTTGTGTGCGTCATGGGCTTCCACACTCCCGTCCGTGTTTGGTGGGCCCTGGATGACCAAGGGTAGATAGTTTCCACTACTTGTCTGGGCAACAAGAGTGGATTCTAGGGGCCAGCAAAAATCAGAGATTCCTGAGAAACCGATTACTCAGCACTGGGTGGGGCTTCAGCTGTTGCTATCTCCACTACGTCCCACAGGAGACCGAGGACCGCAGGTGGGCAGTCTTTGGACCCATAGGCACCTAGGCCAGGAAGAGGGAGGCTGGCGTACAACCGGCGCACCGCTCATGGGAGCGAGACAGCCTTCCAGTCCCGGGTTGGTCCTTCTTCCACCGCGCTTTCCGCGGGATAACAGGCGGACAGACCAAGCGCATCCAAGGTCAACCGCGACGCGGGGCCCGGGGTTCCCGCCGGCCTGCGGGGCAGAACCCGCCCTCGCCTGGTTCCGCCTTCCGGGCGCGGCTGGCCTAGGGAGCAGAGGCGGAAGTGTGGGCCTCCCTTGAGGGGCGTGAGGCGTCACGGGCGTGTCCCAGGGGGCCTCCCCAATAGGGACCCACTCCGGTGCTGGGCGCTGTCCACTGAGGTTGGCGGGAGGGCGGGGTCGGGGAGAACGCTCTCCAATCAGCGTGGTCGACTACCCTCCCTGCCATAGGTGGGGCCGCGGGGCTGGGGCGGGCCTGAACGGGCCTCTCCCCCAATGGGCGGTGGCCCGGGGGTGGGGCCGCTGCGCGAAGGCCGGCGGCGGGCGGCGGCTGCAGTCCCTGGCGAGCGCTGGCTCCGGCGGCCACTCCGCAGCATGGCCGGCTTGGGGCGGCCGGGCCCAGCGCCCCGCGCCGCGATGCCTGCCTGGAAGCGAGAGATCCTCGAGCGAAAGCGGGCTAAGCTGGCGGCCTTGGGCGGGGGCGCGGCGTCGGTCGCTGGGGCGGGCGCGACGGAGACCGCGGGGCCGGTGACCGAGCCTCTGGTGCTTGCCGAGAGCCTGGGCCCGCTGCGCGAAAACCCGTTCATGCGGCTCGAGTCGGAGCGGCGGCACGGGGCGCGGCGCGGCGGGGGCGCGGGCGTGGCGGGGCCCGGAGCGCGGCCCGCGGGGCAGCTGCTGGAGCTGTACTGCTGCGTGCCTGGCGTGCGCACCATCCGAGCCGACGACATCCTCATCATCGAGTCGGCGCCCGGCTTTCCGCCCGCGCCCGCGCCCAGCCCGGGCCTCGGTCCTGGCGGGACCGCCCGCATCCGCGCAGCGGAGGTGCTTGTGTACGAGGCACCGCCGCCGCCCGGCCGCGTCAGCCGCCTGCTCCAGAAGTTCGACCCGCCGGCCGCGCCGCGCCGCCGCGGGAGCCCGGAGCGCGTCCGTCCCACGCCGCCGCCCTCTCCGGGCCCGGCCGTTCCACGCGTGGGCGAGCGCGCCGCCTGCTTCCAGTCCGATCCGGAGCGCTGCGGCTCAGGCCTTGGCCCCAGGCCCCGGCGCAGCGACTTCTTGCACAAGACCAGCAGCAACTCCTTCACTGTCCACCCGCGGGGCCTGCGCCATAGTGCGGGCACTCGCCCACTCCCCAACGGGCCCGGGGCCCCAGAGTCCCGGGCGGGCGCTGCCAAGGGCTTTGAGGACTCCACGCCTGGGCCAGGCGAGTGGAAGCCAAAGGTGGAGTCGGGGGAGGCCCCCGCCCACCAGTCCCCCAGCCCGGGGACCCCCAGTGCCACTCCAGCCGCGGCTCCGGCCTTGCCCACGCTCAGCCCTTCCAGTGCCACTCCCAGCCAGCGCCAGTGGGTCTCCGCGGCCACCAGCGCCAATGACTCCTTTGAGATACGGCCAGCCCCCAAGCCAGACATGGGTAGGATCCCTGCCGGGGATCTCCAGGCCCGGGCTCTGGCCAGCCTTCGAGTGAACTCTCGAAACTCTTTCATAGTCATCCCCAAGCGCAAGACCTCTGGGGCTCCTCCTGGGGAAGGGAGGCGGTCCGTGGCACCTCCAGAGGAAGAAGGCTGGGCCTCCCAGCACCCGGAGCCTGAAGCCCAGCTGGTGCCTGGAGTGAATGGTGTGTTTGCAGGGGGGAAGAGCCCCTCCAGGATCGAGGAGGGGGGCAGCCCCGCACCCGCCACTGCCCTTGTGGACCCTGCCGTCAGGTGGCAAAGGCCATCCTCACCACCGCCGTTTCCACGGGCTGCTGCTGAAGCTGAGCCTGCTCAGGGCTTCCAGGCTCCTGGCTTGGCCAAGAACGGCAGGGAGCCTGGGCGGCCAGGGCTGCCCATCACTTTCATTGATGAGGTGGACTCGGAGGATGAAGTCCCCCAAGAAGCCAAACTGCCCTGCTCCGGGGCTGGTGCGCCTCCCCAGTACCACCCACATCCAACCAGGCCTGGCCACTTGTCAGAGCTCCAGCATCGGGGTGGCAACACCTTCACAGTGGTGCCTAAGAGGAAGCCAGGGGCCGTGCAGGCCAACGGCGAGGCCAGGCCAAGGGAGGCTGAGGAAGAGGAGCCAGGCAGAGTTTTGGAGCCCTCTGCTGCTGCGGGGACCTCGCCGAAGAAGCGCTACCCCACCGTGCACGAGATCGAGGTGATCGGCGGCTACCTGGCCCTGCAAAAGTCCTGTCTCACCAAGGCCGGCTCCTCAAGAAAGAAGGTGAGTGGCAGGGGGCAGAGTCCCTAGCAGGGAGGGGGAGACGTGGCAGGTCACAAATCTGTGGGTGTAGCATGTGGCCTGTTCTCAGGACACCTGGGCTGGGTGTGGGATGGCGTCTACGTGGACCAGAGGGGGCTGGTGGCTGTGCATGCTCCAGGAGAGTCTGGGCTGGGGGAGTCCCTGGCACGGGTTCCAGTGGGATCCTAGGGACCCAGGGGCTCTGTACATTGAGAGGCTGGTGGGGACGGTGGGTCTAGCCAGGGCCGTGTCTTCCTGTTGACTCTTGTGGCTCTCTCTGGAATTGGCTGGGCAGTCCTGTCCCAGGTGGGCCCTGGCTTCGAGGAGTGGCCTGGCATGTTCTTCAGGTCCTGGCCTGTGCAGGTTGCAGGGGCCAGGGTGGAAGTGGGAAGGGGCAGGAAGCCCTTTGATTTGGATGGGGTGGGACTCCTACTCGCCTCCCCAGAGAGCATACTGGCTTCGTGCTTAGCAGGACTTGGCTTTGAGTGAGGGTTGACCGAGCCCTTGGTGTGTGGCAGGCTGGTCTGAGCCTGGGCTGAGCTGCTGGGGAGTGATGAAAAGGCTGCCCTCACTGGGGAGGCCTGGCACCCTCTGGGCACAAGGAGACGTCCCTCAGATTCTTCCTGGTCATTCCGGCAGCAGATTGTTGCCCCGGGGCAGATTCCAAGACCAGCTCCACATGACTGGGATCAGCAGGTGCTGCTGGCAGATGCATTCTCCCTGGGTCGGCATCTCCTTCCCTGCCGTCCTGAGGCCGCCTCTGCCCTTCGCCTCAGTGTCTTTGGGGCCGTGGGGGGCGGTGGCGTGCTGGTGTCACGAGCCCCCTCGCCCACCGTGTTGCTGGCGCTGTCTGATTAGACGTGGCACCTTGCCTGTCTGCTTCCTTTCGCCTTCCTGCCTCAGGGTCGGCCTTGGCACTGCCTCGCTCCCTGCGTCACTCTCTCCTGCCGTCATCCTCTCCTGCTACTCCATCTGCCCGGTCAGGCATCCGCGCCCATCCCCCGCCGCGCTTCCGGCACCCCCCACCCCTGCCCCGTCCTGGCCGCCTGACCTGGCCTCACCCTCTGTTCGGGTCTGGCAGTCACGGTCACAGCCCCACCCCTCACAGCCCCACCCCGATGCCTGTTCTCTCCCCTGTTCTGCTCCTGCGTCCTGACCCTTGGCCCCAACTGCTGCTGGAGGCCCCTTCCCCTGCTAGCCTCGGGCACCGTTCGGAGGGTGGGCCTGAGGGCACGGGAGGTCGAGGAGCTCTCTGTTGAGCCCCCGTCCCAGCCCCACGGCCCTCATACTGGGAGCCTGCTGCTGCTTCCTGGGTCTGGAGGGCTGCAGCCCAAAGCCTGGGAGCAGGGCTGTGGGGGTCGCTGGTGGTTGAGTAGGGGTGAGAAGGACGCGAGGAAGTTTCGGGAGGAAGCAGGCCCCGGCCCGTCCTGGCCCTCGGACGGGCCTGGTCCCTGTCCGGTGCCAGCCTCAGGGGTTGGGGGTCCAGATGGATGGTGCTTAGCATGGTCGAGCAGTCTGGCTAGGGCCCTGCCGTAGCAGCATGAGCTGCTGGGGGCAGTTTCTGCCTGGGCAAGCACCAGCTGCCCTTTCCAGGAAGAGCGGAACGCCCGTTGGGTGGGACGGAGGCGTGGGGCCGCCCAGCCCTTAACAGTGACCCAGGCCACCCCGGCCATGGCCGCCCCCTGTGGCCCCGCTGCCCCTGTGCCCAGCCAGCCTGGGGCTTCATCGCTCTCCCACCCCCGCCCCCACCCCGAAGTCCAGGGATGTGGGGGTCTGGAGGCCGGCAGGACATCAGGGGCCTCCCGGGTGGGGTGGGGGCTAGACCGCCGCCTCTTCCGGGGGACAGGGAGACACAGCTCCTCACCCGGGCGGAGGCTGCCGGTGACACGTCCGTGGAGGGCACAGCCCTGCCCTGGGCTGTGGGTGCCCAGCCAGCCGCGCACCCTGGAGCCATACCCAGGGGGTGCACATGGCCCCCAGTTAGTTATCTCTGGGCAGAGGCACAGACGCCCTGCCTTCCCCTGACTGCTGGGGGAGGGGGCAGCCATGCCCCTCTCGCCCCTGCCCCAACCCCAGGCTCTCCGGGTTGGCACTGCGGGCCTCTCCCCCAGGAGGTGCCCGTCTGGCGGCTCCTCCCCTCCCCTCTGCCCTTCTCACCTGCCATCGCCCGCCCAGCCCAGCATGATGCCCCCAGGGCTTGAGCCTCCGCGTCCAAGCCCCCAACCAACCCACCCCTCTGGTCCTCGGGTCTTTCTAGAGACCCTGCTGGAGCAGGCCCGGACCCTCCTTTCAGCTTCCCCACTGATGGCGGGCATGGGGGGTGGGTGGGGGTGGGGCTGTCCTTGACTCAGGGCATCCCACCTGAGCCGTCTTGAGAACTCCTCTGGGGCCGTGTGGGGTGGTCCTGTGGCCCCCTGAGCTTGGGCTGAGTGGGGGATGGTGGTTGCAGGGGTACAGGGTGGGCTGGGTGCTCAGCCCCGGCTGGGACTGCTGGAGCCCAGCTCCCAGCCCCGAGTGCAGGGTGGATCCCCTCCGGTAACCAGCTGGGCATGCCAGACGGGCTGCTGCGGTGAGGGTGAAGTAGGTGGAGCCAGGACCCACCCACTGGCGACCTGGGGCAAAGTCCCCACCGCTCAGCTGACCAGGCTTGTGCAGGTGCCTCCGGCTGCAGCCCCTGCCCATTCTGTCCGCCTGGGGTCTGGAGACGGGTCCCCCCAGCGCACAAGTCACAGGGTGTCCTGTGACCCACAGACCTGAGCTCACGCGGAGCCTGGGGACTGAAGGGAGGTGGGACGTGACCCACTGCGCGCCCCAGCTGGCTGAGGCAGGCCTGTGGGCCCACCCCTCCCGCCGGCCGCTGCCTGGCCAGGCCGTGCCAGGCTCGGGGCCTGTTTGCGCCCAGCCCCCTTGGTGTCGTGCTCGCAGCTGGTCACGTGGACTAACGAGAGCGTACTAATCCGCTAGGCCCTGGCAGCGGGCCCTCCCCTGGCCCCAGCGGTGGGGGATGGGCGCAGAGGGCCCAGGGTCCCCGGGATGACGCTGTGTATCCAGGGCATGCTCCCTGTGGGCCTGGGCCGGGCGGCCTCTGTGCCGGAAGCCCCTTCATGCCTTGGGCTCCTCCTGGGGTCTTTGGCCCCAGGTCTCAGAGCGCCAGTTCCAGGGGCGGTGGAGGAGGGGTGGCCAGTTGACTCCATCCCCACAGGGGGATGGAGTCCTGTCTCGGGACAGAACACCTCGATCCCGCTTTTACCTGGCCCTGGTGGTGGTCTGCCTGTCTCCCTGACCGCTTGTCTGTGCGGACAGCTGGGGCGAGGGCAGCAGCTCCTGGGCTCGGGACCTGCCCAGTTGGTGTCTGCAGGCCGGCAGAGGCAGGCAAGGCTGCCCACAGCTGTGTGTGCCCGTGGGAGGTGGCAGGAGCCCTGCCCTTCTTTCCGGACCCTGGCTCAGCAGGGCAGTGCCAGCCTCTCCTGGGCAGCCCTGCGTGTGTCCCCCAAGGCCAGGCCCTCTGCTGCCCAGGACCGCAAGCCCGGCTCTTCTGAGACCCCTCCCCCGCCCCCCACTGTCCCCAGGCCCAAGGTTCTTCGCCCAGGGGCCTGGCTGCCTCCTCGACTCCTTCCAGGGGAAGAGGAGGAACTTGAGCTGGCTGTGGTGTCCTGTGCCCTGGAGTTTAATATTTCGAGCTCCTGTAGGGCTGCTCGCATCTGCTGCGAGCAGGCGACTCCCGTATTCATTACCACCCCGCCTGGCCGGCCGAGCCCCACGAGCAGGCGTTGGGGGCCTGGCCCTGGGCCCTGGAGAGGGAGGGTCCAGACCCCAGGGGCCTTCCCCGCCTGCAGCACGGTCTGGGCTCCGAGGCCTCTGAGTGGAAAGCAGAGGACTTCCCCCAGCGTAGACTCCTAGGGCCTGCCGAGTGGACAGGGCAGGCAAAGACCATGTGGGCAGTCCGAGTGAGAGAAGAGGGTCGCTGACCCCGCTCAGCGCAGCTTCTGGCTGCCTCAGTCTACAGAACGGTGACAGCAGTCGGTGCGCCCTTCCTGGGCCTGGCGCGGGGCAGCTGCCTGATTTCATGTGGGCCCTTGGGGGCCTGGTTTTGGGCGTGCCAGGCCCTGGCCCACCCGTGGTGGTCTGTGCTGAGCAGGGCGGGTAGGATCATCCCGGTGCCTGGCAAGCTGGGACCTGTGAACGCAGGCCTGGAGGAAGGCCCCAGCTGACGCAGGCCTGGAGGAAGGCCCCAGCTGACAGGAGGGGCTTGCTGGAAGCACAGAGGTGGGCTCCCGGGTGCAGCCTCAGCTGGACCTGCTCCTGCTGGCAAGTCTCAGGCTGGGAGATGTGGCTGGTGCCCTGCTTCCCTCGGGAGGCAGACCTGTGACCCTGGGGACCACCTTGGAGGCATCTGGAGACCCCCTGGCTTAGGGCTCCTGGTGCTGGTTGGAGTCTGGGCCTTGGGAGCAATGGTCACTAGGAGTGAGGGGACCCTGGGGTAGGAGGGGGTGGGAAGGGGCGGGCAGGGCCCAGGCTGCAGGCGGACATCTCAGTCTGAGGGTCCAGGTGGAGGGTCTTCTCTGATGAGGGGCAGCCCCTACCGCGGGGCCAATGGAGTGCTGGGCTCCTGCTCTGGTCTGACGTCCCCACTGCACCCTGGGGGGCCCCTGCACCCAGCTCTGTCCAGCTGGAGGACCCCCAAGGCCCGCAGCGGGGCCTTCACTGATGCCCCGCCTGCCCCCAGATGAAGATCTCCTTCAACGACAAGAGCCTGCAGACCACGTTTGAGTACCCCCCCGAGAGCTCCCTGCAGGAGGCGGAGGCAGAGGAGGAGGAGGAGGATGCAGAGGAGGACGCGGAGGCTTACGGCCCTGATGGTGCAGCGGAGAAGCCCCTTGCGCTCTTCCTGCCCCGGGCCACGTTTGTGAGCAGCGTGGGGCCCGAGAGCCCGCGGCTGCCAGACGGCAGCTCTGGTGAGTGCCCGTTGGGGCGGGCAGGCAGGATGGGGTGGGGTGGCCCACCCGTGGGACTGCAATCCCAGCTGTGGGACTGCAGCCACATGTCCACCCATTCGGCCTGCAGGCTTGTCCAGCTACACGCCGAAGCACTCCGTGGCTTTCAGCAAGTGGCCGGAGCAGGTGCTGGAGCGGACTCCGAGTGCGGAGGAGGCCCCGTCCAAGGAGGTCATGGTGAGCAGGGCCAGGTGGTGGATGGGCGCCCAGAGAAGGTGGGCAAGATGGGGGCTCCAACGCCTGGACGTGCCCTTGACGGTCTCTACACCCCTCTCAGCTCACCCCCGCCGGTCAGAACGACCTCTCGGACTTCCGAAGCGAGCCAGCCCTCTACTTCTGACCTCCCACAACCCGACCAGAACGGCCAAGGCTGAGCCCCTGGTGCCCGGGGGTTGCACGCCCTCTGGCCTGCCAGGCTCTGCCCACCCATGTCCCGCTCGCCCTGCCTGGGGCCTCACGAGCGGGCTGGTGCTCAGGGCCCGAGCTTGGGGCACCCTGGACTCCTGACCCTGGCTTGCAGGCACTGCCTGTGGGGAGGGGTGGGTCCTGCTGTCCGCTGTGTCCTGGTGGAGGCCGACAGGACTTGGATTTCCCCAGCCCACACCCTCACGTCAGCCACTGATGACCGGCAAGTCTCCCTGCCTCTGATGACGGACTCAATAAACACTGGATGAGCTGCCTCTGCCTTCCTGCTGGTACTGGGCTGGGGAGAGGGGGCGCAGGGGTGCGGTCCGTGAGGCTACATCGAGGCAGCGTGGTGGAGGCCACCCACCCGGGGTCGGATGGAGGACCAGCATGGACTTTTGTGCCCAGGGAGGTGGCCCTGAATGACGCCCCACACAGCGTAGCGTGGCCCAGGCTCCCCACCCCTGTGGCCCTCATTGCCCTGCTTCCCTTCCCAGCCACACTTTGGCTGGGCGAGGCTCTGCCCTGTGAGTACCCCCGGTCTCTAGGGCTCCCCCTGCTCCCCAGAAGCAGCTCAGTGAGAGCTGTGGTGGGAGGCGGGACGCCAGGCAAGCTTTCTGGGGGCCGGAACTCTATGGGCCTGGGAGCGGGGGCGCTGCAGCTCTCAGGTCTGAAGGTTTTCCTCTTGGAATGTCAAGCCCAGGAGAAATGCCACCTGGCCAGGCTTGGGAGGGAGAAAGACGTTTTCCTGGAAGGGGTGGGCCCAGACTTCTGTAGACCTTTTTGACTGACACATGCTTCCCAATCTGCCCAACCTCAAGAGACAGCAGTTGTGGGATCCCCAGGGGGGCTGACAGGCCAAGGACATGGGCCCAGAGGACTCAGGATGGAGGGCTGGGCCCCAGGCTGCACGGACGCCGCTTGTGACCAGAGAGAGTGGGAAGCAAGGGTGCTGTGCTGTCCCACAGCGTTCGGAGTCACTGGGCTGGAGTGCAGCTCTTCCCGGGGGCTCTAAGGCCAAGAAGGTCCCCTAGACCCGGCCTTATGCTAGAGGCCAGGAGCAATGGCACCTTCAGTGAAGTGGGGGCTGTGTGCTAGGCTCAGAGGAAGCGGGTGTGGCAGAGGTCACAGGAAATGCTCAGGGGCACCCTTACCTCTATCCCTAAGGCCAACAAGGCTGAACACAGGGAAAGTCACTCCAGGCCCTCTTCTCTCCTTCAAAAGGAACCATATGTCAGCTGGGCCACGGTTTTGTGTTCTGATTTGGGCAGGGGGTACGTTTTACATCTGGCAGCCCCACACTCTACACAGGCAGCAGACTGGCATGGATCTTTACAAAAACAAACTTTATTGACAGTCACAGGCCTCCAGGGCAAGCTCTGAGGTGAAGAAGGGCCCCGGCCCCTCCCCCACTTGCCTGGGCACCTACCAGCTGAGGGAGGAAGTGTGGGGACTCCTGCAGTGCTAAGTTTAGAAGCAGGGCCTTCCCTGCAGCCCGGGTGGTGTGGGGGCCCTGCACAGAGCTACCCTCCCCAGAGCCTGCGTGAGTGCAGGACTAAGACCCCCACCGGGTGGGCTACGCCCAGGGCCATCCTGTCACCCAGAGCCAATGGAGCTTGGCAGTTGCCTCTCTTGGCACCAAAGACAACAAAAGGAGAAAGCTGCTTCCCTGAAGAACAAAGATGCTTTGAAGACAGGCTTGCGGGGGGGCGCTGACCACAGGCAGGACCCCCACCCGCGGCCTCATCAGCTCTCCTTGCCTCCGCTGCTCTTCTGCTCTGAGGCTGTGGCCTTTGTCAGGTTCCCCGCTTCTCGCTTCAGGACACTAAGCAGAGTCTGCGAGCTCTCCAGGATCTGCGGACAGAGACGCCAGCCAGTTAACACTCTTCCTCCCGTCGGAAAGCTGCCACAGCTCGGCGCCCTCTCCTATGCCGGGCCCTGCTCCCCTCTGCTCACTGTGAGCCCAAAGCCCACTGCTCACACCCTAGGAAGCCGGCTCACACCTCCGGCTGCCGCTGTTGCTCAGTCTGGAGCCAGCGACACGGCGACAAGACGCCAACAGTAGGACCCAGGCCGCGCTGTCACTCCCGGGGGCCGACGACCTGTCTAGGCGCCTCAGGGCCAGCACCCGGACCCGAGCCCCACCTTGAGGTAGGCGGCTTCTGTCTCCGCGATGGTCCGATCGAACTCGTTCCGAGAGGCGATCTTACGCGCCAGGTTCTCGTTGACTCGGGCCAGCTTCTCCGTCAGCTGCCTCACCTCGTTCTGCAGCCTCTGCTTCTCCTCCTCCTCCTGCTGGATCTGCCGGCACAGCTCCTCCCGCTTCTGGCACAGCTCCTCGATGCCTGGGGCGGGCAGGGAGCGGGCGCGGTGGGCGCCGGGGGCTGCGGCGGGAACGGGAGCGCTGGTCCCAGCGCGCGAGGCGAGCGGCCAGCGAAGGCCCGGGCACCCAGACCAGGCCGGCGGCCGGCGTCCCAGGGCGTCTGGCGACTCAGAAGGCCCCGCGCGAGCCCCCATGCTGTCTGAGGGGCCGAGCGCGCCCAGGCCCCCGCACCCTGCTCGCGCCACACACGCCGGCTCTCGGGGCGGCCACTCCGCGGCTCCGCCCGGCGTCCGGGCCGCTCCGGCCGGAACAGCCGCGCGCTGCGGGCCAGCACCGGCCCGGGCCCGCAGGCCGGCGACCCCGCCGCCCTCCCAGCCTGCCCGCCGGCCTCGCCGCGCGGCCACTCACACTTGACCAGCTCGTTGTTGTAATTCTGCAGCGCCGCGCCTTGCTGGGTCATGGTCGCCGCCGGGTCCCGCCGCCCCAACCGCCGCTGCAGCCCCCCTCGGCGCCTGCGCACGATCTCCGCTCGCCCCGCCCCCGGTAGCGTCACCGCCCCTGCGCCTCTCGCCGCGCACCGTGCGCGTCATCGTCGCGCGTGCGCGCCCAGCCCGGCGTCATCGCGGCGCGCCTCGCCGAGCGGCTCTGAGGGCTGGTGGGCGCAGATGGCGGCGGCGGCGGCGGCGGAGGCGGGCCGTGACGCGGGGCCTGCGCAGGAGCTGCTGGCGGCCTGGAACACCGTGAGCACCGGGCTGGTGCCTCCGGCCGCGCTGGGACTGGTGAGGCCCGAG
The DNA here is from genome assembly GCF_019923935.1 of Bubalus bubalis. Lineage (NCBI taxonomy): Eukaryota > Metazoa > Chordata > Mammalia > Artiodactyla > Bovidae > Bubalus > Bubalus bubalis. Next base: position 105,594,842 of record NC_059168.1, on the reverse strand, counting down.
AAGAGGGCGACGGGCCGGCGCGCGGTGCCCGGGGCCCCGAGCCCGCCGGCGTCCGTCCTGGCTTCCCTCCGTGTTCCGCAGCCCTTCCCTCGCGTGGGCCTGCGTCCCTGCGACGAAGGGCGGCGGGGTTCCCGTGGCCTTCCGTCCCCGCTGTCCCTTTCCCGCTTGTCCTTACCTGTCTCCACCCTCTCCGCCTCCGCGCTGCGTCCCCTTCTCCTCACGGTTTTCTGTACTGCAGGCGTCCTCCCGGACCAGCGGTGCCGTCCCTCCAAAAGAGGAGGAGCTCCGGGCGGCGGTGGAAGTGCTCAGGGGCCACGGTCTGCACTCGGTCCTGGAGGAGTGGTTCGTAGAGGTGCTGCAGACAGACCTGCAGGCCAACATCTCCCTCGAGTTCTGGAATGCCATCTCTCAGCGCGAGAACTGTGCGGACGAACCCCAGTGCCTTCTGTTGCTCCTCGATGCTTTCGGTCTGCTGGAGAGCCGCCTCGATCCCTACCTGCGTAGTCTAGAGCTCCTGGAGAAATGGACTCGCCTGGGCTTGCTGATGGGCACCGGTGCTCAGGGGCTTCGGGAGAAGGTCCACACCACGTTGCGGGGCGTCCTGTTCTTTTCGACTCCCAGAGCTTTTCAGGAGATGATCCAGCGCCTTTATGGGCGCTTCTTGAGAGTTTACCTGCAGAGTAAGAGAAAGGGGGAAGGAGGCACAGACCCGGAACTGGAGGGGGAGTTGGACAGCAGGTATGCCCGCCGCCGGCACTACCGCCTTCTGCAGAGCCCGCTGTGCGCGGGGTGCGGCAGCGACAGGCAGCGGTGCTGGTGCCGCCAGGCGCTGGAGCAGCTCCACCAGCTCAGCCAGCTCCTGTGAGTACGCGGCCTGCGTGTGCCGAGCCCCAGTCCCTCCTGTGAGTACGCGGCCTGCGTGCGCCGTGCCCCAGTCCCTCCTGTGAGTACGCGGCCTGCGTGCGCCGAGCCCCAGTCCCTCCTGTGAGTACGCGGCCTGCGTGCGCCGAGCCCCAGTCCCTCCTGTGAGTACGCGGCCTGCGTGCGCCGTGCCCCAGTCCCTCCTGGCTCCTGCTGGCCCCTGTGGGTCCAGCCCGCCCCCGCAGAGCTGGTGAGCTGGCCGGGGCTGGTCTCTGCCACTTGCCCTGGTTCCCAAGGGCTCTCAGGGTGTGTGTGCTCTATGAGTTTATGCCTCTTGTCCTTGCCATGGGTGCATCGGTCATTCTCCCTGGCTCAGAACTTTGTACTTTGCTTACGCTAAGGCTGCATGATTCTAAGTTTCCCGGGCTGTGCAGAATTCTGCTGTGCCTATTGTAGGCTCTCAGAAGTGGAATGACGTTTGTCTGGGAATTGAGAAAAGTACGGTTGCTATTTCTTCTCTGTAGAGCAAGTCAGAGATTAGACCAGCATGCTGGGCAAACTGCTGGCCTTTCTAGCCTTGTGAGGAGGGAAGGATTCTGTCGTCCGACCCAGGTCCTGTCATAGGGGTCCCTGACTCTCTGTGGATGCTTACTTTTATAAAACACCTACTTTCCTATTATTTACTTGGCTGTGTTGGGTCTTGGCTGCGGCACGTGGGCTCTCTTGTTGTGCTGCACGGGCTTCTCTCTGGTTGTGGCCTGTGGGCTCAGAAGCTGCGGCGTGGGGTTTAGTTGCCCCATGACATATGGGATCTTAGTTCCCCGACCGGGAATTGAACCTGTGTCCTCTGCACTGGGAGGATTCCTGACCCCTGGGCCACTCGGGACGCCCCGTGGCCCCTATGATGACGGCGTCAGCCTGAGCGGCGTGGCAGCTGCATAGCTGTCAGGGTCAGGGTTAGGGTTAGGGTTAGGGTTAGGGTTAGGGTCAGGGTCAGGGTCAGGGTCAGGGTCAGGGTTAGGGTTAGGGTTAGGGGGGGACTGAGGCTGTGCGCGCTCCACAGAAGCTTTGTTCTCTCGGGGTTTCTGCCATCACAGGTCAGCATCAGCACTGAGAAGCAGAGGCTGCTACATCTGTGGTAAACAGATGTACGTGGTAAAAGCGTACGTGGCCGGAGCTGTGACGTCTTTAGCTATTGTTTGAGGGCCGTTGTTAGGAGGTGGACAGGGCCTTCGCCCCAGTAGCCAGAGATGCTGACCCCTTGGGGAGAGCAGGAGGTGCCTACCGGTGCTCTGTCATCTCAGCGGCTTTGCCTTGAATTCCCCGATGCGGTTTTGCCCCAGCGGGAGGGCTGCAGGAGGCTGTGCTGAGGGTGTGGGGCGGGTGCGTGTGCCGTGTGCAACACGGGCAGGGCTCTCCTCCAGGCACAGGCTCAGTCTGCTGGAGCGGGTCAGCGCCGAGGCTGTGACCAGCACCCTGCACCAGGTGACCCGGGAGCGGATGGAGGACCGTTGTCGGGGGGAGTACGAGCGCTCCTTCCTGCGAGAGTTCCACAAGGTGAGGAGGCCCTGCCCCCCGCCCACAGACGAGAAGAGGCTGCTGGCAAAATTGACTAGGTGTCTTGGCTTTAGAAGTGGGCAGAGTGTGGTGACCTGGGTGAATCAGGGCGCTGCTGGTGACTGAAGCTGTCTTGGTGCTGGGTGGAGGCTGGTCATCCTGGGCCCACCCTGGCGCCAGTGAGGAAGAGCCTGTGACATGCTTGCTGAGATCTGTGCAGGGCCACATGGCCAGAGGCAGCCCCAAGGTCTGGGCTGTCCCAGCGAGGGGCCTTGGGGCGTCCATGCTGTTGGGGCGTGGCCTGGGGCCTGCCCTGGGCTGCACAGCATTGTGGGAAAGCCGGGCCCAACCGTGGGGCTCTCAGCCTGCCTTACTTCCCACCCACCCCCTTCTGCTACATCCTGCCGCCTGTCTCCTGAGGACGCATGTGCGCTGCAATGCTGAGGGTGGGGGTGGTGTTCAGTGCTAGGGTCCCTGCAGTGGGGTGTAGTGCACGCCTGGAGGCCCGGGGATAGCCGTCCTGTCCCCAGGCGGCAGACTGTCCGGGCCGTCTTGCAGCTGGCTGGGTGCGCGGTCCCCAGGGTGTGTCCGTCCACTCAGACGCAGCGCTCTCTGTGAGAGCTAGTGTGGCCGGAGATGAGCCTGGTGCTGGTATGCGTGGGGGGAGGCCCTGGGAGGCCCCTTCAGGCCCCCATCTGCTGATCTCACTGTGCTCCTGGTCTCAGACAGGTGGCCTGGGGCTCCCAAGGCCCAGCCCGCGGCAGGCAGCTGCACCTCTGCCCTGGGCTTGGGCCGTGGAGCCCCACACCTGTGCTCTCCCGACAGTGGATTGAGAGAGTGGTTGGCTGGCTGGGCAAGGTGTTCCTGCAGGACGGCCCCAGCAGGCCCGCGTCCCCGGAGCCGGGCACCACGCTGCGCCGCTGGCGGTGCCATGTGCAGAGGTTCTTCTACCGCATCTATGCTGGCCTGCGCATCGAGGAGCTCTTCAGCATCATCCGAGGTCAGCCCACCCGCTGGGAGCCCCTGCGCTCGCCTCTGCCCTCAGCCTGGGCTGGGGGTCAGGGACACCGGGACCCCTGCCTCTGGAGCACAGCCGGGCCCCACCCAGCATCCACATTGGGCGGGAGAGGCGCCTTGTCTGCCCCCTAGCTCTGCACTGGCCCTTGGGCTCTGCTCCGCCCATCTGCCCCTCAGGGTGGCTGTGCTCAGGGGCCACACCTGGCCCCCGCAGGGCCTCTCCCTGCAGCCTGTGGAGGTGTGGCCGCTCACCCTCCAGGCCTCCGTCCAGTGTCTGTGGGCACCCCACGTGTGCACATGCCAGGATCAGCCTTTCCCCACAGACTTCCCGGACTCCAGGCCCGCTGTGGAAGACCTCAAGTACTGCCTGGAGAGGACCGACCAGAGGTCGCAGCTGCTCGTGTCCCTCAAGGCTGCCCTGGAGACGCGGCTGCTCCACCCAGGTAGAGCCTGGGAGGGGTGAAGAAGCTTTTCTGTTGCCTTTGGGGGCGGGGTTCTGCCCCAGCCTGTGAGAACAGGTCCACTCTTCAGTACCGGTGGTGGGGCTGGAGGAGGGGCAGTACTGCAGATCACGGGGGTCTCCGGGGGTGACGGCACAGTGGGACCTGCAGGTCACCTGACCGGGGTGTCTATCGCCACGTCACTGTGTTGCTCGGGGTCTCCTGTCCTGACCGCAGGCGTGAACACATGTGACATCATCACCCTGTACATCTCGGCCATCAAGGCGCTGCGCGTGCTGGACCCGTCCATGGTTGTCCTGGAGGTGGCCTGTGAGCCCATTCGCCGGTACCTGCGGTGAGCACGGGGCAGCTGAGGGAACCCTCAGGGCCCCCAGCCCCACTTGTGCTGCTGAGCCCCCTGCAGGCCTTGGTGGAGCAAAAGGACGTGGTCCCCTGAGCACCAGGCGTCCTCCTAGGCTGGGCAGCCCAAGCTGGGCGCCTTCCTTTTGCCAGTGCTGGCTGTGGGCCTGCAGCCCAGGGTCACCACACCCGTGTGCAGGCCCAGGGCCAGGTCAGCACAGACGGACACACAGGCTCAACTTTGCCTCGTTGCGAGCTGGCCCAGGGCTGACGGGAGGGACGGGTCTTGTGTTGGCCTTTTCACCCCGAGGAGCAGCCTCTTGACTGTTGGCCAGGGAGCGCAGCCAGCCAGGAGCCCCTGGGGCAGTAGAGATTTGAGCCTGCTGGCCCCTGGCCGTGCGTGGCTTGGCCCGGATCTGTCTTGTCGTCTCAGCCCCTGATGCAGGAAACGGTGGCTTTTTAAATTTGGGGGGTGGCAGTGGAGTCTGATGGCCTTGCCTTCAGCATGTGCCTGGTGGGTGCTGCCTGTGGGGGTCGGTGGGGTCACGGGGTCGGCTGGAGCAGGCAGCAAGGGCTCGTGTCCACCAGGACGCGGGAGGACACAGTGCGGCAGATCGTGGCGGGGCTGACGGGGGACTCGGATGGGACGGGGGACTTGGCTGTTGAGCTGTCCAAGACGGACCCTGCGAGCCTAGAGACGGGGCAGGACAGCGAGGACGACTCTGGCGAGCCGGAGGACTGGGTCCCTGACCCCGTGGACGCAGATCCAGGTCAGCGTCAGGCAGCCCTGCGAGGCCCGGGGTCATAGGGGGACCCAGTCGGGTCGGATCTCTGGCCTCCAAGTTGTCGCTGCATGCACTCGAGCTTTAGGAGGTCCTTGGTCCGTGCCCGACCTGGCCTGGTTCCCCAGGGTGCTTCCCCTGGCCGGCTTGGCCCACGTGGACCGTGGCCCCTATCAGAGCCCTAGGGGGTGCCTGCCTGCCCCCCCCACCCCGCCCCCGGCCCTGCTGCTTCCGCTGGAGGAGGGGCAGGTTTCTGCACGTCTGCACCAGGGACCCAGAGCCAGGCCTCATGCGGGGGTGCGGTGGGTAGGCTACTCGGCGCAGACGGTGCCGCCTCCACGTCTGAGGTGCCTGTGTGCCTGGCCTCCAGGGAAGTCCAGCTCCAAGCGGCGCTCCTCGGACATCATCAGCCTGCTGGTCAGCATCTACGGCAGCAAGGACCTCTTCATCAACGAGTACCGCTCGCTGCTGGCCGACCGCCTGCTGCACCAGTTCAGCTTCAGCCCCGAGCGGTGAGGCCTGCGGGGTCGCCCGCGTCCAGGGAAGGCGTGGCCCTGACTCAGGACAGTCGTCCTCTGTCAGCTCCAGTGTACAGTGGAGACGAGCGCGGTCCCCAGGCGCGGCAGGGACCAGCCTGTGCTCGACCGCTGCCCCGGGTGCCTGGGGACGGCCCGAGAACTTGGAGTGGCCGCTCCTAGGGCCCCCGCCTGGCCTCCCGGGCTGGGGCTGTCCCTGCTCTGGGGACGTGGGTGCAGGGCACTGGGTGTTGCCCTGCAGGGGCTGGCTGGGGCGGGGGCGCCGAACCCCTCAGAGACACGTCCTTGCAGGGAGATCCGCAATGTGGAGCTGCTGAAACTGCGCTTTGGCGAGGCCCCGATGCACTTCTGTGAGGTCATGCTCAAGGTGGGCACCCGGGCTCCACGCAGCCGCCTGGTCCCCGCCCCCACCCAGACCCTCAGGAGGCCCGTCTCCCCAGGACATGGCGGACTCGCGCCGCATCAACGCCAACATCCGGGAGGAGGACGAGAAGCGGCCCGCCGAGGAGCAGCCACCCTTCGGAGTCTACGCTGTCATCCTGTCCAGTGAGTTCTGGCCGCCCTTCAAGGACGAGAAGCTGGAGGTCCCCGAGGACATCAGGGAGGCCCTGGAGGTCTACTGCCGGAAGTACGAGAAGCTGAAGGTAGGGCTGCGCTGCTGGGGCCGCGGGCGCCTCGCGCGAGTCCTGCGTCTGCTCTGGGATCCACGCTCTGTGCGCTCTCCCTGGAGCCCGCGTGTGCGCACGTGCCGTCTGTGTGTGCACGCGCTCCACGCTCTGCTGTGCCCGACGGTGCTGGCGCAAGTCTTGACCCTGGGCTGCCTCCGCAGCGTCCGCTTGTTCTCGGAACCCGGGCTGGTGGCAGTGCTTGGCCCAGGACCCGCTGTGTCCCCTGGTGGGTGTCTCCAGGGAGTCTCCTGGCTTCTCTTGGGGTGTTTGGCGGCTCCTCTGGGTTTGCTGTGAGCCGGCGCCGGGGCGGGCTGGGTGCGGCTGTTAAGGTTGAGGACCTGAGGTCCTGAGTCGGGAGAGGCTCGGCGCTGGAGAGCTGATCCTAGGGGCTTCCTTCTAGAGCCAGGGGAGGGCGGCGGGGGCCAGGGTCCTGGAGCCCGCCTGTGCTCCCCACCTCAGCCCCACACACCCCTTCCTGGCTAAAGACATCTGAGGGGCCCTCCCCAGCCTCCCTCTGTGCCCCAGCACGCCTGTCAGGAGAGGCCCCACCGGCTTCCTCCAGGGCGTCCCCCTGGGTCCGAAGGCAGACTCAGACACGGCCCCCTTCTCAGGTTGGTGGGGTGCGCCTGATGAGACAGCTGTCCTCCAGCTGGGTGCTGGAGCGCCTGGGGGGCCTCTGCTCCTGCCGGCGGGTCTCCTGCCCGAGGGCGGTGCTGCATACACGGGGGTGGTCATGGTCTCTGCTGTTGGCCACACAGCTGTCCCGCTGCAGACCTGAGTTGGGGTTGAAAAGGTCACGGTTTGGAGCCACAGCGCCTGGTTAGGACCCGGCCAGCTGCCGGCTTGGAGAGCTTCAGCATCACGCCCCCTTCGGAGCCGTGGAGGCTGCGGGACTCGGGGCAGCGCTTGGCCCAGAGCCACCCTACCGGTGTCCCCAGTGGTGGCCGTAACAGAGACCACAGCCAGGTGCCTTAAACACGACAGAGACCTGTTTTCTCAGTTGCAGCATCTGTCAAGGGCATCTGTGACGCCAACAGAAACTCAAGTCAGGGTGTTAGCAGGGCTGTGCCCCCTCCACAGGCTCCAAGAGAGGATCCTCTGTCCTCTCGTGGTGGCCGAGCTCCAGGTGCTCCTGGCTGTGGGTGCGTCACTCTGACCCCAGCTCGTGTTACCTGGCCTCTCCCAGTGTCTGGTGCAGAGTTCCCTCTTCCTCCAAGGACCCCAGGCCCCACTCTGTGTGACCGTACCGTAACAAGCTGCCTTTAGGGACCTAAGCCAGCATCTCTGCCCTGCTGTTGAGGCCCAAGCCTGTGGGCGTCCACGCAGGTCTCAGCGTCCAGTGCCCAGACTGGGGCTCCCATGCCTCTCCTGCTCCCCCTGTGCTGGTCCCTGGACGCTGCTGGCTGATGTGGCTTTGACCAGCTCACCTCTCAGGCCTCGTGGGCTCTGTCGCGGAGTGCGTGGCGTGGTGCGCTCCTTTGGGCTCGCTGGTCCTTCTTGGTTTCCTCCTCGGTTCACACGAGCAGTGAGGAAGCTGCAGGCTGCACCTCCCACACTTCACCTGGAAATCTCAGCCCAGCGTCCCGCGTCGCCCTCCAGCCCTCTCACCCCAGCGGAGCTCGTCTCTGCTGTTCCTTCAGCGGCCGCCTTGCAGTCGTTTCCAGGGGCGCTGCGACAGGCCTCACCAGAAGGGCCTTTTGGGTCGTGTTTCTCCCTGTAGTCTCCCCAGGGCAACCCTGGCTTTCACGAGCACGCAGCTCAGAACGTTCCAAGTCCTCCCCTCCCGCAGCACCACCGCCAGAGCTGCGCTTCTGGGAAAGGTGCTTGCTCAGCAGCACGCTGCACCCGCACTGAGGCCCGCCAGCACCCGCGGCCGCTGTGGCGACGCCTGCTCGCCAGGTGGCACCGCGGTAGCACCTGCTCCTGGCCCTGCAGGCTGGGTCTGTGGTGGAGGGCTGGGTGAGGCTGCGGGCCTCCTGGAGGCTGCAGACAGTCCCTCCCCCATCTTCCAGCTCCACTCTGCTTCCCGTGTCTGCGCACCCACCCTCTGACAGGTACACCGGTCTATTAGGTTAGGGCCCGCGTCGCTCCCAGACCTTGTCTTCCCTACCGACATCCGCAGGTCAGGTCACGTTCTGAGATCCTGGGATCCGGAAGTGGGCGTGTCTCGTGGGGACACGGCGGCCTGCCTGTCGGGTGCTGCTTGCTGAGGGGGGGGAACTGGGAAGCCCACCGGGTGCTGGTTTGGCTGCCACTGCAGCTGCCGCCCGCCGGCTGGGGGTGGAGCCCTTCCCCGCCTGCCCCCAGGTGGTTAAGCCTGGTCCAGCGGGACCCGCCCAACGGCCCGCGCTGACCCTGTCCTCCCCAGGCCATGCGGACGCTCAGCTGGAAGCACACCCTGGGCTTGGTGACAATGGACGTGGAGCTGGCTGACCGCACCCTGTCCGTGGCGGTGACCCCGGTGCAGGCTGTGGTCTTGCTGTATTTCCAGGACCAAGGTGAGCTCCCCAGCCGCGCCCACACCCCACCCCTCCCCACCCGGCCACGCCCCCAGGAGGACACGCCCCGTCGCCCGAGGAGGGTGGGCGGGCCCGAGCGGCTCCCCGCCCCCAGCCCCTCCCCCAGGTCCTGCCGGTCCGGCTGAGCTGGGCCCGTGAGGGGCACAGCGGAGCCGCCTGCCCACGCCCCGCCGCCTGCCCGCAGCCAGCTGGGGCCTGGAGGAGCTGAGCGAGGCGGTGAAGATGCCGGCCGCGCTGCTGCGGCGCCGCCTGTCCGTGTGGCTGCAGCAGGGCGTGCTGCGCGAGGAGCCGGCCGGCACCTTCTCGGTAGTGGAGGAAGAGCGGCCGCAGGATCGAGACAACATGGTGCTGGTCGACAGCGACGACGAGAGCGACTCGGGCCTGGCCTCGCAAGCCGACCAGAAGGAGGAGGAGCTGCTGGTGCGCCTGGCCCGCCCGCGGGGGCGGGGGGCGGGGGTGGGGCGGGGCGGCCTGACCGCGGCTGTTCCCCCAGCTCTTCTGGACGTACATCCAGGCCATGCTGACCAACCTGGAGAGCCTGTCGCTGGAGCGCATCTACAGCATGCTGCGCATGTTCGTGGTCACCGGCCCCGCGCTGGCCGAGATCGACCTGCAGGAGCTCCAGGGCTTCCTGCAGAGGAAGGTGCGCGACCAGCAGCTCGTCTATTCTGCTGGCGTCTACCGCCTGCCCAAGAGTTGTGGCTGAGCCGCCGCCAGGCCCCGCCCACCCACCCCCACCCCCAGAATGCGAGTAAAGAGATGGTTCTTCATGCTCCGTGTCGTGTCAGCTCTGTGGCCCCAGGGACTCGTGCTCAGGCCCTCCCCGCGCCTCCAACTCTGGGCGTGTGCTCCTGTTCTGCACATCTGGCCTCCTCGCATCCAGGCAGAGCGGGTCCCCCCAGCAGGTGGGGGCTGCACACCTGTGTGGGCTCCAGGTCGGGAGGAGTCCTGGCACATGAGTGTCCGGTCACCGTGGCTAACGAAAACCCACATCAGGCTTGTGGCTCCGGCCAATGAGGGGCCAGCCAACTGGGAAACAGACCTCCTGGATCTCCGCCCAAGGGCCCCCAGCCCTGGCCTCACCCCTCTGGCCTTGGAGAGAACTCGGGTCCCCCTCCCTCTACCCGGCCTGAGGGTCCAGATCCCAGTGCTGGGCTGAGAGCTCCAGGGCTCCTGTGGCCCCAGGGTGTTGTCAGAACGTGTGAGGCGGGTGGGCAGACAGGTGGCCCCTCGCATCTGCAGCGCGAGGGGCTGCCTGTGTCCCCGCTGTGGTCTAGCAGTCAGTGCTGGGGGCTGACAGTGAGGCGTGCTTTCCGAAAGACCCACCCCTCCCATGCCCCTGAGGTGTGGTTGGGGGCGCCTGGGGGCCAGGCTGTTCCCCCGAGGGAGAGGCCGGGCCCAGGGAGCCAGCCGCCCCCAGGGCTGCGCACAGGCCCCGTCCAGCCGCTCTGGAGGCCCAGCACTGGCCCCGCCCCTGTTCCCAGGAGGCAGTGGGGTGGGTGTTGGTGCCAGGCCTGAGGCCTTCAAGCTGTGCTGAGCATTACGGGCACTGCGGCCCAACCTTCATTCATCCAGCTTGTCTGGCTGGACCCGCTCAAGCCTGGTGGCACCGCTGCCCCAGGTGACAGAGATCCTTCAGGACCAGCGTCTGCACTGCCCGCCCCCTCCGCAGGGCGTCCCAGGCCCCCTGGCTCCCCCGGTCTCATCCCAGCGCCTCTCCTGTCCTGTTCTGCTTGAGGGCCCCAGTGCTGGCTTTGCTTCCAGGGCCCTTCCCTTTTTTTTGGCCACACCAAGGGTCATCTGGGGTCTCGATTCCCTGATCAGGGAGTGAACCCCAGCCATGGCAGGGGCACCCAGAGCCCTGACCGCATGGCCACCAGGAGCTCGCTCTAGGACTCCTTACGCCCCAGGTTGGGGTTTGCTGCGTGGAGGGCCTCGCAGAGTCTGAGGGATCTGCAGTTGCTGAGAGGCCGGCAGGTGTCCCCCTTGGACTCGGACCACCCGGGGGCTGTGCTGTGGTCACGGGAAGAGGACTTCCTGCCTGGCACTGGGCTGGGCCTGTCTTCTTGTCCTAGCCTGGGTGAAACCGGCTGGACCGGGCTGGCAGGGTGGCATTGCTGGCCCCTGGACATGGACACACCTGCCCCAAGTCCCTCTGGACTCTGCACGAGTGTGTGAAACCCAGCGTCTCAAGTCACTGCCTCAGTCATCGGGTGCAGAGGTGTGCCAGGAGCCGCCCCCAGGAAGTGGCACCGTGCGAGGGTCAGGGAGGTCCCTGGCAACCAGGGTTTGGCTGCAGCCCCCAGTGCCTTGGAGGGTCAGGTGTGGGACAGGTATTTCCTCCTGCTGCTCGAGTTTGCTTGCCAGGTCCTTAGGGGAAGAGGGAAGGGCTGAGGTTAACCTTGAGCTCCCGCGAGCCGCACTTGTCTGGTGTGTGGGAAGGTCGCACAGGGAACAGACCGCAGAGCTGGCCATGAGTTCTAACTAACAGCACAACTAACCCAGAGCTCCAGACGCTGTCGTAGTGGTTTAAGAGCCGCCTGCTCCTCAAGGGTGTTCTGCGAACACTGCCAGGTCCAGGCCCAGGCCTCCTGCTCGTCTCAGTCTTGGGGGGAGTGTGGGGACATTAGTCAGCTGCGCCCCAGGCCAGCCTCCCTCCACCAAGCTGCTGCAGCCCTCTTCCTGACAAACGGAGGCTGGGGCTTGCCCACTGTGGGCTTTCCAGGCCGCCGCCTCCCTGCCCCCAGGGGCCCAAGTACAGGTGGTACCGCTTCCCATGAAGTGGTCCTCCCCCAAGGCCAGGGCAGCCCCACCGCCGCCCTGCCTCAGACCTGGCCAGGGCACTCCAGGCCGCCCTGCCGGCCCTGTCCATCCTGAGGCCGCCTGCCCAGGGCTCCCCGAGGCCCCCAGCGGCCAGGGCAGCGAAGCTCCAGGAGAGGCCCTGCCCCCGCCCTCCCTGCCTCACAGCTCCATTGTGAGGTCAGCGCCTTCCGCCGAGCTCCGGCCAGAGGCGTGCGGCGGGCCGGGGGCTGGACATGGCCGCCTGTCCCCAGCCCGACTCCCGCCTGCTCGGCGGCCCCCTCGGCCTCGTGTGCCTGTCCCTTTTGCTCATCCCTGCTGCAGGTGTGGCCTCCCCCAGCCCCGGCCACGCCCAGCCAGGCCCGGGGGCCGCGGGGGCGGGGTTCAGGGGTCGGCCACTGGCAGGTGACGCGGGCCCCTTGGCTGCCCGGCCGTGTCTCTGCAGCTGGAGCCTACTGCGAGTGCAGCCTCGGCCTCAGCCGCGAGGCCCTCATCGCCCTGCTGGTGGTGCTGGCGGGCATCAGCGCTAGCTGCTTCTGCGCCCTGGTCATCGTGGCCGTTGGTGTCATTCGAGCCAAGGGGTGCGTGAATCCCAGGGCTGACTGGCGGGGGGCAGGTGGGGACTTTGGGTCAAGCTGTCCCCCCAGCCTCCCAGTCTCACCGGGTGAGGTCAGCAGGAGGGCTTGGGAAGGATGTCTCTCAGACTGGGTTAGGGAGAGGTGGAGGGGGGGCACCTCTGGACGCCTGGAGGCCAGCTGCGTTGTTCACAGACTCACGCCTCACCTTTGTCCCCCCCACCCCAGTGAAACGTGCCCTGCACACATGGACAGCAGGTGAGTGACCCCAGGGGAGGGCCCCAAGGGTGAGCTGTGCCCCTGGGAGGTGGAGGCCCCCAGGAGGTGGAGGCCTGGGTGGTCGGGGCGGCCTGCAGCCGGCCTGACCTGGGCCGTGCTGCGCAGGATGGTGGGGCACTTTGGGGTGCAGGAAGACCACATGGACCTGCGCACGGTGCACGTGGAGTCCCACCTCATGGACCCCGACATGGCGGTCCCCATGATGCAGCCCCTGGAAGAGCATGGCCTCATGACCATCACCATGGACCCAACCCTGGAGGAGCCACCCCCCCCACCTGAGTAGGGCTCCGGGCGCTGGGGGGAGGGGAATTAAACAGTATTTAGTTACTCTGTGCTGTCCTCCCTGGGCCCCTCTGGGGAGTGTCTGCGGTGGGCGGGCCCTGCACCATCTGGTCGCCCTCTTTCTCTTCAGTGGGGTGCCCGCTCTAGACTCGCACTGTCCACCCTCCACACCTCTGGGTGTCTGCACTTCCTGCATGCCTCAGCCTGGCTCCTCCCTGCCTCTGCCTGCTGCTTTGTCCCGTGAAGCCCGCAGGCCCCCGCCCCCGCCCCACCCCGAGAAAATGCCAAGACAGGACCTGTGACTCGCCCGAGTCCAGAGAAGCAGCATGTGACTGGAGGACTTGGGCCGGTGGCCCTGCCCCACCCACGCGTCTCCTTGAGGTTCCGGGAGAGCCCTTGGGGGGCGGGAGAGGGGGGCAGGTGACTACCTCCCCTTCCTCAGGGGTGCCGTCCTCCCCCTGCCCCCCCACCACATCTCCTGGACCCTGGGCTCAGGGGCCCCTCAACCGTCCACCGTGGGGATGGGGCCGTGCTAGGTGGGGACTGCTGTGTGCGCCCTGGGATCACTTGCTGAGTGGAGACAGAGGGGGGTGAGCAGCAGGGCGCACTGACTCCCATGTTGTGTCGCTGCTGTGAGTTCGGAGAGGGAGAGATTGTGGGGGATGGCGTGGTCCAGTTGCTCAGGCCTCCTGGGGTCACAGGATAGCGAACCACACAGGTGAAGACTGGGCGCGGTCTTTACAGCGCTGCTGGCCCGGAGCCAAGTGGAGCTCAGAGCTTCGGGACAGGTGGCTGGCAGTGCCCTGCCTTTGGCTGTCTGCCCAGCCTCCGCCCTAGGCGCAGGACAAGCCGTGGGACAGGAACTGCCTGTGCTCAGGCCAGAGAGTTAATATTTGTGCGGGCGCCGCAGGGACGGACCGGCTCCGGTAACACCCGGACAGCGGACCTCCACGATTGTCCCCATGCGGAGTCCCTCCTTTCCCTCGTGGGGGCCGCCGCCGCCGCTGCAGCTGCTACTGCTGCTGTTGCCGTGGCCAGTCTGGACCCAGGCGCCCGCCGCAGCCTCCTCCTGGGGAACCCCGGGCGCCCTAGACTGCCCCGAGGCGTGCGTGTGCGCGCCGGGGGGCCAGGCCAACTGCTCGGAGCGCGCGCTGCCCGCCGTGCCGGGGGGCTTGAACCGGCGCGTCCGCGTGCTGCTGCTGAACCACAACCGCGTGCACGCGCTGCCTCCCGGCGCCTTCGTGGATGCCGGCGCGCTGCTCCGCCTGGACCTGCGCGAGAACGGACTGCGCTGGGTGCACGCGCGGGCCTTCTGGGGCCTGGGCGCGCTGGAGCAGCTAGACCTCAGCGCCAACCAGCTAGAGGCGCTGCTGCCCGGCACTTTCGCGCCACTGCGCGCTCTGCGCGCCCTCTCGCTGGCTGAGAACCGGCTGGCGCGCCTAGAGCCCGCGGTGCTGGGCGCGCTCCCGCTGCTGCGCGCGCTCAGCCTGCAGGACAACGACCTGCCTGCGCTCGCGTCCGGGCTCCTGGCTGGCCTGCCGGCTCTCAACACGCTGCGCCTGCGCGGCAACCCCTGGACCTGTGGCTGCGCGCTGCGCCCACTCTGCGCCTGGCTTCGCGGGCACCCGCGGCACGCGCCAGGTGAGCCCTCGCGGGCGCGGGCGGGACGGGCGGGCGGCTACCCCTGCGGCCGTCTGACGCCGCGCCCGTGTCCCGCAGAGGCCGAAACGCTGCTTTGCGTGTCGCCGGGGCGCCTGACGCTCAGCCCCCTGACCGCCTTCCCGGACGCCGCCTTCAGCCACTGCGCGCGGCCCCTTGCCGCCCGGGATCTGGCCGTGGTCTATGGTCTCGGGCCCGTCTCCTTCCTTGCTAGCCTGGCCGCCTGTCTGGCCCTGGGCTCCGCGTTCACTGCCTGCGGCGCTCGCCACCGCCGCCGCCGCCGCCGCGCCGCCGCCCGCCGCCAGCAGAGGAGGCAGCCGGATCCTGGCCCCGGCACGGCCTCGCCTGCGGCCACCGCCGCCCAAGCTTGAGGGGCCGCGGCCGCCCTCGAACCTCCCCCGACCCGCTTGCCCCTTCCGCATTCCTGACAGGCGTCAACAAGCGACACAGCTCGAACTTTTCGTGACATTCCTTTTGGTATCACCACTGCACACACCGGGTGGGGCGGGGGTCGGCGCGCGCCGGGCCCTTGGGGTGCGGGGCACGGGCCGCACGGGGGAGGTGCGCCTGGACGCCGAAAGGCCGGGCCTGCACCTGGCGGGGCTGAGGATAGTCCCGAGCCAGCGTCTGCGAAGCCCACCCTGGGTGGTGGGCGGAGGAGGCAAAGAGAAGGCTCAGCCCTCGCAGGGTCCAGAGGTGGGAGGCAGTGGGGAGCCCGAGAGCGCCCCAGGGAGGCGCTGCCAGCGGGTGGGGTTCAGGGTCTGCAGTCCAGGAAGGGCAGGGCCAGCTCAGAGGATGGGGTGAAGCAGAGAAGGGGTACAGGCAGGAAGGGGGAGGTGAGGCGGGGGCCGTGCGGCGCAGGGGCACGGGAGGGGTGGCCCAGCCAGCCGGGGCCAAGGCCCACCGTAGCTCTGGGAGTGGCCAGGAAGGATGGGGCTCCAGTCTCTGCGCCAAGCCCCTCTGCCGGGCTGTCAGATGCTCTGCCTGCCGCTCAGAGACCCCAGGGCCCTGCCTCTGCCGGACCGCCCTGCGGCCCTGCCCAGCCAGCTCAGCTCTGGCCCGTCCTCAGCGGCTCTCGTCCGAGCCTCAGTCCAGCAGGGGCTGCCCACCGGCAGCAGGGCGGACGGACGGACGGGAGGCCCGGGGTGGGCAGTCTCTGGCAGGTGGGCTTCCCTCAGGCCTTCCCGAGCAGCAGGACCCCTCAGTGTCCTTGGCCGGGCTAACGGGGCGGGTGGGCGCCTCCGGGCGCCTCACACCACGGTGCTGACCGAGGGATCTGAGAGGTTGAGCGGGCCCGTGATATCAGTGGGATGGTACTGCTGCAAAATAGAAATACAGACAAGGCGCCCGTTAGCCCGGCCGTCAGGGGCACGCGCGGGGCCGGGACGGGTGGACCGGCCAGCCGGCCGACCGGCGGGCAGGCGGGCGCGGCCTGGGGGAGGCTGGGGGGCGCTCCTCCCCCTGACCCCGTCGTGCTCCGGGACTCTGCGTGGGCCGGGCCGCTGTCCCGTCCGTCTGTCTGTCTGTCTGCGGGGGAGGGGGGCAGAGGAGGGCGGGCAGGGCGTCTCAGCTCTCCCTATGACGGGCACACATCTGCAGCTGGCCCTCCTCCCTCTCAATAGCGCGTCGCGGCAGCACTGTGTCTTTTTGGTTTTGCAAAGCGCCGCGTCCACCCCCGGTGCTCTATAAATAAGAACCAACAATCAATACCCGCTGGCCCCGCCGGCCGCCAGGGACCCCAGCCCTGAGCGCCCAGTGCCGCCCTGGCCCAGACCAGCCACGGGACAGGGGCAGCGCATCTCAGCAGCCGGACTGACCCCACCCCTCCCGACAGAGCCCCCCACCCAGGCCTCCCTCCGAGCAGGTGCCCAGCCTGAAACGGTGGGGGGCTGGGCTGCCCTCCCCCGCCCAGCCCCCAGCTGGCAGTGTCCCCAGTCACCCCTGCAGGGCTGGCCAACCCCAGATGCCACGTGGCACCAGAGCTGGCCTGGAGGGTGGTCCCCGGGGAGGCTCGGGCAAGGAGTCTGCTGGGAGCGTGTCCCGGGACAGGCACCCTGAGGGTCTCTGAGCTGCACCCAGGCCAGCTAAGGGCTTGTGAGTGGGCTCCGGGCTGGGACGGGAGTGGGATTCTGCTGCCCTCGGAAAGTGGCCCCCTGCCTGCGTGACTCTCCTGACCCTCCTTTCGCCTGCCTGTCCCCAGAGGTCTGTCTGCTGGGCGCCTCCTCCCCGGCTGCCCCACCGCTGCTCCTCTCTGGCCCTCCCAGCCCCCGGTGGGGCCCCTGGCTCAGGCCCCACCCAGTTCCCAGGCTGCACGGCTCCAGGCCTGTGCTCTCAGCCCCTCGGGCCACCCCTGTCCACCCACTCTGCCTGTGCTGAGCCCTAGGAGTGGAGTAGCCAGGCCTCACGGGCCCCTTTGGGGCAGGTGGCGGCCTCACCCCGGACTTGGATGGCTCTGGGCCTCACCCTGTCTGTCCTGTGTCTGCCCCTCTTCCCTTGCGCTGTGGGCAGGGGCTACAAATCCTGCTTCCACCTGGATCGTAAGACTGTGGGGTGATACTGCCCGTGAACTGGGGGCTCCTTGTGGACGGGAGGACGAGCCGCCCCTGAACCGTGGGGAGGCTGCTGGGCTGAGGGCTGTGCTGGCTGGGCGGGCCCTCCTCGCTGGGGACGCTCCCAGCAGGGCTAGGCCAGTCTTGGAGGCCTGGGGTTCCAGCACACACACCCAGGACAGTGACAGGCTGCCCAGGCAGGAGGACAGGGAACCCTTGGCTCAGGCTCTGAAGGGGCTGGGGGTCAGGCGCTGAAGCACCGCTGCCCTCCGTGGGGGTCTCCGCTCCCTGAGCCTCAGTGCCCAAGGCTTGCCAGCCACAGCTTGCGGGGCCCCCCCGCCCCGTTCTCAGACCCCCGGGCGCTGCCAGCACGCCTCCCGCAGGGCCCCTGCTCGGCCTGGGGTGGGAGCCGCCACCTCTGGTCCCACCCGTTCCCCATCTGACGGCCCCTGTGGCCAGGGGCCTGTGCCAACTCCAGGCCCCAGCCGTCCACCCAGATGGAGCCGGGCCCGGCCCCCCAGCCCCGGCCCACACAGAGACCACATGGAGGGGATGCAACAGGCATGGCTCTGGTGAGACACGAGAGACAGGTGTCTGGGTGGCGGGGCTGGCGGCCAGACAGATGGACGGATGGGACATCACAGGCACCCCTCCACGGACGTCGCAGGGAGGGAGCGAGGGCAGTGGGCCTCTCCCTGGGAGAAGCTGGAGGAACGCACGCAACAGAGAGGTGGTGTGGCCTCCTGACGGCTGAGGAGCCCGGGACGGGGTGGCCCTGGGCGCCCGGGGCTGCAGGCACAGCCCCGAGTGGGGAGGCTGACCGGCTGACCAACGACATGACACGGCTTTAAGATGGCGCGTGGCGTCATGGCACAGGGGGCAGACTAACGCAGAGACACACGGGGAAGACGACCCGGCGGGCGGGCCCGCGGCAGAGGGCCGAGAGAGGGGCCCAGAGTCAGAGAGGCCCTAGTGTGCCGGGCGGGCAGCGGTGAGCGCAGAAGGGCCGCGCGGGCAGAGGCGGGTGGTGGGATGGCGAGGGCGGGCCTGATGCACGGGACACAGACACGGGGGCGAGGGGAGAGTCGGACACGTGGGACTGGGCGCTCTTCCCCTTACCGTGTCTTTGGAGGACCTACGTCTCTTGAAGCTGGAAGCCAGGGTGGAGGTGAAAGCCCTAAATGTGGCTTTCTTTTTAGGGTCGGGCTCTGCTCTACCACTCTTTCTATCCTAAAATGAATATGTATAAGTGATTAGACGGCTGAGGGTGGCGGCCACACCTGCCCTCGCCTGCTCCTGGGGGCTGCTGCCCAGCCTGGCTGGCCGCTCGGGCCCTCGCTCCTGCCTGCCTCCCTGTGCTGGATGGACCAGCCGCCGGCCCCACGCTCGCAGGCGGCCTCTGCTGCTGCCGGGGTCTCCGGCCTGACCTTCCTTGTGCTGGGACTGGGTTTGGGGAGGCGGGGTGGGGTCCTCAGCTGGCTCTCTTCCAGGAAGGTCCGCCTGGTTCCCTGGTTCCAAGGTGCCCCTGGTGTACGGGTGCCCCAAGGAGGAGGAGCCCCCTGAACACTGGGTGAGTCACCCCCACAGGCCCCACCAGCCACTCTGACCCCAGAGGAAGCACACCGAGATTTAGGAAGGGGCTGAGGGGACCAAAGGCAGGTGGCGAGATGGATTGGAGTGACAGAGAGACAGTGGCAGCTCCTGGGACCCTGGCTTTGGGTCTGATGGCCAGAGTGGGCCCTGCGCCCGCCACTGGGAGCAGCAAGCCAGGTCCCAAGAGCAAGAGTGGGCAGATGAGAGGTGTGGGGACACTGGCAACCCCATTCCCCCGGCCCTCCCTCTCTGCAACACCAGCTTCCTCCCAGGACACAGGCTCTGGGGAGGCACCCAGAGAAAGAGAAGAGATGGGGCAGCCTGGGGCTGGACCATGGGGCACGACCCCGGCCCAGGTGGGCTGTGGGCAGCCCGTCCCCTGCTGCCGGCAAAGCCCCATGAGCACAGCCTGGGGTGCCCGGCGGGACCAGCTGACCAGCTCAGACTGCAGTTACATGGAGCACAGCAGGGTGGCAGGGAACCGGGTCCTTGGAGGGGCACGGGGCGGCGAGGGATGGTGGACTGCGCCTTGGACTCACATGCTACACCCAGCTGGGTCCCTGTCTTACCCTGCCTCAGTCTGCCTTCCTACGGAATGGGCCTCGGTGGGCGACTCTGGAGACAGAGGGGCCGGGTGGACGCTTGGAGCCCGGCTTCGCAGAGGCAGCCACCCACAGGCGGCGCCCAGCACTGCGGCCTTGGCTGTGGCTCCCAGCTCCAGTCCTTGCCCCTTGGGCTCCTGGGAGCCAGAGCCAGCGCTTCCGCCTGCGGGGATGGAGGAGGGCCGGGCCGGGCCGGGCCATGGGCACCAGGCCTCGGAGGGCGGCCTGCCCTACCTGCAGGTTCTTCCTCCACACGTTCACAGCCGCAAACGCCAGCTGCATCTGCTTCCGCCGGGCGTCCTTGTGCCGTTTATAGGCGATCTCGATGAAGATCAGAAAGATCCCGGCCACGATGCCCCCAGCCACCAGCATGAAGACCCCTGGGGGCGACACCCAGTGCCTCAGCTGTGGCTGCTCCGGATGCGGCCCCCTGGGGCACCCATCTAGGGTCATCAGGGGCCTTGACATGGGGGGGGAGGGGCCCACCTGCCATATTCTCGAAGGTGAGGGTAGCAGGGGCGTTGCTGCGTGAATCGCACTCCTGGTACCGAACCCACGTCTTGTCTAGGTCTTCCATGAAGCCGTTCTCGTGGGACCTGGATGGGCGGGGCGTGTGAGCCCCGGCGGGGCGGGGCGGGGCGGCGCGGGGTGTGCCTCGGGAGGGGCTCGCGGGGCGGGGCGGGGCGGAGAGGGGGAAGGTGAGGCCAGCTCACTTGAGGATGGACAGGGAGACGTTCTGTTTCCAGGGGCTGTCCTTGCGCATGCCGATGCCAAAGCCCGAGCGGAAGAAGAGCTCGCCCGTGGTCACCAGGTCGCACTTCTGCGAGGCCTCGAACTCCAGCACCGCCGAGTCCCAGATGAAGGCGTGCAGCTTGCTGCGGGCAAGGGCGGGGTCACGGCGGCCACGCTTCCAGGTGGCCCTGGCTCCCCGCGAGCCTTCCTCCTGCCAGCTAGGGACCCGCCGTCTGTCCCCCCTCCCCGTGGCTCCCACACGGCCGGGACACTGACTGTGGATGTGGACGCCCCCAGCTTGTCCTGCCCGCCCTTCACTCGCGCCCCGCCTGCCCCTCCCTTACTCGTCGCGCCCGACCCGGATGGCTCCGCCCCGCCCCTTCACAGGCCCCGCCCCGCCACCACTGGCCCCGCCCCCATTGGTCGCGCGCGGCCTGGCTGGCCCCGCCCCTCTCCCGCCCCGCCCCTTCACTTGTCGCGCACGGCCTGGATGGCCCCGCCCCGCCTCCACTGGCCCTGCCCCTCATTTGTCGGCGCGACTTGGGTGGCCCCGACCCGCCCTCGCTGGCCCCGCCCCCTCGCTGGCCCAGCCCCGCTCCTCACTTGTCGCGCACTGCCTGGATGGCCTCCGCTGCGCTCTCGTAGTTGTGCTTCTCCATATGCCGGTACATGGTGCTCAGCTCCACCTGCCGCCGGAAGTAGATGTCCACTGAGCTCTGCTTCACCGTCGCGTAGATGAACTTGTCCGAGGGATTCCTCAGCTGCGGAGTCAGAGAGCCAGGCTCGTGGCTGCTCCCCGGCCCCACCCCACCCCACCCCACGGGGCGGAGGGCCTGAGCGCCTCCCTCCCCAGCCCCCAGACGGGCCCGGCCTCACTCGCGGGTCGTTGATGCCGGTAATGCGCTCTTCGGGCCGGTCCAGCACCAGGAAGGCTGCCAGGTTGGCGGTGTAGGAGGCCACAATGATCATGGCGAACCCCGCCCACACCATGCCCAGGATGCGCGCCGAGAAGCTTCTGGGGGCGCCTGCGGGCAGAGGACCGTCAGCTCGGGGCGGGCGGCGGGGCAGGATGGGGCCCTGGCCTGGCGTCGCCTCACCTTCCCCGATGCCTGAATTGAGCAGGACGCCCCAGGAGAACCACATAGCCGAAGACAGGGTCAGCGCATCCTCCTCCTCCTCCTCGCTGTTCACTTTGAACCGGCCGAAGGGGCTGCGGGGGCGCAAAGGGCGGGCGGGAGAGGGCGGAAGGGGCAGCCTGCCCCGGCCCGCGCCCGCTCCGCCCGCCCGCAGGTAGAGGAGTCCGGTCCCCGGGCCGCACTCACCTGAAGCGGTCCAGCAGGTACAGCATCACGGCCACCACGTGCACGGACAGCCCCACCAGCAGCCACAGCGTGCTCTGGAAGGGCTGCATGAAGGAGTCCAGCGTGCTCCGGGGGATCTCCTGCGGGGCCACAGGCCGTCAGCGCCGCCCCGGCCCTCCCGGGACGCCCCCCGCCCCGCCGGGCCTCCACGCACCTTCTTGACCAGAATGGTCAGGCCCTGGTACTTGAAGGGCTTCGAGAACTCGATGTACTGCGCGCGCTCGTTGTTGATGGTCAGCGGGGCCACGATCATGTCCGCCTGCCCGCTGAGCAGCTCGCCCATCATCCCGTTCCACTCCTTCTTATTGCTGTTGTTCACCTGTGGGGCGACCCCGCCGGTGGGGACGCGGACACCGCGGGCCCCACTCCCCAGACAGGCTCCCGCCCCGACCCATCTCAGGGGTCACCCACTCCAGACTCCTCCCAGGCTCAGGCCCCGCCCACAGAAGACCCTCGGGGGAGCAGGACCCGGTCCTGCGCCGGCTCCTAGGAACCACTCCTACCCGCTCCTGAGTGCCGAACTTGCCGTCGGCCACCAGGTGAACCTCGTACGTGAAGTTCATGGTCCGCGCCAGCTTGATGAGCAGATCGACGCAGAAGCCATAGCAGCACTGAGGCACCGTGTGGCGCGCTGGCGAGTGGGGGCAGGACGCGGTCAGCAGGGGCTCGCCGGCGCGCGGTCCCCGCCCCCCCGAAGCCAGTGCCCCCGCCCCGCACTCACGGCTGCCTGGCGACGTGTCATTGGGCCCAGTGCAGATCACCTTCTTGACCGGGTCCCCGTTGACGGTGAACTCCTCCTTGCACGTGCCGTCGCTCAGCGTAGGCTTGACATACACGAAGGGCTCCTGGTGGATCGTCACGATCTGGGGACGCGGGGACACACGGCCTGGACCACCAGCCCTGGGCTGTCCTGGGCGCTGCCCTCTTCTCAGCACACAGACTTCCCTGGAGCCCCCTCCCCAGATCCCTGACATTTCCCGCACTACCCCCTACGGCCCCCTCTGGCAGCGATCAGCCTGCTGCTCCCAGGAGGGGCGCCAGAACCTAAGGCTTCCTCCAGTGCGCAGAGGGCGCCTGGCCTCCTGGAACACTGTGCCTTCTCTCGGCCACTTTTCTTTCAGGTCCTGGCCTACGGAACAGTCCCTTGGTCAGTGGAGCCTGCCAGACGTCCAGTCTGCCCTGAGCCCCTTCTCTGACTTCTTGAGGCTGAGGACCTCCCTGTACCAGCCCAAAGCCTACCCCCTGCCCCCACCCCCTGCCATGAAGACAGGGGCATGTCCACTCAGAGCCTGCCCAGGACTAGGGACATGCAAGGACTGCCCTTGTTCGCTCTTCCAGCTTCTCCTGGCCTCAGCCTCCACCCGCAGGGGGTCGTTGTCTGATCATCTATCCTGCCTCCCTGCCTCTCCCCCAGTGAGGCTGCCCTCTCTGCTGTGGCCTCTTCAAACCAGGGGCTCCTTGGGGCTCACAGTGGGCACTCTCTCCTCTCTGTCCTTCAGAGCTCTGGAGGCTGGGAGTAGGCAGGATAGACATAGGCAGCGGAGCTGAACCAATCACTGCACGGGATGAGGGGTCCCAGGGGACACAGTGCTGGGGTTGAGTCTAGGAGGTGAATGAGGTTGGTGAGAGAGGCCCCTTCTCCTGCAGGGTGACCAGCTCCCCCAAGGGCAGGGGATTGGGAGCCCCTGAAGGGGCTTATTTGCTTTAAAACTTTCATCACCATTTCTATTATACAAGTAATATGCTCATGCTTTTAAAAAATCAGTGAGACAGAGGAGGGATAAACCGGGAGATTGGAATTGACATATACATACACTACTACACATAAAATAGATAACTGATAAGATCTACTGCATAGCACAGGGAACTGCGCTCAGTGACCCATATGGGGATAGAACCTAAAAAGAGTGGGTATATGTGTGTGTATAACTGAGTAACTTTGCTGTACAGAAGAAACAAACACTGTAAATCAACTATCCTTCAATGAGAACTAATTTGAAAATAAACAATTTTGTGTCAAAAAAATAAGGACCACACACAAAAAATTCTAAAAGGCCTTCTGGCTCTCAAAGCCTATAGGGGACCATCTTGGCCATCTGTTTTGTCTGTTTTACACTCAGACTTTTCAACACAAAGCGTCTTTCCTGAGCATTGGCTTGGGGAAACTCCCTTCTGCCCATAGAGAGGGTTGGTGCCCTGTGGGCAAGTGCAGACAAAGAGGTCCAGGTGAGAGGCCATGGGGGTGGGGTAGCTCAGAAAGCAGAGGAGGTCAAGAGAGGACCTGGGGACACCACAAGAAGGACGGTGTGGGGCTCTTTGCCTTTGGTGAGCTCAGGTACCAGCCTGATGCTGGTGTGGGTCAGTGTGGGAGGGACTCTTGGGAGGCATCCTGGGATGAGCCTGAAGGAGTGTAGCAGAGTCAGGATGAGGAAGAGAAGCTGTGAGAGATGAGGTCCCAAGGGAGGGGCTCCCAGAGGCCCAGTGAGTCACAGAGGGGCTGGCCAGTGCGGGGAGACCCGGCTCAGAAGGACAGTCTGAGCCAGTTCCAGCAGGAGGCCAGGAAGGCCAAGGGTGGGCGGTGGGCTGGGACCACCTGGAGGAGTGCCGAAGAGTGTGGAGGCATCATCTCCAGGACTGGGGCTCAGCACTCAGAGTACTGAAGTCCACAGAAAGACCAACTGTCTGTCCCTCGTCCCCAGGGGAGCCCGGGTCCACATGGCTGTCCCAGGCTTAAGCGGGATGGGGTCAGGAGGGGCCGGGGAGCTGGGCTTCCTCTCCTGCACCCACTCCCTCTCCCTGCCCCTCCGCCGCGCCAGGTGTGTGCAGTGGCCATGGGTGCTGGGCTGGTCCCAGGGCCTTTAGTCACTTTCAGGGCCCTCACTGTCCCCTCTGCACCCGCAGCACAGGATGGAGGCTACGGCGTACAGAGACTGGGGCAGGGAGGCGGGGCCCCCACCTTCAACCTGGTGGACATCTGATAGCCGCGAGGTTTCTCGGTCTCTCCACCCGGCCAGATGATCTTCCTGTCATTGGGAATGACCTGGGGGTGGGAGTATGAGATGGAGGTGGCCACGCAGGGGTCTCGGCCCCAGGACCCTAAGGCCCCAGCCCCCACCCCCTCATGACCCCCACCTACATGAGTGCCGTTGTAGATGCCCACTTGTACCAGCTTGCGGTTCTGCAGGTTCATGATGCTGTAGTTGGCAAACTTCCGGTCCCCATCCTCGTTGAATTCCACACGGCCGGTCACCCCGTCTGCATACTTGGAAGACATCAGAACCCTGGAGAGGGCAGTGTGGTTGGAACGATCAGGGATGCAGTTCCCGCTCCCACTGTGAGCTGCCTGGATGGCGAGCCCGTCCGCCGGCGCCAGATGGACAGCACAGCCACGTCAGCCAAGCAGCTCCTTGGCTCTAGACCCTGTTTTGAGGGTTTCCTGTGGGCTGGGACGTTTGATTCTCACAGCTTTACAGATGAGGTGGCAGAAGCCCAGGGAGGACGCGGTGGCCCATTCACCAGTGAGTGGAGGAGGATGGGTTGAGGTCTCGTCTTCCTGCATGTGCACACGTGAGTGTGTGTGTGTGTGGTGTGTCCACTGGGCCATATATGTGTGCACACACAAGATCTTTGTATGGGGTGCAGCCCCGTGCATGTACGTGTGGCACAGGTGTGATGTTCCACGAGCCTCTCCGAATCTGCATATACACGCATGCGCCTATGTGCACATATGCTGCATGTCTGCAGTTGTGTGTGCTCCTGCTGTGGGCACCACGGACCAGGACTCTTCACCTGCTACTTGGGGGTGGGTGTTGGTGATGGAGGGCCTCCCCACACTAGTGGCACGGTGTCCAGGGTTCTCTGTGTTAACTCCTGCCCTGCTGCGGCCACCCACTGTGTCTCTTGCCAACCCTGGCTCTCGGCAGATTTGGATGTGCTTAGTCACTCAGTTTGTCCAACTCTTTAAGACACCATGGACTGTAGCCCTCCAGACTCCTCTGTCCATGGGGATTCTCCAGACAAGAATACTGGAGTGAGTTGCCATGCCCTCCTGCAGGGGATCTTCCCAACCCAGGGATCGAACCCAGGTCTCCTGTATTGCAGACGAAGCAGGCTTGGGTGCCATCCCCAAAATCCTTGTCTGACCTCCTGGGCCTGAGGAAGCTCCCAGTGCCCGCCTGAGGCAGGATCCTCTTCCCCAGGGCTATTAGTCATCCCGGTGGCTGGGGTGGCGTCTCAGGTCGGCTGCAGTGTTTAAAAGTGGGGACAGGGGCAATGGAGGCAGCCATGCTTCTGTGACATTCGAGGCGACGGTGTCAGTGTTGGAAATGGACCAGATGGTTATCACAGCGGGGATGGAGGTGAGGATGGAGACAAGGTGGGGACAGAGAGGAGCGGGGAAGGAGGCTGTGTTTGTAGGCGCAGCACGCTGGGCTGGAGCGACTCTTCCGGGTTCCGGAACGGTGGCCCGCCCACCCTAGACGGGCGGCCCCACCCCCTCAGACGGAGCGGCCCCGCCCACCTCAGAGCGACCCCGCCCACCCTGGAAGAGTGGCCCCGTCCACCTCTTGAAGAGCGGCCCCGCCCACCTTGGAACGGCGGTCCCACCCCCTCAGAGAACGGCCCCGCCCACCCTGAGGGGCGGCCCTGCCCACCTCTTGAAGAGAGGGACCACGTCCGCATTAAATCAGCTCGCGCACCTTGGAAGAGTGGCCCCGCCCACTCTGGAGGGCGGCCCCGCCCATCTCCGAGGGCGGCCCCACCCAGTGGCCCCGCCCACCTTTTGGAGAGTGGCCCCGCCTACCTCTTGAAGAGCGGCCCGGTCTTCCAGATGTTGGTGTTGCCCACACAGCCCCGCGGCGGGTCGGTGATGTTCTCCTTCTCGAGCAGCTCGTGCACGGCCTGGGCCACCACGCCCACGGCGTCGCTGATGTGCGCCGACTCGTTCTTGCCGTTGATGAGCTGCAGCCCGATGATGCCTGGGGCGAGAGCTGGCTTAGAGCCCGAGGGGGATCCCTGCCCACCGGGACCCGTGAGCCCAGCACTCACCGTCCGGGGCGTAGCGCAGGGCGTTCCCCGAGATCTCGCGCTCCCCAACCAGCCACACGTACCCCGAGCCCGTCATGTTCAGCATCGCGGCTGCGCGGTACACGGTGGCAGCGTCGTCCTCGCTGTGGGGCAGAGCGGGGTGACGGCCAGGACTCCAGCTCTCCCCACCCGCAGCCGGCGGCGGCTGCTCGACTCCCAGGTCCCCCTCCACAGCGTGTCCTTCCCCTGCCTCTTCCCCGCCCCTGGTCTGCAGGGAGCTCTGGAGGCACTGCAGAGATGGGGGGCAGCCCCCACCCCGGCCCCTCCCTCAGCCGGCACTGCACCTGGGCCCGAAGACTAGCCCCGAAGTGGTGCGGTGGGGCCCAGGCCCCCAGAGCTTGCCAGAGGTCTCTTGCTGGCCCCCTGCTCTTGTGGACAGGGTTAGGGTGACACGGATGGTGGCGGCTCATTATTGATGGATAACTTGCTCACCTGTACCAGACAATATTCTGAATGCTTTCCACGCACCTTTGTATTTAATTCTCAGAACCTCCCTGTGAGGCAGGCAGAACATGATCCCTGGCAGGACAGGGACTGAGGAGCCAAGGCACACGGTGGGAAGCGGAGGGTCAGGTCTATGTCTGATAATCCACCCCTGAGCCCTTGCTCCTGCAGTTTCCTGGGCAAGCCACACCCCTCTGGTTCCATGCCTGAACTTGTGAACTGAAAGGCTGGGACCTTTCTGGATGCTGCTGGGACCAAGCGCCAGGGTGCTGCCCTGAGCCTTGCAGCAGAAGCCACTGGGGGGATGAGGGCACCTGCTCTCCCTTTTGGAGTCTGAACAAGCATCTCTGGGTGCCCAGCCCTGGGTGCTCTCCCTGCCAGCCAGGGCAGAGCCCCTGGCAGGACAGAGCACAGGCCTCACCTTGCAGGCACACGTTGCCCTGAGCTCTTGGTGTTTCCTCACAGCCGAGCCTCTGTGGACCCCGTCCCCTAGGGCTGGGCTCCGCCTGGTCAGGACAAGCACCCTGAGCCTGATGGCACTCCCACCTCCTCTTCCCTGCAGGGTGGAACTTGACCCCAGACATGATGGACACTTTGCTTCTCTAATGCATGGGCAGCGGGGGACAATGCAGTTCAGGAGATGGTCCGAGGGCGGGGTTATTTTTACAAGGCTGATGCAGAAAACCCAGTCAGCCCTAGGGACCCTAGGGGGTCAGCCCCAATTCTCTCAGGGAAAAATCCAAACCTTCAGTGTTTGCTTTAAACAAGAATGCAACCCAAAATAGAGGTGCTTCAGGCTGCATCCAGCCAAGACGGCCGGCAGCACCAGCATGTGCATGTCGGGGCGCGGCACCCCCAAAGCCTGGTGGAGAGGCCTGTCTGCTTGACACCATCCAAGTCTGTGAGGTTGGACTTGGTGGTGAGCACACACCTATGCTTGTGTCTGTGTAAATCGATACCTTCAGGAAAGCAGTTGCAGACAAAAGCCTGATCGACATCAAACTGTTTTATGGAAATAACTGATCCCAGTAAAGACAATTCCAGGAGGATTACTTTTAAAAAAAGTTTTGGAAACAAATTAGAAATTCTGACACGCTCAATAGAAAACTGGTCAAAAGTTAAGACTGGCTTAATGAGGTTTCTCTGCAAAATGCTCTCAACAGACTTCGTGAGAAGCAGACAGCGGGTGTCGGGTTGGGGACAGGGTGAGCCAGGGCTGCAGCGGCCCTGCCCAGGGGACTGCTAGCATCCCTGGGCTCCAGGGGCGGACTGTGCCGGGCCGGCTGGTGTCCTCCTGCCGTGGGACTCTGGCCTCTCTGCTCCAAGGTCCTGTGTGTGAGGGCACAGATTCCTTCCCACTTGAAATCCAGAGGCCGTGAGTGGATTCAAGAGGTGGGCATGTGGTTGGTGAACGCTGTGCCTCGGTGGGCAGTGTATGTGCACGCGCAGGGCCTGTGCACTGTGTGGCACACACGTCTATGTTTGTGAGCACATGTGTGCCGGTGTGGGCGTGTGCCAGTGTAGTGTGTCTGCTCATGTGTCTAGGTGAGCATGTGTTTGTGAGTGTGTGTGTGTGGTGTGTGGCAGTGTGCCTGTGTGTGTGTATGAATGTCTTGTGAGTCTTGTGAGTGCATGTGTGTGTGGTGTGTAGCGGTGTGCCTGTGTGTATATGACTGTCTTGTGACAGCGTGTGTGTGTGGTGTGTGGTGGTGTGCCTGTGTGTGTTCAAGTGTCTTGTGAGTGAGTGTGTGTGTGGTGTGTAGTGGTGTGGCTGTGTGTGTGTATATGAGTGTCCTGTGTGTGTGTGTGGTGTGTGGCGGTGTGCCTGTGTGTGTGTGTGTGTGAGTGTCCTGTGAGTGTGTGTGTGTGTGTGGTGTGTGGTGGTGTGCCTGTGTGTATATGAGTGTCTTGTGTGTGTGTGTGTGTGTCCTGTGAGTGTGTGTGTGTGGTGTGTGGCGGTGTGCCTGTGTGTGTGTGTGAGTGTCGTGTGTGTGTGTGTGAGTGTGTGTGTGTGGTGTGTGGCGGTGTGCCTGTGTGTGTGTGTGAGTGTCCTGTGTGTGTGTGTGAGTGTGTGTGTGTGGTGTGTGGTGGTGTGCCTGTGTGTGTGTGAGTGTCCTGTGTGTGTGTGTGTGTGGTGTGTGCCTGTGTGCCTGTGTGTATATGAGTGTCTTGTGTGTGTGTGTGGTGTGTGGCAGTGTGCCTGTGTGTATATGAGTGTCTTGTGTGTGTGAGTGTCCTGTGAGTGTGTGTGTGTGTGGTGTGTGGTGGTGTGCCTGTGTGTATATGAGTGTCTTGTGTGTGTGTGTGTGTGGTGTGGCAGTGTGCCTGTGTGTGTGTGTGTGGTGTGTGCCTGTGTGCCTGTGTGTATATGAGTGTCTTGTGAGTGTGTAAGTGTGTGTGTGTGGTGTGTGGCGGTGTGCCTGTGTGTGTGTGTGAGTGTCCTGTGAATGCGTGTGTGTGTGGTGTGTGGTGGTGTGCCTGTGTGTATATGAGTGTCTTGTGTGTGTGTGTGTGTGAGTGTCCTGTGAGTGTGTGTGTGTGTGGTGTGTGGCGGTGTGCCTGTGTGTGTGTGTGAGTGTCCTGTGAGTGTGTGTGTGTGTGTGGTGTGTGGCAGTGTGCCTGTGTGTGTGTGTGAGTGTCCTGTGAGTGTGTGTGTGTGTGTGGTGTGTGGCGGTGTGCCTGTGTGTGTGTGTGAATGTCCTGTGTATATGGCATATACATGTGTACACGAGGGCAGAGAAGCGGGTCGTGTGCACGTGCGTGTGCAGTGCATGTGTAGACAGCATGTGGGTGATGTGTGTTCAGTGGATGTGTGTGAGTGAGTGTGCTGTGTGTGCCTGTGTCGGGGATTAGTGCCTGCTCACTGCCTTCCAGCCCGAGGAGCAAGCTCCATCCCAGGGAGACGGAGGCGGGGCACCCCGGGCCTCACCCCCGCTGGCGCCTGCAAAGCTTCTGGGACGGGAGGACAGTGCCGGGCCCCCATGCCCCATGGGGCACGGTGCTGCTGCTTCCTATTTCTGGCGGCCTGGCCTTCCCCTGGCAGGACAGAGCCATTTGCACAAAGGTAGGCTTTTACTGGGGCTCAGCTCCAAGGTCGCGGTGGGGCCAGTCCCCTCCAGCAGCAGCCAGGGGTCAGGTCCCTAACAGGTTCCCTTCTCGTAACTGCCTAGTCCAGCCGCTCCAACCCTTCCACCCCAGGGCCCCGGCCTCTCCCTGCCGTGGGCCGTCTCTGCGGGCCCCTCGTCCCCTCCCTGGGACCCCTCCCTGACCAGCTCCTGGAACCCCGGTCAGCCACTACTGCCCGGACCACCTCTGCCTTCTTAAGGGCAGGGGCTATCCCTCTGCTGTCCTCAAGGCCCTGTGTGTGCGTGTGGGGGGCAGGGGGCGTTTGGGAGGCAAAGCCCTACATCAGCAGGGCGCGCCCTGGGCCTGGCCCCGAGGTGGCCGGGGTGGACGGCCCAGCCTGGCCTCACCTGGCGGACAGTATGATGACCCGGGCCTCCAGCTCCCGCGCCTCCAGCAGCAGCGCCGTCACGTTCTTGGTCCCCGGGTCGAACTGCAGCACCTTCTCCGCCTGCAGTGCGAGCAGGAGCGTTAGCGGGGGGCCGGGGCGGGGGACACAGCGCCTCAGGGGCGAGAGTCGAGCTGCAGCCGCTAGGAACCCCGAGGCCGCGCCCTAGGGCCGCCGCGGCCTGCCTGCCGCCTGCGCTGCCAGCTGCCTGCCCTGCTGCCGGCCTTCCTGCGTCCTCCGCTCGCGCTCCTGCTCGCTCTCTGCGCTCCGTGCTCTCCTCTCACTCCTGGCCTCACTTTTGCACTGAGCATGCAAGTTGAAGTGGACCGAGACTCAGAAAGAGGCGTGCAGCGGACAGGAAACAGGAAAGTTTTGGAACGCAATCCAAAACGGCGGAGACCGGCCGCCTTTTCCAAAACCTCGGGAGGTCCTCCGGGGCCTGTCCGCCGGCCCTGTGGGAGCAGCCCGGACTGGACTGCAGGCGGGCGGGCGGGCTCCCTCCTGGGTTCCGCGAGGAAACCCGGGGGCCCGGAGATTCACATGCACTCCCCAGAGAGCCGCTCCTCCTGCGGGCCGCCTGCGGGCGGGGGCCCGGCGGCCAGCACTGGCCTCTCCTGCCTAGGCTGCCTGCTCTGGACCTGGCTCTCCTTCCTCTCTGCTTGGCCGCGGCATGGCGCGGCTGGGCCCACGGCAGCCCTGGTGGCCGAGGCGCCCGGCCGGGGCTCCCTAGTCGTGGGTGGCGTGCACGTCCATGCATATATACCTTGGGTCCGCGCTTGTGGTCATAGGACAGTTGGTCGAGGTTTTCATAGTTCCTTTTTTTACTCTGATGAATAATGTGCACAGAGAAAATATGCAGACACAGAAGAAGATTATAAACGGTTGAAAATGACGGCGCTAAAGCAATCACACCACCTCCTCGGCACGTCTGCAGACGGGCACGTACCTGGAGCTCGCAAACACCTAGGCCGGGGCGGAGCTGGGGCCGGGACGGGGCAGGGGTGCAGGGTGCGGGGGCCACCAAGGCTCCCTGCCTGCGTGGAGTTGCACTCATGGAAATGGTCAAGTTCAGGAGAGAGGGAAGCCCTGCCTGCATCCAAACGAAACACACCCTCTGGGGATCCCTCCTGCCCCCAACCCTGCCATGCACCTGCCGTGGGGTCCCCACCGCACCCCCCCAGCCACGGGAGTCCTGAATGGGGTGGCGTCCCCTCCCCCAGCACCCCTTCTGCCCCTCTGGGAGACCCAGGGTCCTGCCCTCGCTGACACGTGTGGCGGATGCCCTGCCGCCCCCGGGCACTGAGCAGTTATGACGGGAGTTCATGAGCACAGGCGCGTCTGCGGGCATCCATGCGCGCGTGTCGACCTAGTGAGCCTGCGGCGGGGGCGGGGTGAGGGTCAGCGCGTCTGAGCACATGTGTGCGTGCAGGCACCTGAGTGTGAATTCGGGGTGAGCCTGCTCATGGGCACACGCCACTTGTGAGCCTGCTGGACCTCCGGGGGGGTGGAGGGCCCCTGGGCCCTGAGTCTGGGATGGCGGGAGTGTGAGTGGATGGTCTTGGGAGCAACTGCACGCGCCTGAGAGAGGGAGCGTGTGTGTGTGAGCGTGCACTGGGCATGCGTGCAGCCACCCTGGGAGGGGACACGCCCGCCTAGTGCGGCCCTGGGAGCCAGCCCTCCCCCCCAGGTTCAGCCCGTCCCCTAAAGCAAGACCCCCAGGGCCCTCTGGTTCTGCCCTCTGCTTCCCCCCAGCCAGTGCCCGCTCTTCCCTTCAGGGCCTATGGCACCTTGGGGTGGCCTGGGTTGGCACTCAGCTTATTGAAGCCAACTCCGCCTCTGCATACAGTGCGTGCGCCCGCCACCCCTGGGTCTGGCCTCCCGGGGCCCTCCCCAGCCTGAGCCTCTCTGCCCGGCTTGGCCACCACCCAACCCGGGAGGGGCACAGCCCGGGTGCGGAACGCCCGGGGCTGTGGGCTGGGTGGAGGCGGGACCCTGGGCTTCCTCTGGCAGTGGGGGTGGACAAGGAGGGGTGGGGGTCACCTGGACCCCCAGAAACACCACTCTGATCTTGCCACCGCCCTAGGGATGGGGGTCAGCTGGACAAGAACAGTCAATTAGAACCAGGCACCTAATTGGTCCCCAGGAGGGGTCCAGAGCCTGGGCGGGAAGGAGAGAAGGGGCCGAAGAGGGGCAGGGCCAAGACTGGGTGTGGGGCTGGCAGACTTCCCTGGATGAGGCTTCTGTGAGGTTGACGGGCAGCGGCTAGGCGGAGGGCAGCTGCGGCAGTGAGGCCAGCAAGAGGACACAGAGGGGTCACAGCAGAGGGGACGTGGCGCGTGGGGCCACTGCACTGAGGGGGAGCCCTAGGGGCGGTGTGGGGGCGAGCTGGCGCCCCGAGTGAGTTCAGAGCCTGGGGCCTGAGCGGGCTGGGGGAGGGGAGGGGGCGGGGCGGGGTGTTTGCGGAGCTCCAGGTGGTCCTGCCCTCGCCCCGCAGGGACTGACACGAAGGAGATTTCGACTAATGGCAAAAGCGAGTGAAATGAGCCGAGGACAGGCTGGGGCGGGCGCTCGCCAGACGGAGTGGTGCTGACCATGCACGATGGAAAGAGAAGGGTGTTCACACGGGCCACAGACACAGCGGCGGCTCGCCGGCTCCTGCTCCTGCGCGCGGCGCCCCGGCCCGGGCCTCACCTTGGACTCGCGCTCCTCCAGCAGCGTCTCCAGGCGTTTCTGCGCCGCCCGGCCCTCGTGGTCGTCGCTGACCAGGAGGATGACGTGGTTCCAGCTGTAGACGCGCATCATCTCGAACCAGACGCTGGACTGGTGGGAGTAGGGCGGCACGGTGCGCAGGAAGCTCAGGTGGATGCTCTGCGGGGCACAGCAGGGCTGAGGGCGCGGCCGGAGACCCCGCCAGGGCGCGCGCGTTTGAGACCCCGCCAGGGCTCTCGGGCCGTAGATGTGAGGGCGCGCTTTGGAGAACCCCGCCAGGGCGCGCGGGGCTCGGACCACCGCCAGGGCGCACGCGTTGGAGACCCCGCCAGGTCTCTGCTCCTGCTCGCGGCGTACAGACCCCGGACCCGGGGCCCCCGCTTCCCCGACTCCTCCCCGCCCACTGTGACTTCTCCGCACCCCACATCATCTCATCTGAGAAACAGGCTCGGCTTGCCCACCAGCCCCCTGACTGAGACTGGGCGGGGGGGTTTGTGGAATTTTTCCTGGGGTGACTCCCCCACCTCCTCGCAGACACTCCAGCTCAGCTACTCGGGCTCAGAAAGTTCTTGCTGACGCCCAGCATCTCAGAGACCCCCACGGGTCCTTCTTGAATTTGTATAACCGTCTTTCTGAGGAAACCTCCCTCTTGGGGCTGCTGTCTCTTGGCCTCACCGGGGTTGTTGCTCTAGCCCACACCCTGCCACGCCTGCTTCTCTGAGGGTGCCGCCTGTGGGCAGGGGATGAGCAGGCTCTACCCTCCTCAATGCGGAGCCTCTGCGTCTGTCCAGGGAGCAGGGCTCCTAGGGACCACCCTGAACCAGGGGTTCGTCTGCTCCCTCTTTGGGCCTTGGAATCTGGGCTCAAGAATGCCCCTTTGCCTCTGTCTGTCCTCCGGCAGGTGACATGGCTGCCAGGGCGTTGTGGCTGGGGTGTCGGACTGGCTCTGACCCAGGTTGTTCTGGCCCGCTCGCTGGGCACAGACTCTAGAAGGGTCAGGGTGGAGCTCTAAGGTCTGGCCGCTAGGTGTGCCCTTGTGCTGGGCCATGGTCTGGATCTGGGGTGGGAGCCCGTGGAGGCCCGCGTCCTGCCTGGGAGAGAGCTCCCGCCCTGGCCAATCTGGGCGCACGGCTGCTGTCCTCCCTGGCGGCACTTTTCGGGCCTGATGCCCAGAGAGGTGCTGGAAGGCACAGGAGGGAGCCCTCCACTCACGGCTGAGGGGTAAGTGCCTCTGAGCAGCTCGGGAGGCTCTGCTGTGACTGGTTTTCAGAGCCTCAGGAAGAGGGGCTGCCCCGGCCTCCGCTGGCCTCCTCCCGTGGGGGTCATCCCAGAGGATCCCTCACTCTGCTCTCACTTTGCCATTGTCTCTGTTGTTCCTGACCTCCCTGGATACCCCGGGCCTGGCTGAGATGACCTCTGTGATTCAGCGGTGTTATCTAGAGCTTGGGGCTCTGGACAGGATGAATCTGGAGAAGATGGGGAGAGCTGGAAGGCTCCCAAGAGCCCAGCCCTCTGCCCCTCTGCTCAGACACCGAGCCAGAGTCCACAGTCTGTCTGCAGGTGGCCCACCCAGTGTTCTCGCCTGCAGGATCCCATGGACAGAGGAGCCAGGCAGACTGCAGCCCATGGGGTTGCAGAGTCGGACACAACTGAGCGACTGAGCACGCAGGAGGCCCCAGGCCTGTAGGGTAACGTGGAGCGGGCTGACTACCCCCCCAGCCTCTTGGTGGCATTTGCTCCCAGCTGACCGGTCCTCCCAGAGTTGGGGCAGACCCTGCGGGAGAGCTGTGTGAGCCAGCGCGCCTTCCCCACTGCTCTGGGGGCGAGTTTCCTGCTAGCCTGACTCGGGGACCTCTCGAATCTCCCAGCTGCTGCTCCACGATTACGCGGCTCAAGCCAGACCCCCAGCCCAAGGGCCACGAGGCAGCCCTGAGGCCCGCAATCCCCAGACCGGTCCCCGGCCGTGAGCTGCCTCCTCGGTTCACCCGGCACCAAGTTCAACCCTCTTCCAGCTGCGTCCTCTAGTGGAGGGCTGGTCCCTGGTGTCGCCGCCCCTCTAGGCATCTCCTCCTGGAGAACCCCCTTTTCCAAGGGCCCCTGCTCTGTGGTCCACGAAGCTGCCCCATCTTTCCCTCTTCTGACCCACGAGGGCCTCTGCCACTTCCCAGGGCTTGCTTTTGGCACCTGTCAGTGGGCTGTGTGCCTGAGTGTGTGCGGGCATGTGTCACTGTGAGTGTGCGTGTGAGTGTGGGCCTGGCACAGTGTGTGATGGGGCATGAGTGTGGGGGAGTGAACACAGTGGTTTTACGTGAGTGTGCAGACAAGCATGAATGAGTGGGTGATGGTGTGAGTACATGTGTGAACATCAGTGTATGCGTACGTAAGAGCAGGTGAATGTCCTTGTGACTGTGTGTGACTGTGTGTGTGTAGGCGTGAGTGTACAGATATGTTCGCATCTGTGAGTTTGTGTGAGTGTGAGTGCTATGAGTGTGTACTGGTGTGCATGTGTGTGGGTGAGTTTGTGTGTCTCTGTGAGACTGTATTCTGGTGTGAGTTGTGAGTGTGCCTGAATATATCATCTGGAGCCCAGAGCCCGTGGCCTGAGCCCCTCTGCCTGTGCCCCGCACCCCCTCCCCGGGAAGCTGCTGGTGGCCCTGGGTCTGCCCACAGGGGCACAGCGGTCAGGCTTACCTTGTCTGAGTAGATGGACATGCGCGTGGTCAGCCCCAGGACGGGGATGCGGTAGAAGCCGGCCGTGTAGGAGACGGGGGTGGGTGTGAAGTGGTCGTTGGGGGTAGGTGGGTGGCTAACTAGGATGGCGTAGACCTGCGGGCACAGGGGACACAGTCAGCCCGAGCGCGGAGCGGGAGGCCCTGCCCCAGAGCCACTGGCCAGCAGCAGCAGAGGCGGAGCTCGGCAGGCAGGGCTGTGTCTGGGGGGCACTTGTGCCTTGTCTGGAGGCAGAGAGAGAGCAAGACTCCAGGGACCTGGACTTCCCTGGTGGTGCAGTAGCTGGGACTTCACTCCCAGTGCAGGGGGCCTGGGTGCGACCCCTGGTCAGGGAAGCAGATGGCACATATCACAACTACAGATTCCAAGTGACACAGCTAAGACCCAGCACAGCCAAACAAAAAACAATTTAAAAACAAGACTGCAAGGTCTAAGAAGACACACAGGGAGAGGACAGACCGCTCCCCACGCTCCTGCTGTCCGGGGCCTCCCCTCCTGCCCCTCACACTGGGGGGCTGCACGGGAGGACGAAGGCCAGTCTTAGTCCTGTCTGGGGCTGTACATGCCACCGCGCTGTGGGCCAGGGAGACCCACACCCAGAGCTCCCACTGCCCCCCATCCTGGGTCAGAGGTGGACAGAGGCTAATGCTCCAGAGATGGAGGGTGTCTCCAGAAGGCCTGCATGGAGCATTACAGACCGAGAATTAGGAATTAGTGGGAGAAGCTGGACAAGGAGCCACCCAGAGGCCCAGGCCTTTTGCTGATGTCTTCCAGCAGCAGGCTGAGCCCCACTTGGTTTGAGCCGGATGCAGTGCTGACTTGGGCACCGACCACATCCTCAAGGAGGCTTGGACTTCCTGCCTGGACCAGTGGCTCAGCGCCCGAGGCAGGGAGATGGGGCAGAAGGCCTGGTAGTTCTGAGCTGCCCTCGGATTGGAAGGCCCTGTCTGTCCCATTGGTGCCTTCCCCTGCTGAGCCGCAGGGCTCCGCTGCTTCTGCAGATGGGGGGAGCGTGCTGGCGCCACGTGGCGGGGGTGGGGGCTGCCATGGCCGTGCCTGGCCCACAGCGCGCGACACTGAGCGAAGCTACTGCTGTCACCGTGGCTCCCGGCACTGGCTACTCCCCGGGGAACGGTGCCCACAGGCAGCAAAGCTGTACGTTGGAGGAGGGATCCCCATAAGGGCCCTACCCCATCTCCCTCCCTGACCCCATCTGCATCCAGAGGTGGCTGGTCAGTGTTAGCCTGAGCATGTGTGTGCATGAGTGTGACCATGCCGGTGCTCACGAGTGTGTGCTGGGTGTGTGTGTGTATACAGCATGCCCCAGCATGTCTACTTGTGTATGTGCATGTGTGTGCACGCTTGAGCGTGTCTGAGCACGTGTTTGCATATCTGGCACAGGAATGCATGTGCCCATGGAGATGCGTGGGGGTGGGCGTCTGTGTTACTGACTGTGCAGTGGATTACCCAATGCCAACATGCATGAGTGAGCGCTAGTTTAAGTCTACGCACCTCTGTGCACAAGCGTGGATGAATATGTGCGCACATGTGAGCACGAGTATCCATGGGTGTGGCACGCCTGTCAGGTGAGTGTGTGTGAGCAGCACTTGGACCGGGGTCGGGCCGCCTCTTACATAAAGGGCTGCATTGCAGTGATCGGGCTGCCTCATTGGGATGCAGCAGGCGCGGAGCCGGGGGCGGACAGCTCTGCAGGCAAAATCCCCAGTTGTGTCCTCCCCCCCACAGTGCGGGCTGCCAGCCGCTGAGCCCTGGTGCCTCCCACACAGGTCGTCCCCATCCCCACCCCAGAGAGCACCCTGCTTCAACACGTGGGCCATTTCCCCTGTCAAGCAGTACTGTGGATGGGGGCAGGGGAGGGTGAAGGGATGGAGGTCTCCAAGAAGGAATAAAGATGGCCCCGGGCCCCATCTGGTTTAAAGCCCTGCGCCCTGCGTGCGGCTGGGCCAGCACCTCGTGGGCTGCCCGGGATGCCCGCCACCACCCTGACAACACAGTGACCAAACAAGCAGCCACACATCCACACACACCAGCTGGACGCCTGGTGAGGGCAAGCCCCGGTGGCAGGCGGTTGGTCTGGGGCCGACACAGAGCTGACGGCCCGGTGTTCAGCTGCTGGCAAGACCAGCCCTCTGGGTCCTTTCTCAAGGGGAGCGAGAGGGCGAGGGAAGGATGGAATGAAACGGGGACAGCGGCAGGGAAGGAAGGTGAAGCTGGGAGGATGGGGGGAGGGTGGGGGAGGGGCGGGGCAGGCACCTGGCTGGAGATGAGGTCTTCGCACACCGACAGGGCCATCTGGATGGCGTTGGGCTTGTGCGTGACGGAGGTGGCGTTCAGCTGGATCTTCCAGGAGCCATGCCGCTTGTTGGCCTGATTCACAGCCTCGCGGAACATCTGCTCGTGCTTCCGCGTGCTCAGCACCGCGCCGATGTTGACGATCTTGGGGTCGCAGGCGGCGCGGGCGAAGGAGCAGGAGAAAAGCAGGGCGAGGGTCAGCAGGCGCATGGTGCTCATGGGCTCCGGGCGGCGCCCTGACTCTGGGCAGCGAGAACACGGGGCCCTCGGTGCATCCCCAGCGGGAAGCCCCGGCCGTCCTGCGCGCGCCCGATCCCGTGGACGGAGGGCGCCGCGTCTTCCCTAGGAGCCTTAGTCCTGCGACACCCGAGAGAGGGACGCGTGCCGCGAGGCTTCGGCCAGCCGGGCGGCCCCCGGCGCGCGTGGGTCCGCGGTGCGCGGCCCGGGCGGCGGGCGCTGTCCGCGGTGCTGAAGCGGGTCTCGCTGCAGCTCCGGGTGCCCCGCGCCGCGAGGACACGGCGGCTTCAGCTCCTCCGCGGGCTTCGCTGGTCCCGGTTCCAACGCTGCGGCGGCTGCGGCGACTGCGGAGCGGCGAGCGGGGCCAGCGTCGCCTGCCCCTCCTGCCGCCCCCGCTTCCCAGCGCGAAGCCGGAGCGGGGGCGCCTCCCGCGCCAGATTGTGCGCCTGCGTTCGTGCGAGCGTTTTTCAGAGCGCGCGCCAGAGGGGGACGCCTGTGCGCGCGCGTGTGTGCGCGCGTGTGGAGGGGTCGCTGAGACTGAGACCTGGGCTGTCTCGCACCTGTAGGGAGTCGAGCGTGAGGAGGTGAGAAGAGTTCGTGTCACCGCAGGCGGCCGCCTGTGTCCTTTAACAGGACCGAATGTGTTCGTGCCAGTGTGTGTGTGTGTGTGCGCACACGCGCGTGCACGAGTCCTCACCCACAGTCAGTGATATTTCGGGACCTGACTCCACCCGCTGGAAAGCAAGGCCTGCGAAGAGGCCCTGAGCCGCGCCCTTGGGGGAGGCAGAAGGCTCAAAAATGGGGGCGAGGCCCTGGCTGCCTGGCCATGTGACTCGGGCTCCCTCCTAGAGAGCTGAGAAGAATGGGGGGATGATAGTGATGGCCCCATGTTGAGCTGCATCTTCCAGGAGCGTCTGAGGGTCTGAACCCCAACCAGCTGTGGAGAGGCCATGCCAGAGGGGGTCGGGTCTGCAGCAGTTGGGAGGAGGGCCAGGGGTGAGGAGGCCTTGCTGATGCAGACACCCTGTGCACACCCCGTCTCCACGCTTCTCCCCTCTCCTAGGGCACTCCCGGCCCCCAGAACCCTCTCCTGCCCCTTGACACACCGCCTTGTCCTTCCAGTCCTCAAGATCCCGAGTCTTTGTCCTAAGCCCCTCAACCCCCGCCTGTGCTTCCTTCTCCCTAACTCAAAGGATGACTGACGCTCCGCCCACTACCAGTGACATCAACCGTTTCCAATAGCAACTGAGGATTCTGCAGACCCAACAGCAGAAGCCCCCAGTGGGGACAAAGCAGGGTGGTCCCCACACCTAAGCGATGTCCTAAGCAGTGGAGAGGGGAGGGGCCAGGTCCCTCCCGACAGGGTCCTGGCCCCATCCCCTGCCTTTCTCACCCCTATTCTGACCGGCCTGCCCCCAGTTCGACACAGACACTGCGGGAACCCTGGCTGCAAGGCGAGGGCTGCAGCGCTTGGCATGCTCTCTTTCTTGTCCCCTTCTCTCTCAACACGAGGAAATCATTGCTTGGGGGCTACTGTACCCGCCTGCATCTGCACCCACATCCCTCTGTTCTGGGGGTGAGGTCCACAGCCTGCCGTGTGGTCTTAGGAGGGCTTGCAGGGTTTGCTCAGAGGCCCAGAGCCAGTCCCATCTTCACAGGGTCTGTGGCCTCTGGTGGCTCAGAGCTTGGAGTCTGCACGGGTGCGTGGGGACAGGCAGCCAGCAATGCAGGCTCGGGTGTGGCCCCGGCAGCTCCAGGTCAGTGCAGGCAGGAAGGAATTCACCAGGGGCCAGAGCCCCCTGGGGGCCTGTCTCCTCCCACCCACCTCACTCCCCCAGGAGGGGGTGCTGGGGAGACTCCTATGGGGCCTGGAAAGAGAATTTCTACATATTCCCTGGCCCAGGGCTGGTTGCTACACAGCTGGAAGCTTGAACGTGGCCATGGCTGGAGCACTCACACCATGGGCGCTGCCTGTGGCCGTCAGGGCTCTTCTTTCCCTTGAAGCCTGTTTACCAACCCAGCACTGCCTCCCCAGGCTGCCAGCGTTCCAGCTTCTGCCCAGAGGCCCTCGCATGCCACAGGCCTCAGTCTTTCCCATGCTGAGTCTCTCCTGGGCTCTGCACCCCCTTTCACCTCGTGGGCTTCTTCCACACCCCCAGCAAGAGGGGTGCAGCTGCAGAAGGGCTCGACCCTGCTGCTTGCTGCGAAAGATCCTGCCGCGGGCTGAGGCTGCCTGAGCAGATGCCTGCCTGTGCCAAGATGCTTCAAAGCCTTATTAAGACTATTTGGATCACCATGAAGTCCTACTATATCTAAGCTTACCAGGAGATTTGGGTAGGAATGGGGTTAATGGGCTTCCTAGTGGTAGGAGGGGCGCTAGTGGTAAAGAATCAGCCTGCAATGCAGGAGACACAGGAGACTGGGGTTCGATCCCTGGGTTGGGAAGATCCACTGGAGAAGGAAATGGCAATCTGTTCTAGGAGTCTTGCCTGGAAAATCCCAGGGACAGAGGAACCTGGTGGGCTACAGTCCATGGGGTCACAGAGAGTCGGACATGACTGAGTGACTAAGCAGCAGAGCAGCTTATAAAATCAGGAGTGCTGATAAAAGAAGTAAAGCCTGGGACTTCCCTGCTGGTCCAATGGTTAAGAGTCTGCCTTCCAACACAGGGGAAGGACTGTTCCATACCCCATGCTGCAGAGCAAAGCTCTGGAACCACAGCTAGAAAAGCCCTTGGGAACCACACGACGGAGCCCGTGAGAGCCTGAGCTCTGCAACCAGAGAAGCCCATGTGCCACGCTGCATGCGGGTCCAGTGCAGCTAAGAAGTGCATTTTTAAAAAGAAAAAAAGAAAGAGGGAAAAAAAAGTGAAAATAAAGGCTTGAAAGCTTCCAGGCCTGCGTCTGCTCAGTCATCACTAAGCAGCTTCACTTAAGAGGGAGGTCGGTCTGGCTGGGCTGTGGGGACGCGGGACACGGTGCTGACTCGCAGCACTGCTGCCGCCCTGGGGCGCGACTGGAGGTACCTGTGACTCTCACACAGGCGCACACAGATGCCGCCGGGACTGGGCCCCTGAGTCCGGTGCGTCAGATTCTGTGGTCAGGACAGAGGAATGCTGGGGTGCCGCCTCTGGCCCCCAGTGGGAGAGAGGTCCTGTCCATCCCAGGGGGAGTCAGGGAGCCTCCAGCTGCACTGCCAGGCCTGGGGCTCAACCGGAGCCCAACCGGGTTCCCCATGTGGAGGGAGCTGCTTCCCCTCCTCCCTGACCCCAGCCCAGGGGCTCCAGCAAGGGCTGTCAATCACACGTACGGTCCCTCCTTGGCCTTGGCCCACTGGCTGAGAGGGAGTCACGTGACTCAAGCAGGCTCCACCCCCCTCCGCCCCCCCCACCTCAGGGATTTTCCCGAGGATTTTGGCCAAATCAGACACCCGGTGATCTCTGAAAGTTGAGTCGCTTGTGGACACTCTTCCATCAGGAGGACACTGACGGGCAGGTGGAGCTTTTGTACAAGTGCTGTGTCCAGACTCCTGGCCTGCGGCCAGTCAAGGGCCTGCCTCCAGACCAGGCCTGGGGAGCTGGGGCTGGCCATCTGCAGGCCTGGCCCCTGGGACTCCGTCCTCGGCCTGGGGGAGCCCGAGGGCCCTCACCAGCAAGGCTGCGGACACCCATGGTGCCATCTTGCTTGCCCTCACGCTGATTTCCATCGCACACCTTCTCCAGATGGCTCTTCTGCCCGCCTCTCCCACAGGATCCCCCTGTCCCTGTCCTCACTGACTTTCCAAACCCTAACTTCCGGGAAGCCGGCCTTCCCAACAGGTTTCCCAGGA
Source organism: Bubalus bubalis (assembly GCF_019923935.1). Classification (NCBI taxonomy): domain Eukaryota; kingdom Metazoa; phylum Chordata; class Mammalia; order Artiodactyla; family Bovidae; genus Bubalus; species Bubalus bubalis. The sequence continues at coordinate 105,552,814 of NC_059168.1, read as the reverse complement.
GGCGCAGTGGTAAAGAATCTGCCTGCCAATGCAGGAGACACAAAAGATGCAGGTTTGATCCCTGGGTCAGGAAGATCCCCTGGAGTAGGAAATGGCAACCCACTTCAGCATTCTTGCTGGAAAATTCCACGGACAGAGGAGCCTGGTGGGCTACTGTCCATGGGATCGCAAAGAGTCAGACATGACTGAGCGACTGAGCATGCAGACACGCATCTTCTCAATATTACAACGTCCCCACAGGTCCCACTGTAGGGGGACTTTCACATTTCATTCACCCACAGACATTTGCTGGGCTCCCGTGGCGTGGCAGGCACTGCTCTAAATTACTGGAGTACAGCAGCAGGAAAGTGAGATTCCTGACTTAGCACATGGCAAGCAAATAAGGCTCTCAGACCATTTCCCGCAGTGTCGCATGCTCCAAGGAGGAGAGAGAAGGGGAGGACAGAGCTCGATGGGGCCGTGCGGTAGTCTTGGCACCCCTGCGACGTCTTCGATATGCGCCCCTTCAGAGGACCCCCAGTCCCTCTCTTTGTATGTGGTGGGACCGGCGGACTGCTTCCGAGAGGGCTGTGGCAGAGGGGCACGTGTGGCTCTCAAGGGGAGGTCCGAGGAACGGCTGTGCTCGGGCGCCGTTCTTCCGGGGTCACCTGCTCTGAGGGAGGCCAGTGTGGACAGGCGCTCCTGCCAGTGGCCAGCACCGACTCGCCAGCTGTGGGCGTGAACCCCTTTGGAAACTCCAGGCGCCCTCTGGACCCATCTAGCCTTCGAGCATGGCCGATGTCCTGACTGTCACCTAGTGAGGGACCTGGAGCCTGAGCCATTGTGCAAACTGCTCCAGAATTCCTGACGGTGGAAACTGAGAGATAATACATGTTTATTGTTGTTTTGATCAATGGATGGTTAAATAATCAATACAGGTTGCTTTTTTTCTGAATTAAATGAGAGAGCAAACCGTGCAAATATCTGAGGAAAGAGTGTTTCAGGGACGGGGATGCCAGAGCTTGGAGCAGGGGAGCGATGGGGGAGGCAGGAAGGAGGTTGTGGAGGTGGGGAACGCGGTCCTGTGTCGGGCCCGATGAGGGCCCGGCTTGATTCTATGTGAGATCAGAAGGATTAGACCAAGAGAGGGACATGGTTCAGTTTAGCTTTTAGAGAGGACCATCCGGCTGCTATGTGGATAATGAGAGCAGAAGCAGGTGGCCACCCAGGAAGTTACTGGGATAATTAGTGTTCCAGTGTAGAGACACAGATGCAACAAGATAGGGGACAAGAAGGTGAGGAGCCAAGAATAACTCCAGAGTTTTTGTCCTGAGCAGCTGAGAGAATGGTGGTACTACAAGGAATGAACATACCCAGGTCTAGGAGGTGTTTAGAAGCAAGAATCAAGACTTTGCATTTTCTTATAAAGCTTCCACTAAGCCACAAATCCTGCATGCTTTGAAGGCTGTGTTTTTTGTTTTCATTAAGTTTCATGTTTTACTAATTTCTCCTGTGATTTCTGCTTTGATTTATGGGTTATTTAGAAGTCTGTTGTTTAATTTTCAAATATTTGGAAATTCTCTGAATGTATTTCAGCTACTGATTACATATGTTACAGAGTACATATGTTGTATGATCTTAAATATATTGAGACTTAGTTTATGATTCATAAGATGTTTTTTCTTGGTGAATATTCCATGAACCTGAAGGAAATTGTGCATTTTGCTGTTGTTGGGTGCAGGGTTTTAATAAATGTAAATGTTCCTCAGGGTGGTTTTATCGACATTTTCCTTGATGACTGATTATGTTTACCATTGTTTCTTGTGCTTATTGGCCTTTTGCATATTTTCTTTGGAGAAATGTTTATTCAAATATGTTGCCCATATTAACTGGGTTAATTTTGTTCTTCATATTGAGTTATAAGTGTCTTATATTCTAGATAAAGCTCTTTTATCAGACATGTTTTTTTAATATTTTCTCCAAGGCTGTGACTTGTGTTTTCAGTTTCTTAATGTGGCCTTTAAGGTGCAAGAGCTTTAAATTTTGATGAAGTCCAGCTATCAAATGTTTTGGTAGTTGATTGCGCTCTGCTGTATCTAAAATATCTTTGCCCAATCCAAAGCCACAAAGATTTTGTTTATGTTTCCATCCAAGAGTCATGTGGTTTGGGTTCTCACATTAGGTCTATGATCCGTTTTGAGTTCTTTTCTTTATATGGTAGAAGGCCAGGGGTAAGGTCAGGGTCGGATGGGGGTAAACTCATTCCTTTCATGCAGGTATCCAACGGACCCAGCACCATTTGTTGAAAAACAGCTACCCTTTAATGACCGAATTTTCCTGCTATCTTTGTAGGACACCAGTTGGCCATGAGTGTAAGGGTTTGTTTCTAAACTCTCAGCGCTGTTCCGTTGACCCGCGTGTCTTGCTGGCCAGGCTACCGCAGCTCCGCACACCTAGCGTCAGCGCTCCAGCCTCATTCTTTCTCAAGATTGCTCTGGCTAGTCTGGGTCCTTTGTAATTACAAATGTAATTTAGGATCATCTTGTCAATTTCTGCTAAGATTTGATAGAGATTGCAGGACATTTATATATTAAGACAACTGCAGTCTTAAAAAATGGAGTCTTTTAATCCATTATTAATATTTAGAATATCTTTATTTTCAGCAGTGTTTTGTAGATTTTAATGTACAAAAACTTACAGTTATTTCATTAAATTTATTCCCAAGTTTTTTTTTTTCCTGCAATTTTGAATGAAATTATTTTCTTTATTTTTAGCCTGGTCATCAGTAATATGCATGTAGAAATAACACTGACTTTTGAGCATTGACCTTGTGTCTATAAGCTTTCAGGACCTGTTTATTAGGTCTAGTAGGTTTTTGGTTGTTCTCAGTTGCTGAGCATTTGTAGGGATTGCATTGTCTGTGTGTTAATAGACACTCTCCTTTCTTCCTTCCCGGTCTGGAAGCTGTTTGTGTCTTTCTTGGGAGAGTGAATAAGACAGAACCTCTCGTTCCAAGACTGAAATGGTGAGAGCAGACATCTGTGCCTTACTTCTGATCTCAGAGGGAAAGCATCTGATTTTTCACTATCAAGTACAATAATAGCTATTGGGTTTTGCAGGCAATTGTAGCAGGTTAGGAAGTTCTCTTCTTTCCCTAATTGGTTGAGAGTAAAGCTAGTGGAGGTGATGGAATTCCAGTTGAGCTATTCCAAATCCTGAAAGATGATGCTGTGAAAGTGCTGCACTCAATATGCCAGCACATTTGGAAAACTCAGCAGTGGCCACAGGACTGGAAAAGGTCAGTTTTCATTCCAATCCCAAAGAAAGGCAATGCCAAAGAATGTTCAAACTACTGCACAGTTGCACTCATCTCACACGCTAGTTAAGTAATGCTCAAAATTCTCCAAGCCAGGCTTCAGCAATACGTGAACCGTGAACTTCCTGATGTTCAAGCTGGTCTTAGAAAAGGCAGAGGAACCAGAGATCAAATTGCCAACATCCGCTGGATCATGGAAAAAGCAAGAGAGTTCCAGAAAAGCATCTATTTCTGCTTTATTGACTATGCCAAAGCCTTTGACTGTGTGGATCACAATAAACTGTGGAAAATTCTGAAAGAGATGGGAATACCAGACCACCTGATCTGTCTCTTGAGAAATTTGTATGCAAGTCAGGAAACAACAGTTAGAACTGGACATGGAACAACATACTGGTTCCAAATAGGAAAAGGAGTTCATCAAGGCTGTATATTGTCACCCTGTTTATTTAACTTATATGCAGAGTACATCATGAGAAATGCTGGACTGGAAGAAACACAAGCTGGAATCAGGATTGCCGGGAGAAATATCAATAACCTCAGATATGCAGATGACACCACCCTTATGGCAGAAAGTGAAGAGGAACTCAAAAGCCTCTTGATGAAAGTGAAAATGGAGAGTGAAAAAGTTGGCTTAAAGCTCAACATTCAGAAAACGAAGATCATGGCATCTGGTCCCATCACTTCATGGGAAATAGATGGGGAAACAGTGGAAACAGTGTCAGACTTTATTTTTCTGGGCTCCAAAATCACTACAGATGGTGACTGCAGCCATGAAATTAAAAGATGTTTACTCCTTGGAAGGAAAGTTATGACCAACCTAGATAGCATATTCAAAAGCAGAGACATTCCTTTGCCAACAAAGATCCATCTAGTCAAAGCTATGGTTTCTCCAGTTGTCATGTATGGATATGAGAGTTGGACTGTGGAGAAAACTGAGCACTGAAGCATTGATGCTTTTGAACTGTGGTGTTGGAGAAGACTCTTGAGAGTCCCTTGAACTGCAAGGACATCCAACCAGTCCATTCTGAAGGAGATCAGCCCTGGGATTTCTTTAGAAGGATTGATGCTAAAGCTGAAACTCTAGTACTTTGGCCACCTCATGTGAAGAGTTGACTCATTGGAAAAGACTCTGATGCTGGGAGGAATTGGGGGCAGGAGGAGAAGGGGATGACAGAGGATGAGATGGCTGGATGGCATCACCAACTCGATGGACATGAGTTTGAGTGAACTCCGGGAGATGGTGATGGACAGGGAGGCCTGGCATGCTGCGATTCATGGGGTCGCAAAGAGTTGGACACAACTGAGAGACTGATCTGAATCTGATCTGATGACATCATTTTATGGATGTTAAACCAAGCTTACATTCCTGAAAAAAATGGTCAAAATGTACAGTGTTTTCTGTGTATTGCTGAATTCTGTTAACTAACATTTTGTAGAGAATTTTTGCGTTTAAATTAATGGGAGATACTGGTCTGTGGTTTTCTAGTGATTCCTCTTTCCAGTCTTGGTATTGGATTAATATTGGCCTCATAGAATGAGCTGGAAAGTGTTTCCTCCTCTTCTGTTTCCTGGAAGAGTTTGTGAACATTGGTGTTAATTCTTCCTTAAGTGCTTGGTAGACTTCACCAGCAACATCATCTGGGCTTGGGCTTTCTTTTGGAGGGAGGTTAAATTACTAACCCAATTTTCTTATACATATATTCATATTTTCTATTTCTTCTTGCATCAGTTTTGGTCATTTGTATCTTTTTAGGAATTTTCCCTTTTTATCCAAGTGGGGTATTTATCCATTTAACCCTGCCAGCGCTGTGTTTGAAGGGGCTGCTCCTCCCTCCCTGGCAGCTGAACCTGGGGGTCACAGTTGGGCGTCCCTTCCCTGCCCGGCTGAGGCCCACAGCAGGTCCGGAGCTGGCTCTCCAGGAAGCTTGGCCTGCATGCCTGGCAGAGTTCTCTCGAGTTCCGTCCAAAGCCTCAGGCCCCAGAAAACAGTGGGACCCGTGGAGGGCACCACCCCCCCCCCGCCCCTGCCCCAAGCCTACAGGGAGCTTCTGACAACACGGTGCCCATACTCCTTACCCCCCCACCCAGGGAGGGGTGGGCACAGCCCCTCACTGCACACCCTCAGCCTGGTCAAGGTGGGGAGAAGCCGGCTGCCTCTGGTCTCTCTCCACGGGCTTGGCTGCCCGGGCCCTGCCCGCTTCCTGCCTGGAGAGCAGCACAGGGCGCCTGCCCCCTCCTCCTGTGAAGAGCCTCCTAAGTGGCCAGGCCCGCCCCGCCCCTCCCCGCTCCTCCAGCCCACATGCGGCCGTCTCCCCCAGGAAGGGTGCTGTCCCGGGGGCTTCAGTGGCAGTGAGCCTCCTGCCCCGGGTGTGCCGGCGGGGTCAGGGCCAGGCCCAGGGCTGTGCCTCCATCCAGGCTCTAACCTGTGCCTTACTTGCCTTCTCCCAGCTGCTCCACAGGCCAGCAGAGGGCCTGGGGCAGACGAGGGTCACCAAGGAGGAGGCCGAGGTTGAGGGTCCCGCCCGGCCCAGGGGCTCCTCACTGCCACGACGGGGCAGCCTCTTTCCCAAGTCGAGTTCGTTGGGTAAAACTATTAAAACAGCTTGCTTTCACAAAGCCTTTTTATTTTCAAATAATTACACCTTCACGTGAGGTTTCGCTCAGCGCAGAGAGGTCCCGGGTACACCTCGCCGTCTCCTGCAACGTCTGTCCTTCTGCGATTCGAGGACTCCGTGACCAGGAGACCCTGGTCGTGCTGAGTCCTCTCTCCAGGGTGAGGCTCCCTGTGGGTCGGGGGTCTCATGGCTACAAGCACCTCCCTCCTGCTTCCTTAGGAGCCATGTGCCCCCATCATCTCTCACCCAGACAGCTGCTAATTGAAGCAATTGAGTTTTGAAAGATGGACAAACTCATTTTTCCCAGAATGCAGGGATTTCCAGTCAACACAAGGTGCTGTGATCCAGCCCAGCCTGGCGAGCGCGCTGTCTGACCAGCAAGTGTGGCGGGAGCAGCACTGGGTGTCCCAGGTCTGCGTCCGTCCAGGGGCTGCAGCCTGCTGGCCCTGTGGAAACGAGAGCCCGCTGGTTGAGCTGAACCCAATCTGGGCTGCCCAGGAATCTCCCTGTGCTCCATCCAGCTCTTTCCTAAGGTTGCAGGGGAGCCTGGGAAGACCTAGTGGATCAGGCACCTTGGGGGCTGGTCCAGAAGCTGTCCCTTGAACCAGCTGTCTTGGGGGAGGAGGGTGAGAAACCATGACAAACTCTCCTCCAGATGCCACCGTTTCCCTGGTAACTGGTTGTACAGGGAGGAGTCCTGAGGGCATGGCTGGAACTGCCAGCAGAGTGGTGTGTGGAAGACCTGCAGAGGCCCCAGAGATGACCCCTAGAGAGGAGGGGGAGGAGGGAGGGAGGTCTCTGGGTCAGGGGCAGACAGGCCTAGGTGCTGGGCAGTAGGGGCCTGTGCTGGGGAGCCCTCCTGAGGCCCAGGAAGGTCATAGCTGGGATGGCAGGAAGCAGTGGGTTCCCCCATGGGGGGAGTGGGCATTGGGACCTGGAAAGCCCAAGGGAGGGCTGCAGAGAGCACTGGGCGGGGCCCAAATCAAGCAGCCCTCTGCAGCCCAGGCCTGCTTTGCCCCGTGTGCTGAGGGGAACAAGCTCACAGCAGTGCTCTTTGCTGCGTCCTGAGGACGATGGAGTCTGCTGACCTCAGGAATAAGCACTCAGTTATTTTACCAGCAAAAGTGGACTTTGGAACATCACAGGAGCTGTGATTTGGGACACGCAGGCCATAGGGAAGGCCAACAAAACGGAGAGGGGTGGCTGCTTTATAGAGAAAAGTGAGGAAGGTGAGAGGTTTTAGGTTTTTTGTTGTTTTTAATGAAATCTCCCTGGGAAAGACTGCGAGTTCAGGGTGAGGATGGTTTTTCGTGGGCTAAGTCGCTGAGGTAGGTGACTTCCTCTGGGAGAAGCAATGCACTTGTCCTGTGGGGGCCTGTGATTGACGGTTCTTTGCTCTTACGCTTCTTCCATTGTAGTTTGTAACTGGCTGTTGACCTGGAACAAGAAAACAGCCAGTTATTTTACCCGCAACGTGGGTTTATTCTGGAACAGTTAAGAACTGGAATCCAAGACAAACAAAGGTGACCTTCCAGCAAGTGCTGAGAACAAAAGAAACCCTTTCATAGATGAGAAGGGGGGCTGTTCTAAACAAAGGGTCCATTGGAGAAAACCGGGAGCCAGAGGTGTGGCGGCTTTTTATTTGTTGCACTCTCATTGGCTGAACGGTTGCTGAGCAGGCAGAAAATCTCCCTCTGCCTGGGGCGAATGTAGGTCAGCATCTTCCTGTGGGGTCTGCTATTGAGGCTGCCCCGTAGGGCGATCGAGCTCCCGCTCCTGGTCTCCTGACTGCACCTCCCTGAGGGTTCCCTTGACTAATTTTCATTCACTGAGGGTTCCCTTTGCTAATTTTAATAAGTCCAATGGACTTCTCTTGTGGCTCAGCTGGTAGAGAATCCGCCTGCAACGCGGGACACCAGGGTTCGATTCCCGGGTCGGGAAGATCCCCTGGAGAAGGGAACGCTACCCACCCCAGTATCCTGGCCTGTAGAATCCCACGGACTATACCGACTCTGGGTCGCAAAGAGTCGGGCACGACTGAGCGACTTTCAAACGTATAGGTCCAATGGCTTTCCTGGTGATGGCAGAGAATCTGCCTGCAATGCAGGAGACCAGGGTTGGATCCCTGAATCAGGAAGATCCCCTGGAGAAGGGAGTAGAACCCACTCCAGTATTCTTGCCTGGAAAATTCCAGGGACAGAGGAGCCCACAGCCCGGTGGGCTACAGTCATGGGGTCGCAGAGTTGGATTCGACTAAGTGGCGTATGCGCGCGCGCGCACACACACACGCACATACACACACACACACACACTCGATGAAGACCCCGAGGGCCCACCTGCCTGACTCTGCAGCCCTCTGTCCTCACTGAGCCCAGTCGGCCAGGCCCCAGCCTCACCCCAAGGCTCCGGGAAGACAGCCGGGTCAGGTCCACCCCGAGACTCGGGGTGCCCCGCGCACGCGGCGGAGCCGCCCGGGAAGGCTCGGCCGGTCGCCCCAGGCCTTCGCGGGGGAGCCGGGCGGGGACGCAGCGCCGCGAACGCCGGGGGATCGGCTCGACCAGAGCGGCTCCTCGTCCGCCCGGCAGAGCCGGGTAACGGTCGGGCGGGCTTCTACGCACGCGGCGTACCGGCAGCGCCGCCGCCCGGCCCCTGAGGCGCCAGCGCCGGTGGCCGGCACGCACCCGCGGCCCGCCCCGCCCGGGGGCGCCTTGGCGCTGAGCCCCGGCGGGAGACTGGACGGCGGCAGAGCGCGGGGGCCCAGCTGGCCGTGGCGGGTGAGCGTCGCCGGAGCCGGGCTCAGGCCTGCGGGGCCGGGAGGGCGCGGAGCGCGGCGTGAGACAGCCTCCGCGGGCGGGACTGCTGCGACCCGGCCCCGGCCCCGGCCCCGGCCCCGCAGCCGCGCCCGCACACGCCCGCCGGCTGCGGGGGCCGCGGTGCCGCCGCGGGGCCCGGGAAGAGACCCTGCCAGAGCCCGGCCGCGGCGCCGGCCCCGCGGGGCCTGCGTAGGGCCCGCTGTGTCGCCCAGTGTTTCTGGTGGGCTCTGGCACAACGGCCTTGGATGGGGGCCCTGGACTCCGTAGCAGCGGCCCGTCTGAGACCCCTTGCGCCTCTGTCGAAGGAGTCACCCACCCTTGACTCTTTGAGGTCACACAGAACTGACCCCTGGCGCTTCACTGACACCCTCAGCCCTGAGTGTGTGAGTGCTCCTAGGGAGGAGGAGCCCGTGCGTGGGATTTCATTTATCCTTCTGGCCCTGACATCTACTTGTCAATTAGAAACCCATTTCCCTTGGATAAACTTTGCCCCATCATTATTTAAAACTTTATAACAAACTTCTTCCTCTGACTCAGGCCTATGTCCCCAGAGGTGCTTTTCTTTTACGTCTGCCACGAATCAGGAGGTTTTTGTCCAGCTACTGATAGAGACCAAAAGGAGAAACACACACACACACACACACACAACCTAATATGATCTCCCTCACCTTAATTCTGTTATTTCTGACTTTCATGGCCTCATGAAGATGAAAGAAAAACAATACTCATGTCTCACCCCAGACAGACCTTGTGGTTTTTAAGTCCTTCACATCACTGATCCAGAACCTAAGTTGTGAACCTGATCTCACTTCAATAAAATATGCCTGCTGGGGTCACTGTCGTCCTATTACAAGGCCTGGCAGATCAGAAGCATCCAGGAGCCACCACCAGAACCCTTTGTCCTCTTTAGTCTGTTATGGACCTGCCTCTCAGGAGGGTTTTTTTTTTTTGGACTGAGTCAGGCAGCACCCAGGAGCTTAGTTCCCCAACCAGAGATCAAACTGGGCCCATGCAGTGGAAGCTCAGAGTCTTAACCACTGGACTGCCAAGGATTTCCCAGATGGACCTTTAAAAAATTGTTTTTTGCAGGAGGCCTTTAGTGCCATGCAAGAAACTTGTACCTGTGGAGAGGTGGGGGCCTGAGCCCAGCTAGTGGGCTGCAGGGCCAAGGTGAGGCGGGAGGGGGCTGCGGCCAGCACACCCGGCTGCCAGTCATTCTCCACGCCCATACCAGGCCCAGAAAAGGTCTCCCCATGGCTTTCATTCTAAGTGGACCGGTGCGGGAGTCAGCTGCAGTACTGCTCCAGCCTGTGGCCCCCACTTGCAGGAAACGTCCCCAGTTCAGAAGCAACAGAGCCCCACGCTGGGCCTTGGGAATTGCTCCTCATCCTCCCGGAGTCTGACACGGCGGGAGAGAGTGCTCCGTGTGCTCCTTTCAGTAAAATGGCCATTCTCTGTTCCTCAGAAATGGAAGCAGCTGTCGAGGTTACAGCGGACGGTGGTCCTCTTCCTGCTGGTGGTCGTGATGCTCTTCGGCCTCTTGTCCTATGTCCACGTGGCCGACGAGTGGACAGGTACCAGCTTGCATGATCCTCAGGCGTCCTGAGGGCTGACTAAGGGGTGGCACAGCGATCTGGCAGCGGCAGGAGGCCTAGACTTCAACGCATTGGCAGGAAGTGAGACAAGGAGAAGCCTAGAATGTTCCCAGTGCCCCGCTATAAGGTGGCTGTTAATCTGCGGTGTGTGACTGTTTCCCAGACGTCCGCTGTGAGAAGCGGCCTGTCGGCCCGGCCCTCTCACACCGAGATCCAGGTCCGAGGGTACAGGCAGAGTCTGCACGTGCTGCGCTGCAGGCGCTTCCTAACATGCACCGCAGTGCTGGGAAGGAAGCACAGGTGCCAGCAGGAGGGGCAGCTCCCTCCTGGGTTCTGCGCGAGGCTCCTTGGAGGGGGAGCCTCGGGTCGCTCCCGTGAATGGCTGTGAATGGCCCGTGTGCCACCGTGGGCCTCCTTGAAGTGGAAAAGATAAAGGCCAAGTGTGTGGGTTGTGGGTGGGGATAAAGATAGAAGCTGCCGGGAGCTATGGGCAGGGTTTGCTTCCCTGTGGCCACTCTGGAATTCCTTGACCTGCCCTTTGCGGAGGTCCCAGCCTGTCCTTTTCCAGGAGGGCTGGCTGTGTAGGTGCTGTTTCCAGTGCCCTTTGACTCTCCTCTGGGCCTTGAGGCGTATTTGAGATAAAATAGGTTCTCCTGTTTAGCTGTGGACAGCAGGTCGGCAGCAGCAGGGCAGATGAGACCAGCAAATCCTCCCGTCTTGCCAGCTCCTCAGAAAGCAGCTGAGAACCCGGAGGCCGTGGCGGGGCTGTCGCCTCAGGTACTTGGAGTAAACTGAAGGTGGAGTCGCAACTGGGGTCCAGGCCAGAGGCGCTTCAGCACAGCGTGGGCTGTTTGAGAGGGACTGGGAAGAATTCTGCTTCCTGCCGTGTGTCTGAGGTTTTCACCTGAGCCTCTTTGCTCTGGGCTGGGGGGACGGAGGAGACGCGGAGAGAGGAGGAGGGCCATTCTGTCCTCCGTCCTCTTGGCCCGTCTGGCGCTCCGGGTCCTTGGGAGGTGAGAGAGATCGGCCCTTTTCTCTGGGAGCTACTGGCGGGGGGCGGTCAGGCGGGGGCTCCACTCTGGACCTGCCCAGACGGTGGTGCTGGGGCCTCCGCATCACAGTGGGGTCAGCAGGGAGGACTGGGAGTTGGCAGGTGCGTGGTGCCTGCCGTCCAGAAGGGGTGGGGGCAGGGGTGAGGCCGCGTCCTGCGGGGCCCCGAGCCGTCCAGGGGGGCGAGCGGGAGCGGGGGAGCACGTGGAGACTAGAGGGCGTGGGGTCAGCCAGAGCCAGGGCAGGTCCCAGCCCAGGAGAGCAGCCGGCCTCTGAGCGCCCAGGGTGCTCTGTGCTAGGTGCATGCTCCTGCGGGTTGGGGTTGACGTCAACCTGTTTGAGAGCACAATCCGGATCCTGGGGGGGCTTCTGAGTGCCTTCCACCTGTCTGGGGACATCCTCTTCCTGAAGAAGGCTGTGAGTGTCCCGGCGTCGGGTCTGCTCGCGTCCTGGGGGGACTGGGGTCTCAAGTGCTCAGCAGTCAATGCTTTTCTCGCGGGATTAGGCTGTGGCGGGCGTTTGTTTCCGGTTCTATCTCCTCCCGCTCTGGCGTCTGTTTCCGAGCACGTGGGTGGCTGAAGCAGCATTGTGCCAGCCTGCCGCCTGCCCGTGAGGTCATTCTGAACTAATTGAGCCCAGCTCGATTTTTGTAGCTGGCCGGGGTTGGGTCAGGTGAAGCCAGCATACTTGGGTCTGTCCACGGAATTAGATGAAAATGGGTGTTGGGTTCACCATCGTGTCGTGGAGACAAGGCCGCCGAGCAGCAGGAATCGTTGACTCATCGCTGTGTTGTGTATCAGGAGGATTTTGGAAATCGGTTAATGCCTGCCTTCCGAACACCCTCTAAGATTCCATACTCCGATGTAAACATTGGCACTGGAGTTGCTCACCCACCCCGATGGACCTCTGATAGCACGGTGGCTGAGGTGACAAGCATTCAGCTGGAGTTCCGAGAGCTCTCTCGTCTCACGGGGGATAAGAAATTTCAGGTACGGAGGGGCTCTGCCCCCGGCTGGTGCGGGTTTTCTGTGGGGCCGTCTCTGGCTCGTGGAGGTGAGTGCAGGTCTGTGTGGTTGTGGGTCCTGGGCCATGAGACTCGCGTCGGTGTTGGTTCTTGTCCCACGTTCTCCTGCAGAATCTCATTTTCTGGTGATGCCAGAGGCGCAGATGGGAGAGGCCTTGACTGGAGGCTGAGTCGTCTGCCTGGCCCGCCCCGTGGGGCCCCGACAGCTGACGGCTTGTCCTGCCGCGCTCGGCGTGGCCTGGTGTCCACTTGCCGTTGTCCTGGGCCCTCCTGCAGTGGCGAGGCCCGCCTGCTGTGTTGTGGCTGAGTGCCACGGGGTGTGTTGGAGCTCTGGGTTTCGTAGCCAGGTCAGCGTAGGTGACGTCGTCGTCGTCCCGTTTTGGCATCAGACCGGGCCCTGCACACAAGTGTCCCGGGTGGGCAGCTGGAGTGGCCTTCCGGCCTGGCCCCTGGTTGGGGGGCGGGGCAGTGCTGACCCCCGAGTCTTTCTCCCGGGGAAGAAGCCCTAATTTGAAGGCCTGGAAAGAGGCTCGGTTGTGTGAGCTTCTATTCACTACAGGCTTCCTTGGTGCCCAAATGCCTCCCTCAAATGTTCCGGGGACCCTGCCATCTGAGCCCAGAGAACAGATAGCACCTGAGTGGGTGGGACCCACACTAGTCCTGTGGACCCTCATTTCCCACCCCGCTCTGCCTTTCAGAGTGGCTTGGCACAGTGAGAGGCTTCAGCTTATGTAGTTCCTGCTGCAATCACCGTAGCCCTTCCCAGTTGAAACTGGAGAAACCGAGGCAGGAAGGGTGCTGGTTACTTATACAAGATCAGAGGTAGTGGGAGATGGGGATTCAGACCCACAGCATCTACACTTGAGTCTTTTTTCTTCTATGTTGTATCCATGACAATATGCATTATTAAATGAATGTAAAGTGAATATCAAATCTGAAAGTCTTCGACCTGTCATCGCTTTCTTAAAACACACAGCGCACAGAACACAGCACAGGGACGCCTCTCTGTGCACAGTCCTGCGGCGTCAAGCACGGCCAGGCCAGCATGCAGGCATCATCACCGTCACCTCCCCAAACGGACCCCCTGTCCTCAGCCAGACAGAAACTCCCCGCTCCCCCAGGCCCTGGACACGAGCACCTACGTTCTGTCTGCATGAAAAATACTTTCATTTTTTAAAATGTTGCCTCTTTCTTTTCTTATTGTGGTAAGAAAATCACGTAACATAAAATTCGCCATCATAAAACCATCTTGAAGCATCCAGTTCATATGTGTTCAATCTGTTCACACAGCTGGGAAACGGATCTCCAGAACTTTCTCATCTGATGAGCCGAAGCTCTGCACGCATTACATACTGACTCATTCCATTCGATCTTCTGTCTCTATGAAGCATGCTGTTCAGGGTCTGTCACATAGGTGGAACCACACGGCGTCTCTCCTTGTGAGTCTGGCTCATTTCATGCAGCATAGTGTCCGCAGGGCTCACCCACAGAGTAACAGCAGAATCTCCTTCCTTTTGAAGACTGAATAATAATCCATACACGGATGGACCACACTGCTTTTCCATTCATCCGTCAACGGACACTGGTTTGCTTCCGCACTGTGGTTATAGTGAATGACGCGGCTCTGAACACGGCTGTAAGGACGCATTGTTAGACAGAATGCCCAGAACTGAAACCATGAGAGCGTGAGGCCACTCAGTGTCCAGTGTTTTTGAGGAGACGCCACCCCATTGTCCCAGGCGGCTGCACCATTCTGGATCTCCACAGCCATGCACAAGTGACTCAATTTCTACACATCCTTGCAACACTTGTTTTCTGGGTTGTTCTGTTTGTTTGGTTGGTTGGTAGTAGCCACTGAAGTGAGCGTGAGGTGATATCTGGTTCTTGTGGTACCTACTTCCATTTTATTAATGATCAATGATGTTAAACATGTTTTCATATGCTTATTTGTATGTCTATGAAAATCCTTTGCCCTCATGTGAATCAGGTTGTTTGGGTTTTTTGTTGTTGAGTTGGAGGAATTCTCTATGCATTCTGGATAGTAATCCTGAATCACATATGCGGCAAATATTTTTCTCTCATCTGTACTTTGCATGTTTCCAGCGTGGATGGTGTCCTTAGATGTACAAGAGATTTTCATTTTCACGGAGTCAGTCTCTCTGTTCTGCTGCCCGTGGATTAGGCATTGTGTTCCGATCCTGGGATGAATTGCGGCCTGCCAGGTGCCAGCCTAGGTCAGGGAGCCCCTGCTAGTGATGGAGGGGCACACACGCCGTTCATGTGAGGTTCCCACACACCCGAGGGCAGTTGCATGTGCAATGAGCCACGTGTTCATAAGGGTCACTGGCGCGCACACACACGTTGCCGTGTCTCGGCAGCTGCGAGATCGCAGAGGAGTAAAGCAGCTCCCTCCAGGGAAGTGTGCACACTGATGGGTGTGTAACTGTTGGGTCCGGACGACTGTGAGGAAGCGTGCACAGAGCCTTGGGGACACACACGTGCTGCTCTGGCTAGATAGGAGCCCAGGCGGGATGGGTCTGGAAGAGGGAATAGACGGTCCCCGGTGGCTGAGGACTTAGGGGCAGGTGTCATCATGAGTAGAAACCTTGAGCTGGGAAACAGGTGTGCCTGCCAGCCCTGAGGGAGTGGGAGCACTCAGCAATCCTCAAGAGGGGGTGCCAGGCCCACAGCTGTGGCCTCATACACGGCCCCGGGTGGAGGCTGGGAAGGATCTCGGGGACGAGTTCAGCCCCATGGTCGGCCGTCCGGGCACTGTGTCAGAAGGCAGCCTCTCTGCGTGGCCCACCCACTCACCGCCCCCACCGTCTGCCCAGGAGGCCGCAGAGGAGGTGACGAGACGCGTGCATGCGCTGCACGGGAAGCTGGACGGGCTGGTGCCCATGTTCATCAACACCAACAGCGGCAGCTTCACCCACCTGGGCGTGTTCACCCTGGGCGCCAGGGCCGACAGCTACTACGAGTACCTGCTGAAGCAGTGGATCCAGGGCGGGAAGAAGGAGAGGCAGTGAGGCCTGTTTCTCTGCCTTCGGGGTGGCCCCTGGGCTCGGGGCGGCGGGGCCCTCTGTGGGGAGGGGTGTTCCTGTTCATCCTATACGCAGAGCAAGGACCGGCCACCGGGGTGGGAGACAGAGGTCTTCCTTGGGGCGGTGGCTGCTCGGTCGTCGGCTCCGGCGGGAGGCAGCCAGGGCCATGTGGGCCTCCTCGTGCTTAGCGCTTTGACACTGAAAACTCACACATTCCCAGGGAGCAGCCTGGTCGCTCCTTGTCTAGTCGCTCCTCTCCTAAACCCCAGTGGGGGGCTGGGGTCCTCTCAAGCCTCAAGCCTGGGGGTGACTGTGGCCCAGGAAGTGTCACTGACTGGGAGCCCGCAGGCTGCTTCAGGGTGAATCAGGCGGGCAGAGGCTGGTCTCCAGTGGCCCCTTGGGGCTGGGTGGGAGGCACTGACCTCACTCGAGTGGGGCGGCCCAGAAGCCCGAGAGGCTGACCCCATGGGGCTGGCAGGGCCGGGCCTCCTAGATCCCAGAACGGGGACAGGACCTCGGGGTCAGCCCTGTTTGTGGACCTGAGGGCTGTGCGCCCACCTGGCCAGAGCACACAGGCCCCGCTGGTCTGCATAGGCTGCTGGAAGACTACCTGGAAGCCGTGGACGGGATCAGGAAGCACCTGCTCGCGAGGTCTGAGCCCAGGAAGCTGACCTTCGTGGGGGAGCTCAACCACGGCCGCTTCAGCACCAAGATGGTGAGTGGGAGCGTATTTCCCTGATGCGGCTTCAAGGCAGTGTGGGGACCCGGCCTCTGTGCTTGATGTCTGATGGCTCTGAGTGGGGACGACCGGGGGGACCTCGTGATCCTGGCCGTGGAGCGGGGCGGTCCCGGGTGGATGTGGGTGTTCCGTGAGAGCAGCAGGAGGAGCTGAGGTCTGTGGGGTGCCAGGGCCCCCACCTCGGAGCCCCCACCTCCTCCAGGTCCCCTGCCCTGCCCCGAGTCTCTCCTTCCACACTCTCAGGGAACCCCCACTCCCAGTTGCACCCCCTCCTGCTCTCCTGCAGCCAGGGCTCTGTCAGCCTTTGAGGTGGTCCTTCCAGAAGCTTCTCCCCTGCCTGTGTGGGGCCCTGTGTGCTTGGCCCGCAGCTCAGTCCCCTGTCTGAGGCCTGACGGCGCTGGACCCGCTGCTGAGGTGACCCTGTGGTTTCAGGACCACCTGGTGTGCTTCCTGCCGGGGACACTGGCTCTGGGTGCCCACCACGGCCTGCCTGCTGAACACATGGAGCTGGCCCAGGCACTCATGGACACCTGCTACCAGATGTATCGTCAGATGGAGACAGGGCTGAGCCCCGAGATCGCACACTTCAACCTCCACCACACGAAGATCCTTAAGGATGTTCAGGTGAAGGTGAGCCATGCTGGGCCCAGGGCTGGGCCAGATGGGAGTGCCGGGAGGCACCTCCTGAGCCCACGTGCCTCCCCAGGCGGCCGACAGACACAACCTCCTGCGGCCCGAGACCGTGGAGAGCCTGTTCTACCTGTACCGCCTCACGGGCGACCACAAGTACCAGGACTGGGGCTGGGAGATCCTGCGCAGCTTCAACACCTACACGCGGGTGAGTCCCCGCCGTGTCCCCAGGGCCTCACCGTCACCTCCCAGGGGCTGCACTGGGAGGCCCTGCCCTGCTGTGAGGGCCCGGGGGTCGGGGCATCCGTCTGTCCTGTCTGGGGGACAGCTGTGTCGGGAGGGTCCCTGTGGTGGCCCGAGCCACACAGAGCGTGTCTCTGCTGGGTCCTCCATGTGGCTTGGGCAGCGTGTTTCCACCCAGCAGGTGGGTGACCTCTGGGCCACTACTCCCCAGGCTGGGGGCCCCAACCCGCACCACCCCCTGCTATGCTCAGGGCCCACTACCCCCTGCTATGCCCAGGGCACACTGCCCACCCTGGCATGGCTGCAACATGACCTTTGCCCTGTGGCCCCTGAGGTGGACTCTATGCCCCTCGGGTGGCCTTGGGGCCTTTGTGAAGCCTGCACAGGTTTTGGAGGTGGCACTTGGCATCTGGTCACTGAAGGGAACCACGGCTGACCTCCAGGTGGCCATTCCCTCTGGGCTTTGGAGTCCTCCCCGCCCCAGACCCTGCCCTGGGGGGCCCTGTGTTCTGGGGTGGGCTAGTGCCCCTGGGGGCGCACCTCTGGCTGGCAGCCCTCCAGAGGGCTGAGCCAGCATCGTGACTTGCGGCCTCGGCTCTCGAGCAGGTCCCCTCGGGCGGCTATTCTTCCATCAGCAACGTCCAGGACCCCCGCCACCCTAGCCCAGGGACAAGATGGAGAGCTTCTTTCTGGGAGAGACGCTCAAATACCTGTATCTGCTCTTCTCCGACGACCCCGACCTGCTGAGCCTGGACACCTACGTGTTCAACACAGAGGCTCACCCCCTGCCCATCTGGGCCCCCTCCTAGGGCGGGATGGCTCATGAGTAGGCGCTGCCCAGGAGGCTGATATGTGCTGTCCGTGAGGATGCCTGTTGGCAAGACCCGGGCCCTGACCTTGGCTGTGAGGTGTCCCCTCAGCTGGCGGCACGTGCTCCGGGCCGGGCTGGTGACAGAGGCCGGCGGGCCACAGGGCCACGATGTTGCGGGGCCTCGTAGCTGCTCGGCGTGGCCACTGGGTGTCTGGTGCTCTGCCGCTGGTTCTGTGCTCCTCGCCTGGTTCCTGTTGGAATACCGTTTAGAACACATAGGAATAAATGGGCGGTGTGATTCTGGGGATCCTGTCCACCCAGCGAGTTTCTTCCTTCTTCCTAGAAAATCAAATCAATTGACTACATTCCTGAAGCCTGAACACTCTCCTGCTGCCCTGCAAGGGCTTCCTCGGGGTCCTGGGCGTCTGGTCACCCCAGGCCACTTTGGCATAGAGCCCATGATGTGATCAGAGACGGTCTTGGGCACATCCTAGTGCAGCCCAGCCTCGGGGTCACAGCCTGTGAACACGCCCGACCCAGGGGCTCGGGGCGTCCTGACCTCATGGGGATTTGGGCTCCTGGTTGGCTGTGGTGTTTACACGTTGGACTCAGGGATCCACCCCTGCCTTTACAGGGCTGGGCAAGGCTGGGAGGCATGTTCACCAGCTCCTAGCCCAATAGATGGACTTCATTTGGGATAGAAGCACGTATGCTCTGTGAGGTTTCCCATGTGGATGAACTGGTCTCTGAAATGCTGGGGGTAGATTGAGACACTCCAGGCTTTTGGGTCCCAGCTCTATGTTCTGTGCACTGAAAGTCATATTCCTCCCTTCAGAAATCCTAATCCTGTTAGATATAATGAAAAACGTCAGCAAAAAGTTCAGCAAAGCCTAAGACAAGGGAAGGTTGCAGCCACAAGGCAGAGGTGGCAACTCCCAGCTCTTGTTCCTCCACACACACGCACCAATCACAGCCAGCTTTCAACGACAGCAGCAGCAAAATCACAAGGAGAAATTTAAAAGCAGGAAAGTGCTCTACCCAAAGGAACAAAATTAGTTGATAGAAACCATCCCTGAAGAATTTCAGATATCAGAATTATTAGAAAGCAACTTTAAGAGAATTGTTTAAAAATGCTAAAAGAGGCCTTCTCTGGGGGTTCAGTAGTTAAGAGTCCAGGTGCCAATGCAGGGGACATGAGTTCGATTCCTGGTCTGGGGAGATGCCAGCTTCTGAGGGTCAGCTCAGCCCACGTGCCACAACTACCGAAGCCCGTGTGCCCTAGAGCCAATGCTTTGCAACAAAAGCAGCCGTAACAAGAAGCCTGTGCACTGCAGTGAAGAGTAGCCCCTACTCACCGCAACCAGAGAAAGCCTTCACATAGCAGCAAGGACCTAGTGCAGTCAAAAAAGAAAATAACCTTTTTTAAATGCTAGAAGAGCTCAAGGAAAACATGCACATGGAAGTAAAGGAAATCCAAAATGATAAGGAAAATGAGAATAAGGGAAAATTATGAGCAGAAAGCAAAGTCTCAGACTGAAAAGCACAGTAACTAAGACTCATTAGAGGGTTCAAGAGCAGATTCAAGCCGGCAGGAGAAAGAACGAGTTGGAGTTGGTCTATGACTAGAGGAACTCGTGTTAAGAGCAGAGAAAACAACAAAGGCCAGTGAGCAGAGGCCAGAGAGCTCTGGAGTCCCATCCTAGTGGGTCCCACATGTGCCTTATGGTAGTTTCAAAGCAAAGAGAACAGGGAAAAACGAATAGTTGAAAAAATAGTTAAAAACTTACCAAATGTGATGAAAGATATGAATCTACAAATCCAAGAAGTCCAGTGACTTCCAAGAATCAAGTCAAAGAGACTCACTCCAAGACACTTTAATAATCAAATTGTTGACAGAATCTTGAAAATAGCACAAGAGAAATGACTGCTATATAAAAGCCATCTTCATATTAACAGATAACTTTTCATCAGAAAATGATAGAGATGGACTTCCCTGGTGGCCCAGTGGTTATGAATTTGACTTCCAATGCAGGGGACATGGGTTTGTTCCCTGGTCCAAGAGCTGAGATTCTGTAGCTGTAGGGGATCTCTGTGGAGAAGGCAATGGCACCCCACTCCAGTACTCTTGCCTGGTAGGCTGCAGTCCATGAGGTCGCTAAGAGTCAGACACGATTGAGCAACTTCACTTTCACTTTTCACTTTCATGCATTGGAGAAGGAAATGGCAACCCACTCCAGTGTTCTTGCCTGGAGAATCCCAGGGACGGGGAGCCTGGTGGGCTGCTGTCTACGGGGTCGCACAGAGTCGGACACGACTGAAGCAACTTAGCAGCAGCAGCAGCAGGGGATCTGTGCACAATTAAACCTGCACACCACAACTAAGACCTGCCAGAACCAAAAACAATTAATTTAAAACAGAAAACCATAAAAACCAGAAGTCAATGGCATAATTAAAGTGATGGGTGAATAGAGTTGTCAACCAGAATCGTATATCCAGCAAAATTGACCTTCAAAAATGAAGAATTTAGGGCATCACTGATTCAATGGGCATGAGTTTGAGCAAGCTCTGGGAGATGAGGAACAGGGTTAGGGGTACTTCAGCGTATGGGGTCACAGAGAGTCAGACATGACTGAGCAACTCAACAACAAAGGAATTCCCAGATAAACAATAGTTGAGGGAGTTTGTTGCCACCAGACCTGCCCTACAGGAAATACTCACGGTGTCCCTTCAGATTTAAGTGAAGGGACATTAGATAGTACCTCCAAGCCACAGGGAGAAATAAAGGTCTCGGATAAAGGCAAAACTATGGGCAAGTATAAAAACCAGCATTATATTTTTGGTTATGACTCCACTTTGTATTTACTATAGGATTTGAAAGACAAATGCATGAACAACAATTACAGATTTATGGTATTGTGCACAAATGTGTGAATATGTAGTTGGCAATGACAGCGTAATGCAGAAAGGATGGAGTTGTTTTGAAGCACAGTGTATGTATGTGATCAGAGTGACGTTGTCGTCTACTTAAGTACATTGTTATAAACTTAAGATGGTTAGTGTACTCGCCCTGGTAACCAAAGAAAATATCTGTGAGATACATACACAAGAGTCTCTAAGAAAGCTACTAAAGGTAATAAATTCAGGAAAGTTGCAGGGTATTAGATTAACAGACAAAAAATCAGCTACGTGTCTATGCACCTGCAATGAACAATTCAAAAGGAAATTAAAGAAGCAATTCCACTTTACATAGCATCTAAAAGAATGACCAAAAACAAATTTAACCAAGGGGGTGATTTAACTGTACATTGAAAACTATAAAACATTGCTGATGGAAATTAAGACCCAAGTAGGTGGAAAGATATCCCTTGTTCACGGGTAGAAAGCCTTTTTTTTTGGCTGCACCACTCAGCTTATAGGATCTTAGTTCCCCAACAGGGGATCAGACCTGGCCCCAGCAGTGAAAGTGGACAGTCCTAACCTCTGGACCACCAAGGGAGTCCTGGGAAGACTTAATTTTAAGATGTCAATACTACCCAAAGTGACCTGCAGGTTCAATGCAATCCTTATCAAAATTCCAACTTTTTTTTTTTTTTTTGCAGAAGTTGAAATGTCAATCCTCAAATTCATATGGGATTGCAAGGGGCCCTGAATAGCCAAAATAATCTTGAAAAAGAAAAAAGACACACATTTCCCAAGTTCAAGACTCCCTACCTACAAAGGCACAGTATTCAAAGCAGTGTGGTGTTTTCCTAAGGCTAGGACAGACACCTAGGTCACGGAGAACAAGAGAGAGTCGAGAAATAAACTCACAGCTATGTTGGTGTTCAGTCGCTAAGTCATGTCCAATCTTTGTGACCCCAGGAAACAACCAGGCTTCCCTGTCCGACCCTATCTCCTAGAGTTTGCTTAAACTCATGTCCATTGAGTTGATGATACCGTCCAACCATCTCATCCTCTGTTTCCCCCTTCTCCTCCTCCTTCAATCTCTGCCAGCATCAGGGTCTTTTCCAGTGAGTCAGGTGGCCAAAGTACTGGAGCTTTAGCTTTAGCATCAGTTCTTCCAATGAATATTCAGGGTTGCTTTCCTTTAGGATTGACTGGTTAGATCTCCTTGCTGTCCAAGGGACTTTCAAGAGTCTTCTCCAGCACCACAGTTTGAATGCATCGATTCTTCGGTGCTCAGCCTTTCTTATGCTCCAACTGTCACGTCCATACATGACTACTGGAAAAACCATAGCTTTGATTAGATAGACCTTTGTCAGCAAAGTGATGTCTCTGCTTTTTAATACACTATCTAATTTGTCATAGCTTTCCTTCCAAGGAGCAAGCATCTTTTAATTTCATAGCTGCAGTCACCATCTGCGGTGATTTTTGTCGTTGTTGTTCAGTTGCTCAGTTGTGTCCAGCTGTTCGCAACCCCATGGAGTACAGCACACCAAGCTTCCCTGTCTTTCTTTCACTGTCTCCTGAAGCTTGCTCAAACTCATGTCCATTAAGTCGGTGATGCCATCCAACCATCTCATCCTATTTCATCCCTTTCTCCTCCCGCCTTCAGTCTTTCCCAGCATCAGGGTCTTTTCTAGTGAGTCGGCTCTTTGCAGCAGGTGGCCAAGTACTGGTGTTTCGGCTTCAGCATCAGTCCTTCCGATGAATATTCAGGATTGATTTCCTTTAGGACTGACCTCTCCTTGCAGTCCAAGGGACTCTCAAGTCTCCTCCAACACCACAGTTCCAAAGCATCGATTCTTCGGGGCTCAGCCTTCATTATGGTCCAACTCTCACACCCATACATGACCACTGGAAAAACCACACCTTTGACTAGACCTTTGTTGACAAAGTAACGTGTCTGCTTTTTAATACGTCTTCTAGGTTTGTCATAGCAGTGATTTTGGAGTCCAAGAAAGAAAGTCTGTCACTGTTTCCATTTTCCCCCATCTGTTTGCTTGGACGTCGTCAGAATAATCTCTGTGCACGGGAGGACACTGTCCCGAGTGCACAGGCCCCACAGGACGGGGGAAGACAGTCTCCAACGACAAATCCAATAAAGGTTTAATAACCAGAATATACTTTCTAAAACCTCTAAAACTCAAGAACAAAAACTCTTGAAATTCCTCAACGAACGAAAAAACTCAAAAAAAAAAAAAACAAATTAAACAAAAAAACACAACAATGAATAAACGAAAAAGCTTTTTATGTTAAACGTGCACATTATACGTATAATCTAATACACATACAATCTAATACATGTACACGCATGTCCACACCACACGACTGCGGGCGGCGCCTAGGTCACAGCTGAGAGCGCTGAGGCCTCCCTGGGGAGCCCCCGGCCCCCCCGCCCATCGGGACATTCCTCCAAGGAAGACTTACACACGCTCACGAAGTGCCCAAAAAGGTAGCGTCACTAGTCGGGAAGATGCCAATCAAAACCACAGTGAGAGACCACTCCCACTGTGGCAATGCTACCTCCGAACAAAACAAGTGTTGGAGAGGACGCGGAGAAATTGAAACTTTTGTGCACCGCTGGTTGGAATGTAAACGGTGCAAATGCCATGGAAAACAGAGTGGAGCATCCTCAGAAGTGAAACACGGAGCTACCATGCGGCCCTACAAGCCCACTTCCAGGTGTGCCCGCCCCCAGACGGAAGCAAGGTCTTGAGGAGATCGTTGTGCACCCAAATTCACAGCAGCGTTTTAAACATAAGCGAGAGGTGGAGACAATCTGGTGTCCGCTGCTGGGTGAGTGGGTTTCACAGTGGGGTCTGTCCATGAATGGAATATGACTCATATTTACCTGGAAAAAAGGAAGGAAATCCTGACACAGGCTACATCATGCGTGAGCGCTGAAGACTTGGTGCTCAGTGAAACCAGACACAAAGATAAGTTGTGTATGATTCTACTTATATGAGGTCTCTAGAATAAGCAGACTCATAGAGACAGGACAGCAGAGGTCATCCCAGGACTGGGGAGGGCTTCCCTGGTGGCTCAGCGGTAAAGAATCCACCTGCGGTGCAGGAGACACGGATCCGACCCCTGGGTCACAAAGATCGCCTGGAGAAGGGATGGCAACCCACTCCAGTGTTCTTGCCTGGAGACTCCCATGGACAGAGGAGCCTGGCGGGCTGCCGTCCACGGGGCCTCAGAGTCAGGCGTGACTGATGAGTGCAGCATCAGCAGCCTGGGGGAGGACGAGTTGAATGAGTGAGGAGCTTCTGTGTGGGAAGATGCAAGTTTGAGAGAGAACGATGGTAGTTGACAGTATGGATGAACTTACAGCTGATATTTAAATGTGGTTGAAAGCGTATAATTTCACACACACAGATGAACGTGGCCTTAACTGCAGGTGCTGAGTGGGTCAGAGCTGAGAGCCCTGGGGCCTACTTTGGGACTCTCTGTGCATCCCAAGTGCCCACCTCTGGTTCCTGGCGGCTCTGAGGTCTGAAAGGGGCAGGGTAGGCTCTGGTAAGGGGCTGGGCCTGGCTCCAAGATCCAGAGGCTGTGGAGGGGGAATCAGGTCCCAGCTTTGTCCCCAGAGTCAGTGGCCCGGGGCAGTTGGGGAAAGGGATCTGGTCCCCCAGACGTACCTGTGTGCTCAGGGCCACAAGTCGTGGCCGGAGTCTCAGAGGAATCAGATGCTTCTCTCTGGGACTTCCTGCTGCTACCCAGGCGTGGGGGAGCCACCTGGAGCGTCTGCAGGGGGAATGCGGTGGGCCTGCGGTGGGTTGGGGTCCGGCCTCTTAGCTGACAAGAGGAGAGGCTGCCGTCCATGGGAAGGGACTCCTCCTTGAAGAGGGGGGCCTCTCAACACAGGACAGGCGCCCCTAGATGCAGGGCCGGGAGCACAGGAACAGGCCCAAGGGGACGCGGGAACAGGGCCACTTTGGCACACAGAGACAAGAGGACGGGGACACGGGGAAGCAGGGACGGGGACACAGGGGCAGGGGCACGCAGGGGCTGGGGCACAGGGGCGTGGGCACGCAGGGACGGGAACACAGGGGCGTGGTCACGCAGGGGTAGGAGCACAGGGGCGTGGGCACGCAGGGACGGGAGCACAGGGGCGTGGGCACACAGGGGTAGGAGCACAGGGGCATGGGGACGGTGGGGTAGGAGCACAGGGGCGTGGGCACGCAGGGACGGGAGCACAGGGGCATGGGGACGGGGGGTGGGGGCACAGGGGCACGAGGGAGCCAAGGGTGTGTAGGGATGGGGCTGCGGGGAAGGGACTGGGGCGGTTGTGCTGAGGCCCTGGGTGACCTCAGGGAGGCCACACCCACAGGGCGGAGCCACATGGTGGCGGCCATTGTCACCACACGGAGCCACAGCTGGGGCCTGCGCTGAGGGGGCGGGGCGGGGCACGCGCTCCCTCCCTGCCCAGCCCAAGGCCCTCTGCTTTCCGCGGCCCATCACCCACCAGGCCAGGCCTGGGCAGAGGCCGCGGGCTGGGACCGTCCCGGGAGTGGGGACAGGCCGCCCCCTCCCCTCTGCCGCCCGTGCGGGGCAACCACCCCCAACCCGCTCTGGGCCCGGCTCACAGGCCGCATCCCCAGTAGGACTGCAGTCCGCACAGCCCGGCCTGAGACCGAGAGGGCCGCCCGCTCGGCCTGGCTGGCCGCTCCAGGCCCTGGACTGGCACCAGGGCAGTGGGGGCCCTTCTGTCCTCTGGGTACCAGGGCACCAGAGAGGGGCTGGCCTGAGGGGGTGAGAGAGGGTCCTGGATCCCAGCTGGGCGTCCGAAAGAGCGGCCCCAGCTCCTGTGCGGGCTGCGCGGCCCTCGAGGTTTCTCAGGAGCTCGGCTCCTTTCTAGGGCTGCTGACCCCACCCCTCGCCCCAGGGCTCAAGAGCTGTCCTCCCGCTGAGCTCCATCTTCCTAACTTTCCCTTCCTCCCCCTCAAGGGCGGGCCTTCCCCAGCCTCACTCAGGAGACGGCAGGGCCGGGAGGGGGCTGGGCAGCAGCCGGGCGGTGGGGAGGTCACCTCCTACCCACACGCGCGTGGCATGGCGCCCGAGCTGGCGGTGGCCACGGAGGATGGGAGGCTGGGCAGGCACACCCCCGCCCCAGCACGGACCCTCGAGCCTTCAGCCCACTTCCGTGCCCCCACGGTGACTGTCTCCACGGTGACGCAGACGGAAGGGCCGGGAAGCTGGCACTGGGTGGGTAGGGAAGTGCTGCTCACAGCGCCGCCCAAGCCGTCACGTGAGGGGTTCCTCTGGTCATGTGACCCCAACCGCCTGACCCGAAGCTGCCGGGCAAAGTGAACATGAGCCCCCATCCCTGGCCGACCCTGCCCTGGGCCCTGGTTCTGCTGCTGGGGCTGCAGCCACGAGGCCTGGAGGCCAGGGGTAAGTGTGGCCCAAGGCCCCCATCCCTGCCCTGGGCCCCACTCCCCATCCCCCGCGACCCCTGCAGGCCCCCCCCACCCCCCTCAACCCGTGCCAGGCCCCCTGCACTCATCCCCGGGCTCCAACCCCCATCCCCCGCGACCCTTGCCGGGCCCCCAATCCCCGTGTCCCCTGCCTGGCTCCCTCCCATCCCCCGATACCCCTGCCTGGCTCCCTCCCATCCACCGATACCCCCACCCGGCTCCCTCCCATCACCCCCGCGACCCCTGCCAGACCCCCAATCCCCGTGCCCCCTGCCTGGCTCCCTCCCATCCACCTCGATCGGCACCCCCCACCCTGTCCCCCATGGCCCCGATGGCTCCCCCGACCCCACTGAGCATGGTGCCCTCTAGCCCACAGACCCAAGGACCCTGAGTTTCAGGAGGCCTACTTTGAGCAGCTTCTGGACCATTTCAACTTTGAGAGGTTTGGGAACAAGA
The DNA here is from genome assembly GCF_019923935.1 of Bubalus bubalis. NCBI lineage: Eukaryota > Metazoa > Chordata > Mammalia > Artiodactyla > Bovidae > Bubalus > Bubalus bubalis. The sequence goes on along the minus strand of NC_059168.1, from coordinate 105,526,136 downwards.
CCTTTCTCCAGCGGTTCCTGCTGACAGGTGAGCTGCCCCGGGAACAGCGCCCGCTGCAGGCGAGGGGGGCACCCTCCCCCACCCCTCACCCGCCTCCACCCAACAGAGAAGTTCTGGAAGAGGGGCGAGGGGCCCATATTCTTCTACACCGGCAACGAGGGGGATGTGTGGTCCTTCGCCAACAACTCAGGGTTCATCCTGGAGCTGGCAGCGCAGCAGGGGGCCCTTGTCGTCTTTGCCGAACACGTGGGTACCGGCCGGGCCGGGGGCTGTGGGGGTGTTGCTCTAGGGGCTCAGAGTCAGCGCCCCCCACCCCTGCCGCCCACCTGCTTGCAGCGTTACTACGGAAAGTCGCTGCCTTTCGGTGAGCGGTCCACATGGCGTGGGTACACGGAGCTGCTGACGGTGGAGCAGGCCCTGGCTGACTTCGCAGGGCTGCTCCGGGCGCTCCGGCAGGAGCTCGAGGCCCCCGATGCCCCGGCCATCGCCTTTGGCGGCAGGTGCGTCAGTGTCTCCTTTCTCTCCCCAGCAAGAGTACTTGGCCCTGCTCAGAACTTCTGTGGGTCTTGGACGTGTCGGGTCCTGGGGGGCACGGGGCGGGAGGCCCTGGGAAGGCAGAGGACGTGGGTGTCGGCCACACAGCCTGCACGCTGAGAGGCTGCCGAGTCTCCCTTGAAGGCGACGGGGCGCTGGGGGTGCCCCGGGCTAACTCTGCAACCGCACCAGCTACGGGGGGATGCTCAGCGCCTACCTGAGGATCAAGTACCCACACCTCGTGGCGGGGGCCCTGGCGGCCAGTGCCCCTGTGGTCTCGGCGGCAGGCCTCGGCGACCCCTACCAGTTCTTCCAGGACGTCTCCGCGGTAAGCCGAGGCCCTGGCCCCTCTCTCCCCCGGGCAGCCCCGCTGGTGGGTGCAGCCACGGCCTTCCTCCTGCAGGACTTCCAAGGCCAGAGCCCTGAGTGTGCCCGGGCTGTGCAGGATGCGTTCCGGCAGATCAGGGACTTGTTCCAGCAGGGAGGTGAGGCGGCTGCCCCCCTCCAACCAACACCATCCCGCCTCCCGATGTGGGCCCACAGCCCCCTCAGCCCTGCGTCCCCTCCCACAGCCCCCTCAGGCCCGCGTCCCCTCCCGCAGCCCCCACAGGCCCGCATCCCCCTCTCGCAGCCCCCACAGGGCCGTGTCCCCCCCAGCAGCCCCCTCAGGTCTGTGTCCCCCCACAGCCCCACACGTCGTCAGCCAGGAGTTCGGTACCTGCCAGCCCCTCTCCGGACCAAAGGACCTCACCCAGCTCTTCGGCTTCGCCCGGAACGCCTTCACCGTGCTGGCCATGATGGACTACCCGTACGCCACTGACTTTGTGGGCCACCTTCCTGCCCACCCCGTCCAGGCACGTCACCTGCCCCTGCTGCCCAGAACCTGGGGAGGGGCCCATCCACCCTGGGGTGCTCAAAGCGGGCCTGCCCCGGGGCCTTGTGCCCGCTCAGCCGTGGGACCAGGGAGGGGTGGGGTGGCGCGGCTGCTGAGGTGCTCCGTGCTCCCCCAGGTTGCCTGCAGCCGGCTGCTGAGCGAGAGCTCAAGGATCGCGGGGCTTCGCGCACTGGCCGGTGCGTCTGCCCCCCTGCCCAGACCGGTGCTGAGTGCGGGGGCCCCGAGTTGGTGGGCGGCAGCCAGGCCCCAGGAGGGCGGTGTGGGGTGGGGAGCCCCTGGGAGGAAGTGGCCACCCCCTGCGGAGCACAGCTCCAGGGCCTTCTGGAAGGCCCCCAGTGCAAAGGGCAACACACCCCGCCCCAGCCCACCCTGCTGGGAGGGGGCACGTCAGGGGGGCTGTCCCGCCGCCCTGAGCAACCCGGACGGAGCGGACAGCACAGCCCGCCCCCTGGGACCAATACCCGGTCCTCGCTGGATCCACTGGGCCCGAGAGCCCTGACCCCTGCAGGACCCCTCTAAGCAGACAGGGTGGATGTCCAGGCCCCTGGCCCCAGCAGCCCTCTCCCTCAGGGCTGGTGTACAACTCCTCCGGCATAGAGCCCTGCTACGACATCTACCTGCAGTACCAGGCCTGTGCCGACCCCACGGGCTGTGGCTTGGGCAGTGATGCCAAGGCCTGGGACTACCAGGTACGGGGCCCTGGGGGCCCGGGGCGGCCGGGTGCAGGGGGCCCGGGGCCCGGGGCGGCCGGGTGCAGGGGGCCGGGGGCCCGGGGCTGTGTGGGCCGGCCTGGTCAGTGCGGTGTCCCGCAGGCCTGCACTGAGATCAGCCTGACGTTCTCCAGCAACAACGTGTCCGACCTCTTCCCTGAGCTGCCCTTCACTGAAGCCCAGCGCCGGCAGTACTGCCTGGACACGTGGGGCGTGTGGCCACGGCAGGACTGGCTGCAGACCAGCTTTGGGGGGGGCGGTGAGGCCCACGGCAGGGGTGGGGGCGCAGTTCCTCCCACTGCACTGAGCAGGCTCCTTCCCAGGCTCCGGGACCCAGCCCCTGGGTCAGGGTGAGGGGGGCCCCCGGTCCTACCATGCTCCCTCCATCCGTTTCAGACCTCACAGCTGCCAGCAACATCATCTTCTCCAACGGAGACCTGGACCCCTGGGCGCGGGGAGGGGTGAGTTGCGCGGGAGCCCGGGCCCGCTGGCACCGCTGCCTCCTCCCGCTCCGTTGGCTCCCTGTCTCCGAGCAGATTTCATGGTCATCTCTCCTTTCTAACGAGGCCACTCTCCTCAAGCCCCTGCGGGGGCTGCATCCTACCTGCTGGGACAAGCAGGCGGTGGGCACATGCCCCTGACACAGGCTCTCCAACGACAGATCCAGAGCAACCTGAGTGCATCCGTGCTCGCCATCACCATCCATGGCGGGGCGCACCACCTGGACCTCAGGTGCGCCCGCCTGGGGAGGGGGCGCGGTGCCTGGTCGGGGCGGGCGAGGGCGGCAGGGCTCAAGGCCGGCCAGCTAAGCACCTCCCTGCCCGCCCCCAGAGGCTCCCACCCAGACGACCCTGCATCCGTGGTGGAGGCCCGCAGGCTGGAGGCCGCTCTCATCGGCAAGTGGGTGGAGGCAGCGAGGCCCACGGGGCTCCAGGGCTGAAGGCTGCCCGCCGCAGGGCCAGAGACGACCGGCTGGGGCCTGAGGCGAGGCAGGGGCAGGCGCCAGGCCCCGGGTCCTGCAGCTGGAGCCGTGCCAGGGTGGGCAGGGCCTTGTCCAAGGAGGCCCTGGACAAACACTCCTGGCCTGTCAGGTGTGTCCAGTCCTGTCCGTCCCGTCGGAGGCCCCGGGCACTGTGGCATGCTCACACCACCTCCTCAACGTGGCTGTTGAATAAAGCAGAGTCCTCAGCTCCGCGTGCTGTCCTGCGTAGGGCGTGTGGGCCTTTACCACGGCAGGAAAACCCGAGAGTCCACAACCAACGGCCGCCCCAGTGACCCCCCACCCTTCTCAGCCGTGCTCTCCATCCCCAGCTCCTGCAGTGGACCCTGCGGCCCCCAAGTCCACCTGCTCGGGGCCAGGCTGGCCCAGGCTGGGGGGCAATCTGCTTCACTGGGCCGACTGTGCCCCGCCGGGCCGCGGAACGTCAAGGACGAAGCCTGTGGTCCAGAGTCCAGACAAACCGTTGCTGAAGCGGCTCCTGGGCTGCGGGGTGGTGGCGGGCACACTGTGGGCCCTCCGGCTGGTTTCTGCACACAGGCAGCCCCAAGAGGCAGGCCCTGCTCACGCGTGGGTAGAAGCCCCGCTGGGCCCGTGGGCAAGAGGGGGATGGCAGCCTCACAGGATGGACACAGGAGGGTTGTCGGGACCAAGTGCCGCCTGCGGCTGAGCCAGGGCGGTGGGGAGGCCCCTGCAGAGTCTGCCAGCAACAGCAACGTGTCTCCTCACACACCCGGGGAAAGGGTCAGCCCGGCCCATGAGGGCACTGGGCTGGGACAGGGCCCAGCCCGTGGATCTGGCTTCTTGCTGGAAAGCCACACCCTGGTCACTTCACTTCAGTCACTCTTGTCTCTTTGTGACCCCATGGACTGCAGCACACCAGGCCTCCCTGTCCATCGCCAACTCCCGGAGTTTAGTCAACTCGTGTCCATTGAGTCGGTGATGCCATCCAACCATCTCATTCTCTGTCGTCCCCTTCTTCCACCTTCAATCTTTCCCAGCATCAGGGTCTTTTCAAATGAGTCAGCTCTTCGCATCAAGTGGCCAAAGCATAGGGGTTTCAGCTTCAGCATTGGTCCTTCCAATGAATATTCAGGGCTGATTTCCTTTAGGATTGACTGGTTTCATCTCCTTGCAGAACCAAGGGACTCTCAAGAGTCTTCTCCAAGAGCAGTTTGAAAGCATCAATTCTTCAGCTTTTAGCCTTCTTTATGGTCCAACTCTCACATCCATACATGACCACTGGAAAAACCTTAGCTTTGACTAGACAGACCTTTGTTGACAAAGTAACACCTCTGCTTTTTAATAAGCTATCTAGATTGGTCATAGCATTTCTTCCAAGGAACACGCATCTTTTCATTTCACTTTCACACCCTGGTCAGCCCTAAGGAATGGGTGCTGCTGGCTGAGCAGAAGGGACTTGACAGGCCAGCCAGGCACCTTGAGAGGAGCAGCAGGCGCTGGCAGCCCGCACCCAGAGCAGCGGGCAGAGCACAGGGCCCACTGAGGCCCACAGCCAGCATCTCACCCTCACCCTGGGGCCGCCTGCCCAGCACCCGCGCTGTGTGCGGATGTTTCCACACTTCCTGGGGCAGAGCCAAAGCCGACGTCTGGACACCGGATACCGGACCCGCTGCAGCCCCTTGCCCCAACCCCATGCTGGAAATCAGAAAATAAAGACGAAGCACATGCCATTCAGAACAAGTGTACTTTATCGTGGATTAGAAGTCTGTCTGTTGGGCTGGGAGCCGGTGAACATGCCCCCCAGCCTTGCCCAGCCCTGTAAAGGCAGGGGTGGATCCCTGAGTCCAACGTGTAAACACCACAGCCAGCCAGGAGCCCAAATCCCCATGAGGTCAGGACACCCCGAGCCCCTGGGTCGGGCATGTTCACAGGCTGTGACCCCGAGGCTGGGCTGTACTGGGCTATGCCCAAGACTGTCTCTGATCATATCGCGGGCTCTGGGCCAAAGTGGCCTGCGGTGACCAGACGCCCAGGACCCCGAGGAAGCCCTTGCAGGGCAGCAAGAGAGTGTTCAGGCTTCAGGAATGTAGTCAATTGATTTGATTTTCTAGGAGGAAGGAAGAAACTCGCTGAGTGGACAGGATCCCCAGAATTACACCGCCCATTTATTCCTACGTGTTCCAAAGGGTGATCCAACAGGAACCAGGCGAGGAGCACAGAATCAACGGCAGAGCACCGGACGCCCAGTGGCCACCCCGAGCAGCTACAAGGCTCCGCAGCATCCTGGCCCTGTGGCCCGCCGGCCTCTGTCACCAGCCCGGCCCGGAGCACGTGCCGCCAGCTGAGGGGACACCTCACAGCCAAGGTCAGGGCCCGGGTCTTGCCGACAGGCATCCTCACGGACAGCACATATCAGCCTCCTGGGCAGCGCCTACTCATGAGCCATCCCGCCTTAGGAGGGGGCCCAGATGGGCAGGGGGTGAGCCTCTGTGTTGAACACGTAGGTGTCCAGGCTCAGCAGGTCGGGGTCGTCGGAGAAGAGCAGATACAGGTATTTGAGCGTCTCTCCCAGAAAGAAGCTCTCCATCTTGTCCCTGGGCTGGGGGTGGCGGGGGTCCTGAACGTTGCTGATGGAAGAATAGCCGCCCGAGGGGACCTGCTCGAGAGCCGAGGCCGCAAGTCACGATGCTGGCTCAGCCCTCTGGAGGGCTGCCAGCCAGAGGCGCGCCCCCAGGGGCACTAGCCCACCCCAGAACACACGGCCCCCCAGGGCAGGGTCTGGGGCGGGGAGGACTCCAAATCCAAAGCCCAGAGTGAATGGCCACCTGGAGGTCAGCCATGGTTCCCTTCAGTGACCAGATGCCAAGTGCCACCTCCAAAATATGTGCGGGCCTCACAAAGGCCCCAAGGCCACCCGAGGGGCGTAGAGTCCACCTCAGGGGCCACAGGGCGAAGGTCATGTTGCAGCCATGCCAGGGTGGGCAGTGTGCCCTGGGCATAGCAGGGGGTAGTGGGCCCTGAGCATAGCAGGGGTGGTGCGGGTTGGGGCCCCCGGCCTGGGGAGTAGTGGCCCAGAGGTCACCCACCTGCTGGGTGGAAACACGCTGCCCAAGCCACATGGAGGACCCAGCAGAGACACGCTCTGTGCGGCTCGGGCCACCGCAGGGACCCTCCCGACACAGCTGTCCCCCAGACAGGACAGACGGATGCCCCGACCCCCGGGCCCTCACAGCAGGGCAGGGCCTCCCAGTGCAGCCCCTGGGAGGTGACGGTGAGGCCCTGGGGACACGGCGGGGGCTCACCCGCGTGTAGGTGTTGAAGCTGCGCAGGATCTCCCAGCCCCAGTCCTGGTACTTGTGGTCGCCCGTGAGGCGGTACAGGTAGAACAGGCTCTCCACGGTCTCGGGCCGCAGGAGGTTGTGTCTGTCGGCCGCCTGGGGAGGCACGTGGGCTCAGGAGGTGCCTCCCGGCACTCCCATCTGGCCCAGCCCTGGGCCCAGCATGGCTCACCTTCACCTGAACATCCTTAACAGCCTTCGTGTGGTGGAGGTTGAAGTGTGCGATCTCGGGGCTCAGCCCCGTCTCCATCTGACGGTACATCTGGTAGCAGGTGTCCATGAGTGCCTGGGCCAGCTCCATGTGTTCAGCAGGCAGGCCGTGGTGGGCACCCAGAGCCAGTGTCCCCGGCAGGAAGCACACCAGGTGGTCCTGAAACCACAGGGTCACCTCAGCAGCGGGTCCAGCGCCGTCAGGCCTCAGACAGGGGACTGAGCTGTGGGCCAAGCACGCGGGGCCCCACACGGGCAGGGGAGAAGCTTCTGGAAGGACCACCTCAAAGGCTGACAGAGCCCTGGCTGCAGGAGAGCAGGAGGGGGTGCAACTGGGAGTGGGGGTTCCCCGAGAGCGTGGAAGGAGAGACTCGGGGCGGGGCAGGGGACCTGGAGGAGGTGGGGGCTCCGAGGTGGGGGCCCTGGCACCCCACAGACCTCAGCTCCTCCTGCTGCTCTCACGGAACACCCACATCCACCCGGGACCGCCCCGCTCCACGGCCAGGATCACGAGGTCCCCCCGGTCGTCCCCACTCAGAGCCATCAGACATCAAGCACAGAGGCCGGGTCCCCACACTGCCTTGAAGCCGCATCAGGGAAATACGCTCCCACTCACCATCTTGGCGCTGAAGCGTCCGTGGTTGAGCTCCCCCACGAAGGTCAGCTTCCTGGGCTCAGACCTCGCGAGCAGGTGCTTCCTGATCCCGTCCACGGCTTCCAGGTAGTCTTCCAGCAGCCTATGCAGACCAGCGGGGCCTGTGTGCTCTGGCCAGGTGGGCGCACAGCCCTCAGGTCCACAAACAGGGCTGACCCCGAGGTCCTGTCCCCGTTCTGGGATCTAGGAGGCCCGGCCCTGCCAGCCCCATGGGGTCAGCCTCTCGGGCTTCTGGGCCGCCCCACTCCAGTGAGGTCAGTGCCTCCCACCCAGCCCCAAGGGGCCACTGGAGACCAGCCTCTGCCCGCCTGATTCACCCTGAAGCAGCCTGCGGGCTCCCAGTCAGTGACACTTCCTGGGCCACAGTCACCCCCAGGCTTGAGGCTTGAGAGGACCCCAGCCCCCCACTGGGGTTTAGGAGCGGAGCGACTGGACAAGGAGCGACCAGGCTGCTCCCTGGGAATGTGTGAGTTTTCAGTGTCAAAGCGCTAAGCACGAGGAGGCCCACATGGCCCTGGCTGCCTCCCGCCGGAGCCGACGACCGAGCAGCCACCGCCCCAAGGAAGACCCCTGTCTCCCACCCCGGTGGCCGGTCCTTGCTCTGCGTATAGGATGAACAGGAACACCCCTCCCCACAGAGGGCCCCGCCGCCCCGAGCCCAGGGGCCACCCCGAAGGCAGAGAAACAGGCCTCACTGCCTCTCCTTCTTCCCGCCCTGGATCCACTGCTTCAGCAGGTACTCGTAGTAGCTGTCGGCCCTGGCGCCCAGGGTGAACACGCCCAGGTGGGTGAAGCTGCCGCTGTTGGTGTTGATGAACATGGGCACCAGCCCGTCCAGCTTCCCGTGCAGGGCATGCACGCGTCTCGTCACCTCCTCTGCGGCCTCCTGGGCAGATGGTGGGGGCGGTGAGTGCGTGGGCTAGGCAGAGGGGCTGCCGGCAGCCAACCGTGTGGCTGAAGCTGTCCTCGAGACCCTTCCCAGCCCTGAGCCAGGAGTACAGGTCAGGAGCAAGTGGCCTGCGTGGTGTGACCACGTCCCAACCTCAGGACGGCACAGGCCCCTCACGGCAGTGCCCGGCCGGGGACCTGCTGGCGCCCTCCTACACAAAAGACACGCGGCACGTGGACACACACACGGCGGCATAGCACGGATTAAAAAATCAAACCCAACTGGAGACACTGTCACACCCCCGTGAGGAGGGACAAGTGACAGCTGGATGGCGGACAAAGGCACGTCTGGACAGCTGGACCCAGCCCGGGCCCCCCCGCCAATGACCCAGCGGCACACCAGCTGAAGCTTGGCAGTCATCAGCCCAGAAACAAGTCCACCGTGTCAGGGGTTCTCTACACTGAGAAAGGAAGGATCTTGACCGGTCCTGCCGCCTTGAGACAGCAGGCTCACTGGCCACCCAGACTGCAGCCATGGCAGGAGAGGATGGGAAGCCACTGCGCACGGGGAGAGCTCCGCACAGCCTGCCCGGCTGCCCAGGGTGCTGGAGTGACGAACGGGAAGTCGGTGAACAGTGCTGGGGTCGCTTGGGTTGGGGGGACAGTTCTAGAGGGTGACGACAACCAGACACGTGAGCACAGACAGCCACGGTTACGGGAGACGGCGCGACCTCGCGACACAAACATCTCAACAAAAACGCGATGGGGTGAGCAGAGGGAGCAGGGAACGCTGAGCGGATGCCAACAAGCAGACAGGCCCGCCACAGGAGGCCCCGTGGAGGCAGGCGGCAGACGCTGCTGAAGACAGACAACCAGAGCCAGCCACAGAGACAGGCCCGCCATCGCTCCACACACACAGTCAGCGCTGCGAGCCGGAGCCAGGCCGGCACACCACTCCAGCTGCCCACCCGGGACAGCGTGCGGGGCCCAGTCAGGGCACCACAAACGGGACGACGACGACGTCACCTACGCTGACCTGGCTACGAAACCCAGACCTCCAACACACCCCGTGGCACTCAGCCACAACACAGCAGGCCGTCCTCGCCACTGCAGGAGGGCCCAGGACAATGGCAAGTGGACACCAGGCCACGCCGAGCGCGGCAGGACAAGCCGTCAGCTGTCGGGGCCCCACGGGGCGGGCCAGGCAGAGGACTCAGCCTCCAGTCAAGGCCTCTCCCATCTGCGCCTCTGGCATCACCAGAAAATGAGATTCTGCAGGAGAACGTGGGACAAGAACCAACACCGACGCGAGTCTCGTGGCCCAGGACCCACAACCACGCAGACCTGCACTCGCCTCCACGAGCCAGAGACGGCCCCGCAGAAAACCCGCACCAGCCAGGGGCAGAGCCCCTCCGTACCTGAAATTTCTTATCCCCCGTGAGACGAGAGAGCTCTCGGAACTCCAGCTGAATGCTTGTCACCTCAGCCACCGTGCTATCAGAGGTCCATCGGGGTGGGTGAGCAACTCCAGTGCCAATGTTTACATCGGAGTATGGAATCTTAGAGGGTGTTCGGAAGGCAGGCATTAACCGATTTCCAAAATCCTCCTGATACACAACACAGCGATGAGTCAACGATTCCTGCTGCTCGGCGGCCTTGTCTCCACGACACGATGGTGAACCCAACACCCATTTTCATCTAATTCCGTGGACAGACCCGAGTATGCTGGCTTCACCTGACCCAACCCCGGCCAGCTACAAAAATCGAGCTGGGCTCAATTAGTTCAGAATGACCTCACGGGCAGGCGGCAGGCTGGCACAATGCTGCTTCAGCCACCCACGTGCTCGGAAACAGACGCCAGAGCAGGAGGAGACAGAACCGGAAACAAACGCCCGCCACAGCCTAATCCCGCGAGAAAAGCATTGACTGCTGAGCACTTGAGACCCCAGTCCCCCCAGGACGCGAGCAGACCCGACGCCGGGACACTCACAGCCTTCTTCAGGAAGAGGATGTCCCCAGACAGGTGGAAGGCACTCAGAAGCCCCCCCAGGATCCGGATTGTGCTCTCAAACAGGTTGACGTCCACATCTTTCTGAAACAATAACCTCTTGGACACCCAATTCCTGGCTTCTTGAAATTCTGCCACGTGGAACAGCAGAGACACAGGAACAAATGAACAGGCCAGCCTTTCCTGGCCGCGCCCTCGGGGCTCTGCACACCCCTTCAGGGTTCCGACATCACCTCCTCACGCAGGAGGGGGGCCCAGGAGTCCTCCAACCGCACAGAAAACATGGGGCCAGCGTGCAGCTGGGGGAAGGCCGTGCAGCGTGAGCACAAGTGCTCGACATGAAAGCCACGCTACAGAGAAGCACGAGAGAGTGAGCGGCTGGAGGCCTGCAGTGCAAGGGTTAGACGGAACAGGGCCTGCGCGCCAGTTCAGACACCCGGGGACACGCCACCCGTCTCACCCTGTCTCCACCGACAAGGCCTGAGGGAGACTCCGGGCGCGGCCGGCCACCGCGTCGGATCACGTGCCGCCTCCCACCACAGGGCCCTCCTGACCGCCAGAAACACGGGCTGCAGAGGCCCCTGGACTCCACCCTCCACCACGCTCGGCGCTCTGCAGGAGGCGCAGGGCGCACGGATGTGTGAGGACAGAGAGCTGCCCGCGGCCAGCACAGCCACGCTGGCAGCCAGGACAAGGGGAAGCACAGCCCAGCAGGACGCAGCGTGCGGTCGCCTCCCAGACCAGGCTCGCTCGGGCCCGAGGGTCACGCGCGTTGAGCTCGAGCCCACCGCAGGGACAGGCAGGTACCTTTCTTTAGCCCCAGAATCCACATAGTGTCCAGGGCGTCGATCAGCGTGAGGCCAAGGCCGAACCACTCGCTGAAGGACCTGGTCAGGGGCTTCAGCTCGTCGTGGCCCCAGGCGAACTTGCGGTATCCAGCCCACGCGTGGAGGAAGGCATCTACCACAGCCTTCTGGCGCTCGTTCTGGGGGGCTGGGAGGAGGAAAGCAGGGTGTGGGCACCCAGGCAGACCTGCCGTGGGGCACCTTAGGCTGCAGTGAAGGCCCCAGCTGAAGATGCCACCGGCCCAGGCTGGTCAGCTCCACCAGGTCCCAGCAGGGATCCCCCTCCAGGAAACAGCAAAGGAGCGAAAGCGGAGGACCCAGTGTGCCTGGTGTGCAGTCTGGCTTGTGGACATCAAACGTGACGGGCGCTGGTGACCGGGACAAGAAAACCTTGTTGACCAATATAGAAGGTCCTTAACAAGCCAGTCACAGAGCTACCATACGACCCCGCGACCTACTCCTGGCTATAGATCCGGAGAGAAGCACGACTGAACGATCCACGGCCCTCAACGGCACTGCAACACTGTTTACAAAAGCAAGACACGGAGGCGACCTGAACGTCCACCAACGGAGAAACAAAGAAAGAAAACGCGTTACATGCACACAGCAGAAGCTCACTCAGCCACGCAAAAGAGTGAAGTGATGGCCTTTGCAGCCACGTGGACGGAGCTCGCAACCGTCACAGTGAAGGAAGTAGCTCAGACAAAAGACAAGCATCCTGTGACACCCCTTATACATGGAATCTAAAGAAAACATGGTACAAGTAAACTTAGTCGCAAAATAGAAAGGGGCCCATGGACGTAGAGAATGAACTTATGGTGACGGGGAAGCGAAAGCGGGGAGGAGGTAGTTCGCGAGTCTGGGCAGCCTCGTCTACACTGCTCTACTCTGAACGGACGCACACAGCATCCACCTCACAGCACACGGGCCCTGCTCAGCGTCACACAGCACTCTGCACGCAGGAAGGCGGCAGGAGGACGCAGACGTGCGTGTGCGGCTGAGCCCTCCCCGTTCATCTGAGACTGCCACAACGCCGTCAGTCACCGCTACTAGAACACAAAACCAACTTAAAACGGCTGCAGCACCGGATACTGAAAGACATCTGTCCAGGAGCCAGACGCCATCACCAAAGCTACCGAGTGCCTGACGCACATGAGCCTGGTGCACCTGGCTGTCCAGGCTGAGCCGAGCTTCCGAGGGGCAGCAGGGGCTGCACAGCCACCCCAGCTCTCGGGCGTGTCCTTCGCCGCGACACTCAGAACGAACGGCAGCTGAGGCCGGAGGGGGCAGGCGGACCTTACCTGGGTTGGCCTGAATCCTCGCTGCCTTTGGGGAAGGCCTGGTGGGGAGCTCTGCCTTCTTTCCAGGAGGTTCAGTGCCCTGCTGTGGCTTGGTCCCTGCTCCCCTCCAGCTACAGGGAGAGAAACGTGAATGCTCAGAGCAGGGACAGATGTGTGGATGCCCCAAGGCTGCCACCGAGCTCAGGCTCAAACCCGCACGCTCCCCAGGGGACCGTGAATGCACAAGTCACAGACACCCTATTCTGCGAGGGCGCACGGTGTGAAACACAGGAAAACACTTGTTAGCACTTTGTCAAAAAAAAACCAGAAAACACTAGTTCCCACAATCAGACCATCTCTGATACTCCCGGTACCTGAGGCCGTCTCTCTGCGCCTCTGCTCCCCAGCCAGCCTCGCCCACCACCTCTGCCCTCCTCTGGGCCCGGTCCTGCCTCCTCTCCTGGGGGTCTCCATCGGGCGCTCTAATCTGCAGGTTGGGGGGTCCTCGTCGGAAATGCCTTTGGGGCTTCTGGACAGAGACAAGAGTCACTCGTACAATGATTCCATCCCGCTTCTAGGACGCAGCCCGTCCCCAGTCAGACCTGGAGCCACACAGGGAGCGCTGTGCACTGGCTGAGCAGCTGCCGTTTCCTAGAGGAAATGCTTTCCACTTTTCATACGATGCGCAGCTCTGGGAGGAGCCCCTTTCTCGTCAGCTCCTGGCTCTGACTCCCTGATGGAGGCTCTGCCGATGGGCGAGTGTAGCCCTGGAGAGTCAGTTAAGCCCCTGGCCAGACCGTGTCTGGGAGTCAGACCCTAAGGGTAGCAGGGCAGGGATAAACCACCCCAGCCCCGCTGATGGAGCCACAGAGAACACTGCCCAGGCCTGCGCCCGGGACTCCCCCCTCAGCCTCGGAAGGCTGCGGCAGAGGCGGCCGGTCAGCGACAGAGCGCCGTGGAGCCCGCGCTCCTCCTGGCGCCAGCGCCCAGCAGCGGCTGAGACAGCAACTCCTCCAGCTCCCAAGGACACAGACTCGTGAATGGAAAGGCCTCTGGCTGCAGCACCCATGGACACCTTGGGGGAGGATCCGTGAAGACACCCCCTTCCAAGATCCAAACCCCACCGAGCCGGGCCCCCAGGTCACGAGTAGGTGCAGCTGAAACAAAGCTCCATGGATGAAGCAGGTCTCGGGACGAGCGCCGGCATCGGACTGAGAGGAGGTGCCAGCAACCTCAGGATGCGCAGGGGCCCGGAGACCCGCTCCACAGGAGACGTGGATGTCCACGCCTTCATCCCAGCCCCTCCTGGACCCCCGAGTCCAGGTCATGGATGCTGAGGTGTGGAAACGTGTCTCTCAGAGGAGAGACAGCCACATTCTGCTGTCACATGACCGTGAAGTCAACACACAAGAGTGGCCACAGAAGTGACAGAAGGAATGCTCTTGGCTCTAAAGGGAGAAACCGGCTCTCTCACACACAGACCTTCCAGAGAGACAGGGTGAGAGCAGGCACCCTGTGCGGCTTGAGGCCGGCATCAGCCCCAGAGCCTCTCCTTGGGGGCGCCTGGGCCCACTTGGACACCCCAACCCACAGGAGCGTGCACCTGGCACAGAGCACCCTGGGCGCTCAGAGGCCGGCCGCTCTCCTGGGCTGGGACCTGCCCTGGCTCTGGCTGACCCCACGCCCTCTAGTCTCCACGTGCTCCCCCGCTCCCGCTCGCCCCCCTGGACGGCTCGGGGCCCCGCAGGACGCGGCCTCACCCCTGCCCCCACCCCTTCTGGACGGCAGGCACCACGCACCTGCCAACTCCCAGTCCTCCCTGCTGACCCCACTGTGATGCGGAGGCCCCAGCACCTCCGTCTGGGCAGGTCCAGAGTGGAGCCCCCGCCTGACCGCCCCCGGCCAGTAGCTCCCAGAGAAAAGGGCCGATCTCTCTCACCTCCCAAGGACCCGGAGCGCCAGACGGGCCAAGAGGACGGAGGACAGAATGGCCCTCCTCCTCTCTCCGCGTCTCCTCCGTCCCCCCAGCCCAGAGCAAGGAGGCTCAGGTGAAAACCTCAGACACATGGCAGGAAGCAGAATTCTTCCAAGTCCCTCTCAAACAGCCCACGCTGTGCTGAAGCGCCTCTGGCCTGGACCCCAGTTGCGACTCCACCTTCAGTTTACTCCAAGTACCTGAGGCGACAGCCCCGCCACGGCCTCCGGGTTCTCAGCTGCTTTCTGAGGAGCTGGCAAGACGGGTGGATTTGCTGGTCTCATCTGCCCTGCTGCTGCCGACCTGCTGTCCACAGCTAAACAGGAGAATCTATTTTATCTCAAATACGCCTCAAGGCCCAGAGGAGAGTCAAAGGACACTGGAAACAGCACCTACACAGCCAGCCCTCCTGGAAAAGGACAGGCTGGGACCTCCGCAAAGGGCAGGTCAAGGAATTCCAGAGTGGCCACAGGCAAGGAAACCCTGCCCATAGCTCCCGGCAGCTTCTGTCTTTATCCCCACCCACAACCCACACACTTGGCCTTTATCTTTTCCACTTCAAGGAGGCCCATGGTGGCACACGGGCCATTCACGGCCATTCACGGGAGCGACCCGTGGGGGCTCTGCAGCTTTCCCCCTCCAAGGAGCCTTGCGCAGAACCCAGGAGGGAGCTGCCCCTCCTGCCGGCACCTGCGCTTCCTTCCCAGCACTGCGGTGCATGTTAGGAAGCGCCTGCAGCGCAGCACGTGCAGACTCTGCCTGTACCCTCGGACCTGGATCTCGGTGTGAGAGGGCCGGGCCGACAGGCCGCTTCTCACAGCAGATGTCTGGGAAACAGTCACACACCGCAGATTAACAGCCACCTTATAGCGGGGCGCTGGGAACATTCTAGGCTTCTCCTTGTCTCACTTCCTGCCAATGCGTTGAAGTCTAGGCCTCCTGCCGCTGCCAGATCGCTGTGCCACCCCTTAGTCAGCCCTCAGGACGCCCGAGGATCATGCAAGCTGGTACCTGTCCACTCGTCGGCCACGTGGACATAGGACAAGAGGCCGAAGAGCATCACGACCACCAGCAGGAAGAGGACCACCGTCCGCTGTAACCTTGACAGCTGCTTCCATTTCTGAGGGACAGACAACGGCTATTTTACTGAAAGGAGCACACGGAGCACTCTCTCCCGCCGTGTCAGACTCCGGGAGGATGAGGAGCAATTCCCGAGGCCCAGCGTGGGGCTCTGCTGCTTCTGAACCGGGGACGTTTCTTCCAAGCGGGGGCCGCAGGCTGGAGCGGTACTGCAGCCGACACCCGCGCGGGCTTCGTGGGTGCCAGTGACTCGCAGCGTCCCACTCCGTTGGAAGCCCATGGACTGTAGCCCGCCAGGCGCCTGTGTCCATGCGATTGCCCGGCAAGCACACTGGAGAGGGGAGGCACCTCCTCCTCCAGGGGGTCTCCCCGACCCAGGGATGGAACCCGCGTCTCCTCTCGACAGGCGGGTTCTTTACCGCCGAGCCACCTGTGAAGCCCCAGCGGTCGGCGCTGGAGAAGGGAAACCCACGCAGACCCCGTCGGTGCCCACAGTGGCCGCCGAGAGGGACCCGCAGCCCTCCTCGCCTGGGCCCCGCGAGGCCGGCCGCAGTCGCGCCCGGTCCCCAGACCCCAGCCCGGGGAAGCGCCGACCCGGCCGCCGGCCCGCCCCTCACCCGCCAGCAGGAGCGACGCCTCAGGCCCTGGCCGCCACCGTAGCTCCGGCCGGGGCTCAGCGTCACCGAGATGAAGTCCCGACGCGCCGGCGCCGGCGGCGGGTACATGACGGCCGCGGGGGCCCGAAGGGCCTCGCCTTCCGGCGGCGTCAGGAAGCCCTGCTTCGAGCCGGGCTGAGAGACCAGTCGGTCCGAGTCGGGTGTCCGGCCATAGCGGCGCCGTCAACTCCCCGCCCATCGCGCCGCGCCGCCAATGCGCCTCTGCCGCGCCTCCGCAGCCCCACCGCGCCTGCGTCCGTCGTCGCGGCTGCGCTGAAGGCAGGCTCGGTCCTACGCCCCCTGCGTCTGCTCGTGCGCGGTGACGTCACGCGCACACGGCCGCGCCTGCGCGCAGCTCACCGCCGTGGCTGTCCCGCTCTGGGACAGGCTTCCCGAGGGGTTCAGGGCCGCTGGGCCGTCCTGCGCCCTCGCGCGGCTCCCCCGGGGCCTGTGGGCATTGAGGATCAGCCAGGGCTTCTCACGGCAGTGCTGACCGCGAGCAGGTGTCCCCTGCTCCACCACGTCAGCCGGGAGCCCCTGAGCTGCGGACCCCAGGGCTGGACCCTGCCCCCCCCCCCCCCCACGGGTTGGATTTGACCCAGTTGGGGCCCGGCCCGGCTGGGTGGGCGGGATGACGCGGGGCCCGCTACGGAGTTAGAAGCCCGGGGGTTTTCATCCATCGGACCTGTCAACCGTAAAAGTAGCCAGCTGTTTGGTCAGCAAACTGAGTTTGTTCGGGCATGGCAAAGGGTTTGCAGCTAAGAAGGTGCACCTGTAGCAAATAATAGCCATATCGAGACCAAGGAGAGGAATATTACTTTTGTTGGTGTTTTCCAAGATCTGGCGGCCTAAGTATCGATGCTGAGTTTGATCAAATGCAGCTTTTTCACGGAGACTTTATGTCCCTGTAAAACAGAACAGTTTTAACAGATTGCTGATGGCTTCCTGTGAAGAGGTTTGAGACCAGAATAGTAAGTCGTCCCAATGCTGTAATAGCGTGGAGCCTGCAGGAAACCTTGTATCGTCCAAATCAGCCTGTAAGTCTTGTGAAAGGAAGGAATTTCAGTGAAACCTCGGGGCATTCATGTCCAGATGCGTTGTTGTCCTTCCCAAGTGGAATCTGAGAGGTCTTGGCTAGTCTTAGCTGGAATGCAGGCACACCTCGTGTTAGCATACTTTCCCTTATCACACTTTGTGCATACTATGTCTTTCAAATTGAAGGTTTGTGGCAACCCTGCATTGAGCAAGTTTATGGGCACCATTTCTCCAACAGCATTTGCTCACTTCCTGTCTCTGTCACATTTGGTGATTCTTGCAACTTCTCAGACATTTTTGTCACTTATTACATGTGTTATGGTGATCTGTGGCCAGTGATTTTCGATGTTACTTTTAAAATAACTTGTTAATGGTGAGCAGTTTTTTGCAATAAGTATTTTTTAATGAAGTGCATCCGTGTTTTTTTAGACACAATGCTTTTGCATGTTTAGTAAACTACAGAAGAGTGTAAAGAACTTTGTGCACTGGGACCAAAAGGTCGCGTGACTCGCTTTGCTGTGAGGTTCCTTGTTTTGCAGTGGTCCTGAATGAGACCCACAGTATCCTGAGGGTGCACCTGTGCTAAGGAACACACAACATAACTACAGTGAAAATTGCTGCTTTCAGCAGGAGTGCTTGTAGAGGGTGGGGATTAAGAGCCAGAGGGTGCTGAGGGGCAGCAGCGTTGATTATGGCCTGCAGGCCCTGGACAGACCTCCATCCTCAGCCACTGGGCTTTCTCACAGGTTGTTTAGCAGTGTGCACGGGGTGGGGAGGCCCTGAGCCCTGGAACCCTGTCACAGGCTTTAAACCTGGAGGGGCTTCTCTACTTAAGGCTGTTGGTTCGTTCTGGGGAGAGGATTCAAGGGACTTAAGTTTGAGTCTTGACCAGAAGAGCTGTGGGTTTTGTTACTATCAGCTGGAGATGTTGCCCATAAGGAGGGTGGTAGCTGATTCAATAGCAACAAATAGGTCAGTGTCTCCAGAAACAGCCCAGGACTGTGAGGCAAAGCAAAGCAAAGCCGGTGAACAGTCAGTCCACTTTGTTGGCCGTTTTGTTACTGTGAATTCCTAGAATTCTTCCCCTTTTGGGAGAAAGAAATTCCAGCGTGGTATTTTCTAGGATGTCTTGGCCTAATGAATGGAGGTGGAAGAATTGAGGAGAGGGAGTGGTGCATATCTCGGGGGGCTTAAGCAAAAAGAAACAGGTTCAGAGACACGAGGTTCATCAGGGACCACCACCATTTGGACCACTTTAGTTTTCCAAGACAGGGGCTACTTTACCACAGTTGAGCTGAGTGTGGTAAGACATTCATTCCCAAACTGGAAACTTGTTTCTCTGAGCTGATGATGAACAGGGTTTGGAAAGAGCCTCGTCACTGGGGGCTAGGAGGGCGCTGGAAAGGCTGATTAGAGCCTGACGGCACTTGAAGTACTTAAGCTTGCCACAATCTCTTTCCAGTGTCCTGGCTTTTTGCAACGCTAGCAGAAACTAAAAGGGTTTGTGTAGGGACCATTATTCACTGGAGTTGAAGGTTAAGGATTTGAGAGGCCGCTCCTGGTTGAAGGACTTCCCTGGGGGCTCAGAGGTTAAAGCGTCTGCCTCTAATGCAGGAGACCTGGGTTCAATCCCTGGGTCGGGAAGATCCCCTGGAGCGGGCAATGGCAACCCACTCCAGTACTATTGCCTGGAGAATCCCATGGACAGAGGAGCCTGGTGGGCTACAGTCCATGGGGTCGCAAAGAGTCAGAAAGGACTGAGCGACTTAACTTTCACTTCTTTGGTTGAAGGCTGCTGCTGCTGCTGCTGCTAAGTCGTGTCCAACTCTCTGTGACCCCATAGACGACAGCCCACCAGGCTTCCCCATCCCTGGGATTCTCCAGGCAAGAACACTGGAGTGGGTTGCCATTTCCTTCTCCAATGCATGAAAGTGAAAAGTGAAAGTGAAGTCGCTCAATCGTGTCCGACTCTTAGTGACCTCATGGACTGCAGCCTACCAGGCTCCTCCGTCCATGGGATTTTCCAGGCAATAGTACTGGAGTGGGTTGCCATTACCTTCTCTGTTTAGCTAAATCTGGAGTAGACACGGTTTCCTGTTTGATCCCAGTCCTTTGAACTAAAAGGGAAGGATCTCCTTTCAGCCAATTAATGAACACAGAGCTAAAGGCTACCTCAGAGAATCTGTTATGAAACCAAACTCAGGTCCACTTTCCCACACACTATAAAGTCAGTCTCCTGATAGCAGCATCAGCCTGTGGGCTCTCGTTCCCGCAGGGCCAGCAGGCCGCAGCCCCTGGACAGACGCAGACCTGGGACACCCAGTGCTGCTCCCGCCACACTCGCTGGTCAGACAGCGCGCTCGCCAGGCTGGGCTGGATCACAGCACCTTGTGTTGACTGGAAATCCCTGCATTCTGGGAAAAATGAGTTTGTCCATCTTTCAAAACTCAATTGCTTCAATTAGCAGCTGTCTGGGTGAGAGATGATGGGGGCACGTGGCTCCTAAGGAAGCAGGAGGGAGGTGCTTGTAGCCATGAGACCCCCGACCCACAGGGAGCCTCACCCTGGAGAGAGGACTCAGCACGACCAGGGTCTCCTGGTCACGGAGTCCTCGAATCGCAGAAGGACAGACGTTGCAGGAGACGGCGAGGTGTACCCGGGACCTCTCTGCGCTGAGCGAAACCTCACGTGAAGGTGTAATTATTTGAAAATAAAAAGGCTTTGTGAAAGCAAGCTGATTTAATAGTTTACCCAACGAACTCGACTTGGGAAAGAGGCTGCCCCGTCGTGGCAGTGAGGAGCCCCTGGGCCGGGCGGGACCCTCAACCTCGGCCTCCTCCTTGGTGACCCTCGTCTGCCCCAGGCCCTCTGCTGGCCTGTGGAGCAGCTGGGAGAAGGCAAGTAAGGCACAGGTTAGAGCCTGGATGGAGGCACAGCCCTGGGCCTGGCCCTGACCCCGCCGGCACACCCGGGGCAGGAGGCTCACTGCCACTGAAGCCCCCGGGACAGCACCCTTCCTGGGGGAGACGGCCCGGCCGCACATGGGCTGGAGGAGCGAGGAGGGGTGGGGCGGGCCTGGCCACTTAGGAGGCTCTTCACAGGAGGAGGGGGCAGGCGCCCTGTGCTGCTCTCCAGGCGGGAAGCGGGCAGGGCCCGGGCAGCCAAGCCCGTGGAGAGAGACCAGAGGCAGCCGGCTTCTCCCCACCTTGACCAGGCTGAGGGTGTGCAGTGAGGGGCTGTGCCCACCCCTCCCTAGGTGGGGCGGTAAGGAGTATGGGCACCGTGTTGTCAGAAGCTCCCTGTAGGCTTGGGGCAGGGGCCGGGGGGGGCCCTCCACGGGTCCCACTGTTTTCTGGGGGCTGAGGCTTTGGACGGAACTCGAGAGAACTCTGCCAGGCGTGCAGACCAAGCTTCCCGGAGAGCCAGCTCCGGACCTGCTGTGGGCCACAGCCGGGCAGGGAAGGGGCGCCTGGCTGTGACCCCCAGGCTCAGCTGTCCCTCCCAACACGGAGCCCTGCAGACACTGTCGTCGCCTCGTCGCTGCAGAAAAGCGCAGCGTGGCTACTCCTGCTCCCGCCAGGCGGGTCTGCGGGCGCACAGAAGCCCCCTCAGCTCAGACAGGCCTGTGCGCCCGTCAGCACCTGCCGCACCCGCCTGGGCCCCACCCCAGTCCTCCGAGTCCCTCTGCCTCCAGCCTGGACGCCACTGCAGGAATGAAGCCAGAGCACCCCCAGGGACCCTGCGGTCCCTGGGGTCCCCCGGGGTCACCTGGCTCCCAGGGCCCTGGTGGCGGGAGGCCTCCCACCCCTGTGGAAGAAGCCTGCTTCGTTCTGTGCTCCCCAGTCTGCAGCCGGAATCGCAGAGCAGCTCTCCTGCCTGGAGCCCAGGTGGGGCTGCGTCCTGAGTCTTGGGCCCCAGGGTTGGCAGGGGTCAGGGCCGCAGCTCCCTGGCCATGGCCTCGTCCAGGATGAGTGGGGGCCGGAACTCGCGGCCTCGCAGGTACTCCTCCAGCCCCTGGAGACAAGCAGGTCGTGATGACCAGATCCCACCTCCTGGTCCACTGGGTGAGGCCCCAGGTCAGCCCAGAGCCAGTGAGAGGCAGGGCCAGAGAGGTTTCTAGGAGCGAGGGCTGGATGCCACCTCGAGCTCCCGGGCCCGTGCAGCCCTCCCACAGGGCTGGCCAGAACTGCCCACAGGAGGCAGAGCGGGCTGTCCTCCCACTGAGAGGCTCCCACTGGCCCAAACCCCAGGCTCAGATGGACCTGCTTTGCCTTCCCCAACCCCTCCAGGCTTCTGACAGCTCGCTGCACCCCAGATCTTGGACAGTCCTCTGCCACTGAGGGACCACTGACCCTGCCAGTTGACCGTGGCAGAGCTGTGACTTCCCAGCCAAGCATCCAGCTCAACCTGCCCCGTCCAACCCCGCCACCCCAACCCCAGCGGAGCCCCCGCTGGCCGGTCGGCTCTCACCTCTCCAGCGTATGACACCAAGGGTGAGATCTCACAGATGGCTGGAGGCTCTGCGCTGCCAGGCAGGCTGGGGAGTGCACTTGTCAGGATCAGTTCAGGGTCCTGTCCCAGCGCCCTCCCTGGCCCCACCCACCAGGGAGCCAGCCGGCCCCTGCCCACCAGGCGGACCATCCCCCACACCCGCAGCCCTCCTCCAGGCAATCTCCTCTTCCTCTGAACACCCAGCCCCGGACACCACCCCAGAACGACAGGCCCTGACTTGGTCTGGAAAACGCTCCTTGCCCTCTGCAGGCATCTCACAGCCTGGATAGCCAGATTCAGGAGGTGGCTGTGGGCATCGGGGTGGAACCTAAGTTCCTATTCTTTCCCCACCCTGGAAAGTGACCTGCCTGCTGCTTTCTGGGTGCCCCGCCTGGGAAGATGCGGCCCTCACGTCCCTGGGGCCCTGAGCAGACCTCGAGGACCGGGCACACGGCCACCTGCATTCAGCGTGGTGCCAGGGCAGAAGCCCCCACCCCAGCTCAGCAGCCATGCCAGCAGGGCCCTGGGGTGGGGCTTGGGCTGTGACACCCTGACATCACTGTCCTTCGGGCCACACCCCACTGCCCACACTCACCTGGGCTGCTCGGGGAGCTGGGCCCCGTGCTCGTCCAGGAAGCGGGCGCCCGCCCGCAGGGCCCACCGGCAGTGCTGGGCGAGCAGGGCCCGCCGGGACGTGGAGGGGTTGTCCCTGTCGGCTGAGTCAGCGTTCTTGAGTGGCGAGAACTCCTCCTCCCGCAGCACCTGGAAGGCCACGAAGTTCCTGGGGGGGCAGAGGAGACAGCTGCAGACCCGACGTGCTGGCCCAGATGCCCTGGGCCCTGGCAGCTGAAAGCCAGGCCGGAGCGACACCGACTACGTGGGGGGTCTGTTCTCTGGGCCCCCGGGCACGCGTGAGTCTTTGTTTCAAGTCCCCGGAGCTATCTTTGGTCCTCTCTTCCCTCCCCTTCCCACCAGCCTGACCCCCAGAACCTGGGACCCCAGGTGGGGGCCACCTACCCTGGCAGCTCCAGCTACATCCCCTAGAAACAGCTTTAGGGCCCCGGGCCAGGACAGAGGGAGACTCAAGAGGAAGCACAGGTGTCCCTGCAAGTCCACAACCCCGAGGGCTCCGACTGCTCTAGACGTGCCCTCCGCTCCTGCCCCAGGGACTGCTTCCTCTGGGCTTCTCGCACCAAAACCAGCCTGCAGCCCCCCAGCCCCCCTGCAAAGAGGCACGGCCTCCATTGCCCTGCCTGTTGGGCCTCAGAACTACCACAAGATGGGGGTGGAGGGCAGGAACAAAGACGGCTTCTGCACTGACTTGGCAAACGGGAGCACGTCAAACACGAACTTCTCCATCTTGATCCCGTTTGGCTGCAGCGGCTTTACTGGGTTCCCGTGCTCATCCACACAGGGGACCTTCTTCACAGCCACGTGTGGCTGCAGCAGGGGCTCGAGCTCCCTGGGGACGCGAGGCCAACAGGAGGTAAAACGCGGTTCAGATGGGACACCTCGGGGCCCCAGCCTGCCTCCCACACGCCTGGCCAGGTGGGGCAACTGGACAGACGGACACAACGGACACAGGGCGGTGAGAGCCCAGCTGAGCCCTGTCTCTGCAGAGCCAGAGAGCTGGCCACCATCGACCTCACCCCTGACCAGCACAGTGGCAGCGGCAAGCCCCGGGGTGGGTGGTACCTGCCAGCACAGCCTCTCTACAGGAGGGCCAGGCCCACTCGGCCGCACCAGCTGCCGAGCTCTCTGGTGCCTCCAGCTTGTTTAAACTCAAGAGCCATTCTGCACTGCAACCCACAGAAGGTCAGGTCTGCCCCCAGGCCCTGCAGCCAGGCTGGCCGGGAAGCCGCCTGCCACGCACACCTGGTGACCGTCCGGAGGAAGTCTCGGGTGAAGAAGTGGTTGCAGATGTTGCCTGCGTTGTACAGCAGGCCCCCACCTGGCGCGCGCAGCTGCGCCACCTCGGGGCTGATCTCGCTGTACTCCACCACCTGGGGGACGCCGTCCACCTGGCACACCACGCCCACTGGCTCCTCAGGGTACGCCTTCTCCACCACCTGCAGCCGCGACAGGACGGATAGATGGCTGGCTGGGGCGGGACCGGGCAGGCGGGGACGCGGGGCGGGGCGGGGCTGGGAGGAGGAGGCGGGGCCAGGGGCGGGAGGAGGGCGGAGCTGGAGGAGGAGGCGGGGTCGGGGCGGGGCGGGGCGGGATGAGGGCGGAGCTGGAGGAGGAGGCGGGGTCCGGGCGGGGTGAGGCGCGCGCCGGCTCACCTTGGCTCCACAGTCGGCGCCCCGCAGCACGCAGAAGCCTATGAAGAGCGGGTCGGCCAGCCGCACCAGGATGTTGTCCACACAGTACACGTGCACGAACTCCACTCCTCGCCGCTCCATGTCCTCTAGGATCTGGTGGTCCTCCAGCGCGCTGTACAGGCCCCCATTGCCATCTGCCGACGGAGGAGAAAGGGCCTTGCAAAGGCTCTGGCCGGCCTCTAGTTGATGGTGTGCTAGAGACAGGGGAGGCCCCTCGGGGCTGGACCTTGCGCCTAAGGGCGCGCTCTATCGCTATCCAAGTAGCCCTGTGGCTGTTCCACGTGACAGATGGGAATCAAGGCCCAGAGAAGGGAGGCCCCTTGCTCAGGACTACACAGCCTCTGGGCAGCATATTCTGGCCTCTGTCCCAGGCCTCTTGACCCCGACCTAGCTCCACATTCTCGGCCCTCCTCCATATTCAGACCCTTCCTGCCTCAGAGACGGGCGTACCTGGTGCCATGGCGACCTTGTCTTTCCTCTCCAGGATGGCCCTGCCATCGAAGGACACAGCAGGCAGCATGCGCTGTTCAAACATGATCACGTTGTTGGGATCCAAGTGGAAAAAGTCATGCTCCTTGAAGAACTTGGCTGTGGGCTCCAGCGTGAACTCACTGGTCATGATGTACCTGCAAGGGAGGCAAGGCTGAGCCAGCCTTGCAGAGGGCCTGGTCCCCCTGGCAGATGGGACTGGCAGGCCTCCCTCTGGGTGGGCGCTGGGCTGTGACTGGGGCTGTGCTGGGGTTCAAGTCCTGGTGCGGAGCAGGACTGGGGCGACACAAGGTGGGGGAGGGGGAACCACTCAGGGGCCAAGGGCATGCAGGCGGGCGCACCAGGGCACAGAGCAGCGGGTCCCGTAGCGCTCGCCGGCCAACTGCTCCACCCGCCGAATCCTTTCTGCCTGCAGTTGGTACAGGGTCTTCTGGCTGGGCAGCCCCACCTGATACATGCCCTTGGGGTAGGTCACGCCCAGGCGGGTGCCCTGCCCACCAGCCAGCAACAGCACAGCCACCTTGTTCAGGGCGATCTGATGGAAACCTGGAGGCAGGGGGCACCATGAGGGGGTTCCGGAAACCCACCACACAACCACCTCTTCATTTTAGCGCAAACCAAACTTGAGCCTGGGGCTGCGAGCCACAGCGCATAACTTTCCAGATGACACTCTGACCTGGGCCGGGGCCTCACCGACCCTGCCGAGGTTGTGACCACGCCCTCCTGGGTCCTTCAGAGGAAACACCCCGCGGGCCTGTTCGGAACCGCCGGCGGGGACCCGGGGCAGACACCACTCCAAGAGCAACAGCCTCAGCTACGGGCCAAGAGGCAAGGAGCACAACTCGCCAACGCTGCTGTGAAACGGAGCCTGTGCAGGTGTCCAGGGGTCCCCTACTGTCAGTAAGTGGCAGCTGGCCATCCAGGGGCGCCCAGCACAAAGCACGCCCCCAGGGAATTCGGCCCCAGAACCAACCCGAGCCGGTACGTGTGAGAAGGCAGGCGATTTCACGAAGAAGGCAAACTGAGCTCCAAGCTCCGCTTCCCCGCGCGCCCCGCTCGGCCCGCTCCGTGGGCGTGGCCCCTTCCGGCCGCCCGCGGCGCCCGCCGCCGGGACCCCCGCCGCCTACCTTCCTCCTCCCAGAGCCGCCGGGTCTGGGGGTCACCCTCGCTCGCGCTGCCCACGCGCTCAGGAGGCAGGGGCTGCAGGCGCGCAGCCAGGTCGGGCGGCGGGCCCGGGGGGCGCGCGCGGGCAGCAGCCGCGCGCTGGCAGTGCTGGCGCAGCGCCTCGGGCTCCAGGGCCTCGAGTTGGGCCAGCAGCGCGGCGCGGGGCTCCGGCGCCAGCTCGGCGCAGAAGCGCAGGAGGTGCTCCTGGCTGGCGCGCTGCAGCCGAGCGCGCAGGTCCGCCTCCGAGGCCATGTTGCCGCCGCCGGCCGCGCTGGCGCTTGTGACCCGCGCTCTCCGGCCGGTGTCACGGGACCCTGCGGGCGGCCCGGACTCCAGCCGGGCGGGCCAGGGCGCCCCGCCTTGACCCCGCCCCGCCCCGGCCCGGCTGGGTCGCAGACCCCTGCCCACTCCGCCTCTCTTCCGCCCCCGCTCCGCCCCTCCACTATTCAGCCCCGCCCCTGCCCGCGCTGGCGCTGGAGGGCGGGCTTCACTTTTAGTTCACCTCCTAGCCCACAGTCCCCTGGGGAGGCCAGGGTCCGTCCCTGCCAGGGGCCATGTTTGCATCTACCAGGACCCCTGGCGCCAGGGACCACAGTCCGGGGGCTCAGGGCTCAGGGCCAGCAGACTGAGGGCTGGGCGGGGGCGGACTGAGCCAGATCTCCAGCAGGGCCCCCCAGAAGGCCAACCCTCCTGCCTGTGGGCCCCCTCCTTCTCATTCCTCCTCCTTCCCATTGCCGTGTGACCGGAAGCACGCAGGGGCTGCCCCTGGCCCTGGCTTTTTACTTGAACCATCAGGTTTTAAACCTCTTGCTGTTTACAGCTTCCTTGGTGAAAAATATGAAAAGAGTAGCTTCAGGCACTAGAGGACAAAATTTTCTTTTAGAAACTAGTTTCATTAAGTCTAAAAGTCATACGTACCCATGGTTAAAACAAGTTAAAATTGTGCTTTAGGACCCGATATGAAAAGATCTCTGGGACTTCCCTGGTGGTGCAGAGACTAAGACTCTTATCTCCTGATGCAGGGAGGTTGAGTTCAATCCCTGGGCAGGGAACTAAGATCCCACAGGCTCCAATTAAAGATCCCAGATTGTTGTTGTTTTGTTCAGTCATCAGTCGAGTCTGTCAGTGACCCCACGGACTGCAGCACGCTAGGCTCCTCTGTCCACCACTATCTCCTGGAGTTTGCTCAAATTCACCTCCATTGAGTCCATGATACTATCCAACCATCTCATCCTCTGCCACCATATTCTCCTCCTGCCTTCCATCTTTCCTAGCATCAGGGTCTTTTCCAATGAGTTGGCCAAAGTATTGGAGATTCAGCTTCAGCGTCAGTCCTTTCCATGAATATTCAGGGTTGATTTCCTTTAGGATGGACTGGTTTGATCTCCTTGCAGTCGAAGGGACTCTTAACAGCCTTCTCCAACACCACAGTTTGAAAGCATCATTTTTTTCTGCTCTCAACCTTCTTTATGGTCCAACTCTCACATCCATACATGACTATTATCGCTTTGATTGTATGGACCTTTGTCAGCAAAGTGATGTCTCTGCTTTTTAATACGCTGTCTAGGTTTGTCATAGCTTTCCTTCCAAGGAGCAAGCATCTTTTAATTTCATGGCTGCAGTCACCATCCCCAATGATTTTGGAGTCCAAGAAAAGAAAATCTGTCACGGCTTCCACTTTTCCCCTTCTATTTGCCATGAAGTGATGGGACTGGATGCCATGGCCTTAGTTGTTGTTGCTGTTTTTTAATGTTGAGTTTTATGCCAGCTTTTTCACTCTCCTCTTTCACCTTCATCAAGAGGCTCTTTAGTTTCTCTTCACTTTCTGCCATTAGCATGGTATCATCCACATATCTGAGGTTGTTGATTTCTCCTGGCAACCTTGATTCCAGCTTGTGATTCATCCAGTCCAGCACTTCCCATGATGTACTCTGCATTTAAGTTAAATAAGCAGGGTGACAATATATATATAGCCTTGCTGTATTCCTTTCCCAATTTTGAATCAGTCAGTTGTTCCATGTCCCATTCTAACTGTTGCGTCTTCCTTTTCTTTTATTTTAAATAATTTTATTTATTTACTTTTGGGTATGCTGGGTCTTTATTGCTGCACGGGCTTTTCTCTAGGTTCAGAAGGCGGGGTCCACTTTTCAGTTGCCACGCATGAGCTTCTCGTTGTGGCGGCTTTTCTTGCAGAGCACGGGCTTTAGGGCGCTTGGGCTTCAATAGTTGCAGCTTCCAGGCTCTGGGGCTCAGGCTCAGTAGTCGTGGTGCACAAGCTTAGTGGCCCTGCAGCATGTGGGATCTTCACAGAGCAGGGATGGAACCAGAGTCTCCTGTATTGGCAGCCCGATTCTTTACCACTGGGCCATCAAGGAAGCCCTAACTGTTGCTTCTTGACCTGCATACACGTTTCTGAGGATACAAGTAAGGTGTTTTGGTATGCCCATCTCTTTAAGAATGTTCCACAATTTGTTGTGATCCACACAAAGGCTTTAGCACAGTCAATGAAACACAAGTAGATGTTTTTCTGAAATTTCCTTGCTTTCTCCATGATCAAATGAATGCTGGTAATTTGATCTCTGGTTCCTCTGCCTCTTCGAAATGCAGCTTATACATCTGGAAGTTCTCGGTTCACATACTGCTGACATCTAGTTTGAAGGATTTTACCTGGCTAGCATGTGAGATGAGTGCAATTGTGTGGTAGTTTGAACATTCTTCGGCATTGCCCTTCTTTGAGACTGGAATAAACACTTACCTTTTCCAGTCCTGTGGCCACTCCTGAGTTTTCCAAATTTGCTGACATATTGAGTGCAGCATGCTAACAGCATCATCTTTTAGGACTTGAAATATCTCAGCTGGAATTCCATCACCTCCACTAGCTTTATTCATGGTGATGCTTCTGAAGTCCCATTTGACTTCACACTCCAGGGTGTCTAGCTCTAGGGAAGTGAGCACGCCATCATGGTTTTCCAGCTTACAGTTCTTCAGTGTATTCTTGCCACTTCTTAATCTTTCCTGCTTCTCTTAGGTACTTACTATTTTTGTCCTTTACTGTGGCCATCCTTGCATGAAATGTTTTCCTGCCATCTCCAGTTTTATTGAAGACATCTTTAGTCTTTCCCAATTTGTTGTTTTCCTCTATTTCTTTGCATTGTTCATTTAAGAAGGCCTTCTTATCTCTCCTTGCTCTTCTCTGGAACTCTGCATTCAGTTGGGTATATTTTTCCCTTTCTCCCTTGCCTTTCACTTCTCTTCTTTCCTCAACTATTTGTAAAGCCGCCTCAGACAACCACTTTGCCTTCTTGCATTTCTTTTTCTTTGGGGATGGTTTTGGTCACTGCCTCCTGTACCATCCCACATGCCACAACGAAAGATCCTGCGTGCCGCAACTAAGACCTGGTGGAAGGGAGACAAAGAAAGAAAGAAAGAAAAGAAAAACCTCCTCCAGCCTGTCCCGCGAACGCCTGTTAAGGCGCGAGCCCCACCCCTTCCAAGTGCCCTTCCTGGGTTAGGAGGCAGAGCTTAACAGCCTCTCGGGGGTCCCCTGCGCTTGCTCGGGACCTGAAAGACGTGTGCCTGCCTCAGGGCCTTTGCACCTGAATGGCTTGTTTTCAGAAAGTTGGAGGACTTCCTGCTCCACTTTGCCAGATCTCTGCTCACAAGTCACACTTGGGGAGACCCTTCTATCCTTTTCTGTCCCTCCTTGCCTTTATGCACCCTCCCCTGCCTGGCTTCCCCGTGGGAACTGAACCCCCTGAGAGCTGGATGTTGTCTGGTTCACTGCTGTGGGCCATCACGTGACCCATGACCAGCACGCAGTGGACACTCAGCCAATGCGTGTTAACGGAACGATCGTGTTGGGCCCCAGGTCTAGCACAGGGACTGGGCCCGACGGCTGTGTGGGCGAACACGCTGCATGAGGGGCTGGTCCGCTCCATCAGTCTGTGGCCCTGAAGGGAGGTCTGTGGCAGGCACTCCAAGTGGACAGTGTGCGTGGGAGGTTGGGCCTCAGCTGAGGTCAGAAGGATTTGGACAATTGAGACCACGTAGCCGGAGGCACCTGAAGGGCCAAGAGTAGGGGGGCCAGCCCACCTGGGCAGAGGGGGCACTGACAAACGGGGGTACCTAGGAGGCACAGGTGGGTGACAGCTTCTTGGGCCACTTGCCAGGGGCGGCAGAGGACGGCATGGTCAGTGCCCCTGCCTGCTCCAAAGAGCTCCTGGCTGCCGCAGAGAAAATTACAACTAGGGTGGGTACCTCAAAAGTGTAAAGGATGCAGAGGATCTGCCTGGCCTGGGCCTCTGGGAAGCCTCCCCCATCCCCCACCAGGCTGACAGCCAACCTGACAGTTACAGGTGGGAAGGTGCTGGGCAGGTTGGAAAGCAGGAGGAAGCGATCAGAGTTCAGGATCAGAAAGACATGGGGACCACGCCTTAGTCCCACGACCAGAGCTGGCACTGACTCCAGCTTCTCCATGCCTTTCTCCAGTGCCTAGTGAGGGGCCATCGGAACACCCATGGACCAGGGGCCGGCAGGGCCCACCTTCCCCATGGCTCTAGAAGCCCTGAGGGGCCTTTGCTTCCTTGGCACAGTGGGCTCAGGCTCACAGGGGCCGTGGCCTAGCCTGGGTCCCGCTGGGCATGATGTCTGAGAGGCAGCAGCTTTGCTTGCTGCCAGACGCTGGCCTCCACACCCACCCTAACCCCACAGAGCTGCCCCCAGGCCGCCCCCTCCCACAGGCCTCGCCTTGGTTCAGCGTCCCACCCAAAGATGCTCTTTCCGCTGCAACCTCCAGGAAGGTTTCCACTGAGCACCACTGTGGACCAGAAGAGCACAGGGCTCAGCCAGGAGCACAGAGGAAGGGTGTTCCTGGTAGGAGAGCCCCCAAGTGCAAAGACTCAGAGGTAAAGGAACGCCAGTACCCTGAGCATAGGGGACTGGGGTGGGGGATGGTTGCTGGAAGCAGAGAACGAAGGGGAGATGAACTGCAGGACAAAAGACCTGAATGCCTCTGGGGACGTTGGCTGGTCCTGCCACTAAAGGGGAAGGCAGGGACAGACCAGTCTCCATGGGGTGACTCTAGGCTCACAGCTTTCTAGGTACCCCCCAAGTCCCTCACCATAAAAGAGTCCTCACGTTGAGGGATAACCCCAGGGGAGAAGTGGACCCAGGACACTCCCTGGCCAGGGCAGCTGCCCTTACAACAGCTTGAGACTCAAACCAGTGCCTGTGGCCCAAGGACACAGAGGCACAGGTAGGCAGGCCAGCCAGAGTGTGGAGCCCATCGCCGCATCAAGAGCCTGTCTGGAGGAGGTGGTCGTCAACTCTTTGTTCTTTTACCCCCCAAGGTGAACAGTCTTCTTCTAAAGCAGCAGATAATTCATCTGCTCTGCTCAGTGACAAAGTGGGGTATAAGTTACATGGAGAAGACCATCAGTGGAGGAAAGGGATCAGGGCAGGACCTCAGGGCAGGCTATGGGGAAGGCAGGGTCCCAAGCAGACAGTATCTCGGGTCCTTCCCTGATTTGGGGAAGGTCCCATCAGTGGGCCTGAGATGAGCCCCTCCCAGACTGACCAGACAGAGTGACCAGGGAATGAAGCAGGGGCAGTGGGCAGGGGTGGGAGGGGGTGCACAAGCCTGCCTAGCTGGCTTCAGGAGGCCATGAGTGCCCTGGTTGCAGCTGGAGGAGGTGTCCAGCCAGAGGAAGGGGCCGGAGCAGAAGGACCTTGTGAGCACACGGGAATCTGGGGACACAGGAAAAGTGGCTTTGTCCTGCGGCCGGCAGGAAAGGCCAGGCTTTCCCGAGGGACCGGCGGAGGAGCGAGCGGCGGTGGGGACAGAGAGGCTTCTGTGAGCGGAAGCGCCCAGCTGGCTGGAGCCCACAATCCCCTTGGGACCCGCCTGGCGCAAGAGAAAGAAGCCCCAGGGCTGCGCCGAGGGACACTCAGCGAAGAGCGCGCGGGGCAGCTCGAGGGGGAAGGAGGGGGGGCGTCCCTGGAGGGCTGATCTCCTCCTTATCCCGGGAGGCGACCTGGGAACAGGTTACCGCCGGCCCCGGGCCCCGCCCTCCGGAAGGTGGGCTGGGCGGCCAGAGCCAGCGAGGTCAGGACCGCGGAGGGAGCGGCCGGAGTTGTTGGGGCGGGGGAATCTACGGAGGCGCTCGGGGGTCCCGCCCCCATCCGCAAGCTCGAGAGGGAGGCGGACTTGGGGGACCCCGCCCCCTACCCGCCGGGCGCCTCCGCGCGCCCCCAGGGCCTCTGGGCACGGCGGGAGCGCGCGAGCCACCGGCCTCTCCACCCGAAAATCAAACCGGGGCTGCCGGCCTCTCAGCCAATCAGA
Source organism: Bubalus bubalis (assembly GCF_019923935.1). NCBI lineage: Eukaryota > Metazoa > Chordata > Mammalia > Artiodactyla > Bovidae > Bubalus > Bubalus bubalis. The sequence continues at coordinate 105,494,258 of NC_059168.1, read as the reverse complement.
GAGGAGACGAGCTAGCCTCGGCCAATGGCCGCCGCGAATGCTAATAAGCGCTGACGCCACGGGGAGGCCCATTCAAAAAGTCGCCGCTATTGTCGGGGCGGGTCGCGCGTCGCCGGGCCCGCCGTCGGGCCGCGCAGGGGCCGAACCGGGGCGGCCTGAGGCCCGAGTGCTGCGGGCGGGCGCCCATGGCCGGAGCCGCCATGGCCGAGCCGGGCGGCGGGCCGCCTCCCGCGCCTGGCACGGAGGGGCTGCCGCGCGCCTTCCTGCAGAGCTTGCGCACGCTCTTCGACATTCTGGACGACCGGCGGCGCGGCCTCGTACACCTGCGGGAGATCGAGTCCCGCTGGCGGGGCGCAGACGCGCGCGAGCTGCCCCGCGGCGTGCTCGAGGGCCTGCGCCAGGTGGCCCCAGCCAGCGGATACTTAACCTTCGAGCGCTTCGTGGCCGGCCTGCGCACCGCGCTGCCGAGCGCCGACGGCGGCACGCGGGGCCCCGCACGCGCCCCGGCCCGGGAAGGCTGCTCGGCGCGGCCCGGGGGCCAGCCGCTGCCCCCGCGCCTGGTGTTCTCGCCGGCCGACGAGCCGCGGACCGTCCTGGAGAGAAAGCCCCTGCCCCTGGGCGCGCGCCCCGCGCCTGCTGCCCCCGGCGTCGCGAGTCGGAACCTGGAGAAGCCGTGCGGCCCGGCGGAGGCGGCGGCCGGTCCGGCGGAGCCCGAGCGGCCCCGGGGCGCGGCGCTGGAGCGGAGCCCGAGCAAGGACACTGGTGAGTTCGGGGCGGCCCCCAGGCCCGCCCGGAGCTCCCCCCGGGCGTCACCCCGAGGCCTGCAGGGAAAAGAAGTTCCTCCGCGCTTCGGGTGCTCGGCGACCCTGCCAAGGAGCTGCTTGGAGCCCCCGCAGACCCTACCAGGGGCCCACTCCGAGCTAAACCCGAGCAGGGAGCCGTTTCGGTCTGAAGGCTCTCCACCTCAGTACTTGCCCACACCTGGGGACACCCGGGCCCTTGGGCTCATCTGGTGACTCAGGCAGAGGCAATTCTCACTGGTGCCAAGGGAGGGTCCCCAGAGTGTGAAGGGCCTTTGCTGCCTCCTTGGGTCCTCGGTCTAGCAGCTCGGCGGAGAGACCTGGGCGGACCGCCCCCTTGAGGGCAGGGTGGAGCTGCCAGGCGTGGTGCAGGAGAACCTGGCCCCGGAAAGGGCAGAGAGTGGAGGGTCTCCAGCCGAATCTTCCAGGCCTGGAGCCTCGGCGCCTCTGACACCTGGGCGGGATCAACCGCAGCCCTTGGGGATGGCCCAGCTTCCGGTCCAGTTGGCAGGGACAGGGCATAACTGAATGGTGTCCTGTTTATCCCCCAGAGAGCCTGCCCTGGGAACAAGACTGGCATTATCCGTGGGGGTGGGGGGGGGGGGCCCGGGGGGCCTTCGGGCCATTCAGCCTGTGCAGGTGCAGGCCTTCCGCTGGGCAGCTGTGGCCGTTTCTATGCTGCCCACCGCTCTGCCAGCCTTGCTGGACCCCCTGCCCAGGCTCAGACATACTCCCCAACTCCATGACTGCCAGCTGGAGCTGCGGTGGCCCCCGCCTCCCTGTTGAGCTCATCAGACCCTCAGCTGGGGGCTCCTGCATCCAGGCTCCTCGCTGCCCGGCCTCCGCGTCCCCCCCGGGGGTGAAGGGGAAGCGGGCTTCTGGGCGTGCGGCCCTAGTAGGGGCCCGGTGCCGTCTGCGTGATTGCATGCGGTTGGGAATCGGCCGTGGGACTGGGGTTTGCAGCCTCAGGCCCGTCGTCGCACCAGGTCCGTCACTGCGGTCCTCTGAGGTCCAGTTCGGGCGTCCACTGTCACCTTTTACCAGCGGAGGCCCAGACGGGGCTCATTACATACTGTTTGGGTGCAAAACCTGGAGGTCCGAGAACCCTTAGCACCCCAGGAAGAGAAAGGTGCCCCACGTTCACAGCCCCCCAAGCCCTCCCCGCCGTCCAGGCCCTCCTTCCTGTCCCCTGTTGGGGTTCAGCGTGCACCCCAGGCTGGCCTGAGCCCCGTAGGTACAGGCTGCTAGATCCCACTCGGATGGGGTGGGGTGGGGTGGGGTCAGGGATGCCTCTCCCTGCTGGGCCTCCAGCCTGCTGTCATCTGGGGGCCCTGGGCCACCCTGCGAACCTGCTGGTGCAGACCAACCCAGCCCAAGTGTTCCAGGGTGCCCCAGCACCCCTCTGCTGTGCCTTCTCTGCCTGGAGCGCAGCTCGGCAGGTTGGAACGTGAACTCAGCCTGCCTGGAGCCGGTCTGCCAGGCTGGCTGGTTGGAGCTGGTCTGCCGCAGCTAGCCGGTGGCCCACATGGCCACCTGGTCCCAGCCCTCTGGATGTGTCCCTGTCAGACATACCTGTGCCTGCTTCTTGCATCACCTGTCCACTGCCATGCCAGGCAGGGCGTAGGGCTTGGGAGCCCAGGGAGGGCACCCTCTTCACCTGCACCCACTCCCCCCTCATGGGCAGCCCTGCTCGCCCTCCCTGTCCTCCAGGGAAGCTGGTGGCTCTCCAGGAGGCCCGCCCAGGGAAGCACCTGGCTTTCTGGCCCCACGCCGACTCTGCGGGCGGCCATGTGTACGTAGGAGTTATTGCTGGGGCTCCACGGGTGCAGGTATGCAGGGATCGTGCTGCAGCCTCCTTCCTGGGAGGACGCTGGGCTCTGCTACCTAAGCCCTACATTCCTCCAGCTTGAACTCCGTGTGTGCTAAGTCGCTTCAGGCATGTCTAACTCTTTGCAGCCCCATGGACTGTAGCCCGCAGGGCTCCTCTGTCCCTGGAGTTCTCCAGGCAAGAATACTGGAATGGGTTGCCATGGCCTCCTCCAGGGGATCTTCCCAAACCAGGAATTGAACCAAGTCTTTTTGTGTCTCCTGCATTGGCTGGCGGGTTCTTTACCACCAGCGCCACCTGGGAAGCCCCAGTCACCCTTAAAGGGCCAGGCGGACAAGGAGAGAGGAGTGGAGGCCAGAGGTCACCTCGCTGGCTCCGAGTCCAGCAGCCTTTGAGCCCTTGAGGTGTGGGCCCTGGGTGTGCAGAGCTGAATGAGATGGAGCCCCCTGCCCTCAGGAGCTTGCACAGGCGGTGCGAGTGCAGACTGTGCCTCAGTGGCCGCACGGCTGTCTGCACGGCAGGTGTGAGGGCAGCTTGTGAGGGCTGAGAGAGGACCAGGCTCCAGCCAGGCCCCAGCAGGGTGTGGCCCAGGGAGGCTCTGGATTGCTGAGGATCCCAGAGGCATGCAGGCCTGGGCACCTGGCTTTGTGCAGCCGGGGTTGGTTGGGGGGTGGGTCTGGGATGGATCTTTGGGGGTTTGGAGGAGTCAAGCTTACCTCATGGGAAGTGAGCCAGGCTCTCACTTCTCTGCTGCAGGAGCAGTGACCTGCAGGGCCCAGGAACTCGGCACGGGGGACGCCCACTGGGGGCCCCGTGCCCGAGGGGAACGGCGGAGGCACACCATCACCAACGGCGTGGACTGTGCCCTGGTGAGTAGGGGCCCGGGGGCTCTACCATCTTGCCTGGGTTTGGACTTGGCCCCCACACACATGGTTTCCTGGACCATTCCTCTGCCTGGGAGGGGACCCTGTGGCAGGAACGTCGGCGGTTCTAAACCTCAGTTCCTGTCCTGGTTTGAACCCACTTGGGAGCTGGCCCACGGTCAGGTCAAGAAGTCCTTTGGTCAGCCCCTCCCCGGCACTGCACTGGCGCCTACCTGCTTCCCTGGCACGTCAGGCTGGCCCACCCGCTGAGAATGACCACGTGCCATAAAGGGGGGAAGATTCCCTTGGGAAACCTGTGTGGAGAGACTAAGGAAGGCCAAGACTGCCCCCAGTCCCGGGAGGAGGAGCGGGGCTGTGTTCCCAGTGCAGAGGCGCACAAGGGCTCCTGTTGGTACCGGGGTGTGTGAGTGCAGGTGTGCAAGGAGGTGTGTTGAGCGGGGGGTGTGCTCGGGTGTGTGCGTGTGGGCCGGTATGCGTTTCAGGCACAGGCAGGTGCAGGCCATCCTGTCCTGCCGCGCGCCTGTGTGCACCATGGCACGTGCCCGTGGGTGACGCAGCGTGTGCCGTGCGCGGCAGCTGAAGCAGATGAGGGAGCTGCAGCAGGAGCAGGAAGTGCTGCTGCAGGGTCTGGAGATGATGGCGCGGGGCCGGGAGTGGTACCAGCAGCAGCTGCAGCAGCTGCAGGAGCGCCAGCACCGCCTGGGCCAGAGCAGGGCTAGCTCGGTGAGTGGCGCTGCTCCCTGGGCCCGTCTCCACCCCCACCCCCGGGCACAGCGACCTCCCCCCACAGTGATCCCCTGCCCAGGTGGGCAGAGGACAGTGGGTGCCCCTCTACCCAGAGTGCTGGGCCACCCCTCCCTGCCGTGATACTCCCCACCTGTGACACTCCTGGGCTCCCTGCCCATAGGGCCCCCCTGCACCCCTGGGCTGGCCCTGCTCCCTGACCGCCCCTCCGTGCTCTCCTCCAGGACCTCGGGGCTGAGGGCAGCCCCCGCCTGCTGGGGCAGCTGCTGCCCAAGGTGCAGGAGGTGGCCCGGTGCCTGGGGGAGCTTCTGGCCGCGGCCTGTGCTGCCAGGGTGAGTGCCTCCCAGACCAGCTCGTGCTCCCCTCACCCTCATCCTAGAGGCTGTGCTAGGCCTGCCTGACTGTGCCCCCCGTAGGCTCTGCCCTCGTCCTCCTCGGGGCCCCCTGGTCCTGTGTCACTCTCGGCCCCCAACTGGCAGCAGCAGACCATCCTCATGCTGAAGGAGCAGAACCGGCTCCTGACCCAGGTGGGCAGGGGCTGGGGGTGCGGGTGGGGGCTGGGGCGCCCTGGCCAGGCCCTGACCGCCCTCCCACCTCCCCAGGAGGTGACCGACAAGAGTGAGCGGATCACACAGCTGGAGCAGGAGAAGTCTGCCCTCATCAAGCAGCTGTTTGAGGCCCGAGCCCTCAGCCAGCAGGACGCCGGGCCCCTGGACTCCACCTTCATGTAGCCAGCCCCGGGCACAGACATGGGACATTGCCGCCTGGCCAGTCTCTCAGGTCCGGGCAGGGGGGCACTCTCTTGGCCCCTCTCTGAGGCAGAGGTGCCTGGACACCTGTCTGGACATGGCCTCCCTCCTCCCTTCTGGTCTGGGCTGGCTGAGTGGGAGACGCCATCGTGCCGGCGCCCAGCCTGGAGCCGCTGTCGGGGAGGGGACGCCGCCCTCAGCAGCTCTGGGCCTGCTCCCGTGTTCTGCTGGCCTGTGTCCCCTCCGCCTCTCCAGTCCGCGGCCCTGCTCACCCTGCACTGCTAACTGGCCTTGGAGCCTGCATTTGGGTGTCTCGGATGGGGCCCGGAGTAGGTGGGGTCCTCGGGTGGGACACCTCAGACCCAGTGGTGATTGGCCCCGAGGGTCCACGGACACATTTCCTTCCTCAGGACTAGGGGTCCGACCTCAGCCAGGAGTCCAGGGGCTTCTACTGGTGTCCAGTTCCAGGGGAGCCCGGGGCGCAGTGTTCAGGGTTCGCTGGATTCCTGCCTGAGCCAGAGCTGGCCTGCTTTCTCTTCCTCGCAGACCTTAGACGCTAGGCAAACAGGCTGGCGGTCACCCCTGCTGGCCCGGGCTCCACTGAGCAAACAGTGCCCCTTCTCGGGCCTGCCGAGTAGCCAGGCCAGGGCCGTGGGCACCAGCACGGCATAGGGTGCCCTCCATGGGCAGTGCCCTGTCCTCAGGGTGGTGGTACCCTCTGGCGTGTCCCAGGAAGTCCTGGAGACCCAGCAGCCTTAGCAGCACCCCCACCAGATGCACGCTTCCCAGGGAATGACGGGCCTGGGTCTGGGTCCGAGGAATGGGGGCCTGAAGGACTCAGGAACAGCCTGGCAGCGGGTCCCGCCGGGGTCATTTGTTGCCTGTGCCCCCACGCCCGGCCCGCTCTCGGGGAGACAGACCACCTGCTCAGCTGGCCTGTAGCCACCCTGGCAGGGGCTCCGAGCGCCCCCAGGGCCCTCCCCTGGAGCTGAGGGCATCCAGGCTTGGCAGGTAGGCCGTGTGGTCGGGCCTGGTCGGGCACTTACAGAGCCGGGATCTGAGGGCTGACTGCACAGCCTCACTTGCCTGGGGGTGGCAGCCTGCCCAGAGAGCAGGGGTCCGGGGTGCTGCGCCCACGGGGCCCAGCTCTGCCTGTGCCAGCTGGAGCCCTCCCCAACACCAGCAGCCAGTGGAGGAAGGTGGTTGTCTCAGGTCCGGCATGCAGGCTACTTGACCTTGACCTGGGCAGGTTCCCTGGGATGTGAGGCAGAAGGGGAGCTGGACCCGAAGGGCGGCACCAGGTCTTCAGCATCTTAGCCATGCGGTGACTGGACCAGGGCCCACCAGGACCACCCAGAGGCTGCCCCTCTCCTGGTTTCTGCGGTCGTCCCCCTCTGCCAGCCCTTGACCAGAGCCCCTGCACCAGCTCAGGCCCTGAGCCCCTCACTAGGAGTCTGCTTAATTCCAGAACTGAAAACAGCCCTCCCCAGCTCCGAATCCTTCCTCCACCCACGCGTGACTCCACCAGGCGGGGGGCCATCCCAGCTCTGGGCTCTGGGGAGCTCCCTCCCCGCCTTCACCTGATCTGCTCCTGCCCAGCCCTGCCCGAGCCTGTGGGGGCTGGAACAGCAGAGGTGGCAGCCTTTGTCCTGAGGAGCTCTGCGTCCCTGCTGAGAGCTCGGTGTTCACCCCAGGGGTACCACCAACTGCAGGCTGTCCCTTCAGTTGCAGGGTGAGTGGGAGAAACCACTGACTTGCAGAGAGGCCTTTAGTGATGATGCTGGCCGTCCACACAGGACAGAAGATGTGCCCTCCTTATTTGCAGCCTGCACTGAGGCAGCCTGTGCCGCCTTGGAGACCCCAAGGGGAGAGCTGTGAGTGCCTGCAGGCTGGCGAGCCCAGGCGGCTGGCAGAAGCAAAACAGCTTTCCAGAGCAGCGAGTGTGAGCCACACAGGGGCAGCGCCGGGGGCGGGGTAGTCTTGGGGCCTGCCCGCGCCCTGGAGGAGGTTTAGCAGCGTCTGTCCACTAGATGCCAGCAACACTCAGTGCGACACCCGCGCTGGGAGTGGGGGGGTGAGGCTACCCTTGGCTGAGCATCTGTGCCAGAGTGGTGCGGCTCCACCAGGCCTCGAGATTCCCTGTGGACTAAGTGCCAAGGACAGGGAGTGTCTCCAGTTTAAAACCTGCTCACAAGGGAAGGAGCCACTGAGAGCCAGGAGAAAACAGATTCTGTGGCCATTTCAGATACCAGGACGGTCAGAGAAGATGCCGATGTTTCGTGTAGCTGGAGAAATAAAAGATGCTTGAAAACACAAACACGGAATCATCTATAGTTTCTTATTCCATTAAAAGTGTCAACCTTGACTGTCTAAAAGTGGCCAATAAGATGGATCTAACTAGAAACTTGAAAATAAAATTTAAAACTTGACTGGGCTTGACGTGGAAAATTTCAGCACAGCTGAAAGGAGACTTAATGAATTGAAACAGAGCTTAGGGAACGATTTGAGGACCATTCACTTAGAGAGTCAGGAACTAGGAGAGAAGCGTCTTAAGAGGTGGAGGGCCGTTTGATTAGATTTCCTGAAAGGATGGGGAGGAGGAACAATATATGAAGTTAAAATGGCTTAAATTTTTCCAGAATCATCTTAAAAAACCGATCTACGTCCAGGAATCCCAGTGGATCCCAGGCAAGATGAATTAGAAAAATGACATTTTCTCTTGCAAGATTGTTAAAGCGTCCAGAGACAAAGCCAGTTACCCTCAAAGGAGATACCACAGTGACATCAAAGTCCAGAGACTGAAAAGCCATCAGTGGCTGAGACCATGTCATTAATCTAGATGCTTAAACCTGCAGACACTGTCTTTCAAGAGTGAGGGTAGGGCTCCCCTGGTGATCCAGTGGCCAAGACTCCATGCTCCCAGTGCAGGGGGCCGGCTTCAATCCCTGGTCAGGGGACTAGATCTCATATGCCACAACGGAAAGATCCCACATGCAGCAAAGTCGCTATTTTTAAAACCCAAAACTTAGTGGCTTATGTACACAGCTCAGTCGCTTAGTCGTGTCCGGGACTTTGTGACCCCACGGACTGTATGTAATAGCCTGCTAGGCTCCTCTGTCCATGGGATTCTCCAGGCAAGAGTACTGGAGTGCCATTTCCCCCTCCAAGGGAACTTCTCGACCCAGGGATTGAACCACGGCTCCTGCATTAGCAGGTGGGTTCTTTACCACGGAGCAAGCAACACATTTTCTTGCCATTTCTGTGGGTTAGGAACTGCTGGCGTTGGCCTGGAATTGCATGAGGCTGCGGCAGAGGCGGTCCTCGGGACTGCAGTCTTCTGCAATGCTGAGTGACCAGGGAGGACTCACTCCAGAGATGTCCGCGGGCCTCCTCCCGTTCTGTCTGCTGTGATAGTGATCCTAATGAAGATGAGGGTGCTGAGCTCTGGGGAAGTGGAGTAGAACCCAAATGTCACGATGGCGGAAATGTTGGGGGAGCTGAGGCATTCTCAAGTATAATTGTTCACAAGGCGGGAAAAGACACCAACTGTGTTTATTTTACTAAGTTTTCAAGTTACAATAACTGGGAGAACCAGGTAAGATAATAGCTAAGAGTATAACTTTCAAAAAAAGGGAGGGACAGGGAAATGGAGGAGAAAAGGGGAAAGAAATTCAAATCTAGAAGAAAAAATGTAAAAATCAGAAAACACATAAGGTCAAAGAAATATATTACTGTTCACAGTATATGTGAATAGATTAACTCTGGTGAGTTATCAGATTGGGTTTTTAGAAATTCAGATATAAGCTGTTTTAAGAGACACACCTGAAATATAATGATACCAAAAAACAAAAAAAGAAAAACTCAAGCAGTTGTATTAATCTAAAACAAAATAGATTTTAAGGCAAGAGATGTTAATAACATTGAAGAGAGTAACAATCTCAAAAAGTTTAATTTACCAGGAAGATACAGCAACCCTAAAGTTGTACTCACCCAACTGTAAAATATAACTCACAAAGATAGGCAGACATTTCACCGAGGAAGACACAAAGATAGCGGATAAGCATGCGAAAAAATGTTCAACGTTATTAGCCGTTAGAAAAATGCAAATTAAAACTACATGAGAATGGACACACCCCAATCAGAGAGGCTAAAGTGAGAAGCTGGGGACACTACCTGCGGGCGAGCATGTGGGGAAACGGCCACTCACACATCATTGGCCGCGTGTCCAGTGACGCAGCCGCTCCGGAGAATAACTTGGTCATTCCTTTCAAAGCTAAAATCACCACATGTGATGGCTAACCTCACGTGTCAGCTTGACTTGGGTGTGATTCCCCGTCCTTTGGTTACAACACAGAGGCTGCTGTGAAGGTATGTTTCAGACGTGACTGACTTTTACATCCGTGACCTCTGAGCTAACCAGATTGTCCTCCATAACGTGGGTGGGCCTCGTCCAATCAGTCGAAGACCTTAAGAGAAAAGACTGCAATCTCCCGAAAGGAAGGAGGTCTGCCTGCGGGCTGCCTCTGCACCCAAGGCTGCTACATCGGGCCTTCCTGGGTTCCAGCCTGCTGATGAGCTTTGCCGACTTCAGACTTGCTGGCTCCCACAACTGCGTGAGCTAGTTCCTTAAAATAAAAATCTGTTTCTCCCCCTCTCCCTCTCTCCCTCCCCGAATATGTATTCCTATTGGCTCCCCTTCCTTTCTCGGGGGCACCCTGACTAATACACCATATGCACAGCGATGGCATTCCTGGGCGTTTTTCCCAGAGGAACAAAGACTTGTTTTCAGACAGGAACATGTACAAGATGATTCACAGCAGCTTCACTGGCCGTCGCTCCCAGCTAGACACTGCTCAGATGTCCTTCCTTCTATGGTTGTCTGTTCGGACACTGTTCCAACCACACCACAGGATGCAAGTCAGCAACGAGAAGGAAGGGACTGCTGCTAACGCAGCAACATGGGCGAGCCTAGGGGAAGGGATGCCAGGTGGGGAGAACCAAACTCAAAAGGACATGTGACGCGTGACCCATCCCTGTGCCGACCAGAAAACGACACGGACGGGGCTGGGCGGTGGGGGGCGGCTGGAGCTGGTGCCGGGATTGCTCGGGGACAGTTCAGTCGGGTTTCCTAATTGTCATGGTGGTTGCACAGGGCTCCACGCGGGATAAAACTGCAGAGAGCTACACACACACGCACGCGTGCAAAGAAAACCAGTAAAATAAAGTAAACTCCTTGGACTGTACCACTGTCGGCTTCCTGGTTTTGCTACTGGTGTTCAGCTGCTAGGTCGTGTCTAGCTCTGCGACCCCATGGACGGTAGCATGCCAGGCCTCCCCGTCCCTCACTAGCTCCTGGAGTTTGCCCAAGTTCATGTCCGCTGAGTCTGTGATGCCATCCAGCCATCTCATCCTCTGCTGCCCTCTTCTCTCTCCTTTTGCTATTGTACCATATGTTTATATATAAAATACATGTATATATTATACATATATATACAGCAAGACTTGTCAGAACTGTAAAGAAAAATCAGCAAACTCATCATCACAGTGAGAAGTTGTAACATATCTCTTGATAATTGATAGTAGATTTGGACATTGTTGGTAATGGTGATGTAGTGTGCAAATCCAGACCAATGCGCTCACTAATTGGAGAACACACATTCTTCTCCAGCACACGAGGAACATTCATATCTCTTTATGACCACACTGGGCCCCAAACCCAATCCAACAGATACCAGAAGACTGCTTGCAAGCAGACTACGTGATGTAACCACGATGCAGGTACCTTAGATAAAAGCCCAGGAACTTCCCTTGGTGGTCCAGTGGCTAAGACTCCAAGTTCCCAATCCATGAGGCCGGGGTTCAGTCCCTGGTCAGGGAACTGGGTCCCACATGCCGCAGTGTAGACACAGTGCAGCCAAATAAATATATATATATATTTTTTTTTAAAGCCCAGACTTCTGGGTTTTAAGACACACACACTTCCTCAGAAAAACAAATCCAAAACAAAGCAAATGAAAAGGAAACAACCAGAAAAAAAAAGAAAAAACATGAAAAAAGATATTTAAAAAACACACCCATATCTAAGCAATTCATGTGTCAAATAAGAAATTGCAATGAAACTGGAAAAAAAAAAAAAGATGCAAACAGCATGCAACGAGAGCAGCGGCCAGAGGGAAACGCACACCCACGTCCAGACGTTTACATTAGGAAAGAAGAGAGGCTCATAAAGCATGAATGAAGCGCTGAACTTCAGATTCTGGAAGAAGAAAGATCCAATACAAAGAATATAGAAGAAGAAATTATAACACGTCAGTTTAAAATATTTTTGTTGAGTGTATAGGTACCTGGCAGGGCTTCCCAGGCAGCTGCTGCTGCCGCCCAGTGACTTCAGTCGTGTCCGACTCTGTGTGACCCCATAGACGGCAGCCCACCAGGTTCCCCTGTCCCTGGGATTCTCCAGGCAAGAACACTGGAGTGGGTTGCCATTTCCTTCTCCAATGCATGAAAGTGAAAAGTGAAAGTGAAGTCGCTCAGTTGTGTCCGACCCTCAGTGACCCCATGGACTCCAGCCTTCCCGGCTCCTCCATCCATGGGATTTTCCAGGCAAGAGTACTGGAGTGGGGTGCCATTGCCTTCAGCCCTAGTGGTAAAAACCCGCCGGCCACTGCAGAGGCATAACAGACATGGGTTCGATCCCTGGGTTGGGAAGATGCCCTGGAGGAGAGCACGGCAACCCACCACAGCATTCTTGCCTGGAGAATCCCGTGGACAGAGGAGCCTGGCAGGCTAATGGGGTCACAGAGTTGGACCCAACTGAAGCGACTTAGCACGCACCTACATGGACCTGACCCTTCTCTTGATGCTGGGCAACAGCGGAGAGAGACACAAAAACTCCTGCTCACACAATGGCATATCCGAGTATAAATAACAACGATTAGAGCAGGAATTAGTGAAACAGAAAACAAACATCCAAGGACCTCCCTGGCGGTCTCGGGGTTAAGACTTGGTGCGTCCAGCGTGGGTTTGATCCCTGGCTGGGGAGCCGTGCTCTCACACACATTATATAAAACATCGACAAAGGGGAAAAGCTTGACTGAGAAAACTCACCAAGTGCAGAAACGTCTGCCTGGATTAGTGAAGCATAAAAGACATGAAACAAACAAAATTCCTGATGTTAGGAATTTTAAAAAAACAGAAATAACAACAAATGCCGCAGAAATAAAACAGACACTAACAGGGAATTTTAAACAGGATTACACCAATCCACCAGCAGTGGGTAAACGCCTCATGGCAGATTACACATACAAGCCCCAAAGGTGCAAAGGACAGAGCAGAAAACGGATACGTCGGACCAGTCAAGAGCTTCCGTGATTTCACCGCAAGGAACTCGTGGCCTGAGTGTACATAAAAGCCGTGCAAATCAGCAAGGAAAAGACAACCATCCCCGGAAACCGAACTCAAGATTCAAACGGGTGCTTCACGGAACGCAGGAAAGACTCGACTTCTCTACTGATGAAACAGCATGAAAAGCTCAAAGAGATTTCTTTCTCACCAGCGTCTCAAAAATCCAAGAGTTGCAGGGGGACCTCCCTGGAAAGACCTGGTGGCTGAATGCTTAAGAATCTGCCCTGCAATGCTGGGGATGCAGGCTTGATCCCTGGTCTGGGAACAAAGACCCCTCATGCCTTGGGGCTGCAGCTCCTGAAGCCCGCTCGCTTCAACCAGAGTCCATGAGCCACAGTGGAAGACCCCTCATGACAGTGACGGTCTCACATGCTGCAACTGAGATCCGACGCAGCCAAATAAATAGTGTTTTTTTTTAAAAATCCAAGAGTTGCAGAATAGCAACCAAAACAGTGGCGCACCCTTGAGGTCACCAGGCGGCGCCGCCTTGCTGTAAACCGGGCGTGTTGGCAGGTGACGCTGAACGCACACGTGCTCTGGCCCCGGCCCCTAAGCTCTTCCCCAGGGAAAGGCTCGTGTGCAAGCGTGTGTAGCAGCAATCTTAGTGAAAGCAGCCTGACGCCAGGACCACGAACACACTCACTATGAAATGTGAGGTTTGCAACACTCGTACCAGAAGACAGAGCTTCACGTGTCAGCATCACGAATCTCAAAAATCCAAAAGCAGGGGAAGAAGCTAATTCCAGAAGAGCATTCCAGCACATCAAAAAAAACCAAAAAAAACAAAAAAACAAAAACAGGAAAAACAGCACAATAGATTATTTAGAGATGCATCGAGGGGTGGAAAGCTATAAACAAAAGCAAGGGCATCACCAGTACAAAGGTCCGGTTGGGTCAGGCGGTCAGGGCTTGTGATACTCCAGCCCCCTGAACAGGACTCCTCCGGAGGCCCGGGGGCTGCACCTGCCGTGTGTCTGCGGCGCCTTGCGAGGCACCCCTCCCTGGACAGGCGGCGGGTCCTCCCCACACACCGCCCTCGCTCACTGTGCATGCAGTCTGGGGCGCCTGGTCCTCAGAAGGATCCCGGCAAACGTCTGCTGAGTGACTTCTTGAGCACAGTGAATGGCAAGGAGTTTCAGCCACAGGATGTGGTGGCTTCCCACGAGGAGATGGTGGCAGGGGCAGTGGAGGCCTTGACCTCTGGTACCCCCTCCCTGGGAGGTCTGGGTCCTTCGAGGGGGGCGGGTTGCAGGCCCTCCCCCAGGGCCTCTCCTGGCACCTCTCTGCAGCCACATTCCTCTGCCTGGAGCCAGGGCCAAGCATGTGCAGAACATCTGGAGCCCCACCTCCGCCGAGGTTCCCGGAGGAGGCCGGAGCCGCCTCCCGCCCAGTGGGCCCCTGCCATGGTCTCCCTGTCGCCTGCCCCCCAGCCCGCCTTCCAGAGTTCGGTGGTCGTGGTCGAAGGAAGTCTCTGGGCCAAGAGGCAGTTCCGCCCGGCCCCTGTGGGGGGGAATTCACTCCCGTTCCTGTCTCGCCCTGGCTGTTCCATGCCCCCACTTCCTCCCATTGGCTCTCCCCAGGCTGGTCTGGGCCCTTGGCATGAGCACAGGGGCCAGGCCTGCGTCCCCGCGGCCCCCTCCACTCGGGCCTCAAGGGCTGGGGGGGCCGGGGCAGGCTGGCACACCAGTGTCTGCCAGGCTCCCTCTGGGCCGCCTTTGTCTCTTCCTTTTCAGCCTAGACTGCCGGCCTCTCCCTCCTCTGAACCTTCCGGGGTGGAAGAAAGGGCCTGGGCTGGGAGGGGTGGGGGGAGCTGGCGGGAAACTGGGGCCTGGAGCCCTGAGTTGGCCGCACCCAGTGACTCTCTGCTGGGCTCCAGCCAGGAAGGTTTGGGGAGGCCAAGCGAGGTCCCAGGGCTCCCACCCTTCCCGCGGGGTCCTGAGCTGGAAACAAGGCTGCATTGCTGGGCCTGAGACACCAGCCCCTCTGCCTGGGCAGCTGGCCCTGCGATCCTGACTGTCCCGTCCGGTTCCAGCCGGCCGCCGCACTGCCAAGACCCTGTGCCCATCGAAGGCTGTCCTTCTGGGCCCCTCCCCCCCAGCCCTGTTGCTGGCACTCCGGGGTGGTCTTGCCACATAGTTCGCTGCTGTGGGAATTCCCATTTTGCGCAAAGTGGGGGTGGCCCTTGGCCCGGGTAAGGGGTGATTCTTGGCCAGGGTGGCATGCAGGGTGGCATAGGGATTCAAAGCATAGCGACCGGACATGTCGTGGGGCACAGGGGCAGAGCTGGGGCTTCGGCCAGTGGACCACCTGTCCACCTCAGTGTGCCCACCGGCCGGCCTGCAGCCCCTCTCCCCCTCCGCTCAGAGGGATAAGGCCTCCTGTGCAAAGGCCCCTCCTCCCCAGTCCAGGCTTCTGGGCCCCTGGGCGAGGGCCTTGCGCTGGGCGGGAGCGGTGGCAGGGCCCTGGGCCCCTGAGCAGGGCTCCCTGTCTCCAGGCTCCGTGGGACTGTGGGCTCCCTGCTCTGCTCTCTGCCTGCACCCTCACCAGTCTCCTTGGAACCCTGTGAAGCAGGTCTGGCTTCCCCCTGCTTGGCCCTCAACTCTCAGCTCTCAGCACCCCCAGGGCAGGCAGGCCCAGCCTGGGTCAGCACAGCGTGCTGGGGCTTGACTGGCACGGTGCCCTGCCATGAGCCCAGGACTGGGTGGGTACCGCAGGCAGGTCGGCCCTCCCCTGCAGGGACCCAGCTGGGAGCCCACCTCCTTCCTTCAGGATCAGGCCAGGGGAGAGCCGGCTCTCCAGAAGAACGACCCTCCAAACAAGTGCGCCCAGGAGGACCCCATGCCAAGGCCAGAGAGGGCAGGGCGTTCTCTGGGTCCTGCTGGAGTGCCCAGCGGCCCAGCGTGGCAGGCTCTTAGAGGTTGGGGTGGTGGTCCGGTCAGGAGGGATGACTCTAGGGCAGAGCAGACAGGAAGGGGAAAGGGGGCAGTGAGCAGGGTGCCTGGGCTGCGGCCGGGGCGCCGAGAAGGGCGGCGCGGGTGACTCAGCAACCTAGACTCTCACCTGCGCTCGGGGCGGGCTGGAGGTGGGCGGGCCGTCCCGCCGTGGGCGTGGCCTCCGCGGACCGGTCCCCGCCCCGGGTGCCAACCCCGCGGTCCCCCGACCTCGCTCGGCCTCCCGGCTCCCCGCCGCCGCGCCGTGCACGCCGGGCCCGCCTGCGCACCCATGGCCGGGAAGGCGCTGTCGCTGCTGCCACCGCTGCTGCTGGCCGCCGCCGGCCTCGCCGGCCTCCTGCTGCTGTGCGTCCCCACCCGCGACATCCGGGAGCCGCCCGCCCTCAAGGTGCACGCTCGAGCTCCCGGGCAGCCCGGCGCAGTCCGCGGGGGGCTCGGACCGAGCCGGGCCCGGCTGCACCCGCGTGCCAGCCGGGACCCCGGGCACTCCGCAGCCGGCCCGGCAGGGTGGGGTCCGGGCCCCTCAGCCGCGCTCCGGCCCCGGCCCAGAGCGCTGCAGCGGCGCTTCCGGGGGACGCGGTGCCGGAGGCCAACATGCCAGGATCTCTGCTCGCTGCGCCCGCCGCGGAGCCGTCTCGGAGCGGCCAACGGGGAGTCTCTCCGCACCCCCAGGGCGCCCAGGACGTGGCCGGTCCCGCGCCCCCAGCACACTCGGCCTCCCCTGGGGTTTGGCCCAGATGGGGTGCGACAGGCGCTGGGCCCAGGGACTCCTCCCTAATCTCGCCTCCGGCTCTCACGATGCGGGGGCAGCCCTGACCGGTCCTAAAAAAAAAGTTCGAAGGGACTGGGCCTGATTCCCCCACCCGCCCCCGCCAGAATCGACCTCCGGGAGCCTGGGCTCCCTTAACCCTCCACTGCACTGAGGGCCAGTCTGGTGCCTGGGTAGACAGTGGGTGCTTGGCGCCTCAGTGGAATGCAGATTCAGGGTGAATGCGCTGTTGCCAGGGGAGACCCCCGGCTGGGGTGGGGCCGGGCAGGCTGTTGGCGGGCTCTGCTCCTGGAGTTCCAGGGACTCCAGCAGGCTCCCCAGCAGGCTCCCCTTGCTGAAATGCAGGTCCCTGGGGCAGGTGCAGGGAAAGTGGCTCTGGCAAGCTGGGTGCTGTTATCTTCCGGACCTGCAGGAAAGGCCCCTGCGGTGTTCCAGCAGCTCTGCAGGACAGCGCCCCCTGGCCCTGCCCTTGAGGCCCAGGGACAGGGCCTCTGCTCATTGGCCAGTGATCAGCCTCCGTCCTGGCTTCCCTGGGGCCTCTATTTCACATCCTCAGATGGGGCAGAGATCAGAGAGATGGGACAGAGGGTGGGAAGGAAGGCCCGGTCTGAGGGGCTCTTGCTGCAGCCTGAGGACCTCAGGCCCCCGGCCAGGGCTCCCAGGGTGGCCCCCGACCCCTGACTCTGATCACGCCCCTCAGGAGGCTCCTGCAGTCAGCGCGGGCATGGCCGATGGCCCTCCACCTCCACCCCCATCTCTGCCCACCAAGACATGTCCCAGCGGTTGTCCCCGGCCTTCTCAGAGCCTCAGAACTTCATTCTGAAGCTTCCAGTCTGGACACAGGGTCGTGCAGGGTGGGCCAGATAGCTGAGAGAGCCACAGGGCATGGCTTCACGCCCTGCCCCACTCCTAAGGCTGACCCCCACCCCACCCGCAGTATGGCATCGTCCTGGATGCGGGCTCTTCCCACACGTCCATGTTCATCTACAAGTGGCCGGCGGACAAAGAGAACGACACAGGCATCGTGGGCCAGCACAGCTCCTGCGATGCGCGAGGTAAGAGCCCCCTGAGTGCTGGGCGCCCCCGACCTGCATGCCCACTCACTGTGGGGCCTCGGGAGCCCTCCCTGGTCTCAGCTGCTGCAGACTGGAGCCAGCAGACCCCTCTGCTTGGTGCCAGGGGGCCACTCCAGGCAGGAGCTCCAGGAGCCCCCCACCTCCCAGAGGGAAGCTACATCCCTGGGCCTCGGAAGGGCTGTGGACAGTTCCTAGAAAAGAAGCCCCAGGGAATATCTGGAAGGTTTGGGCCTTGCCTGGCCCAAGATTGGCTCTACATCCCAGTAGAGCAGGAGGGGTCCCGAGGAGCTGGTGGGCACACCCAGGCAGGCCCATGGGGAGGCTGGGCTGGGTGGACAACACCCAGTGCTTTGTCCGAGCACCTGTGTGCATGCCCACTGGGCAGGTGGCAGCTCGCAGACCGTGGGTGGCCCACAGGCGGCCCTTTCATCTCTGAGCAGGCGTCTCTGAGCATTTAAGCTGGGAAATTTGGTCTCAGCTGCCACCTGGCTTGGGAGCACAAACGCCCCCAGTCGTGCTGGCCTGTGGACCACCTAGAGGCTGCCCACCAGGCCCCTCCTGCTGCTCCCTCCAGGTGGGGGCATCTCTAGCTATGCTGACAACCCTTCTGGAGCTGGGCAGAGCCTTGTGGAATGCCTGAACCAGGCGCTTCGGGACGTGCCCAAGGAGAGACACGCGGGCACGCCACTTTACCTGGGAGCCACAGCGGGCATGCGCCTGCTCAAGTGAGTGTCCTGCCCTGTCCGCTGACCTCCTGGCCCTAGGGACCACGGCAGCCTGAGCCCAGGGTGGGCCCTGCACACCCCCAGCAGCAGCCCTGGGCTGGGGCCTCTCAGCTCGCTGAGCACCCCAGCAGCAGGATCACAGCCACCTGGGGAAGACTCTGAAGTCCTCCCTGTATCACAGCCTGACCAGTCCAGAGGCTTCAGCCAATGTGCTAGCTGCCGTGACGCAGATGCTGACCCAATACCCCTTTGACTTCCGCGGTGCCCGCATCCTCTCAGGCCAAGATGAGGGCGTGTTTGGCTGGGTGACCGCCAACTACTTGCTGGAAAACTTCATCAAGGTGGGCCTGGTGGCCAGCCCGATGAGCCAGGGGTGTGGGCACCCACCCATTGGCTGACCCCAACCTCTACTTCCCACAGTACGGCTGGGTGGGCCGGTGGTTCCGGCCAAGGAAGGGGACACTGGGGGCCATGGACCTGGGGGGAGCCTCCACACAGATCACCTTTGAGACGGCCAGCCCCGCGGAGGATCCGGCCAACGAGGTTCAGCTCCGGCTCTACGGCCAGCGCTACCGAGTGTATACTCACAGCTTCCTCTGCTACGGCCGTGACCAGGTCCTGCGGAGGCTGCTAGCCAGTGTGCTCCAGGTACCCTCTACTGAGTCCTCCTGGAAGTAGGGCTCGGGGAAAATGGGGGCCAAGGGCCCAGAGCAGAGCCTGAAGAGTGGCCAGAGCGGGGCTTCTCCAGGAACCCAAGTCGTGCTTGGATCAGCTGGAAGGACAGGTGGGCAAGAATCCAGCACGAGCAAAGACCCAGAGGCTGGGGGTGGACCTGGTGAGTAAGGAGGGCTGGGGCCAGCTCTCAGAGGACCTGAACTGCCTGGCCAAGCACTTTGGGTTTTGTCCAGCAAGTGAGGGGGAGCCATGGATAGCTCATGCGTTCAGAAGAAATGCTGTCCTCTGGGGAGGCCCTCCAAGGGTCCTAGGGCGGGGGTGGCTGGTAACGCTCAGAGCAGGACTGACGCGCACCCTCGTCATTCCCCAGACCCATGGCTCCCACCCCTGCTGGCCACGGGGCTATTCCACTCACGTGATGCTCTGGGACGTCTACGAGTCGCCCTGTACTGCCGCCCAGCGGCCCCAGGCCTTCAACAGGAGCGCCAGGGTCAGCCTGGCGGGCAGCAGTGACCCTGCCCTATGCCACAGCCTCGTCTCCCAGCTCTTTGACTCCTCCTCCTGCCACTTCTCCAGATGCTCCTTCAACGGCGTCTTCCAGCCCCCTGTGGCTGGGAAGTTTATCGTGAGTCCAGAGGACAGGAAGGTGGGGGGCCTGTGCCCTGAGGTGCCTGGGGTCTGGTCACAGTGTGACTGTACCCGCGTTCCAGGCCTTCTCTGCTTTCTTCTACACGATGGACTTCCTGAGAATGGTGATGGGGCTGCCTGTGGCAACTCTGCAGCAACTAGAGGGGGCTGTAGTCACCCTCTGCAACCAGACATGGAGTGAGGTGAGGCCTGCCCCCCACTCCACCAGGACTGTGCAGGGTGGGGCTGGGGTTTCTGCCAGCCAGCGCCAGGCCTCCCGATCTTTCTTTTGCTCTGTGAGTAGAAGGGTGTGGGGATACACTGCCAATCAGACTTGAAAAGTGGCCAGGGTACAGCCAGGAGCCCAGCAGTCAGATGAGATGGGATTGCAGAAGCCTCTCTGAGGCCTGACCCTAGATCCAGGATCTGGAGGGTGGAGGAGACAGCCAGTGCAATGGCCCTGGGGCAGCAGGGAGCTTGGAGTGGACAGGGCAGGGAAGAGTGTGGCTGGGAGAGCGTAGGGGAGAACAGACAACCCGGGGAGAAGTGGAAGGACCCGGACTCGGCAGGTAGAACAGGCAGGGCTTGGGGAGTCAGGAGTGGAAAGCAGCGGTGCTGATTCCCGGTGAAGTAAGATGGAGGGGTCTGGGCCCGCGGAGGAGGAGGGAATTCCGGAGAAACATTTGCCTGTCTGTGAGGCTCCTCCTGCTCTCTCTGTGTCTAGTCCCAGGCAGACTTGGGGAGGTGGGGAAGTGGGCTCAGGAGGCAAGCCCAGGGCTCGGGGGCAAGCCGGGAGCTTCTGCTCCCCTGATCTCTGCAAGCCCGCTGCAGCCCCTGCTCCCCGGGGGCCATGCCGCTGTTCCCTGGCCGTCAACCTCACAGGCACCGCGCCGCTGCCATCCAGAGGTCACGCTGCTCCTCCCCAGGGGAGAGCCCCGCCTGCTTCTTTCTGGGACCTGCAGCGCCGTCTCCAGCCCCGCACTATCTTTCTGTGTCTGGTGGGGCAGAGACCTCCAGGTGGTCGCTGGCCCTAGAGTCTCCCACTTGCATCCCAGCTGCAGGCTCGGGTGCCGGACGACCGGGCCCGCCTGCCCGACTACTGTGCCGGGGCGATGTTCGTGCAGCAGCTGCTGAGCCGCGGATACGGCTTCGACGAGCGCTCCTTCGGAGGCGTGACCTTCCAGAAGAAGGTGGGAACTCGGGAGCGGAGGGGCGGGGCCGCCCGGGCCGGGGTGCGGAGGGGCGGGGCCGCCCTGGCTGCGCCGAAGCTCAGGCCGTACCTGTGGCCCGCAGGCCGGGGACACTGCGGTCGGCTGGGCACTTGGCTACATGCTGAACCTGACCAACCTGATCCCCGCTGACCCGCCTGGGCTGCGCAAAGGCACAGACTTCAGCTCCTGGGTCGTCCTCCTCCTGCTCTTCGCCGCCATGCTCCTGGCCGCGTTTGCCCTCCTGCTGCACCAGGCACGCTCCACCAAGTCGGCGAGCACCATTTAGGGGCCCAGCGCCAAGCCTCCCCATCTCCATATCCCCTCACCCCTCATCCCACCCCGCCACCAACATCTCTGTCCCTAATGCAGCCCAGGATCAAGACTCAGTGCCCACGCCGACATCTGGCCAGGATGGGCAAAGGGAACGGAAACCAGCCCCACCCCCCCAACTCCAGCCTTGGTCTCACCTCCAGGCCTCCTGCTCCCCCTCTTACTGAGGTTGGGGGTCCTCAGCCTGTGAGAGCAGAGTCGGGTCTCTGGGAGTGGAGTTCTGAGGGCCCCCCACCCCAGGATTGGGTATTAGGGGGCGGGTCGTGGTCACAGCCCAGGCCTACTTGTACCCATTTTTTACTATTGAATAAAAGGATTTTCGTAGAGCAGTGGAGAGAATGTCCACGGGGCGGGGCCTCTCTGTCGCCTCCCTCACCACCCCAGCTGCGCTGGCTGCACAGGCCCCGCTCTGGTCCTAGGGGAGGACCCTGGCTCTTCCTACTTCCTTCCTCTCTGGGCCCAGGCTGGGGGAGTATCGACCCTGCACCACCGTGGCCTGGAGTAGCTGTCAGCTGGCTGCTCTAAAACAGAGTCCCTGAGACTCCTGCCAGCCTGGAGCCTGGGCCCTGGTCTCAGGTTGGCTGGGGTGGGGTGGGGATGGCGGACGAGGGAGTGAGTGGGCCCAGTGATGGCCTAAGTTGCCGGCAGTGTTCAAGGGGGCTTCCCCGGAGGCTCAGCGGTAAAGAATCCGCCTGCAATGCAGGAGGCACAGGAGACGTGGGTTCAATCCCTTGGCTGGGAGGATTCCCTGGAGGAGGAAATGGCAACCCACTCCAGTATTCGTGCCCAGGAAAATCCCATGGACATGACTGAGCACGCAGGCCTCGCAGGCGGTGCTCAAGACACTGAGTGAGGTCGGGGGAAGGAGGGGGCAAACCCTCCGCAGGAGGCGGGAGGTGTGGGGGGAGCCAGGGCCAGGAGGGACGCAGGGCCCATTTCTCAGGAGGATGAGCCTCGCAGAGAGCCTGGCTCTGGCCGAAGCCGCACAATCGCACAGACTCCACCTGCCGCTCGGGCAGCCCCTCCCCAGGCCCTGTCTCCCCCGAGTGGGCAGGCGTGGTCTTGCCTGAATCTCTCCGCCCCCTCCCCCACTTTTTGGGAAGTGAGCTCTGACACTATTTCTGTCTGATCAGTGCCTCTTAGGGGACGGTGGCGGTCCTTGTTCTGCACACACACAGCGCCCCTCCCCCGCACACCCCACATACACGTCTGCCAGATTCTGAGCATTTCACACACCTGCGGGCCGCCAGCCCCGTCTTCGGAGTTCCGAGACTCAAAGGGCCGAGAGGAGCACCGCGGGCGGAGGGGGCGGGGGAGAGCCGCCCTGATCTCTCAGGGACGGGAGCCTGGGAGGTTTCCAGGTGGGATGCGGAGGCTGCGCTCCCAGGAGGCAGTAGGTGGGGTTAGGGGCTGCACCCCAGTGCTTGCCGTCGTGGGGCATCCCGGAGCTAAAAGGCTGTCACCTGGGCACCGTGGACAGCTCCCAGCTGGCTGTCAGCAGCAGTTCCAGGTCACTCTTGCCCCCTGGTGGCCTCACCGGGAGCGGCCGTCCCACTCCAGTTATCATGCCGGGCTAGTCCTGTGCGCGTGTGTGCCTTTGCCGTGTGTCTGAATGCCTAGTCGGCCTCCGGGCACACCTGCGCGTCCCCGTGCGCCTGCCCAGCTGTGTGCGCCTAATGTCCCTCCAGACCCAGGCGGATCCTCCGCTCCAGGAGGGTGGCTGGGGGTGGGTGGGAGTTATCAGCCCGAGAGGGACCGCCTGGGGAAGCGCATCCCAGGGGACCCAGCCCCAACCAGTGCCCCGCCTGGAGAAGGTCCAGGTTGCAGAAGTCGCAGAGGCTGAGGCGCCCGGAGAGCTGGCTGGGGGGCCGAGGAGGGGCTCGGAATCGGAGGGGGGCGCGCAGCCTGACGGCGGTCCCGCCTCCGCAGGTGGGGCGCGCAGGCGCACTCCGACTCGGCGCCCTCGTCGCCCCCTCCCGTATCCTCTGCCGCAGCGTCAGCGCCGCCGCCGCCGCCTGTTTTCCTCGGCGTCCGCCTCCGGCCTCCGCCCCCTCCTCGCCGCCGCCGCCTCCCCCGGCGCCCCGACCCCGCGCCCAGCCCCGGGCCGCGCGGTGCCATGCTGCCCCGGCCGCGGCGCTGAAGGATGGCGACGCCTGTGCCCCCGCCCTCCCCGCGGCACCTGCGGCTGCTGCGGCTGCTGCTGTCCGGCCTCGTCCTCGGCGCGGCCTTGCGCGGTGCGGCCGCCGGCCGCTCCGGTGAGCGACGCGCTGGGCAGCCGGCTGTGGGGCGCCCGGGGGTCGGGGGTCGCCGGGTGGGGCTTCGGCCGCGCGGCGCCGCGCTCACCCTCCCCGCCGCCGCCGCCCTGGTCTGGGCCCGCAGGCCTCGCAGGCCCCGCCGGCCCAGCCCGCGAGCCACCGCGCCGGCCTCGCCTGGCCCTGCTCGGGTAAACAGTCCCCGGCGGGAAGGGCGCGGCGCCGCACCGCCGAGGGACTCCTCTGGACGGGGCTTCTCCGGGCTCCTTGGCGGCGAACCTGAAGTCCATCCGCTTCTTGTCTTTGTCTGGGTTCGTGAGCCGGTGGGTCGGTGTCGCAGGCGGGCTGTCTCGGAGCGGGCCGCGGTCTGGAGACGGTCCCAAGGGCGTTTCTCTGTGTGCGCGGCTCCGGTGCCTGCTGGCCTTACTGCCGGTGGCCGTCCTGGAGCCGGAGCCGCAGTGCTGCTCTGTCCCTGCCGCTTGGGTGGTGGACACGCACCTTGCTTTGCTGCCGTGTCGGCGTCTGAAGTTTCCCGGGCGTCTGACAGCTCGTCTCAGGCTTCGGGGCATGCTCTGGCCTCGCTGGGGGCAGGAGGAGCTCACAGTCTCTGCTTCCTCACTCACCCTCTGCCCTGCGGGGCCCTTCCGTTCCATCTTCTGTGCCTGGCAGTGGGGGCACAGAGAGGGATGAGCCCAGGGTCCTGGGAGACCCTGCCAGCTTCCCAGATGGCAGTGAGGCTCCAGACTTCTGCAGGAACCCAGAATCCTGCTCGCACCCTCCCAGGTGGCAGGACCGGGGGGCTTTGTACCCAGGTCCCATTTCTCCTAGCAGCTCCATAGGAGAGGTGCTGCCTTTAGCCCATTTCACAGATGAGAAAGCTGAGGCACAGAGAAGTGAAGTGACTAGTATGTGCTGCAGCTGGGACGCTAACCTGGACAGCGTGGTCTGCATGTGTGACAAGAGGCCAGAGCAGGGCAGGCTTCTTCCTGGGGACAGCACCTCTGGACAGGGGCCTGGCCTGACCAGAGCAGGCTCCCAAGGAGGCCTGAGGGCCAGGGCATGGCTGGCCAGGGATGGTGGAGGCTGCCTGCTGGCGGCCTGGCTCCAGGGCGTACAGCGTGGGGCCCCCGAGGAGACGGGGAGGCTGGGTGCCGCCCCAGCTGCTCATCAGCTCTGTGCTCACCCAGATGCAGGGCAGCGTGCCAGCCGCTCTCCAGGTGCTGTTGTTCCTGGGGCCTCGTTTGCACTCTGAGGCTAGAGGGGGGACCTTCCCAGGATCAATGGGCAGTACCCGCGTCTTCCTGGGGCAGGGGGCAGGGCGCGAAGGGAGACCCCTGGAGCCCAGAACCGAGAGCCAGCTCTGGACCGCAGGCCCCTAGCCGTGGTCAGTGCACTCCGGGTTCTCAGCACAGGGGCTGGGACTGCCTGGCTCCCCGGGCGCCCAGCTGGTGGGTGGGGTCTAGACAGACCTGCTGGCACAGGCTTAATGTTTAACCAGCCCCAGCCCTGGATCCAGCGCACGGATATTGGCGCCTGCCGACCCAGGTTGTGCAGGAGGTGGGATCCCTGGGAGGGGAGCCCCAGCCTGCTTGCCCACCTGCTGTTGAAGCTGCTGGAACTTCTTCCAAGGGATACCTACAGCCGGGAGGCTGTGAGTATTGTTACCAAGGAAACCAACTCAGGCCAGCTGAAGTCTGGAGGACAGGCTGGGATGTCACCTCCTGCGGGGGTGGGGGGGGGGCTGGGCCAAGGGGACCAGTCCTGGTCGTCCAAGATACCCCCACGCCCACCTCCCCAGGCATGATTGACAGTCCTTTGGGTCTCTCCGTGGCTCCCCAGGCTCTGCTGTCGAGTGACTGGGGCCAGTGTCCCAGGCTTTGAGACTTTCCCCAGCGTGGAGGTGCCTCACCTTCTGCATCCAGAGAGGAGGCTGAGGCTCGAGGGCCACCGCCCTCCAGTCCCCAGCATCAGGGTGGGAGCCACGGTTGTGTGTGCAGGACACTGAGGTCTGGGCCCCAAATTAGAAGCGGCCTCCCTGCTGGAGTCCCAGGGCCCCCGTCCCTGGCGGCTGCAAGAGTGCCCCGCCTGGTTTCTGTTTGCAAAGCCAGTGAGGCCGGCAGACCCCATCCCAGGTTTCCCCACCCCAGCAACCCCTCTCTGTGCCGGGACGGGCTAGAAGGTAGACATGGGGGGAGTGACTGGATCTGGGCCGTCTCCCAGCCAGGCTTTCTAGGGCTGTAGGATGTCGTGATGGGCTTTGAGTGGGAGCCCTGAGGGGATAAGAGAGAGAGACCAGGGCCCCACCCTCTGGGGCTCCCAGACTGGATGAGGGGCTTGCTCTGGCTAAGCTTGAGGCCAGAAGCAGGGCTTGGAGGGCTGCCTGGTCCTGCCCAGGAGAGCTCTGTGCTCTCAGGAGGACAAGGGACAGTTTTTGTGCAGAAAGCTGGCCTGGGCCTGGGCAGTGGACTCTGGGGAGTGGGTGGGGCGAGGGAGTTCCCATAAGTGTCAGGACTGTTTGTCTTCCTGGTTCTGATCCCTGATGCGGGGGAGGCAGGGCCTGCCCAGAACAATGGCCGGAGCCCGGCTTGGCCAGCTCTGGGGTGGGGGCGGGGTGGCCAAGACAGCACCACTTCTGGGCAGGGGCTGAGTCAGGCCCCCTGAGATGCTTTTCTTCCTCTGCTTCCTTCCCAGATGCAGCCGCCTGTCCTGGGAGCCTGGACTGTGCCCTGAAGAGGCGGGCACGGTGCCCCCCAGGTGCACATGTCTGTGGGCCCTGCCTCCAGCCCTTTCAGGAGGATCGGCAGGGGTTCTGTGTGCCCAGGATGCGCCAGCCTCTGGGTACGGCCTCCCCCCGCCCCCTAACCTGGTACATTCGCTCCCTTCCTTAGCGCTCGGGTGTCCTGCACCTTGTGGGATGCCAGGACTCGCCAGTCTCCCTCCAAGTGGCCTGGTGACCCTTTCCGGATGGCACCAGTGAGGAGTTGGGTAGTGGGCTGGGGCCTGGGGCAGTCACCCTTCCCAGGGCCACCGGTACCCAGCATGAAGTGCCAGGGTGACCCCAGGAGAGACAAGGTCAGAGTTCCCCAGGCCTGAGTCTCCGCAAAGTCAGGCACCCACCTCTCCACCCCCCGAGCTGCCTCTGCTCTTTGCCCAGCACCTCTTCTCTCTCCATCACTCGCTCGTCCTGTCTGCTTGAATGCCCTGGTGCTGCCCTGACCCAGCATCTGTTGGGATGGTGCCAGCCAGAGTGACTTCAGGTGTGATGGGGCATTACAGAGGGTATTGTGGGGGCTGAAGTGTTGGACAGGGTGGGAGGGGCTTCCTGGAGGAACACGTCCCTGGCAACGAGTTGGGGGGTGGGCACTGAAGGCATGTGGTCTGGGACGGGGAGGCCCATCCACAGCCCCACCCCGGCAGCTGCCCTCCCTTCCTCCTGGTGACCAGGCAGGGGTGGGGGTTAGGACGGGGCTTCTCTGCATCCCTTGGGAAGTCCTGCCCCCCCTTGGTGAGGAGGCCCACGCGGCCCAGGTGACGCACTGTCCCTGTGTTCCTCCCACCACTTTGTGGGAGGCAGGTAGGGAGAGGGCCGGCACCCCTGTCCTGTGCTGGCCTCTGCGTGTTCCCCCAGCACTTGCTCCTTGCCTACTCGCTGGGAACTGCCGCTCACACAGTTGCTTCAGCTGTCACCATGGTGACTAGGATGGCCAGGGCAGCGGGCTGGCACCTGGTCCTCTGGCTCCTGGGGCCTAGGAGGAGCCTGTAGGGAGGAGACCCAGGCCTGGGGACTGGCTGGCGGATGGGCCTTCCCGCTCTCTCTGGGAAGGCCACCTGTAGCTGGTGTTGCCAGGGAGGGCCCAGGGCCTCTCCAGCTGATGGCCCCTCGCCCTTGCCAGGGGAGGGCTTGCACCAGCCCAGACTGGAAGAGGAGATCGACTTCCTGGCCCAGGAGCTAGCCCGGCAGGAGGCGGGGCGCCCCAGGCTCAAGGCCCCACCCCAGCTTGAGGCACAACAGCGGCCCCCAGAGGCGGGTGAGACCCTGACCCGTGCATCTGTCCGGCTCCCTACACCCTTGACCTCAGCCCGGTCTTGCTGTGCTAACTTGCCATCTCCCTGCAGCGGCCACCCTGGGGCTTTCAGAGCGAGGCCAGGGACTCGACCTGGGCCTCCCCTCCACGCGGGGAGCCCCGGTGCCCACACCCCGCCCCTCCCTGGGCCCCGCTGTGTCGTCTGGGCCTGTGCACATGTCCCCCCTGGAGCCGCGGGGCGGGCACGGTGACGGCCTCACCCTCGGTAGGTCCGGCCGGGCGGGGAGGCGGGGTCCTGCCCCGAAGGCTGCCCTCACCGCACCCCCTCCCTGCAGTGCTGATCCTGGCGTGCTCCGTGGCAGGCGCGGCCGCGCTGGCGGTGGCGGCTCTCTTCTGGTGGCGGTGAGCGCGGGGTGGGGTGGGGCCGGGCGGGTGGGAGGGGGTAAAGGGGCGGGGCTGGCGGGAAGGGAGCGGATCTAAAGCGGAGGGGCGGGGCTGGGAGGGAGGGGCTGGCCTAAAGGGGCGGGGCTGGGGAGGGTGGTGACCCCGAAGGTCTCTTCGTTCCCCGCAGGCTGCAGCAAGACATCCGCCTGACACAGAAGGCGGACTACGCGGCCCCGCAGGCGCCCAGCTCCCCAGCTCCGCCGGGGATCTCGGTGCGTGGCCCCGCCCCGCCCCTCCCCGTCCCACCCCTCCGTCCCGGGCCTGACCCTCCCGCCCCACCCCTCCCGCAGCCCGGGGACCAGCGGCTGGCGCACAGTGCGGAGATGTACCACTACCAGCACCAGAGGCAGCAGATGCGATGCCTGGAGCGGTAAGACGCCCCGCTCAGCGCTGCCCACCCACCCACTCCAGGGGCTGCTGCCTCCTCCTCAGCCCTCCCCACCTCCACCCCGGCCTGCCGCCACCCCTGCCCTCTACCCTGGGTCACTGGCACCTGCAGGGTGAGGGAGCACCCAGCGATCCTGCCCCCCACCCAGGCATAAAGAGCCTCCCAAGGAGTTGGACTCTGCCTCCTCCGACGAGGAGAATGAAGACGGCGACTTCACGGTGTACGAGTGCCCGGGCCTGGCCCCAGTGAGTGCGGGGCTGGCGGGTGGGGGGTACGGGCCGAGGGAGGGGTGCAGGGGGAGGCAGAGGGGGGTCCCTCCCCTGCCCTGGGCCCACCTAACGCCAGCGTTCGCAGACGGGAGAGATGGAGGTTCGGAACCCATTGTTCGACCATGCCTCGCTGTCCACGCCCCCGCTGCAGTAACCTGAAGGCTGACGCCCACCCTCTCGAGGACGTGATGCACACTGGTGGGGAGGGGCAGGGGGCCCGGCTTTTCCCATTAAAGAGAGGGTGTCCTGATGCGCGCCTGCTTGTGGCTGGGGCCTCAGCGGCTAGGAACCCCTCGCAGGGCAGACTCCTGCCTGACTGTGCCCCCTTGTTGCACCTGTCCTAAGTGTGGAACCCCCCCCCCCAATCGAGGGGAGGAGGAGAACCCTAAAGACCAGGCATGGATTGGTAATACTGGAAACAAGCCAATTAAAGTACATTTCAAAACTTTGGCTGAGTGTGTTAGAGACTGACCTCCCCCTCAACAGGGGGCCATGGTGGATGGACCCTGGAGTGGGTTTTCGGGCCTTCTGCTGCACCCCCAGCCTGGGAAGACCCTGTCACTGCCTGCTGGGGAAGAGGGCTGGGGAGGGGAGAGAATGGGTGCATGTCCAGGCCAGTTTGGAGTTAGCGCTCTTTCCTCAAACACCCCATCTTGTGTATGATGAAAAGGGCTGGGAGTGGGCATTGAAGATGCCAGGCAGTGGGCACTGAGGCCTCCAATCCTGCCTACCTCCACCTGGGCCAGGAGGGATGGGCTGCACACCTTGTCTCTGGGCTTCCTGTGGGACCACGTGGACTCCCGGGCCTCTGCAGCATGTAGGGGGTATGCCAGGCAGAGGAAGCTAGGCTACACACAGGCGGGTAGACCAGGGTGGGCAGCTGAGGTGACAGATGTGGTGGGGTCTCTGAATGTCAGGAGGTACCTCTGAGTCGACCTCAACCCCCCGCCAAGGAACAGGAAAGCCAGTGGAGGGGGAGGTGACCTTCACCTGAAGCCCCAGAGTAGGGTCCAAGTTTTGTGCTCAGAAGTGACGAGGAGACTGGGCTGGGAGGAGGGGCTTCTGGGGTCCAGGGAGCAGTGGGAGCCTGGTGCAGACAGGGTGGGAGTCAGGCCTGTCTGCCCCACCAAGGCTGGGGAGGAAGGGTGGTGGGGTTCAGAAGCCCCTTAGTGAGTCCTCGGGGCGGGGTCCCGAGGTTGCTGGACCCCTGGCTCCTAGTGCGGCAGCCCTGCAGAGGGTGGACACGGCCCGCTTGGGGCAGTCTGGTCCCTCAGGTGGGGCTGGGCAGTGGAAGCCAGGTTGGCCCTCCTTAGAGCTAGTGGCTCTCCTAAAGCAGTGTGCCTCTAGGGCTATGGCCTTGGGTGGGCCCCCAGCGGGAAGCCACGGTGTCCCTCTGGTGTGCTGGTATGGGAGATGGAAGGGGGTGGGGACAGGGAGCTGGGAATGAGCGCAGGGTGGCATGTGGGCAAGGCATTGAGGACCCTTGTCCCCGTTACTTAGTCCATGTCATGAGGGGGAACGGCCACAAAGAAAACCGGGGGACAGAGAGGTTAAGGCCTCCCTTAAGGGTAAAGGCCAGTCACCAGCTGAACCCTGGAGACCCAGGACTGAAGGTTGCCCTGGAGCCCTGGAGTCCGTGGATTCCTGCAGCCCCTGCAGCCTCGTGCTGCTCTGACCTGGGCAGAGGATGGCCACCCACGTGCCCTGGTGGACCACCGACTCCCTCCAGACAGCAGCGCCTAGGCGGGGCGGAGGGAACACCCAGCTGCAGCCAAAGGGGCGTCTTGGGGCCAGAGGGCCAGAGCACACCTGTCTGCCCCCAGGGCTGGGTCAGCCCAGCCAAGTGGGGCCACGGGCTCGGAGCGCCCCCTAGTGGCGGAGCTTGGCTGTGGGCTCCTGCAGAAGGGGCGAGGGCAGCAGGGGGAGCCCGCGCCGCTTTTCTCCAGAAGAGTGGGAGGACAGGGCTTTGGGGAGCCCCTTGGGGAAGAGGGGTGCACAGAGGCTGGCAGTTGGCCAAGGGGGCCCCAGGTCAGGTGCAGCTTTGGGGGCAGCAGTCACAGTGGGCGGCTGCCTTCAGCCTCACTGCGGACCACCTGAGGCCACCAGCCCCTTCAGCCCTCCTGCCCTTCCCACCCGGCCGGGGGTCCTGGCCACATCCCATCCAGGGGGAGCTCCAGGGCCTGCTGAGCCCCCTCCAGGGCCCTGCGCACCACAGCCTGCCCCGGCTCAGCCCCTGGTGCCGCTGGAGCGGCAGAGGTGTGCGTGCAGGACGGGGTCTCCAGACCCGCCCACCGCCGGGCGGTCAGGGGCTTGGTTCGAGCAGTGATTGCAGTTTGGCTGCTCTGCTTGAGCTCGCCGGGGCCAGTGGCAGGAGTGGGCACTGGGCTCCGTGGGGCCAAGTGCCCACTGCGTGGGCTGAGGGGCCCGGTCCCAGCCCCTGGTCCCTCTTCCCTGACAAGCGGCCGGCCCTGGTTTCACTGAAGAGGCCTCTGGAAGGAGGAGCCTCTTCCCTTGGGCCCTGGGGACCAGGTAGGGACCCTCCAGGCAGGTCCCCCCAGTAGGCTGGCCCTGGAGCAGCGCCACACGTGGCTGGGCTGCGGGGGTGACTGCGTGTTCCAGGTCCAAGGTGCTCATGGGCAACTCAGCCAGCCGTGAGTGCCTGCCTGCACCCTGTTGACTCTGGGGCCTGGCACCGAGCTGGCAGGAGGCCCCACTTTCTCTTTGACTCAAGCTCGCCAGTCTCTTGCTTTTTCACTCTGAGAATCTCTCATTCTTACCCATTTTTGGGCCAAATCCTGAGCCCCATTTCCCAGCAAGCAGGTTCTCACGAATGGGGCCCTGGCTGCCCCCCGAGCAGGTAGGCGTGCAACGGGCCCCGGGGAGCATCCCAGGCGAGGGTGGGGCAGCTCCTGTGAGTCCACCCAGGAAGGGAGCGGGCTGCGGGTGTGGCTGGGGCCTCTGGCAGAGCCCCCGCCACCTGGCAGTGCAAACAGGAAGGGCAGAGGCCCTGGCAGCCAGGAGCCAGGTCGCCAGCGGTCTGTGGGGGGGTCGGCTCCTTCCTGCCCTCCCCCGCTGCCCTCGGGGCGCCTGCCACAGGCAGAGGGGGTGGGGTCCTCTGGGGTGCCAGCCACCCTCTGCTCTGGCCGGCCCGATGCCACATCCACCCTGCGGGCCTCCAGACGGTTTCCGACGGTTCCCACGGCCCTCCCCCCACACCCCCTGCCCCCCAGTGTTGCGCAAGAGCCTCGCCACCACCACTCAGAGCCTCTGCTGGGGGTGAGGAGCCTCAGAGGGACCGGAGCGCCCCCTTCTCCCAGACCGGCCTCTGTCTCCCCCATGGGTGTGCTGACGGCTCCTCAGTTCCCGTCCTGGACACAGTCTGGTCCTCACCAGGGGACGAGAGCGGGGACAGGCTGGCAGTCCCGGGAGCCCAAGAGTGGACAGGGTGATGGGCGGCCCCCAGGACATCACAGGTGGCTGGCCTGGTGAAGGTTCCAGGCTGGTGTTCCTTCCACGACACCCAACCTGCAGCCTCCAAGAACCGGACTGGCCTGAGGCCCTCAGGACGCTAGCGCCAGGGCTAGGCCTTGCTGGCCACATCCGGCTGAGGTGAAGGAAGCTGGTGACCGAGAGCAGAGCGGGCTGCAGCCAGGGCAAAAGGGGAAGGAACTGGACCTCCATGCCTGGGCCCCAGGACTGGCGGACAGCAGGGTGGGGAGAGGGCCTCTTGACTGCTGTCTTCCTTTTCCTGGAGCAGGTGCTCACGTCAGGGACACAGTGACTCCTTCCCTTTCCAGCCTGGAAAACCCCCTCTGTACTCCCCCGCCCTGGGCTGTGGGGCCTGGAGGAAGAGACCCGGAGCCCCCAAGGGCAGCGTCCCAGCGCAGGTTCTCACGTCTCTTCCTGGCCTGGCCAGACCCAAGGCCACCCAGGCTGGGGCTCCTGCAGACCGATGCCCTTGGTGGGGAAGGAAGGCGTGGCAGCCCCACAGCCCACTGGAGCCAGGCCCAGCCTGGCGCTGTCCACCAAGGGTGTGTGCTGGGGCCCTGTGTGGACCCTGCGACGGAGCACTTCCCAGGGAATCCAGTGTCCTCGAGGCTGCAGGGATGGACGGCATGGAGAGGCCTGGCGAGAAGCAACGCACAGGAGGAACCTCAGCCTCCTGGGTGGAGCTGAGCGCAGCGTGTCTGCAGCCAGAGGGTCTGGGGGCCCACCGCGGAGCCGAGATGGGGGAGCAGGGGAAGTGGGTGATGACGCGCCAGGGGAGGCGGCGGCCCGCGCCCGGCGGCCGCAGGGAAGCATGCCTGTTCTCCGTGGCACCCCTGGCAGGGCAGTGGGCGGCCACTGAGTCCTCGATGTCAGGGTCGCCCTTTCCGGGTGGGGGCCCCCTCCACTTGCAATGGCCTCCCTGAGGCCAGGCAGGCCCTCTCCTCCCGGACCAGCCGGCGGGTCATCTCCAGGCCCTTCCAGAGGCCAGCGGGGTGGGAGTCACGGTCCTGGACCCCGGCTGTGTACCCTTCCGGGAGCCGCCACCCCCCAGCAGCCAGGGGCCTCTCAGGGAGGCGAGGCGGTGTTTGGATGCTGGTGGTGTCAAAGGTCACTGGGGCGGGACGGGAGCGGGAAGATACTCCGGTGGCCTTCCTCCCGAGCAGACGAAAGGAGAGTGTTTCCAGGCGGTGCCCAGCGCGGGGAGCAGCTGTGGTTTCAGGGCGTTCCCGCGGAGTGGCGGCCGTGATTTGAGGAGCCGTGAATGCAGAATGCTGGTGAGTCTCTGGCCTTGAGGGAGGCCTGGGCTGGGAGCCTGGGGCCCGTGGAGAGCTGGAGGACACAGCCTCTCTTCCTGTGTCCCCTGCAGGGCTCAGCCCCACTCCGAGCCTCCGGGCTCTGGGGGGCCTGGCCGTGGCGGCCCTTATCTCCACTGTCTGGCTCTGGTGGCGGCTTGGGGCAGCCCCCGGGGGAGCCCCGGTCCCACAGCCCACGACCACCATCCTCGTCTGGCACTGGCCATTTGCCAGCCAGCCCCCAGAGCTGCCCGGGGACACCTGCACCAGGTACGGGGTGGCCCGCTGCCGCCTGACCGCCAACCGCAGCCTGCTGGCCGGCGCTGACGCCGTGGTCTTCCACCACCGAGAGCTGCAGACCCAGCAGGCCCGCCTGCCCCTGGCTGAGCGGCCGCGGGGCCAACCCTGGGTGTGGGCCTCCATGGAGTCGCCCAGCCACACCCGTGGCCTCGGCCGCCTCCGAGGGGTCTTCAACTGGGTGCTGAGCTACCGGCGTGACTCGGATATCTTCGTGCCCTACGGCCGCCTGGAGCCCCGTGAGGGGCCCGCGCCTCCGCTGCCGGCCAAGCGCGGGATGGCCGCCTGGGTGGTCAGCAACTTCCAGAAGCGGCAGCGGCGCGTGCAGCTGTACCGGCAGCTGGCACCGCACCTGCGGGTGGACGTGTTCGGCCGCGCGGCCGGGCAGCCCTTGTGCGCCGACTGCCTTCTGCGCGCCATGGCCGGCTACCGCTTCTACCTGTCCTTCGAGAACTCCGAGCACCGGGACTACATCACCGAGAAGTTCTGGCGCAACGCGCTGTTGGCCGGCGCCGTGCCCGTGGTGTTGGGCCCACCGAGGGCCGCCTACGAGGCTGTCGCCCCACCCGATGCCTTTGTGCACGTGGACGACTTCGGCTCGGCCCGCGAGCTGGCCGCCTTCCTCACCAGCATGAACGAGAGCTGCTATCTGCGCTACTTCGCGTGGCGAGACCGGTTCCGCGTGCGGTTGTTCAGCGACTGGCGAGAGCGCTTCTGTGCCATCTGTGCCCGGTTCCCCCAGCTGCCCCGTGGCCAGGTCTACCAGGACCTTGAGGGCTGGTTCCAAGCC
The DNA here is from genome assembly GCF_019923935.1 of Bubalus bubalis. NCBI lineage: Eukaryota > Metazoa > Chordata > Mammalia > Artiodactyla > Bovidae > Bubalus > Bubalus bubalis. The sequence continues at coordinate 105,460,239 of NC_059168.1, read as the reverse complement.
TGAGCTCTGCCCGTGGAGGGAGGAAGGGGCGGGTGGCTGGGGAGCTGGACATGTGGGTAGAGGGGTGGGTGTTGAAATCAAACCACGCATCCGACCCTACGGCTGGGCGGATGCAGAGGCTGGGGTGGGGGGCTGGGAAGCAGGGCTCATCTGGGCAGCCTGCCTGGAGGAGGAGGCTGCTGGGCATTGGAGCCGCTCTTTGGAGGCAGAGGCGAGAGCAGGGAGGGAGGGATGGAGTACGGGGTGCTGAGGTCCGTCAGGCCCTCCGTCCCCACCACGATCATATCTCAGATGGGCGGGGGCTGAGAGAGGCTGTAGGCAGGGCCCTCGGGGCCACGGACACGCCCCCTGAGGTCTGTGGGGGCACAAGCCGGGCCCCCGGCCCATAGCTGGGGTCCCTTTGTCCCGGATGTGCAGTCTGGAGCCTGCAGACCCTGTGGCCTGCTGCCCCCTGGGGAGGGGACAGCAACCAATAAAGACACAAGCAGAGCGCGTGCGGACTCTGCCTTCCCTGCGCCCCCGCAACACGGGCCTCCTGTCCTGGCCGTATCCGCCCCCGCCCCCAGGCTCGTCCTCTGGGCCTCCATCTGCAGCACTGAAAGGCTCTGCAGCAGAGAGCCCGCCCTGACGCCCCCCACCCTGAAAGGCCCAGGGGTGTGGAGCAGAGGCCCAGCTCAGAAACGTGGCTGGGGGACATGTGCAAGGCGCCCTGGGACTTCATTCTCAGGCTGTGGGCATCCAGAGTGTGACGAGGCTCGGTTAGATGTGGGCTCTCTGTCACTGGTGGCAGCGTGGGCATGGGGGAGCACCAGGTTCCTGCTGCAGCAGGGGGTCCTGGTGTGCAGGGGAGGGGGGTGGGACTGGCACTGAGCCTCTGGGTGGCGCTGCCAGGGCCCCAGGTGGGTGGGCAGCAGGTGGTAGCAGGAAGCTGCTGCCCTCCCCCTTGGCAGTGGCTTCCTGTCCTGACCTAGCCCCACGTCCTGATAGAGGAGAAGGAAGTGTCCTCAGGCTTCAGGGGGAGGAGGGGGGGGAGGAGGAGGGGGGAGGGGGAAGGAGGGGGGAGGGTCCCCACCCCCTCCTGCCTGGCGCTCAGTTTAGAGCCTTCTCTGTGTAGCACGACACCACTCGGTTTGCCCCTCCCATTCACAAATTGGGAAACTGAGGTTGGGAGGAGCCCAGAGAAGCACAACGCATGATGCTTCTTGCAGCAGGGGCGGGCCTGCCCTCTGCTGGCCTCCCCAGGAATGGGCCTCCCCACGCGGCTCAGACCAGTCCAGGCACTGCCCCAAGCCTGCGGGTGCACTGGCCCCAGACACCCCTGCAGAGGCCACAATCACCCACACCCATAGGGAGAGAAAGCGGCCCCTCACAGAGGGCACAGCCTCAGCCTCCCCAAACACCGTCCTGCCTCGCCTGCACAGGGTGGTTCTCTGGGTCCCTTCTCCCCCTGGCTGAGCCCAGGGAGCTGCAGCCCCCACCGAGCCCAGCCAGGGCCGCCCTGCCACTTGGTCACCAAGTGGCTCATTCACAAGGAGCACAGGAAAGTCTTACAGGGGAAGAACAGCCCACCTGCTGCCCTTCTTGTCAGTATGTCCCCCCACCAAGGTGCAGGTGGGGTTGCCCCCAGTCTGGCAGGAAAGCCAACTCTTTGAGCCTTTAGAGACATGCCAGCTCTGCACAGGTAGGACCTGCATCCGAGGCTGCGCGCCCCCTCCCCAAGTTTGGGCGGCTGTCCCCCTCCAGCCCCCAGGTGCCCCGGGCACTGGGATCTGGCTCTCAGGTTCAGATGAAATTCCTGCCATCATCAGCTCTTCTGCGCGGAGGGCAGACAGAGGTGGGGACCTGGTGGGGAGCGAGCATCCCCCAGCATCCCCCCAGGGGCCACGGGCCGGGGCCAGGGTCGACCTCGGAGCGCCTCTAAGAGAGGACTATTTTAGGGGGCTGGGGTGCTGCGCCTCGGCTCGGCGCCCCTGGGAGACGAGCGCCCTGGGACTGAGTCGGGGATCTTGGTTTACGTCTGGGTTCTTGGGCGCATCACCTCAACGCCTAGAGGGAGGGGGGGCAAACAGAAAGCCTCCCGTGGCGGGTCAGAGCTCCGGGAACCGCCCAAACGCCGGTGGGCAGGCGACCCGGGTCGGGAGACGTGCGGAGGGCACCCGGCGGCCCCTTTAAGCGGGGGCGGCGCGGGCAGAGCGCGGGCGGGGGGCGGTGCGAGCCGCTGCCGCCGCGGCCGCCGAGGCGGAGCCAGCGCCGAGCCGGTCCCGGAGGCTCGAGACCCCGCCCCGCGCGGGCGATGCCGAGCGGCGCGGCTGGCGGCGGGCGGCGGGGCGCGCAGAGGAGCGGGCCGCAGCGCGGAGGCGGCCGGAGCGCGGCCCCGCCATGGGCTTCCTGCACCAGCTGCAGCTGCTGCTCTGGAAGAACGTGACGCTGAAGCGCCGGAGTCCGGTGAGCGACCCCCGGCGCCGCGGGTCGGCGGGAGCCGGAGGCTGCGGGTACCGGGGCCGGCGGCGCGCTCCCCGCGCGCACGTGCGGCGGCCCGGCCGGGCGCGCGTGAACCCCAGGCGGGCGGGGCGGCGGGTGGTCGGCCCTTCCTGCCCTCGCCCCTGCCCGCGCTCTGGCCTCCGGAGAGGGGGCTCGGCTGTACCCGGCCCGCCGCCCGCGTCCGCTGACATTCGTGAGGCTCGGCTGAGTCACGGGGCGGGCGCCCTCCGCAACGCGCTCTCCCGGGCCAGCCTCAGGGCTGGAAGGTGGCCCCGGGCCCCTGGGGGAGCGGGAGGCCCTGCTTCCCCCGGCAGAGGACCGGCTGGGAGTCTGGGTCCGACTCAGAGGCGCTGCGGTCTCTGGGCCCAGCCCTGGCGCCCCTGCAGGGACCCTGCCCCTCCTCCAGGCGCAGCCCTCTGTCCTTGCACAGGCGCCTCTCCTCGCACACATCCACCGGCCCTCGCTCACGGGCTTGCGCCGCGTCCTCGCTGTGCCTGCCTCGGCCCGCCCCGCCCCTGCTGCACCCTTTTGTCCTTCGGGGCCCTCCTCCCTGAAGCGGTCCACTCTCCACTCCCCCAACCCGGCCTCCCCCCGGGACTGGGTCCTCTGACCACCATGCTCCCCAGCTCTCTGCCCTGCGCTTGGGGGTGCAGGGCACAGCAGCTGTCAGGGGCTGAAGCGCCGGTGAGGAGTGGGGCTGGGGCGGTATGGGTGTCATCACACTGACCGCCACTGCTCCAGCCTTGGAAAGGGCAGGGGCATCTGCTGGCCTGCCCAGATGGCACCAGCCACATCGCAGCGAGGCCTGGGCAGCTCGGGTTCCTGACAGGACACTGGGGATTTTCCAGCATGGGGCTCAGGGCAGGTTGGGGTCTGGAGATGGAACCTGAGGTGGAGGCATCCTCCTGCCCCTCTGGAGTTTGGGGGCTCCTGTGCCACCTGGCCCTGGGGCCCCTTGAGCCGACCTGCTTCTGCCTGGGCCCCTCCCTGAGAGGGGTTTCAAAGTGCACAGCGGGAAACCCAGACCTGCAGATGGGCAGGGTAGCCGTCATCACCCTGGCCTGGCAGGATTCCCCTGGGCACCTGGCCCTGGCAGGGAGCCAGGCTTGTGTTCGCTCCCTGCCCACGGCGCCCGGGGCTGGCTGGCACTGGGCTTGTGGATCAGACCTGCAGCCTCTGGTGCTGCCTCCTCTGCTGCAGGTTTTGGGTCACCGGGGCCAGCAGGGCGGGGCCCTGGGGAGGGATTGAGACTGGACGTGGGCATGCGTCAGTGTGGCAGGGAGGATGGGAGCTAGGAGCAGAGGCTCCTGTGAGGGCCCCAGCATCTCCTGGGGACCCCAAAGCTCAGGGAAGTGGGCACCTGACAAGCAGGGGGGAGGTGCCCCCTGACCTACACCCAGGAGTAGCCCCCAAATGTCAGGTTGGGCCTCCCAGAGCCTTCCTTGCCCCGCCCCATGGCGCCCCCAGGGATGGCTGGGCTTGTGGAGGTCCTTGGCCTGTGGCCACAACACAGCAGGAATTCTTCCTCCAGGTGGCTGAGGCCTCGCTGGGCTCACACAGGGGGCTGGGGCAGGCTAGGTGGCGGGCGCCCTCCTCCACTTTTCTGGGAGGGTCTTGGGCGTCACAGTTGGCTCCCTGGACTTGGCTGGCAGAGGGTCTGCCTGCACGCTGTGTGCCTCACCGAGGGTGCATATGTGCCCTGGGGGAAGCCTGGTCGGGGTAGGAACCAAGGATCTCTGTGCCTGGCTTGCTCCACCTTCCCAAGCTCTGCGCCTCGGTTTCTCCATTTGTCGGTGTGGACCTCGGTCTGGATACCGGTCTGTTCTGGGGCTTCTGGCTGCTCCTGATGGGGGGACCAGGTCCCTGCAGTCGGGGGCAGCACCTCCATCCTCAGGCCTCACCTGTTCTCTTCTGGACGCAGCGGGAGGGGCCCGGAGGGGACACACAGGGCGCTGGCCCATCTCCAGGGCCAGGGGTCTGACCACCTTGCAGGCCGCTGGGTGGGGCGCCCAGGTGGGGCTGAACCTGCACTGCCTGCCGTAACTAGATGCCCCTCTGGCCACCCGCCCGCCAAGTAGGCCTCCCTCCTCGCAGCAGCTCATGTGCGGCCGTTGCTATAGCAATGAGGAGGCAGCAGGCCGGTTGCTGCAGTTACTCTGGAGGTGCCCGGAGGCAGGGCGGGGGTGGGTGGGGCCGGCTCAGCGGCCGTGACCCCAGCCACGCTCGGTGTGCAGGCGGCAGGCGCCTGTCCTGGTCCACGATGCCTCCTGGGCTGGCCCCGGGCTGGCTGCTGGCTCAGGGCGGGGGTGGAGGCTGGCACGGGCTGGGGCGGGCGTGGGGCGCAGACACACAGCAGGGTGTTCCACACCACAGAGCCCTATTGTCAACCCAGTAAACACAGCAGCATCTGGCCCCGCCCTGGGGGATCAGGGCTTGGGCCCTGGGCCAGAGAGAGCACCGCTGGGTCAGCGCTCTGAAGTCAGTTTGGGGTGGGGGTGAGGCTAAAGGAACCTTGGTGCCTCCGCAGAAGCCCAGTAGGTGTAGGGGTCAGGACGTGCCCTCGGGTGGGCCAGGGGCCCCCAAAGAGCAGCCAGCCCAAGGTCCGCCTCCCCCTTCCACCGTGCCCTCCCTGAGCCAGGAGGGGTACAGGCAGGAATGGAGGGAAGTCTGGACCCTGGGCACTTCTTTCCCGCTTCAGGCAGGTCCCAGCAGGGCTCACCTTGGTGCTCAGCCTGCAGCCGAGTCTCCCTGGGAACCCTGATCAGAGGCCCCAGGCAGGCAGACCCGCGCCCACTGGGGTCGTGGTGGGCCAGGGCAGGAGGCACCTGCATCTCAGGGTCGGGGGGTGGGGGGTGCTGTCAGACCCCTGACCAGGTCTTCCCGGAGGCTTAGGGCCCAGGGCTACAGCCAGGCCCTCCCCTCACCCAGGCCTCACCTTCCTAGGCCTTTGCCAGCGGGGGAGATTGATGGCACTATAGCTGCAGGGAGGAGGGCTGACCCGGGAGGGGGGCGGGGGTGGGAGTCACAGGCCAGTCCAGACACTCCTGGATCCTCTGAGATCTTGCCCAGGCGGCCCTGCAGGCGGGCAAGGAGCTGGGCGACACGTGGGTCAGCGTGGACCACAAGCCGCCTGATTTGTCCCTGCCGGGCTTCAGCGAGGCACATCTGGACTGGGTGTGGAGACCTGGTTCGCTTGAGCCAGAGAACACTGGCCCTCTCGCTCCTCAAAGAGGTTCTGGAAGGAAGGGGCTCTGATCTCTGTGGGCTTGGGGGACCTGGGTGGACCTGTGGCCCCTGGCGGGGCACGCAGGGTTCAGTGGGGCTGGGCTGGCCCTGGGAGGGGTGGCTGTCTGTCTGTGAGGGAGAGTAGGGTTTGGGTGTGTCCTGTCCGGCCCTGGGCAGGTGGCCTCACTCCGCCCGCCCTTTCCAGTGGGTCTTGGCCTTCGAGATCTTCATCCCGCTCGTCCTGTTTTTCATCCTGCTGGGGCTTCGGCAGAAGAAGCCCACCATCTCTGTGAAGGAAGGTGAGGGGCTTCTGGGGGCCCGGCCGGGAGGGGCGGGCAGGCGGCCCTCATGGCGTCTCGCACACCCCTCGGTGTGCACACGGCTCCTCCGGGCACAGGGGTGCCTGTCCCCCCCGCGGTCCCATGCCCCGCGCCTGGCCGGGCTGGGGTGACCGCGGTGCTGGGTCTCACTGTCTCCTCTGTTCTGTTCTGCCCCCCTCCCCGCCCTGCATGGTCTCTGTCCTCCTCCCGGGCCTGCATGCAGTCTGTAAGTGTGTGGTCACCTCCCGGCTGGCCCGGGCAACCTCAGGAGCCCTGCGGGGCCTCCTGGGGAAGCTTGTGCCCTCCCCTGCCCCTTGCTCGCACTAACGGCGTCTCCTGGCCAGCTGGGTCCTGCAGGGCCCCTGCCTGCTGTCAGGAACAGCTGGCTCGGTAGGGTGGGGGTGGGGGGGTGGGAGGTCAAGGCTGGAGTCCCCTGGACGTCGGTGGCTCCCCGGTCAGGCTCCCCGGTATCACCCAGGGTGGGGTTGCCTGGCCCTGCTGTGCAGGGCTGCAGCACCTAGCCGCTGTCCCCTCAGACCTAGTGGGCTCCTTCGTTCACTCTACTAACCAGCTGGCCAGAGAGGTCAGAGGTCACTGCCCAGTAGGGGCCCCCTGTGCTCCTGAGCCCTGGGGGCAGTGCCGCCTCGTGTTCTTGGGGAAGCAGTCAGAGCGCTGGCCTTGGCTGGTGGAGGGAAGAGGGACGCTCTAGCAGTTGGGGGAAGGGATGGTGAGATGCCCTTTGACCTCTGACCTGCTGGGGTCATCTGCACTAGAACACTCAGCCTTCTGTTTCCTGTCTGCTGCCTGCAGCTGCTTTTCTTCCTGACTTTCTCTAAATCTCTCTTCTCGGCCTCTGTCTCTTCCCACCCCCCGACCCCGCCCCTCCCCGGCCCTGGGCCCTCTCGCCTGCCCCCCAGCCTTCTACACGGCGGCGCCCCTCACCTCCGCCGGCATCCTGCCGGTCATGCAGTCGCTGTGCCCCGACGGCCAGCGGGACGAGTTCGGCTTCCTTCAGTATGCCAACTCCACGTGAGTGCCCCGGCCCCGGCTGCCCCGCCCCGGGCCTGGGCCCCGCCCCCGGCTGCCCCGCCCCGGGCCTGGGCCCCGCCCCCGGCTGCCCCGCCCCCGGCTGCCCCGCCCCGGGCCTGGGCCCCGCCCCCGGCTGCCCCGCCCCGGGCCTGGGCCCCGCCCCCGGCTGCCCCGCCCCGGGCCTGGGCCCCGCCCCCGGCTGCCCCGCCCCGGGCCTGGGCCCCGCCCCCGGCTGCCCCGGCCTGGGCCTGGCGGCCTGCGGGTGACGGCCAGTGGTGCTGCAGGGTCACGCAGCTGCTGGAGCGCCTCAACCGCGTGGTGGAGGAGGGCAACCTGTTTGATCCGGCGAGGCCCAGCCTGGGCTCGGAGCTGGAGGCCCTGCGCCAGCACCTGGAAGCCCTCAGCGCCAGCCCGGACCCCCTGGACGGCCGCGCAGCCCGACCTGCAGGTGCGCCCGGGGGCGGGCGGTGCCGGAGTCCTCTGTCAGCGGTCAGCGGGGTTTGAAGCCGGGCTCGGTGCCTCCTGCTGCGGGTCCCACGCCCACACCCCCGCCCGGTGCTCACCTGGTGGCCGCTGCCCCTCGTGGGAGTTGCTAGGAGCTCAGCTCTGAGGCCCTTTGGGGCTCTCTGGCCCCAGGCAGGGCCGGCCTTCAGCCCTGCCCTTCTGCCTGTCCAGGGTCCTCCTTCTCTCTGGACTCGGTGGCCAGGGACCCGCGGGAGCTGTGGCGCTTCCTGACGCAGAACCTGTCGCTGCCCGACAGCGCGGCCCGGGCTCTGCTGGCCGCCCAGGTGGACCTGCCTGAGGTGAGGGCCAGGAGCCTCAGTGGAGCGCCTGTGTCTGCTCCTGGGAGCTCCCCCGTCCTCGCCCTCCCCTGGCTTCCGTGAGGGTGCAGGGCTCCTGTGTCTGCTCCTGGGGGACCCCCCTGCCCTGGCCCTCCCCTGGCTTCCGTGGGGGTGCAGGGCTCTTGTGTCTGCTCCTGGGGGAGCCCCAGCCTTGGCCCCCCGCCCTGGCCCTCTGCTGGCTCCCGTAGGGGTGCAGGGCTGGAGCCCCAGCAGCTGAGCCACGACCCCCTCGCGCTCAGGTCTATCGCCTGCTTTTTGGCCCTTCGCCTGGCCTGGATGGGGGTTCAGGGCCCCCCAGGAATCAGCAGCCCCTGTTCCGGATGGAGGTGAGGGACACACGCTGCCTTCTTCTGGGTGGGTGAAGAGAGGGCTCCCCTTGAGGGTGAGGGGGTCCTCAGGAGTTGGTGGTTGTCCCCAGGAGGCAGGGTGGGAATGCGTCTCTCTCCCTCCCCCCACCCCCACCTGCTGTTGCAGGACCTGGGTGGTCTCGGACCCGGCCTGCTGGGTGGGGCAGGGTAAAGCCCTGGGCCGTGTGGGCCAGGCCTTTGGTATCCTCTTGGCTGGGGCTCCTTTCAGCCATTCCTCTGCACCCTGCCCCCAGGAGCTGCTGCTGGCCCCTGCCCTCCTGGAGCAGCTCACGTGCATGCCAGGCTCCAGGGAGCTGGGCCGGGTCCTCACTGTGCCCCGGGGTCAGCAGACAGCGCTGCAGGGATACCGGGACGCAGTCTGCAGAGGGCAGGCTGCAGCCCGTGCTCACCGCTTCTCGGGGCTGGCTGCTGAGCTCCGGAACCAACTGGATGCAGCCAAGATTGCCCAGCAGGTGAGGCCTGCCCGCCAGCCAGCCTGCAGATCTGTCACGTGGGCGAGGGGGTGTGCCAGGGCTCCTCGGGAGCGCCTGGGCACGGGGCTCTGCCTAGCTGTTCTTGGGTCCCCTGCCCCGGGCCTTCGATCCAGCCTGTCTTCCCGTCCCTGGTTGGCGCTCCTTGACCCCCAGGCTGCTCCCCTGCTCGCCTCCTGTGTCTCCTGCGGGTGTCCTCCCCATTCCATGCTGACCTCAGCCTCCCCTGCAGACAGCCCCCAGACCCTGTGCCCGCCCCTGGGCCTGAGTCTGCCCACTGCCCTGTTTCCCCTCAGCTGGGCCTGGATGCTCCCAATGGCTCTGCCACCCCACAGCAACCACCACCCCCACCACGGCTGCAGGCACTCTTGGAGGACCTGCTGGACGCCCAGAAGGTCCTGCGGGACGTGGATGTCCTCTCAGCCCTTGCCCTGCTGCTGCCTCAGGGCGCCTGCGCAGGCCGGGCTCCTGGGCCCGCAGCCAGTGGCCCTGGCGGGGCGGCCAACAGCACTGGGGCTGGGGCAGGCCCCGGCTCCAACAGCACGGCTGAGGAGGGGGCCCCGTCCGCTGCAGCCCCGGCCCCCTCGGACGCACTGCAGGGCCAGTGCTCCGCTTTCGTGCAGCTCTGGGCCGGCCTGCAGCCCATCCTGTGTGGCAACAACCGGTAGGTGGGTGGCAGGGGGCGGGGTGAGGAAGCCGGGGGTTGCTGGGCCTGCCCCCAGGCCTGGCTCTGATGCCCCCTCCCTGGTCCTGGTCCATGGTCCCCTACTCCATGCCAATTGTTTGACACCTGCACCCATTCGGAAGCCCCGCGCCCACCCCTCCCTGCCGATGCCCCATCCTACCTCAAGTCTCGCCTGCTTACCCCAGCACCATCGAGCCTGAGGCGCTGCGAAGGGGCAACATGAGCTCCCTGGGCTTCACGAGCAAGGAGCAGCGGAACCTGGGCCTCCTCGTGCACCTCATGACCAGCAACCCCAAGATCCTGTACGCGCCCGCGGGCTCCGAGGCAGACCGTGTCATCCTCAAGGTGTGCGCCTCGGGCTGCCCGTGTCCTCTGGGGCAGGAACTGAGGGAGCCGGGCAGAGGGCTCTGCAGGCTGGGGACGCCAGTGTCGGGGGGTGGCGGTTGGTAGAATTGGCACGAGAGGGGTGCAGCCCTGGCTCTTGAGAACTCCGGGGCTCGGCTCTCTGGGTGAGGGGACCTGTGAGCAAGTCCGAGGTGCAGGGGCACTTTGAAGGCTGCCTTGAGGATGCCCTGCCTGGCTGGTGTGGCGCAGGGTCCTGGCTGGCTGAGCATGGCCAGGGCTGGGCAGCACCGGTGAGGGTAGAGGAGGGGCCGCAGGCAGAGACCGTCCAGAGCGTCGTCTGCTGGGTGAGATTTGGGCAGGGCATCTGCGTGGTTTGGGACCAGCTGAGAGCACAGTGTCTGTGGCCCTCCCAGGTTGCAGTCTGGAAGAAGTAGAAACCGGGGCTGGAGATGGCCCCGGAAGGGGAGGGGCTGTGGAGGGGTTCCTGGGATGAGCATGGGGGGAGATGGGGCCAAGTGTCAGCCACTCGAGACATGCGTGGAGGGGTCCCACAAAGGGCCGGGGAGACGCTGCTGGTGGCAGGGGCTGGGGAGGCTGTGCTTTCCTGCGAGCCCGGCAGAGGGGGCTTCAGGGGAGGCGCCGAGCAAGGCCTGGGAGGGAAGGCCTTGGAGCTTCCAGGGGCCATCTGGCCAGACCTAGATCGGTGGTTGGTGGGGACTGGCCAGTGGGTGGCCTCCAGCCATGGAGGGAGGTAAGGAGTGAGAACCCCGTTGCTGGCCGGGTCCTTCCATGAGCCCCATGCTCTGCCCTCCCCCTCTGCAGGCCAATGAGACCTTCGCCCTTGTAGGCAACGTGACTCACTACGCCCAGGTGTGGCTCAACATCTCCGCGGAGATCCGCAGCTACCTGGAGCAGGGGAGGCTGCGGCAGCACCTGCGCTGGCTGCAGCAGGTGCTGCGTGCTGCGCTGGGGCGGGTGTGGCAGGGACCCGCCTTGGCCAGCCCAGGCCACCCTCTGAACCGGTCTGCCCCTTCCCCAGTATGTGGCCGAGCTGCGGCAGCACCCAGAGGCACTGAGCCTGTCGCCCGAGGAGCTGCCGCCTGCCCTACGCCAGGACAATTTCTCACTGCCCAATGGCTCAGTCCTCCTGCAGCAGCTGGACACCATTGACAATGCAGCCTGCGGCTGGATCCAGTTCATGTCCAAGGTGGGTGGGTGGGCCCCACGGGCCCTGCGGGTGCCCGGGTCGCCTCTCATGACTCTCCTCTCCTAGGTGAGCGTGGACATCTTCAAGGGTTTTCCAGATGAGGAGAGCATTGTCAACTACACCCTTAACCAGGCCTACCAGGATAATGTCACCGTGTTCGCTAGTGAGCCAGCCCCCTGGGCAGGTCCCCAGCCGGGGTCCCCCGCCTCTCCCCTGCCCTAGACCTTCCCATCCCGGTCCCCCTTTACGGTCAGTCACCGGCCCCGCCCCCACCCTCAGCCCCACCCCGCCCCGCCCAACCCTCGGCCCCGCCCCCACTCCTCGGCCCCGCCCTCCCTCTCCCTTCCTCGGCCCCGCCCATCTCCCCTCCCTCCGCCCCGCCCCTCCTCCTGTCCCAGGTGTGATCTTCCAGACCCGCAAGGACGGCTCCTTGCCGCCCCACGTGCACTACAAGATCCGCCAGAATTCAAGCTTCACGGAGAAAACCAACGAGATCCGCCGGGCCTACTGGCGGCCGGGGCCCAACACCGGCGGCCGCTTCTACTTTCTATATGGCTTCGTTTGGATCCAGGGTGAGGGCCGACCCTGGGGCCGCGGGGGGCGGGGCGCAGCCTCCGCTGACCACCATCCTCTTGCTCCTCCCACCCGCAGACATGATGGAGCGCGCCATCATCGACACCTTCGTGGGCCACGACGTGGTGGAGCCCGGCAACTACGTGCAGATGTTCCCCTACCCGTGCTACACGCGCGACGAGTGAGTGCAAACCGAGCGCTGCGCGAGCGCTGGGTGCCCGGTCCGCCGGCCTCCGCCTTACGCCCTCCCTCCCCCCAGCTTTCTGTTTGTCATCGAGCACATGATGCCGCTCTGCATGGTGATCTCCTGGGTCTACTCTGTGGCCATGACCATCCAGCACATTGTGGCTGAGAAGGAGCACCGGCTGAAGGAGGTGGGGGACATGGAGGAGGGGAGAAGAGGGAAGGGGTGGAGCGGAGGAGGGGGGCGATGGAGACAGGTGAGAGGTGGAGAGGCATACAGGTGGGGGGCAGCTGTGGGCAGCCCAGTGCCCTGCTGCCCCACAGGTGATGAAGACCATGGGCCTGAACAACGCGGTGCACTGGGTGGCCTGGTTCATCACGGGCTGCGTGCAGCTCTCCATCTCGGTGACGGCGCTGACCGCCATACTCAAGTACGGCCAGGTCCTCGCGCACAGCCACGTGCTCATCATCTGGCTCTTCCTGGCTGTCTACGCCGTGGCCACCATCATGTTCTGGTGAGTGCTGTGTGGCAGCGGCGGGCTGGAGGGTGGGCTTGCTTCGAGTAAGGACCCAGGACTCGGGTGTGGTTGACAGCCCGTGGCCCTGCCTGCCCCCAGCTTCTTGGTGTCCGTGCTGTACTCCAAGGCCAAGCTGGCCTCGGCCTGCGGCGGAATCATCTACTTCCTGAGCTACGTGCCCTACATGTACGTGGCTATCCGTGAGGAGGTGGCCCACGACAAGATCACCGCCTTCGAGAAGTGCATCGCGGTGAGGGTCCTGGGGGTGGCCCGGGCTCGGGGGTGTCCGGCCTCCTCCCCTGCGCTGACACTGCTGTCTCCTCAGTCCCTGATGTCCACGACCGCTTTTGGCCTGGGTTCCAAGTACTTTGCTCTGTACGAGGTGGCGGGCGTGGGCATCCAGTGGCACACGTTCAGCCAGTCTCCCGTGGAAGGGGATGACTTCAACCTGCTCTTGGCTGTCACCATGCTGATGGTAGATGCGGTCGTCTATGGGGTGCTCACGTGGTACATTGAGGCTGTGCACCCAGGTACCGAGCCCTTTGGAGGGGAGGGGAACAGGAGAAGGGGGCTATCTCTAGGGGGACACATGGCTTGGGGGGGACACTGACCCCAGGCCCTGGGTCAGCCTCCCCTCTCCCCATAGGCATGTACGGGCTGCCCCGGCCCTGGTACTTCCCACTGCAGAAGTCCTACTGGCTGGGCAGCGGGCGGACGGAGGCATGGGAGTGGAACTGGCCATGGGCTCGCACCCCCCGCCTCAGCGTCATGGAGGAGGATCAAGCCTGTGCCATGGAGAGCCGGCGCTTGGGTGAGTGGACACCAGGTGGGGACTGGGGCAGTTGCTGACTTTGACTTTGGGGGGCTGAGGACATCCTTGATGCTGACTCTGGCCCCCATGCAGAGGAGACACGGGGCATGGAAGAGGAACCCACCCACCTGCCGCTGGTAGTCTGCGTGGACAAGCTCACCAAGGTCTATAAGAACGACAAGAAGCTGGCTTTGAACAAGCTGAGCCTCAACCTCTATGAGAACCAGGTCGTGTCCTTCCTGGGCCACAACGGGGCTGGCAAGACCACCACCATGTGCGTGTCGGGGGGTGGGTGGCAGGGAGGGCTCCCTGCAGGAGGTGGGGCCGTGACCTCACCTGTCCGCCCAGGTCTATACTCACCGGCCTGTTCCCACCTACGTCGGGCTCGGCCACCATCTACGGGCATGACATCCGCACGGAGATGGACGAGATCCGCAAGAACCTGGGCATGTGTCCCCAGCACAATGTGCTCTTCGACCGGCTCACGGTGGAGGAGCACCTCTGGTTCTACTCGAGGCTCAAGAGCATGGCCCAGGAGGAGATCCGCAAGGAGATGGACAAGTGGGTGGGGCTCGGGTGGGCGCGAGGCTGCAGGCAGCACCCCAGCCCTGCAGCTTACCTCCCGCCTGCCCTCAGGATGATCGCGGACCTGGAGCTCTCCAACAAACGGCACTCGCTGGTGCAGACGCTGTCCGGCGGCATGAAGCGCAAGCTCTCGGTGGCCATCGCCTTCGTGGGCGGCTCCCGGGCCATCATCCTGGATGAGCCCACGGCCGGTGTGGACCCCTACGCGCGCCGCGCCATCTGGGACCTGATCCTGAAGTACAAGCCGGGTGAGCGGGCGCCGAGGGTGCAGAGAGCGGCCCCCTGCCCGGCCCCACCTGGCCGCCCCCCTGACCCCCATCTCCCCCAGGCCGCACGATCCTCCTGTCCACCCACCACATGGATGAGGCTGACCTGCTCGGGGATCGCATTGCCATCATCTCCCACGGGAAGCTCAAGTGCTGCGGCTCGCCGCTCTTCCTCAAGGGCGCCTACGGGGACGGCTACCGCCTCACGCTGGTCAAGCGGCCTGCAGAGCCTGGGGGTCCCCAAGGTCTGTGCGGAAGCCACCTGCCCCAGACTCTTCCTCAAGACCAGTGAGGTTGAGGGGCTTGGCTCTCACCGTGTTGCCCAGTGGGCCCAGGATGCTAGTTGGGCCTGGCCCACCCTCTCCCCCAGCCCCTGAGTGAAGCTCTTCCTACCCTCCCAGAGCCAGGGCTGACAGCCAGCCCCCCAGGTCCGGCCCAGCTGAGCAGCTGCTCCGAGTCCCAGGTTTCCCAGTTCATCCGCAAACATGTGGCCTCCTGCCTGCTGGTCTCCGACACCAGCACCGAGCTCTCCTACATCCTGCCCAGCGAGGCCGCCAAGAAGGGGGCCTTTGAGCGCCTATTTCAGGTGTGTGAGTCTGCGCTGGGGTGATGGAGGAGGTGGGGCAGAGGTCTGTAGGAAGTGGGGGAGGTGGAGGAGGTGTGTTCAGCAGAAGAGGCGGGCCGGGGCTCAGGGGCGGGGCCAGCAGGGGGCGGGCCTGGTGGAGGAGGCAGGACTGGGGTCGGGGGCGGGGCCAGTGGAGGGGGCGGGCCTGGTGGAGGAGGCAGGACTGGGGTTGGGGGTGGGGCCAGTGGAGGGGGCGGGCCTGGTGGAGGAGGCAGGACTGCGGTTGGGGGCGGGGCCAGTGAAGGGGGCGGGCCTGGTGGAGGAGGCAGGACTGGGGTCGGGGGCGGGGCCAGTGAAGGGGGCGGGCCTGGTGGAGGAAGCAGGACTGGGGTCGGGGGCGGGCCTGGTGGAGGAGGCAGGACTGGGGTCGGGGGCGGGGCCAGTGGAGGGGGCGGGCCTGGTGGAGGAGGCAGGACTGGGGTCGGGGGCGGGCCTGGTGGAGGAGGCAGGACTGGGGTCGGGGGCGGGGCCAGTGGAGGGGGCGGGCCTGGTGGAGGAGGCAGGACTGGTCTCTGGGACTGGGGCAGAACTGGGGCGGGGCCAGTAGAGGAGGCGGGGCTGCCCAAGAGGTGGGCACAACCTGCCCCGTGGCCACCCGCTTTGAGGTGGGCCTCACGCAGCTCTTTCACAGCACCTGGAGCACAGTCTGGATGCACTGCACCTGAGCAGCTTTGGGCTGATGGACACGACACTGGAGGAAGTGTTCCTTAAGGTGTCAGAGGAGGACCAGTCGCTGGAGAACAGTGAGGCAGGTGAGCCTCCAGAGCTGCTGACCCGCTCTGCCCCCATACCCTGGCTCCGCCAGCTCTGAGCGTCACTCTTACCCTGTCTCTGGGGCCAAGGGTTTTAGGTGGGAACAGGGAGCCAGGAGACCCCAGGGTCAGGCTGGGGCTGGTGCCTGGGGTGGGTGGGTGGGTGAGTGTGGAGGCCTGCAGGTGAAGGCCGCCCTGAGCCCCCACGCGTCTCCCCTGGCACCTCTGCAGATGTGAAAGAGTCTAGGAAAGACGTGTTACCGGGGGCTGCGGACCCGGTATCGGGGGAAGGCCCTGCCGGCAACCTGGCGCGGTGCGCGGAGCTGGCCCAGTCACAGGCGTCGCTGCAGTCTGCATCCTCGGTGGGCTCTGCCCGTGGTGACGAGGGGGCCGGCTACACCGATGTCTACGGCGACTACCGCCCTCTCTGTGACAACTTGCAGGACCCTGACAATGTCAGCTTGCAAGGTGGGGGCTGCTGGGCACTGCCGGGAGGGTCCCTGGAGGGTGGAGCGGGGCCCGTGCTCAGCTCCTGCCTCCTGTGCAGAGGCAGAGGCGGAGACCCTCGCGCGGGTTGGCCAGGGCAGCCGCAAGCTGGAGGGCTGGTGGCTGAAGGTGCGCCAGTTCCATGGGCTCCTGGTGAAGCGCTTCCACTGCGCCCGGCGCAACTCCAAGGCGCTGTCCTCTCAGATCCTGCTCCCTGCCTTCTTCGTCTGCGTGGCTATGACCGTGGCACTCTCCGTCCCAGAGATCGGTAAGGCTGCCTAGCCAGATATCCGGACATCCGCCTGCTTGGGAGCCACATGGGGGAGCCCTGGGCACAGTAGCTGAGGCTGGTGGGCACACTCTGGGGTTCCTTTGGGGTGCAGACTCCAAGCTTGGGTCCCCTGTGGGTACTAGGAAGAGGGACCTGGGCCCGTGAGGTGCTGGCAGGCTGTAGGAACTTGCTCAGGCTTCCCCATGTTTCCCACCAGGCGACCTGCCCCCGCTGGTCCTGTCCCCCTCCCAGTACCACAACTACACGCAGCCCCGTGGCAACTTTATCCCCTATGCCAATGAGGAGCGCCGGGAATACCGGTGAGCCGGCAACAGGGCCACCGTGGGGGGCGGGGGCTAGTGCGGGGGCTGGGGGGGCTGGCCTGACCCCCACCTGGGCTCGCTCTGTGCTTTCCCAGCTTGCGACTGTCCCCCGACGCTGGGCCCCAGCAGCTGGTGGGCACCTTCAGGCTGCCGTCGGGTGTAGGAGCCACCTGTGTGCTCAAGTCTCCGGCCAATGGCTCATTGGGGCCCACGCTGAACCTGAGCAGCGGTGAGTCGCGTCTGCTGGCTGCGCGGTTCTTCGACAGCATGTGCCTGGAGTCCTTCACGCAGGGGCTGCCGCTGTCCAACTTTGTGCCGCCCCCACCCTCGCCCGCCCCGTCTGACTCCCCTGTGACCCTGGATGAGGACCTGCTGCCCACCTCCGGGCCAGGTACTGGCTAGTGGGGCTGCCTGGGGCTCGGGAAAGCGGGGGCCGGGCTGACTGTGCGATCTGCCTGCAGAGAACTGGACATCGGCGCCCTCCCTTCCACACCTGGTGCGGGAGCCCGTCCGCTGTACCTGCTCTGGGCAGGGCACCGGCTTCTCCTGCCCAGGCGGTGTAGGCGGGCACCCGCCCCAGATGCGGGTGGTCACGGGTGACATTCTGACCGACATCACGGGCCACAATGTCTCCGAGTACCTGCTCTTCACCTCTGACCGCTTCCGGCTGCACCGGTGAGCAGAGGGGAGGAGCGTTCCGGCCTTGGATGGGGAGCAGACCCCCATTGCCCGCCTGGCCTCACAGGTGGTCGGCTTGCCACCCAGGTACGGGGCCATCACCTTTGGCAACGTCCAGAAGTCCATCCCAGCCTCATTTGGGGCCCGGGCCCCGGCCATGGTGCGGAGGATTGCAGTACGCAGGGCTGCCCAGGTGAGCCCCGCTCGGCCCCGGGCCCTGCCGCGTCCCGCCCTCGCCCAAAGTCTGCAGCGATGACAGGCTCTGGGGGGTCTTTCTGTGTGCCCCCGCAGGTTTTCTACAACAACAAGGGCTACCACAGCATGCCCACCTACCTCAACAGCCTCAACAACGCCATCTTGCGTGCCAACCTGCCCAAGAGCAAGGGCAGCCCTGCGGCCTACGGTGGGTGAGCGGGGCAGGCTGGGGCGGGCGTGCGGGCACAGAGCAGGTCCTGAGGCTGCCCTGTGCTGCAGGCATCAGCGTCACCAACCACCCGATGAACAAGACGAGTGCCAGCCTCTCTCTGGATTACCTGTAGGTGCGGGTGGGGCGGGGTGGGCGCCGCCGGGACCGCGTGCCGGGCAGGGCTGAGGGCCTCGTCGCCCCCAGGCTGCAGGGCACCGACGTGGTCATCGCCATCTTCATCATCGTGGCCATGTCCTTCGTGCCGGCCAGCTTCGTGGTCTTCCTGGTGGCCGAGAAGTCCACCAAGGCCAAGCACCTACAGTTCGTCAGTGGCTGCAACCCTGTCATCTACTGGCTGGCCAACTACGCGTGGGACATGGTACGCCCCCGACCCCCGGCCGTGCCTGCCCCCGCCCCCGCTGGGCCCCCCCGTCCTGCTCTGGGGACCCTCGCCCCTGTCCCCAGGCCTCTCCGGCTCTGGCCCCTCACCTGCCACCCCTGCTTCGGTAGCTCAACTACCTGGTCCCGGCCACCTGCTGCGTCCTCATCCTGTTCGTGTTCGACCTGCCGGCCTACACGTCCCCCACCAACTTCCCGGCCGTGCTCTCCCTGTTCCTGCTCTACGGGTAAGGGGGCGATGGCGGGGTTGGGGCAGGGCGCAGGGGGCTGACGGCCCAGTGACGCCGCCTGGCTGCCGCCCGCAGGTGGTCCATCACACCCATCATGTATCCGGCCTCCTTCTGGTTCGAGGTCCCCAGCTCGGCCTACGTGTTTCTCATCGTCATCAACCTCTTCATCGGCATCACCGCCACCGTGGCCACCTTCCTCCTGCAGCTCTTTGAACATGACAAGGTGGGCCGGGGTGGTGAGGTGGGGGGTGGCAGGGCTGACGCTGTGCCCTGACATGCCCCTCCCCCCCGCCGTGACCCTCCAGGACCTGAAGGTTGTCAACAGTTACCTGAAGAGCTGCTTCCTCATCTTCCCCAACTACAACCTGGGCCACGGGCTGATGGAGATGGCATACAACGAGTATATCAACGAGTACTACGCCAAGATCGGTGAGACCGCGGGGCTGACGGTGCTGCCCCTGGCTGGGGGGCCTAGGCGGGCTCCAGACCTGGGGGCGAGCGGGCGCTCCTGAGACCCCGGCCCTGAGCCAGCTGCCCCGCAGGCCAGGTTGACAAGATGAAGTCTCCCTTCGAGTGGGACATCGTCACCAGGGGCTTGGTGGCCATGACCGTTGAGGGCTTCGTGGGCTTCCTCCTGACCATCATGTGTCAGTACAACTTCCTGCGGCAGCCGCAGTGAGTGCGCGGGCCCTGCGGGTGGGGCGGGGCTGGGCGCTGCCCTCCGGCCTGGCCCAGGTGCACGGGCACCAGGTGGCATCAGCCACACGCTGCCCCCCCTCGCCCCCCAGGCGCATGCCCGTGTCCACGAAGCCCGTGGAGGACGACGTGGACGTGGCCAGCGAGCGGCAGCGAGTGCTCAGGGGAGATGCAGACAACGACATGGTCAAAATCGAGAACCTGACCAAGGTGGGCCCTGGGCGGCTGGGGGCGGGGCCCGGGGTACGCTGGGGGCGGCTGGGGGCGGGGCCCGGGGCAGGCGAGGGAGGGGGCGACGGGGCAGAGCCCGGGGTAGGCTGGGGGTGGCTGGGGGCGGGGCCCGGGGCGTGGGGGAGGGGGGGACGGGGCGGAGCCCGGGGTAGGCTGGGGGCGGCTGGGGGCGGGGCCCGGGGCAGGCGGAGGAGGGGCGACGGGGCAGAGCCCGGGGTAGGCTGGGGGTGGCTGGGGGCGGGGCCCGGGGCACGCGGGGGAGGGGGGGACGGGGCGGGGCCCGGGGCAGGCTAGGGCCCAGTGGGAGCTCGCGGGGCCTGCTGAGCAGCTGCCCTCTCACCTCCGCCAGGTGTACAAGTCGCGGAAGATCGGCCGCATCCTGGCCGTGGACCGCCTATGCCTGGGCGTGCGTCCTGGCGAGTGCTTCGGCCTCCTGGGAGTCAACGGCGCGGGCAAGACCAGCACCTTCAAGATGCTGACGGGGGACGAGAGCACGACGGGGGGCGAGGCCTTCGTCAACGGGCACAGGTGCGGGCAGGCGGGCTGGCGCCTGGGCGGGCGGGCCGGCGGCAGCCCTGGTGCTGACGGCGCTGTGTCCCCAGCGTGCTCAAGGAGCTGCTCCAGGTGCAGCAGAGCCTGGGCTACTGCCCGCAGTTCGACGCCCTGTTCGACGAGCTCACGGCCCGGGAGCATCTGCAGCTGTACACAAGGCTCCGAGGCATCCCCTGGAAGGACGAGGCGCGGGTGAGGGTTGCCCGGCGGGGCAGGCGGCCGGCGTGGGGGGTGTGGAGGGGGGCCCCTGACGTTCCCGTCACTCCCAGGTCGTGAAGTGGGCCCTGGAGAAGCTGGAGCTGACCAAGTATGCCGACAAGCCCGCCGGCACCTACAGCGGAGGGAACAAGCGGAAGCTGTCAACAGCCATCGCCCTCATCGGGTACCCAGCCTTCATCTTCCTGGTGAGCCCAGGGGTGGCACTGGGGGCAGGATGGGGGATGGGGTGGGTTGGGGGGGATGGGGGAGGATAGGGGATGGGGTGGGTTGGGGATCAGGTACCCCAACCTTCATCTTCCTGGTGACCGACCCTAAGGGTGGGATGAGAATCAGTACCCCATCTTTGTGTTCTTGGTGAGCCGGGTGGGAAGCAGCTGGTGGGGCCAGCCGGGGTAGACAGGGTACAGCGGCTGAGCCTGGCACTACCCCCAGGATGAGCCTACCACAGGCATGGACCCCAAGGCTCGGCGCTTCCTCTGGAACCTTATCTTGGACCTCATCAAGACAGGGCGCTCGGTGGTGCTGACTTCACACAGGTCCGCCCGTGCCCCGCCCCGCCCCCCCCCCCCACAGGGCCCTCCACTCCGTGCCAGCCTGTGGGTCTCACCCGCAGCATGGAGGAGTGTGAGGCGCTGTGCACGCGGCTGGCCATCATGGTGAACGGGCGCCTGCGCTGCCTGGGCAGCATCCAGCATCTGAAGAACCGGTGAGCCCCGGCGGCGGGGGGCCTGGGGGGGAGGGGCACGGAGGGCGAGGGAGGGGGCGGGGGGCCTGGGGGGGAGGGGCACAGGGGGCGAGGGAGGCAGCGGGGGGGCCTGGGGGAGGGGCACAGGGGGCGAGGGAGGGGGCGGGGCCTGGGGGGGAGGGGCACAGGGGGGCGAGGGGCCTGGGGGGGCACAGGGGGGCAAGGGAGGGGGTGGGGGGCCGGGGGGGAGGGGCACAGGGGGCGAGGGAGGCGGCGGGGGGCCTGGGGGAGGGGCACAGGGGGCGAGGGAGGGGGCGGGGCCTGGGGGGAGGGGCACAGGGGGGCGAGGGGCCTGGGGGGGCACAGGGGGGCAAGGGAGGGGGTGGGGGCCTGGGGGGGAGGGACATGGGCGAGGGATGGGGGCGGGGGCCTGGGGGGAAGGGGCACAGGGTGGCGAGGGAGGGGGGTTGGGGGCTGGGGGGAGGGGCACGGGGTGCAAGGGAGGGTGCGGGGGCCGGGGGGAGGGGCACAGGGGGGCGTGGTCCGGGGGGGCGGCCTAGGTCACAGGGGGCGGGGGGTCCACGGGGACAGGCCGAGACTGGGCCCCTCTCCTGGCTGGGGTGTGGCCACGAGCCTGTCCCGCAGGTTCGGGGATGGTTACATGATCACGGTGAGGACCAAGAGCAGCCAGAACGTGAAAGACGTGGTGCGGTTCTTCAACAGGAACTTCCCGGAGGCCATCCTCAAGGTGGGCAAGGCCTGGGGGGCGGGGGGAAGGGGGCACCGCCCGAGCGGCCTCTGACCTCTGTGCCCACCAGGAGCGGCACCACACGAAGGTGCAGTACCAGCTCAAGTCCGAGCACATCTCGCTGGCGCAGGTGTTCAGCAAAATGGAACAGGTGGTGGGTGTGCTGGGCGTCGAGGACTACTCGGTCAGCCAGACCACCCTGGACAACGTGAGTGCCCTGGGCTGGGGCCGCCCTCCCCGCTGGGCCGGCCCCCCGCCCACCCCCTGCCCCCTCCCCCGCCCACCAGGTGTTCGTGAACTTCGCCAAGAAGCAGAGCGACAACCTGGAGCAGCAGGAGACGGAGCCGCCCTCGGGCCTACAGTCCCCGCTGGGCCGCCTGCTCAGCCTGTTCCGGCCGCGGCCTCCCCCCACTGAGCTGCGGGCGCTGGTGGCCGACGAGCCCGAGGACCTGGACACGGAGGATGAGGGCCTTATAAGCTTCGAGGAGGAGCGGGTGAGCCAGGGGCTCGGGTCAGGGCCGCGGGCTGGCCGGGGGGCGGGCTCGGTTGGGAGTGGGGGTCGGGCTCCGCAGGGGGAGGGGCCAGGCTCAGGTTGGGACGGGGGCCGGGCTCGGGAGGGGGCGGGGCCGGGCTGGGGCGGGGCGAGGCGGGACCTTGGACCCCCGCTGTTCTGAGCTGGGGCGAGGGCAGAGGGACCCACGATACTCGTGGATCTGGGAGGCCCGGGCGCAGTCAGGGGAGACAGACCACGCCGACCTCCTAGCACCTTGGAAACGGAGGGCGTTTTGGAGCCAGGCAGAACCGAGGTGGGCGGAGCAGAGCCTGGGACCAGCAGCCACCGGCTTGGCAGGGGCAGACCACCGGGAAGCCCGGCACTGAGAGGGAGCTCGGGGCGGACAGAGGCGGGAGGGCCGGCGAAAGGGCCGGCCTGGGCCGGGAGCGGGCTCACACACCCCAGCCAGCCTGTCGCTGTCCACCAGGCCCAGCTCTCCTTCAACACGGACACTCTCTGCTGACCGCCGGAGTTGGGTCGAGGTTACGCGGTGGGAACAGAAGTCAGGCGGTGGCCGAGGTCCCACGTGTGCCCTCCCCCCCGCGCCCACCTGCCAGGCCCTGGAGTGGGCGGTCCAGGACCAAGGGCTTCAGCCCCCTCCAGCCCTGCCCCCTCGGCCGCCGCGCCGCCCTCCCCTCGTTGTGCCAAAGGCTGGCCCGGCCCCGGGCTGCGCACACCCTCACCCTGCTCTGCCTTAAAGCCTTGCGGTCTGGCCGGCCCCTGGCCTCTGCCCTTGCCCAGCTCTGCCCACCACTCCCAGGGCCGCGGGGTGCCCGGGCTGCCAGGACCGCTCGACCTCTCCTGGCGGGACCTGGCCTCCCCATGGGCTGAGCTCTTACACGCACTTTGGATGGTGGCTGCTGCCGGCCTTGGGCTGAGGGGAGGGGTGGGTTCGGCCCCACCCGAGGCGCCTATTTATTTTGCTTTAGGATAAGGCTCCCTCACCCTGGCTTCCCGCAGGGAGGCTGCCAGGGGCGGCGTGCCGGGGGCGGGGGGCAGGAATGGAGATGCTGGCCCCGCCGGCCAGGCGAGGGGCCTGACCCCCCTCCCCATCCCTCCTGCTGCCGTTGCCCTCCCCCCAGCTCGGCCCCCTGCCCTCCCACCTGGGAGCCAGACCTGTACATAGCGCACAGATGTTTGTTTTAAATAAAGTCCATGCAAGCCTGTGTGTGGCGGGTGGTGTGTGGGGTGAAGGGGACCCACTGGATACCAGGACACAGTGCCTGCCTGCAGGCACTGGGCTCTAGTTGGGGGACGGAGACGGGGTCAACCTGGAGGAGGGGCTGGGCTCCTCTCCCCTCACTGGCCCTTCTAACAGAGCTGTTAAGGTGCTGCTGGAAAGGGCCCGCAGGCAGGAGCTCAGGAGAGAAGAGTTTTCACCAGAGATGAGGCCCCGCGCGGGCCCTGAAGGGGCAGGGCGGGCAGCTCCACGGGCCCCTCCGGCAGCTGCTCTGCGGATGTGGCAGGGGCGGCGGGGAGGCTGTGGTCCTGTTAAGGCTGGCACACAACGTGGTAAGCGGTTCAGACGACGCAGGCGGAGAAAGCACGGGCAGCGCGTCTATGCTTCCCGTGTCCGAGGCCACTGCAGGCGCACGCGCATGCTCAGAGCCACAGGCGCGAGCGCGCGGTGCTTTCCGTTTGCTGGGTTTCTCTCTCCCACTTGGCCTGCTTTGCTAGGGCCACCCTAACAGAGAACCACGACCAGGCAGCTTACACACCAGACACCTACTCTCTCACCCTCGGGGGCCAGAAGTTCAAGGTCGAGGTGCTGGCAGGTTGGATCCTCCAGAGCTCCCTGCTCTCCCAGCTGCTGGGGGTCTTCTGGCCGTCTCCGGTGTCCTTGGCTTGTAGGAGCATCGCCTGGCTCTCTGCCTCCAGCTCCACACAGGGTCCTCCGTCTGAGTGTGTGAAGGTGTCCATATCTGCCCTTTTTATGGGGACACAGTCATGGGGCTAGCGCCCATTGCCATGACCTCAACTTTGATCACCCCCATTTCCAAATACAGTCACATTCTGAGGGTGGGGGTTGGGGGGAGGGCCGGAACATGTGAATTCAGAGGGGGCAGCCATAACACCAGGAAACCTCAGGCTAGTGGGACCCGCCCTCCATCCTCCGTGGATGCACCAGGCTCCCACCCCTGGGGGACTGCAGACTGTTGATTCATCCTTCGTGTACTTACTGGGACATCCCAGAGGCACTGCCGTTTATCAGGGGCATCCCCAGGAGTGCGTTTCCCCACATCCTTGCCAAGAACATGGTTGCCACATTTCTGTCCGTTGAGCCACAAACCATTATCTATCTTGTTCTGTTTTGCTCTTGAAATAAGTGTGCGATGAAACCTCGTGTGTGCTGTTGGGTGTTTTATTTCCTTTATTCTGAGCCACCTGTTCATTGCACCATTTTCCTAACGGACGTGTGAGGGTGTTTTTACACACAGGCCATCCGGTGAGCAGGTCCAGGTGTGGAGGGCCCGGGCCCTCCTCCAGGATGGGCTGTGTGACAGGAAGCAGGAAACCAGCTGGTGACCCCCTACCAGCGGTTGCAGAGCCGCCCATGGTGGTGTCAGATGGTCGGAGGCCCAGGCCCCGAGGCCACAGTACGTCCAGGTCAGCCCGGCTCGTGGCGGAGCCTGTGCCCAGGGCCCTGACCAGTGCTGGGTCTGGGGAGGGGTTGTCAGGCTGGGCCCGGGCGGGGCGGGGGCGGGGCCCTGGGCCTGGAGAAAGGCGCGTGCAGACCCCACGGTGGCCACCAGGCGGCGCGGCGCCTCCACAGCCCGCCCCCGAAGCCCCGCCCCGAGGCCCGGCCCCGAGGCGCCGGCCCGGGCAGGAGACGCTGCGAGCGGCCTGTACGGGGCAGGTGCGCGCGCACCTGGGAGGCTGCCAACCCCCAGCCTCTTCTGGCCCTTCCTTCCAGTCCGAGGGGAGGGCGGTTCCCATGGGTCAGAAACTTGTGGCTTCTAACACCAAGAGCTCTTCTTTTCAAAGGTTAAGAACCGGGAGAAACACACCTCGACCGCACAGGGGAGGGGCAGGGGCGTGGGGTGGGCGCGCCCCGGGGAAAGCTCACAGGTGGAAAAGGGGCGTCCCTTCCAAGTGGCTTCCCACTCTTGTGGCGCCCTGGTTGGCAGGTGGGGAAACTGAGGCTGTGGCCAGACTATTCCCACCTCCGCTGCTCCCTGGCCTTCGGGGCGTCCACTGGAGGGAGGGCGGCGGGGTTCCCGGTGGGGGCGACCCTGACCCAGAGCTGCCCCCGCCCAGTCCCTTGCCTCCTCCTCCATCACTCTGTCCCCTTCCTTCCCCGGGGACCCCTGGGGGCTTCGGTCCGGTCTGAGCTCCCTCTTGCCCGCCCCGCAAGAGCCTGGCAGCCTTCCCGGCCGAGGTGACTCCACAGGGCGGGCCGGGGCTGGAGAGGGCGGGGCGCTCGGAGAACCTTAAAGAACGCTCCCGGCCCGCCCAGGCCCTGCTGCCGCGGCTCCCACCATGGCTGAGGCCGGCAAGCTCCAGCTCTTCGTCAAGGTGCCAGGCTGCCTGGGCTGGGGGAGGTCCCGGGGACTGGTGCTCTGTGGGGCTCTACTTTCTGGGGCAGGCTGAGGGGGGGTCTGCGGCAGTGTCCCCTGAGGTGGTGGGCTCAGGCTGTTTCGTGGAGGCTGTGTAACTGGGGGCGGGGGCGGGGGTGCATTAGAAGGGAGAAAGCGCCATCCCCAAAAGGGCTGCGGTGGCCCCATTCTCCTGGAAAAAAAGCCCCTTCGGGGCTGTGCCAGGCAGGTAGCCCGAGGCCAGGGCTCAGGGGCTGTTCCAGGTAGCCCCCTCAGTGCCCAGATCTGTGATCCCTGTGAAGGGACTGCCAGGTCCTGGCCTCCTCCCACCCTTGGAGCCCGGGGCAGCAAGGTGCCCAGTTGGACAGGATGAATCACTCAGAAAACAGCTCCATAGGCCCGACCCACCCTTATGACCAGCCTGCAGGGCCTGGTGCTCAGGGTCCTGGCCTCTGTCCAGGCTCTGAAGATAAGGGTCAAGGGGCCAGGCCCCAGAGCCAGGGTCCCACCCCTGAACCCCTCATCCTGGCACCTTGCCCAGCCTCCAGGCCCTTGGCAGCTCCGCAGACCCCTCCTCCCAGGGACCAAGTCAAGGGCTTTCACGGGCCATTTGTCGAGGTTGTGCCTGAGAGAGTGGGAGCCCTGGCCTTGCTCTGGCCTCTGGGCAGCAAGAGCCCACAGGGGTCCTGGGTGTGCCCCCTGCCCTGGCAGTCCCATGTCCCCCACTCCAGGCCAGCGAGGATGGCGAGAGTGTGGGCCACTGTCCCTCCTGCCAGAGGCTCTTCATGATCCTGCTTCTCAAGGGCGTGCCCTTCACACTCACCACCGTGGACACCCGCAGGTGAGCCCTGCCCCAGGACCCTGGCCTCGCGCTCCTCTGCCAGCCACCTCCCGCCCTGCCTCACGCCCACAGGTCCCCGGAGGTGCTGAAGGACTTCGCCCCAGGATCCCAGCTGCCCATCCTGCTCTGCGACGGCGACGCCAAAACCGACACGCTGCAGATTGAGGAGTTTCTGGAGGAGACGCTGGGGCCCCCAGAGTGAGGGCCGGGCACAGAGGGGCCCGCAGACAGGCCACCCCCGGGGCAGAGCCCAGTAAGGGCAGAGCGGGCCAGGAAGGGGCAGCGGGCTCTGACTCGAACGCCCTCCCCCTCCAGATTCCCCAGCTTGGCGCCCAGATACAGGGAGTCTGCCGCAGCGGGCAACGACGTCTTTCACAAGTTCTCCGCCTTCATCAAGAACCCGGTGCCCGCACAGGACGACGGTGAGAGTCTGGAGGCGCGGCGAGGGTGTGGGGAGAGGTGCCCTGGCCGGTCCTCACCGGACCCCTGGCCCTCAGCTCTGTACCAGCAGCTGCTGCGCGCCCTCGCCAAGCTGGACAGCTACCTGCGCGCGCCCCTAGAGCACGAGCTGGGCCGCGAGCCGCAGCTGCGCGAGTCCAGCCGCCGCTTTCTGGACGGCGATCAGCTCACGCTGGCCGACTGCGGCCTGCTGCCCAAGCTGCACGTCGTGAACGTGAGCGCCGGGGCGGGGCGGGGCGGGGCGGAGCGGAGCGGGCAGACCCGCCGGGAGACCCTGACGGCGCCCCTCGTCCGCAGACGGTGTGCGCGCACTTCCGCCAAGCTCCCATCCCCGCTGAGCTGCGCGGCATCCGCCGCTACTTGGACTGCGCCCTGCAGGAGAAGGAGTTCAAGTACACGTGTCCCCACAGCGCCGAGATCCTGGCGGCGTACCGGCCCGTCGTGCGCCCCCGCTAGCGCCCCCCGCCACCTGCCCACTCGTTTGCAGCCCCATAAAGGCACCTCTGCCCCAGTGAGCACGAAGGGGCATCGGAGGGACCAGAGGCCCTCAGTTTCTGCCACTACCAAACGCCCACCGTGGGCCGCTCAACTCCAGACAACAGCCCACGAGGATAGGCAGAGAAGCCGGTGGGCGGGGTGCGGTCCATCTCCCTACTCCTCGGGGATGGCCGGACTGGATTGGGCTCCCAAACCAGTCAGGCCAGGGTGGGGCGGCAGGATGGCTGGGGAGGGTGGGGAGCGAAGCCCCGTCTGGGCAACTCCGGGCCAGAGGGCGGGCCCCACATTCTTCAGCTCTGCCCAGGCGCAGGCAGACCACCCCCCACCTCCCTGGCCATCGTGTGGGGTCTGCATCACTGAAGCATGTGCCCGCTGGGGCGGGAACAAGGTTTCTAGCCTCTCAGAGCCCCACCCTTGCACAGCCGGCTGGGCTCCTGGGTGTGCCTAGCAGGGACAAGTGGGCAGGGCAAGAGAGGTGGGCAGTCTCACCAGGAAGCGCAGAGCCTGACACGGCCCCACGCCCAGCCCACGGGCCCAGGAGCCAGCGTCTGGCCATGACCTCATGACTTTTGCCAGATGAAGCTGTTTATTTGACGGGGAAGGGGCTAGAGGAGTGGCCTTGTTCGGCCTGGCAGCAGGCTGGGCAGGTGCCCGCGGGAGGTCCTGGGGGCCGCCCCTGCCCTCTCCTCGCAGGCACAGTCCTAACGTCCCTCTTTCCGTGGTGCCTTCAGGGGTCATCAAAGTCTACACCACTTGCCGGCTTCTTACTGGGAGAGAAGAGGGGATGATGCTGTGGGGTGTGGAGGGGTGGGCAGGGTCCACGCTGGACCCTGGGCACAGGAGGGATGGGGGGCGGGGAGGCACCTCTTGAAGCCTGGGTTGATGAGAGACTCCCCTGGACACCGCCTCTTGACCCCAGGTCCAGGGCCACCTCTCTGAGGATCTGGGTCTGGGGAAACAGGAGGGGGGGGGGGCTCCTGAGTCCAGCAAGACCCCGGGCCCACGACCCCCTCCCACAAGGATAGAGCCTCTCTCTGGACTTTGAGGCTTGTTCTTGAGTCCCAGAACAGTCAGCACGGCCCCAGCCCGAGTCACAAGTGACAGGCCTTACCTGGGAAGAAGAGATGAGGCCCCGCCTGCCGGGCGCTCTTCCTGGGGCTGGTGGCCGTCTCCTCCGCTGCAGCAGCTGGGGGGTGGAAAGCAGGAATGCAGGCCCGGCCTGGGGGACCTTAGTGAGCCCAGGTTGGGGGTTCCCACCCCCACCTACCTGCCAGCCGCCGCTCCAAGCTGCACACACGCTCTGCCAAGCCCAGTGTCAGTGTCTGCAACCTGGAGGCTGCCTCTGGGCCCGGCACCTTGGACAGGTCAAGTTCCAGCGCCGAGGGGCCCCCTGAAAGGGTCAGGGACGCTCTGTCTTCCTGCAGGGTGAGAGTCACAGCTTGCTGCTCGCAGGCTGCCCTGGGGAAGGAGGGGAGCTGAGTACTGTGGCCACATCCACTGCTCCCCACCCACCCTGCCTCTCTACTCAGAGGCTCACCTGAATCGGAGGGCGATGTCTTCAGCCGCACTGAGGCCAAAACGGGCTTTCTACAGGGCACAAGGGCTGGTCATCAGGGGCCTGAGACCCTACGGCCTCTGGGGACACCCTCAATCCGCAAGACCAGAGCCTCCTGGGGCAGCTGCAAGGCCGTGGGAAGGGTGCCCAGGTACTTCCGGGAAATTCCAGGCCGCCCCCTGCGAGCCCACAGGCGGTCCGCGCTGCAGGTGTGTGGTGCGGGGGGCCTCCCGGCCACCCAGGAGCCCCGTTACCCACCAGGGCCGCCAAGCGGTCCGGCGTGAAGCAGGTGCTCCAGAGCTCCGCGGCGTCCGTCACACTGCGGGGCAGGGGCAGTCAGGCCGAGCCGCCCGCGCCCCCTCGCAGCCCCGCGGGACCCGCTACTCACCAGAGGTTGAAGCCGCCGCGTTCCCCGGGCCCGCCGCCCTCCCCCTCGCAGTAGCACACGAAGCGCGGGGGTCCGGGGCCCGGCGGCAGCGTGCAGAGAGGCGGCGGCACCATGGCGCCTCGGCGGGCGGAGGGATCCGGCGGGC
The DNA here is from genome assembly GCF_019923935.1 of Bubalus bubalis. Classification (NCBI taxonomy): domain Eukaryota; kingdom Metazoa; phylum Chordata; class Mammalia; order Artiodactyla; family Bovidae; genus Bubalus; species Bubalus bubalis. The sequence goes on along the minus strand of NC_059168.1, from coordinate 105,431,055 downwards.
AGGGCTTCGGCACTGGGACGCCTGCGGGCCCGGGGCGCCTGCGGATCTGGGGCACCTCGGGACCTGGGGCGCCTGCGCGGGCAAAAGGCTTCCGGAGCGGGGCGGGGCGGGGTGGGGCGGGGCTTAGCCCGGGGCGGAGCCTGCGCTGTGGGGCGGGGCTTGGTCCGGGGCGGAGCCTGCGCCGCGGGGCAGGGCGGCGTGCAAGGCTCGGGCTACCCGGCTCCTCTCACCAAACCTGGTCACCGTCTGGGGCTTGGCCTCTTTGGACCTTCCCTTCTGCGCGCCCCCTGTCCCCGCTGAGTCCGGGGTTCCCCCCTTGGCGCAAGCCCTGAGGGGGCGCAGGCCTCTCCAGCCACCACTTTGGGCTCAGATCTCTTTGACCCCCCACCTCTGGTCCCTGCGGCCTACCCCTAGCCTCCGCACCCCTCTTCCTGTGTCAACTGGAACAAGTCAAATACAAAACAGAATAAAGTATGGTAACCCGCGCCAGCCTTACGCCCCTCGTTCATTCGCTCCGCCATGTTTAGCCAGCCCCCCTTCCTTGCCGGTGTTGTCCCGGCCCGGAGCTCCCCTTGATCAGTAGCCGGGTCTCTGATCTCCTAGAGCTGGGGAGCGCTCACGGGATGGACAATGAAGCATGAAGTCCTCAGGTCGTGCCCAGTGCCCTTTGAGCTGTGACCTGGAAGAAGAGAGGAATGGAGCACTCCAGGAAAGGGGGCACCAGGCAGAGGGGGCGGCCTCTGCAGAAACCCTGCTGTGGACACAGAACAGCTCTGCTCCGGGCTTTGCGAGGCCAGAGTGACAGGACTGAGGCATACGGAGGGTGGCTGGCAGGTGGGTTTGTAAGCTGTGCTGATGGATTTCAAACATGCCTGCAGCCCAGCCTGCCCCGCTGGCTGCATCCTGTTTCACAACCCCCCCCCCCACCACCACCCCCCCCACCCCCGCCAGGCTCCTGCCTTGGGACCTCTGCTCTGCCTGGCACCCCCTCCCCAGACCCTCCTTCAGATCTTTACACAAAGGTCCCTTTCCGGTGAGGCCTTGTCTTGTTTTATACCTGATTTCAGCACGCTGCCACACACCTCGTGTCCTCTCTCCTCTGTGCTTACTTGTTCCCGGCTTGTCACTATGCAGGGCGCCTTCTGATGCGCGTGCTGACAGCAGCCTCTACGGTGCCGCAAGCAAGCGCCTCCTGCTTCGGAGCCTGCGGGTGCCCTCCCCTGAGCCTGCGCCGGATGCAGTCCCTCGCAGACAGCCAATAGAATGTGCCAGAAGCGATGGACTGTCACCTCTGTCTTCCTCTGGAATTGCTCACACGGCACAAGGAGCCCGGTGGCAAAGGACCAAGGCCCAGCTTGGGGAAGCCTGGACACCGACTATCTCCCGGCGGAGCCTTCTGCTGGGAACACAGCCCCCACCAGAGGGCACACAGCCAGCTCCTGGCCCCTCAGAAACAGGCAGACAATGCACGCTGTTTTCAGCCGCTGAGTGCGGGGGGTAGTCTTTCAGCAGTGGTTACTAATACGGTTATTTATTCTCTTTCTTGCCCATTTTCACCATGAGGTTTACAAAGGCAGGACTTTCTGTCTGTGTCATTCGCCATTGTATTCTCGAGTGTAAAGATGGGCTCGATAAAGGACAGAAATGGTATGGACCTAACAGAAGCAGAAGATATTAAGAAGAGGTGGCAACAATACACAGAAGAACTGTACAAAAAAGATCTTCACGACCCAGGTAATCACGATGGTGTGATCACTGACCTAGAGCCAGACATCCTGAAATGTGAAGTCAAGCGGGCCTTAGAAAGCATCACTACGAACAAATCCAGTGGAGGTGATGGAATTCCAGTTGAGCTATTTCAAATCCTGCAAGATGATGCTGTGAAAGTGCTGCACTCAATATGCCAGCACATTTGGAAAACTCAGCAGTGGCCACAGGACTGGAAAAGGTCAGTTTTCATTCCAACCCCAAAGAAAGGCAATGCCAAAGAATGCTCAAACTACCGCACAATTGCACTCATCTTGCACACTAGCAAAGTAATGCTCAAAATTCTCCAAGCCAGGCTTCAGCAATATGTGAACCATGAACTTCCTGAGGTTCAAGCTGGTCTTAGAAAAGGCAGAAGAACCAGAGATCAAATTGCCAACATCCACTGGATCATGGAAAAAGCAAGAGAGTTCCAGAAAAACATCTATTTCTGCTTTATTGACTATGCCAAAGCCTTTGACTGTGTGGATCACAATAAACTGTGGAAAATTCCGAAAGAGATGGGAATACCAGACCACCTGACCTACCTCTTGAGAAATCTGTATGAAGGTCAAGAAGCAACAGTTAGAACTGGACATGGAACAACAGACTGTTTCCAAATAGGAAAAGGAGTACGTCAAGGCTGTATATTGTCACCCTGCTTATTTAACTTATATGCAGAATCAAGGCTGTATATTGTCACCCTGCTTATTTAACTTATATGCAGAGTACATCATGAAAACGCTGGACTGGAAGAAACACAAGCTGGAATCAAGATTGCCGGGAGAAATATCAATAACCTCAGATATGCAGATGATACCACCCTTATAGCAGAAAGTGAAGAGGAACTAAAAAGCCTCTTGATGAAAGTGAAAGAGGAGAGTGAAAAAGTTGGCTTAAAGCTCAACATTCAGAAAACGAAGATCATGGCATCCGGTCCCATCACTTCATGGGAAATAGATGGGGAAACAGTGGAAACAGTGTCAGACTTTATTTTTGGGGGCTCCAAAATCAGTGCAGATGGTGACTGCAGCCATGAAATTAAAAGACACTCCTTGGAAGGAAAGTTATGACCAACCTAGATAGCATATTCAAAAGCAGAGACATTCCTTTGCCAACAAAGGTCCGTCTAGTCAAGGCTATGGTTTTTCCTGTGGTCATGTATGGATGTGAGTTGGACTGTAAAGAAGGCTAACCACCAAAGAATTGATGCTTTTGAACTGTGGTGTTGGAGAAGACTCTTGAGAGTCCCTTGGACTGCAAGGAGATCCAACCAGTCCATTCTGAAGGAGATCAGCCCTGGGATTTCTTTGGAAGGAATGATGCTAAAGCTGAAACTCCAGTACTTTGGCCACCTCATGCGAAGAGTTGACTCATTGGAAAAGACTCTGATGCTGGGAGGGATTGGGGGCAGGAGGAGAAGGGAAAGACAGAGGATGAGATGGCTGGATGGCATCACTGACTCAATGGACGTGAGTCTGAGTGAACTCTGGGAGTTGGTGATGGACAGGGAGGCCTGGCATGCTGCGATTCATGGGGTCGCAAAGAGTTGGACACGATGGAGCGACTGAACTGGACTGAACTGAAGTGGCACGTTTTTGTTGTTCTGTTGCTAAGTCACGTCGGACTCTTTGCTACCCCATGGAGCGCAGCACACCAGGCCTCCCTGTCCATCACCAACTCCCGGAGTTTACTCAAATTCATGTCCAACGAGTTAGTGATGCCATCCAACCATCTCATCCTGTCGTCCCCTTCTCTGCCTGCCCTGAGTTTTTCCCAGCATCAGGGTCTTTTCTAATGGCTGGAACATAGAGATATTTAATAAATATACAAATGAATGAATGCAGAATGGGAAGCTGTTGGCAGGTTTAAGCTGGAGTGGGATGGAGGTGGCCATTCTGATTTTTGTGTATAAAGCCCATGTTGAATGTCATGAGGCGGGGGGATCAAGGGTTTCAGGGGTGAAGGCAAGGGGGGGCAGGGAGAATAGTAGAGGGCTGCTGAGTTCCTAGGGCAGAGCTGATGCAGGTGGGGCCGGGGCTCAGAGTGGAGTTGGAAAGAGGTAGCAGGGAGGAGGAGATGGATCGTGGATGACCCCTGCATTTCAGGAGGGTCGAAAAGCCCTTCCCAAGATGATTGATTGGGGCAGGGTAGGATTGGAGGAGACCTGGGGCCTCTCCTTTTTCATGGAGTTCCTGACATGACTGTGCGTCTGATGGAGGTGAGCGAGAGCTGCTGTGCCTGTGAGCCTCGAGTCTGGACGATCAGGCAGGAGGTGTGAGTGTGGCCTCACCAGCCCCTTGTCGTCCAGTCGCTAAGTCGAGTCCACCTCTTTGCAACCCCATGGACTGCGGCACATCAGGCTCCTCTGTCCTCGTCTATCTCCTGGAGTTTGTTCAGACTCCTGTCCGTTGAATAGAGTCAGTGATGTTATCTAAGCATTCACTCCTCTGCTGCCCCTTTCTCCTTTTGCCCTCAATTTTTCCTAGCATCAGGCTCTTTTCCAATGAGTTGGCTCTTCACATCAGGTGACCAACATACTGAAGCTTCAGCTTCAGTAGGACTTCCAATGAATATTCAGGGTTAATTTCCCTCAGGATTGACTGGTTTGGTCTTGCAGTCCAAGGGACCCTCAACAGTCTTCTCCAACAGCGCAGTTCAGAAGCGTCAATTCTTTGGCACTCGGCCTTCTTTATTGCTCAGCTCTCACATCCATTCATGACCACTGGAAACCCCAGCTGTGACTAGATGGACCTTTGTTGGTGAAGTTGCATCTCTGCTTTTTAATGTGCGGTCTAGGTTTGTCCTACTGTTTCTTCCAAGGAGCAAGCTGTTGTAATTTCAGGGCTGCGGTCACCGTCCGCAGTGATTTTGGAGACCAAGAAAAGAAAATCTGGCACTATTTTCTATTTTTCCCCCAAGTATTTGCTATGAAATGATGGGACCATGATCAATGCAAAGAAATAGAGGAAAAAAATAGAACGGAAAGACTAAAGATCTGTTCAAGAAAATTAGAGATACCAAGGGAACATTTCATGCCAAGACAGATGGGCACAATAAAGGACAGAAATGGTGTGGATCTAACAGAAGCAGAAGATATTACAAAGAGGTGGGAAGAATATACAGAAGAACTATACAAAAAGGATCTTCATGACCCAGATAACCACGATGGTGTGATCACTCACCTAGAGCCAGACATCCTGGAGTGCAAAGTCAAGTGGGCCTTAGGAAGCACCACCACAAACAAAGCTAGTGGAGGTGATGGAATTTCAGTTGAGCTATTTCAAATCCTAAAAGATGATGCTGTGAAAGTGCTACAATCAATATGGCAGCAAATTTGTAAAGCTGAGCAGTGGCCACAGGACTGGAAAAGGGCAGTTTTAATTCCAATCCTAAAGAACGGCAGTGCCAAAGAATCTTCAAAGTGAAAATGAAGTGAAGTTGCTCAGTCGTGTCCGACTGTTTGTGACCCCATGGACTGTAGCCTACCAGTCTCCTCCGTCCATGGGATTTTCCAGGCAAGAATACTAGAATGGGTTGCCATTTCCTTCTCCAGGAGATCTTACCAACCCAGGGATTGAACCCAGGTCTCTCACATTGTAGGCAGACACTTTACCGTCTGAGCCACCAGGGAAGTCCAAAGAATGTTCAAAGTACCACACAGTTGCACTCATCTCACACACTAGCAAAGTAATGCTCAAAATTCTCCAAGCCAGGCTTCAGCAGTATGTGAACTGAGAACTTCCAGATGTTCAAGCTGGATTTAGAAAGGCAGAGGAACCAGAGATCAAATTGCCAACGTCCACTGGATCATAGAAAAATCAAGAGAATTCCAGAAAACTATCTACTTCTGCTTTATTGATCACATCAAAAGCTTTGACTGTGTGGATCGCAGCAGAATGTGACAGTTCTGAAAGAGACGGGAGAGACGGGCACAGCACACACCTGACCTGCCTCCTGAGAAGCCCGTGTGCACGTCAGGAAGCCACAAAGACATGGGAGACGCGGGCACAGCACACACCTGACCTGCCTCCTGAGAAGCCCGTGTGCACGTCAGGAAGCCACAAAGACATGGGAGACACGGGCACACCACAGCTCCTGACCTGCCTCCTGAGAAGCCTGTTTGCAGGTCAGGAAGCCACAGTTACAACCGGACATGGAACAAGAGACTGGTTCCAAATTGGGAAAGGAGTACGTCAAGGCTGTATATTGTTACCCTGCTTAACTTATATGCAGAGTACTTCATGTGAAATACCAGGCTGGATGAAGCACAAGCTGGAGTCAAGATTGCCGGGAGAAATATCAATAACCTCTGATATGCAGATGACACCACCCTTATGGCAGAAAGAGAAGAACTAAAGAGCCTCTTGATGAAAGTGAAAGAGGAGAGTGACAAAGTTGGCTTAAAGCTCAACATTAAAAAAATGAAGATCATGGCATCTGGTCCCATCACTCCATAGCAAATAGATGGGGAAACAGTGGAAACAGTGACAGACTTTATTTTCTTGGGCTTCAAAATCACTGCAGATGGTGACTGCAGCCAAGAAATTAAAAGACGCTTGCTCCTTGGAAGAAAAACTATGACTAACCTAGACAGCATATTAAAAAGCAGAGACATGACTTTGCCGACAAAGTTCCATCTTGTCAAAGCTATGGTTTTTCCAGTGGTCATGTATGGATGTGAGAGTTGAGCAATAAAGAAGGCTGAGTGCCAAAGAATTGATGCTTTTGAACTGTGGTATTGGAGAAGACTCTTGAGAGTCCCTTGGACTGCAAGGAGATCCAATCAGTCCATCCTAAAGTAAATCAGTCCTGAATATTCATTGGAAGGACAGATGCTAAAGCTGAAGCTCCAATACTCTGGCCACCTGATGCGAAGAACTGACTCATTGGAAAAGACCCTGATGCTGGGCAAGATTGAAGGCAAGAGGAGAAGGGGACGACAGAGGATGAGATGGTTGGATGGCATCACCGACTCGATGGACGTGAGTTTGAGCAAGCTGAAGGAGTTGGTGATGGACAGGGAAGCCTGGTATGCTGCAGTCCGTGGGGTCACAAAGAGTTAAACATGACTGAGCAACTAAACTTAACTGATGGGACCGGATGCCATGATTATAGTTTTTTGAATGTTGAGTTTTAAGCCAGCTTTTCCACTCTCCTCTTTCACCTTCATCAAGAGGGTCTCTAATTCCTCTTTGCTTTTTACCACTAAGAAGGTGTCATCTGCATATCTGATGTTATTGATGTTTCTCCTAGCAATCTTGATTCCAGCTTGAGTTTCATTTAGCTTGGCATTTCTCATGATGTACTCTCAATATAAGTTAAATAAGACAATATACACCTTTGATGTACTCCTTTTCTAATTTTGAATCAGCCCATTCTAACTGTTGCTTCTTGACCTACATACTGGTTTCTCAGGAGGCAGGGAAGGTGGTTTGGTATTCCCATCTCTTTAAGAATTTTCCAGTGTGTTGTGATCCACACAGTCAAAAGCTTTAGGATAGTCAATGAAGCAATAGTAGATGTTTTTCTGGAATTCTCTTGCCTTTTCTATGATCCAAAGGATTTTGGCAATCTGATCTCTGGTTCCTCTGCCTTTTCTAAATCCAGCTTGTACATCTGGAAGTTCTTGGTTCACATACGTTTGAAGTCTAGCTTGAAGGATTTTGAGCGTTACCCTGCTAGCGTGTGAAATGAGTGCAATTGTGAGGTAGCTTAAACATTTTTTGGCATTGCATTTCTTTGGGATTGGAATGAAAACTGACCTTTTCCAGTCCTGTGGCCACTGCTGAGTTTTCCAAATTTGCTGGCATATTGAGTGCAGCACTTTCACAGCATCATCTTTTAGGATTTGAAATAGCTCAGCTGGAATTCCATCACCTCCACTAGCTTTGTTTGTAGTGATGCCCACTTGACTTCACACTTCAAATGTCTGACTCTAGGTGAGTGATCACACTTTGTGGTTATCTGGGTCACTCAGACCTTTTTTTGTACAGTTCTTCTGTGTATTCTTGCCACTTCTTAATATGGAACCTCCTGACTCCATTTTGAATATGGTTTATATTTATTAATCTTTACGTTTCCTCCTTTGGAGATGTTTCTCTGAAAGCATTGCTGATCAAGCGGCCGTTTTTTTTTTTTTTTTTTTTTTTTTCCACATTCAGCAACTTTTCCCCTTGATGCCAGGGAGGACCCTTCCTGGATATCGTGTCTCTCGGGACAGGGAGCGTGCACATACGGAGATCTCTTAAGGTCAGAGTCAAGTAACAGAACGGGTTGGAGGGGGCGCTCAGAAATCTCCCATCTGAAGTCTGTGTCTTAGAACAGTGGATGCAGAAGAGCACACTCGAGCCGGAGAGAATTAAACACGCACTCTGGGGAGACATGGTTGATGCAAGAATTAAGGCATGGGGGAGTGATTCTGGATTATACAGAATTTGACTTAAACTTTATGCTAATTAGAGCAGCCTGTCTTACGGCCTGTCGAACATTAACTGTGTATCTGCTTTAACACACTGAGGAGGGAGGGGGAAATGCATTACCTGATTGTTTAGAATGTCCACTCTGAATACAGGGATAAATGCCACCTCCTGCCCCTTCCTCCCCAGTGACAGTGCTATATTCCTTTGAAGATGAGATTCCCTCCCCAGACACCAAGGTCGCGCTGACTTGCTGTGCGCCTGCTGATCTGTCTTCGGACCTTGAGAAAATGTAACCCTGTCATGTTTGGTGTTTGTTGTTCTGACAAGATGTAAAGCTGTGGTGCAGGCGTCCACACGAACCGGGTGGCCACTGTGGATGTGGTTTCAGACAGCTCCTGCCTCCCTGGGAACTTGAATTTTTTAAACTGTATCAGACTCAAGGTCATCCCCAACTGTACTTTGCTAGTCACTACCACCTGCGACCTTATGGTCTCAAGATCTCTCCTTGTAACTTTGTATTTTGGACCCCACTGATTCTTGCTCTACAAACAGCCTTCCTCCTTGTCAGCTTCAACCCTAATTCCTGAAAGTTTCTGTATCTTTGCAGTTTTTGCCTGTATAAATGTCCCTCCGCATTTTGCAGCCTGGGGAGCACAATTCAAGTGCTTCTTAAATCTGGGCCTTCTGCCCTACAGTCCTCGGTTTAGCTCAGATAAAACTTTTCTATTCCTATGGTCAATGTAAATCACCAGTAACCAATCTAAGCTGATTAACAAGGAGAGCTTGAAAGAAAGAAAAGACACAGTTTAAGAAAAAATATATAGAGAGAGGGTTGGGGGACTCCGCTGGCAGTCCAGTGGTTAGAACTCCGTGCTTCCAATGCAGGGGGCATGGGTTTGGTCCCTGGTGGGGGAACATGCCATGTGGTGTGGCCAAAAACACAGAGGAGGTTTAGGAGGAGGCTTGGGAGGAGCCCCTGTGATTCCTCGGAGCCCCGTGCTGGGGGTTGGGAGGATGTTGGAAAGGCTGGTTAGAGGCTGAAACTGAAGGCTCCTGAGTGCTTAGGCGTGGAACAATCTTTTTCCCAATGACCTGACTCTTTGCAATAACACCCGTGGGGTCAGCGGAGGGGGCCCTTGTTGGCCACCTCAGGTCTTTGGCCGTTACTCTCTTGAGAGGGGATCCACGGGCCGGTTGTGGGCTGAGGAGTGGCGCGCTGACCGTGACCCGTGCAGCCTTGGCACCGGGTGGGCAGCTGGCTAAGGGCTGCCCCCTTGTGGCCAGAGAGGGGCGTGCAGGACTGGGCCCTCGGCAGGCGCCAGGGCCGTGGCCCTTCCCGGGTCCAGAGGGTGAGCGCAGGCTGCATCTCCTCACGCCACACCCCTCCCGGGGACCCTGGAGGGGGCAGTGAGCGGGGAGGGCAGGGGTCGAGAGCCTGCTGGAGAGGCGGCCCCCCAGCCCGCCCCACAGTGAGTCCCCGCTCGTAGGCAATTTCCAGGCCGTCTTCTCGGTCTGTGTGGAAGCCGAATGCCAACCAACGATCCAGTCGATCAACTGGGAATTCCCTGGCGGCCCAGCGGTTAGGACTTGGCGCTTTCACCGCCGGGGCCCTGGGTGTGCTCCCTGGCTGGAGAGCTAAGTTCCCACAAGCTGTGTGTCTCGACCAAGGGAGCTGGCGGAGGGCACGCTGAATAGAAACTGGATCATCGCCAGTCCCTCTGTAGATGCCTGTCTCGTGAGCAGCTGGCATCTCAGGTGGGAGGGGCTGGCTCTCTGCGCCTTCCCACCTACTGCCTGTCTCTGCGGGATAGGTGTCAGGCTGGGGCAGGGGCAGACGGGACAGGTCCCGCCCCTGTGGTGCCCACAGTGGGCCAGAGCCTGGCAGGCCGGCCAGGCAGCAGCAGCACTGTGGGAGTCCAGGTGTGCAGGGGTGAGGGGCCCCTGGACGTGGGGGCTCGCCCTCCCAGTGACCACGCTGGCCGGAAGGGCCCAGGTGGAGAACACTAGTCTGGAAGGACAGGGCTGTGTTTCTACTGAAAAACATCTAGTCAGCTGAAGAGCAGAAAAAGTAGCATAGCAAGCTGTCACCCGGGGACCACGCTCAACCTTTGACACGTGTACATCTTGCGCGATTGTTTTCTGAATGAGTTACATTACAGATGTCATGCCATTTTACCCTGAAATGATTCAGGGCCAGCCGTGAAAGGACAGCTCTATTTCCCTCATAAACATAACGGCAGGACAGAGATCTGTGGGCAGGTGTCAGGGAGAAGCGGTGCTGGAGGGCAGGCTAGGATGGATGCGGTGCAGGCACCCCCCGGGCTGTGGTGTGGGGGACCCCCCGAGCCGTGGTGTGGGGGACCCCCCGGGCTGTGGTGTGAGGGACCCCCCGGGCTGTGGTGTGGGGGACCCCCCGAGCCGTGGTGTGGGGGACCCCGCAGCTGTGGTGTGAGGGACCCCCCGGGCTGTGCTGTGGGGAACCCCCGGGCCGTGGTGTGGGGGACCCCCCGAGCCGTGGTGTGGGGGACCCGGTGGGGGGACCCGGGGCCCGAGGAGCCCAGGTGCCTACCGGGCGTGGGTCGGGGGTCTCGTTCTCGGGCAGCTGCAGGTCTGCACCCCTGGCCTGGCGCCTGGGGTCCGAGGGGGACTCAAGGAAGCCACTGCGACGCCTTGTCCGGCCACCAAAGGAGCCGCCTCTCTCGGGCCTAACTTCTGCCCAGGCGGTGGGCTGGTTGCCGGGCAAGTGTCCTGCCCTGTCCCTCCAGGCCCCCGGAACCAGCTGCGGAGCGCGCCCCGGTGGGGATGGAGCCCGAGCCGCACACTGTTTCTCTCAGGCGGCCCCTCTCCCGGGGCGCCCCCGCCGCTGCCCACCCGGCCCCTCTGCCGCTACGTCCAAGAAAGGCGCGGCGCCGGCTTGTGGAGACTCTTTATTGTGCTGGGGGTGGGGTGGAGAGGCAGCCGCTCCTCGAGGGCTGGGCCGCGGGCACCGCCAACACCGCCGGCTCCAGCTCCTGCGCTGGGTCCCCGCTGGGGTGGGGCTCGCGCCCCTCCCGCCCCGCGGGCGGGGCCTCCAGGATGGGCGGGGCCTCCAGGATGTGTGGGCGGGGCCTCCCGGGTCTGCGGGGCGCTGGGCGGCTGTGGTCCAGGCCGGCCCGCGCTCACCTAGGCCAGGACCTCCGCGCACTGCTCTGTGGAAGAGAGCGGATCCTGAGGAAACGCCCGGCGCCCCCTCCCCACCTCCCCGGGGCAGAGGTCCCGGACCCTCCCCCGAGGGGCCAAGCCCCGCCCCTGCCTGTGACCCCCTCCTCCCTCCCTGGCCCTCCTGTTGTGCATCCAGCGCCCGAGGAGTGAGCCTTGGGGCCTCCCGCACCCCCCAAACCCCAGTCTGGGTCGGAGGTCCTTCTGCCCCTGCAGCGCTGGGCGGCCTAGGGATGGTGCTCACCTGACTTGGGCAGCAGGACGCCCTGGCTGGGGTTCAGGCCCACTTTGGATGCCAGCTGCTGCATCCTCTGGGCTCCTTCAGGAAACAGCTCTGGGGCCCGGGCTGAGGGCAGGGGCGCCGTGAGCAGAGGGGCAGGGCTGGGAGGGGGAGGGGGAGGTGGGGCGGGGCTGGGGAGGGGCCCAGGGAGACACTGGGAGATGCTGGTTTCACCTGCCTCCCAGTCAGGGCTCGCTGGGGAGGCACATGGGGACACCGCAGAGCAGACCTCCCATGTGACCCCAGACGAAGGCCGTGATGGGGCCGTGGTGGTGTGAGTGCGGCCCTTTAGGTGGGTGGGTCTCCCACCACGTGTCACCCACCGTAGAGCTGCAGCCAGACATTCTTTACACCCCCCTTCTGAGTCTCGAAGTACATGACGGCGAAGTGCTTGTAGTCCGTGAAAGCCACCCTGATGTCGGTCTGGGCCATAGCTGGGGGGGCGTGGGAGCCTGCTGAGCTGGGCGCCGGCCTGGACGCCCCCTGCCCATCCCCATGGTCCCCGCGAGCTGGCCCTGCCGCTGCCCCCACCCAACCGGCACCGCCCGCGACACGCAGGCCTCACCCGCGTTGCTGAACTGCCCGTCCACGGCCCCCTTGGTGAAGGTGCTGTCCGTCTCCTGGCACCTGCCATCAGGCCTGGGAAGGGGACCCCAGCGGCCTGAGTTGCACCCCCTGCCCACCGCCCAGCCCTGCTGGGTATCCTGAAGACGCTGCCCGACCGCGACAAAAAGCTGCCACTTAGCTGCTGCCAACTGCCCCAGGGCCACCTGTCTCCCATCAGATCAACGTTTGATCACACGGGTGCTTTATGATTCACTTACAGGAGAGGAGACACCCTGGGGCAGAGGGACACAGCCAGGGGACGGGGGGCCTGCGGGGTCTCCCCGTCTCCCCTCGAGACACCGGCACACGTGCATACGCGCGCACACACACGGACATGGCTCCCCCACGCCCTCAGGTGGGGCCCTTCTGAGGAGCAGATGAGCGGGGCTACTGTTTCGATAGCCCTGAAGCCTAGCATGGGCGGGGCCTGGCTCTGGGGTCGGGCGTACCCCTGCTTCCTCCTGGCTCCCACCTGACCCCACGCTGGCCGGGCCTAAGGCCAGTCCAAGGTGGGACTCCTGGGATCACTTACGTGGGGAACCCAAACTTGATGCCCAGGTTGCCGTTGGCCAAGGAGGTCACCAAGACCACGGGCATCTTCATGTTGTCCTTGGCATCCAGGAAGCTCTGGTCGTCCGACACCGCCCCAACCACATACCAGGGGCCCTGGAACTGCAGGGGGACGGGGCGAGCTGGGGGCAGCCCTGGCTGCCATGTCAAACCTGACCCAAACTTGGGGGGCAGCTGCAACTCATCTGGCTGGCGGCCCAGCAAGAGGTGGGGACAGAAGTCAGACTTGGGGCTGAGGGGCCCACTGTCCTCTGCAGCCCCCCACCCCAAGTCAGCTGGGCAGACGGATGCGGGCTTGGTCCCCTTGAGCTGAGCTTGAACCAGAGTGGGGGCTGGGTTGGGTTCCCCCAGCCCTCTGGCCTGTCTGGTAGAACGCAGTCAGACAGAGGCTGCCAGCCCGGGCATGTCTGTGCGCACCTGGCTGGCATCAAAGTCAGCCTGGATGGGGACCTGGGCCTGGCCTGGGGCTGCAGCGAGTAGGGCGAGGGTCCCGCTGATCAGCAGCGTCTGCAGCATCCTGGAAGGTGTTGTCAATGGCACGGGGCTCGGGAGCAGGACAGGAGGGTTGGGGTGGCCTCTCCCACTGTGCCTTTATGCCCCTGAGATGCCCTGGGGCGCTGGCCTGCCCGCCTGGGACATGCCCCCTCTGATGATAGGCTCCGATCAGGTTGCTCCCTGGAGCACTGGCCTGGCCGCCTGGGACAGACCCCACTGTGATAGGCTCCGATCAGGTTGCTCCCTGGAGCACTAGCCTGCCCGCCTGGAGCACCCTGGCCCAGTGGCCCCCACCAGGCCCCGCCCATCCTTCCTGGGGAGGGGGCCGGATGCCCCGGAGCAAGGGGAGGCAAAGGCCTGGCAGGCCCTGTGGGATGTGGCCTCCAGCCCTGGGCTCAGGCAGAGCCTTGGGAAGCCATTCCAAAATCTCACGCGAACCTCTGACCCTCACAACCTGGTGGCCTGGACAGGGCCTGGTGGGCAGGTTGCTGTGGGCACTATGCCTTGTGAGCCAGGGGGCCCAGGACAGGGGCCTGAGAATGGTTACACTGGCTGAGAAGCTGGGGGCAGCAGGAGGCGAAGGGCGGGCTGGGAGAGAGACCTTGCGCAAGGCTCAGGTTAGCTCAGGTACCAGGGGCTGGCGAGTGGGCAGGGCTGTGCCCTTGAGGCCCAGGCCAGAGGCCGGGGGTCTGGGGGCTCTCAGGTGGCCCCAGGAGATGGGGGGTGGCCGTCTCCAGCCCCCTCGGCCAGTCTGTCCTGTCTGGGGTGCATGGACACTCCAGCCTCCTTCCCCTCTGCGCCCTCAAACCCTTCTCTCTGTCCCGCCTGAGGGCACAAATCCCACTCCTTCAGAGCTGCCCTGGGCCTGGCCGGGGTTGGGGCAGGCTGTGGGCACCTGCCCAGAACCGGCTGGCTGTAGCTGCACCTTGGGGGGGGGGGCGGGAGGGGCTGCAGTGGGTGGGATCTGGCCGTGTAGAGTGGGTGGGGACACAGCTTCCTTGGGCTGTCCAGGCTTCCGGCCAGCCGCCTCTCCCACGCCATCAGGGGCTGAGCTAGTGCACCCCTACCTGTCCCTCGGGGCGTCCCGCAGAGCCAGCCACTGAGATTTCACAGAGGGTGAAGGGACACCCAGGCCCAAAGCGAAGGGGGACGGTCAGGTCTCCAGAGAGCTGGCCAGAGCCAGGCCCAAGTGCAAGACAGACAGTCAGGAGGCAGGCGCTGACTTGCTTCAGAGTTTATTTTCAGAGCGGGAATAAAGGCTGAGGGGGGCACGGATGGCGAGGGGCCAGGGCTGGGGTCTCGGGCTGGGGTCTTGGGTGTTGCAGGAAATGGCTGAGCAGGACAGAAGGGCCAGGTCCTGAGAGGCGGACTCACCTGGGCAGGAAAGTGGGACCTGTAGGTGGGGCTGGCCACACGCCCCCCACCCCAGGACCCCAGCCCCCTCCGGTCTCAGGTTGCGAGGGCCCGTCCACTGAGGCCTCTCAACAAAGGGCACCGGCCTCCCCTGCCGTCCCCTGGTCTTCCCACCCCAGTCCTGTCCCGGCCGCCCGCTCCGCCCACTCCCAGTGACCTTGCTGAACCCCAGTGGAGGCCCCTCCGTGAAGCAGCCCTTGTCGGCCGGAGGCCAGCCCTCATGGCAGAAGGGAGGCTGTTGGTGAGCATGTGTTGAATGAACGAGTGAGGGGGCTGCTGGGTGAAGGTGGCCCCCAGCCCCCACTCACCTATGGGTGCTCCTCCATGCACTTGTCTGCCAAGAAAGAAGCCCAGGCCTGTGGTCAGTGCCCCAGGCCCACCCTTGCCCACCCCCTGCTGCGGGCGTGGAGAGCATCTCGTCGACCCCTAACTGCTGACTGTCACCTCACCCCCATCACTCCTGCCCCTCCCCCAGGCTCTGTCTACCCCTCCGGAAGGAAGATTCGGTACCCCCCCCGCCCCCCTCCGGGCCCAGAGCAGGCTGCCTTGGCAAGGAGGCCATGCGCGCTTCAGGGAGCCTGTGCTGAGCCCCGTGTGGTTGTCCCTGTGTCCCGACGCGGACACCCGTCCTCAGGCCCCATTTCTAGGGCCCCCCCTGCACCCCACCCAGGCTGGGACCTTTGCATCCCCGGGGCCGACCCGGGGCCTGGCACACAGTGGGAGCGTGGTGAATCCAGGGAGGGGGTGTTTCCCGAGGAGCGTCTTGCTGGGCCTGGCCCAGGGGCTGCAGACCAAGGTCTCCGTGTGAGGCCAGACCGCCCCCGCTCCGGAGGCCGTGCACCGGTCAGTGGGCAGTCTGGCCGGACGGACTCCAGCCCTCGGCCTCCCCCAGATCAGGAGACAGTCTGTCTGCCTCTAATCTGACCTTAATCCCCTCCCGTCAGATTAGCGTGCTCACCAGTCTTCGGCAGGAACATAATGCCTTCCTCTGTGAAGCCCAGGCTCTTGGCAAAGGTGGTGAACTTTTCCTTGACCTCGGCTCTGGGGGTCTGGGTGCGGCCTGGGGCAGCGGGGAGAAGTCTTTGGCCTCCGTTTGTCTGGAGGATCCCCGTTCTGCCCCTGCTGCCAAGCCCGGGGTGCCCCCAGACACCCCCACGGGTGGAGCCCAAGGCCCGGTGGAGGGCGTGGCGTGGGGACACGTACTGTAGAGCGTGGCCATGCGGAAGTCCTGCCCGGGGCCTCGGACACCCTCTGTGTAGAGCAGGGCGTAGGTCTCGTAGTCCGTCTCTGCCACTGACACCTCGTGGGTGCTGCTCCAGTCTGGAAACCCAGGAGACAGCCCCGCAGGGCCCAGTGTCCCCAAACCAGAAGGGCTCAGAAAATCAGGGGTGCACGGGACAGCCACAAACCCCGCAGCCACAGCCCCCTGGGGAGGAGGAGAGACGGCCAGGGGAGGTCATCCCAGGCAGGGGCAAGGAGGGCAGGAGTCCTGGGGTGCAGAGCTGCCAGAGGAGCGAGGGGAGCGTGGGGCAGAGACAGCTGGAGAGAGCCCTTCATGGGGGGCTGCTGGGCAGGCCCAGGCCGACCCTGGTGGGGCAGCCGCCCCCTCAGCCTCCCCTGTACTGCCGGGCAGGGTGCTGCCCCGAGTCCCGGCCAGCAAGCGTGGCTCGCGGCCGCACTCACGAGCGCTGGTGTAGCTGTAGCAGCCTGGGGGGCCGGCGGGGCGCAGCAGTAAGGTCCGGGTCTCACATTGGTCTTTCCTGTGGGCAGGTCATCCTGGGGTCAGGGGTCAGGTGCTGGGGGTGTCCCCAGACTGCCGCCCTGCGCCGGGAGCTCTGGGCCCCAGATGCCCGCCCCGCTGCCCACCTGAGGAAGGTAGAGGTGAGGTTGAGCCCGCCGTCCGCCGCGGGGGCCACCGCAGACTTGCACATGGACAGCACCTTCTTCTTCTCCAGGAACCAGCTCGAGTTGGAGGCAAGGCCGGAGGTGAACCAGCGCCCCAGAAACTGCGGCGACAGGACCCCAAGCCGGTCGGCCGGGACCCTCCGGACCCGCCGAGGGTGGGCGGCCCGTCCGGCTGCACCCACCCCGGCCCGCACCCCACCCGGCACCCCTGCTCCGGCGCGGCCCCGCCCGCTCACCCGGGCCCCGCCCCCACCGCGGGGTCCCGCTCCCGCCGGCCTGGGGAGGGGGGGAGGGGGGCGGGCGGCAGAGGGCGCAGGGCCGTCCCTAGCGGAGTCGGATGCGGGCGTGGGGCGCGGAGCCGGAAGACCCGCTCCGACGTGCTCCAGCAAACCCCCGCAGGCCTCTGCGCGCGTGTTCATGGGGGAGGGGGCGCGCACCGGGGCGCACTCGGTCCGTCGCCGTTCCTGGCGCCACCCGGGCTCCTCCGACATCTGCGCGCTCGCGCGCGGAGGTGCGTCCCCGGCCCAGGTGTGGAAAGTGTGCCTGTTTGCCCTGGGCGTCGTGAGCTTGTTGGGCTAATCGTGTTGGGTTAGGGGTGGCGGGCGCGCAGGTGACCCGCGGGTAGGATGAGCGCGCGCTCCCGCTCACAGGCGCGTCCCTGCCCGTCGGGCTCCTCTCTGTAGGGCTATTCTCTGTCGGTGAATCGCCTGGGGAGGCCTCTCCCGGTCACCCTCCTCCGGCCGGTCCAGCCCTCCTCTTCTGCTTCCCCCTTACCGGGGAGAGCACCCCACTCCCCACGGGCACCGTCCTGTCTCTGCACCAGGCAGGGAGCCCTCCCTCACCTTGTCCTCTTCGAAGTTGGGCTGCAGGGCGGCCTGGGCGGGGGCTGGGGTCTGCAGGACCCCCAGGACCCCCAGCAGGAGCAGCCCCATCCACAGCCTGTTCGGAGTGGCCATTCTCCCAGGACCGGGCCGTCGGCACAGGCAGAGAGGCGGGCGGGAGGCAGGGAGGCCGCCCGGAGACCCCTATTTATGGGCCTGGCTTGGCCTCCGCCCAGGCCCAAGGACAGCCCACTGCAGGCTCGTGACGCGGGGGGGTGACAGGACAGCGGAGTCCAGCGGCGGCCTCGCCCCCCACAGGGCTGCTTATGTAAGAGGCGCTGACTGGGACAGCCTGGGCCTGCCCCCCGGGCCGAGCTGGGGGGGCAGAGGCCCCCACGTGGCGGGTCCCTCCTCCACCCTCGGAAGGTCCACTCCAGCAGCCTGGTTGGGGCCGGGGGCATGTGCCTTGGTGCTGCCCTGCCTCTGGGGTCTCTGGTCACTTGACTCCCCTCACAAGCCCTGCCATTGTTCTATGTCCAAGCCTGGCAACCCTGGGAGGCGACACAAGGCCCTGTTTGCACTGCCTGAGTTTCGTCCCGGAAGGCCCAGCAGGCCAGGGGATGATGGGAAACTTGGGCCAAAGGAGAGAAGCCAAAGCTCCCCCCAGAGTGGAGCCCGAGGGCCTGGTGTGCAACACAGCGTTCCCGGAGCCAGCTGGCGGGGTCTGGCTGTGGGACTCTGGGGCATGCTTCCCAGCCTCGGGCCCACAGCCTTGGGCAGAGGTCCATTCCTCGCACTTGTACACCTGCACAGCTCCACACCTGCACACCTGCACAGCTCCACACCTACACAGCTCCACACCTGCACAGCTCCACACCTCCACACCTGCATACCTCCACACCTGCACAGCTCCACACCTGCACACCTCCACACCTGCAATGGCCCCACCTGGCCTGTCCTATTACCTGGGGTGCCATGCTGGTGCCTCCCCCGGGGCCAGAGGATGTGAAGTTCCCCCACACTGCAGAGAGGGCCGCCTCCCCCAGAGGCCTCCCTGGGTTGACGGGCTGTCTCTGAGCTCATCAGGTCCTGGGCCCTGTTCAAATCTGGCAAGTGTCCCCTGTCCCTCTGGTCCTGACCAAGGCCACCCCGACTAGCCAGGGCCTGAGCACAGGACTGAGTGGGGTCGGCAGCTCTGAGCAGCGGTGAGTGGGTGGGTGCACGCACCTGGGGTGGGGGCTGGGGAGGTGAGGCTGGGGAAGGAGGTCCTGAGCGTGGTACAGACACAGGGGACACGGCTGTGGCTGGGGGGCACAGGAGCTGGCGCACCCCCTAGGCCCAGCCCACCACGGGATGCAGCCCCTGTCCGGTGCTTGGCACCTTCCGCCCGGAAGCTGGATACTTGGCAGCCCGGCCTCTGGCTTTGGACCAGACCCAGGGCTGTCCGGAAACCACGCGGAAGGGGAGGCGTGGGCCAGGTCAGCTCCCTGAATGGAGCCAGCGCGGGCCCTGCCACCCACCTCGCAGGGGCAGGACGGTGGGCCCCAGGCCCACAGGGTCCTAGTGAAGGCAGGGTGCCCGGCCAGACCCCTGCTGTGGGGGCCCCACCCCTGGCGGATGGTCCAGGATCCCAGAGCACAGAGTCGGGGTTTTGGGGCAGCACCACAAAGAGGGCCTCCTGCCTCCGCACTGGTGCCAGGGCTGGCGGGGGCCGTCCCCGGAAGAGACCAGTGTTGGGGGGGCCAGCACAGGAGGCTGGAGGTGGGGGTGAGGGGAGATGGGCCCAGGCAGGCCCGAGACCCCCACCGCTCTGCCCTGGCCTCCCATGCACCCTGCCCCTCCGTATGCTCAAGGCTGTGGGGGGACGGTCTGTCAGAAGCAGACAGGAGTTGGGGGGCAGGTCCCGGGCCCTGCACCGCCCTGGGGCTGCCCCAGGATGCAGCCTGGCCCAGGGGCAGAGCGGGGGCTCCTTTCAGGATGGCAGAGGGCCGGGAAGAGGCGGGTGGGAGGGAGGCCCGGGACGTCCGTGTGGGCCCCGGCTTCCTGCTGTTCATCACTGAGCCCGGCGGCTCTTTGGCCGTGGGGAAGCTCATGGGTCCGCGGGGCTGAGCTGGGTGCCTGCCGAGCCCTGGTCACACCAAGACCAGAGCATCTCCGCCAGCGGTAAACATATCGTAGAGCAAGGCAGGGGATTGACGCAGGTAGAGGGCAGAGAGCGTGCCGGAGGAGGCGGCCCAGGACTCGAGGACCACGGACCTGGGCCCGCAGGTCCCTGGTGGGCAGGCCCCGCCCCCCACAGGAGGGGCCCTCGGGCAGGGTCCCCAAGGTGCCCCTCTAGGGAGCAGGGAGGCTCTGGGGACCCTGGGCGCCCACCTCCAGGCCCAGGGTTAGGGAGTACATCTGCCTCCCTCTTCTGGCCATGGACACCACGTCCCCTCCTCTCCTGCTCCCAGACTGGCCACTGCCGCTGACTGTGGCCTGGATGAGGCCTGGGGGTCTGGAGGAGCAGGAACTGCATCGGCCCCTCGGCCTCCCTGTGGCCCAGACGGAGGTGGGCGGGTGGGCTGGTTCGTCCACACTGTGGAGTGAGGAACTGGGCGTCAGACCCCTTCTGCATGGGCCACGTTCAGCAAGACCCCCAGGCCTCCAGGGGTCTGGGCGGGGGTGGCCGCCCTTCCCCAGGCCTGCAGGGGGTGGGCTGAGGCCTCCTGAGGCCCCTAGAGGGGAGTCTCTGAGTGTTGCCAGTGGAACAGCTCGGAAAGCGGGCTGTCGGTGGCCACCGTGCCCATTGCACACTGCCCTCCAGGGCCCCGCGGGGCGAGCGGCCAGGGCTCAGCCCTTCCTGGCCGGGAGGCTGGGCTCCCCATCTGCCTGTGCAGGCTTCTCCCTGAGAACCACGCCCGACAGAGGCCAGGGGTGCAGCTGGGGGGGCCCCCCGCCCAGCCCCCGCCCAGCCCACGACACAGGAGGCGCCCCTCTGCTCAGATGGGCCCGGTCTTCCCTTGGGGCCTGGCCGGCACCACCCTGAGTACTGGATCCTGCTCAGACCTCCACCTCGGGCTGCTCCCCGGAGCGGTGGGGGGCTTCCCTACCTTCCCCCGGCCCCTCATTTCAATGCTTTCCTGTCGCGCCTGCTCCCGAGTGGCTGACCCTCTGAGCCCTGGTCTGCTCCGCGCTACTGACCCCTCCCCAAACCCGAATAGCCACACCTTCCCTGTCTCCCAGTCCACACCCCACCCTCCCGCCCCCACCAGCCCTTCGGAGCCCCCAGTGTGGCCTCCCCCTCCAGGCCGCTCAGCGACTGCTGTGGGGCAGCCGCCCTGATGGCCGATGGCTGCAGGAGCAGCTCTTCTGACTAGGAGTCTCTGTCTGTCTTCCCAACACATTTCCCACCAGAGGCCAGGCTGCAGAGGTGCTGGGGTGGGCGGAGCCCCCAGTACACCCCCAACCCTGCCCCTACCAGCACCTCTGGGCAGCCTGGCTTGGGGCTGGGGAGGCGGGGACAAGGTGAGCTTGGGCTGGAGGGATGGGGCTGGTCTCCCCGCAGCTCCCTGGGAGAGCAGCGTGCTCTACCTGTGGAGCCTCGTGGGCATCAGAGTGTGGACCTGGACAGCTCTGTTCCGGGAGCCTCTTTGCAGCGCTGGGGGCTTCTGCGGGCAGGGCTGGGTGGAGGTTGGGGGGCCCTTCCCCAATCCTCCCAGAAGTCAGGCTGCCGGGACCCTGAGCAGAGTGCAGTTGGGTGGGGGCTTGGGCCTGGCCGTGCTCCGGAGGATCCAGGGCGCGATTTCAGGGCCCAGGAAGCGGGTGCCAGGGGAGCTGCTGGGCCCCGCAGCAGGAAGAGGCAGCCCCCTTAGGGAGCTGTTGATGGGGGGCACACGCACCAGCCCTCCCAGGGGCAACAACTTGATTCTGCCAGGTCCAGGTGAGGTGGGGCCCTAGCTGGTGACTTCCACAGAGACGCCTGCATGGTCTCTCCCCTCCCTTGCCGCCCACGGGCCATGTGAGACTGCGGCTGGGGAGGGGCGGCTGGGGGCATCTCGGGCACCAGGGCTCCCCCCGCACGGTCCCACTCCCGTGGCTCTGCTCTGAGCTTGGCCTGCCTGTGGTCAGCCCTGCAGGCTGGGTCTCCTCTGCCCTCCAAGTGGGGGGTGCGCGCGGGACGTAGGGAGGCAAGGCCCCTCCTGGCACCAGCTGAAAGTCCAGCCACCAGCCCTGGGAGCCCAGGCACTCTCGCTGGCTCTCTGAGGGTCAGGCAGGTGGGGCGGCTGAGAGGACACGGCCCTGACCTGGGAAGGCGGGGTGGCTGCTCTGAGCCCGGGAGGCCGGAGCTGGCCTCTCAGGAGCCCACATCCAGCCCTGGCATCAGAAGGGGTCCTCCAGAGGCTGACCCGGGTCTCCCCTCAGGCTCCTCCCCTCCTCTGGGCCCATCGCAGTATCCAGTAGCTCTGGATGTGACTGGACCCGGACTGACTGTGGGCCCCGCGGGCACGTGAGCCGCAGGTCAGCAATAAGCAGAGCTGAGGCTGCTGTTTCCGTGGAGCCCAGGGTCTGGGCATGAGGGGGGATGGGCGTCTGCCTGGGGGGTGGGCGCTGGCCACAGGCGTGCCAGGGGTTGGCTTGGACATGGGGAGGTCACGGGTGCCTTGCTCCTTCTGGCTGGGTGGGTCGGAGACAAGCCTAGACTTGATCTCCTAGGGGCAGTGACGGGCCCCAGTCTCCATGCAGTGCCCCCCCGACATGGCTGGCCCTTCAGAGCCCAGGCTGTCTCCACACCCGGTGGCCCCTTGCTGACCCACCTCACAGGGACTCACAGGGCCCTGGTGGACCACACCTGCTTGCTGCTCGGCCATCAGCAGTGCCCCCCCACCCCACTCGGCCTGCGGGAAGGGGCTCAGAGGGAGCTGGAGGGCAGGGGGCATACCGCCCAGACCCCACCTCACCCGTCAGGCCAGCCCCCCACCCTCCAGGTGGCTTACAGCCCTCGGGGCTCCCCACTTCTGAGATGCTCCTAACACGAGGGGGTCCCCTGCACGGAGATTTTAAGTGGAAGAGGAGCAGAACCCTGGGTCACCCAGAAACTGCTAGAAAGATCATTCCAGAAAATGCCTGAAGGCCTCCTCCCCTTTCCCTGAGCCTTCGCCCAGCTCCCGGATGGGTCCCTGTCCAAGGCTGCCCTGGGAGAGATCTGGGGTAGCCAGGTAGAGAGAGGCGCAGAGTGGCCATATTCAAGGAGGGAGTGGGGGCCCTAAGTCTGCAGCCGGGCACCGCCAGGGCTGGCGAGCTAAGGGGCTCAGGACTCCTCCGCGCCCACCCAGGCCCCAGAGGACAGCTGCTGTGCGACTTAAGGAGGCAAGTTCAGACTCGGGGTGCCCCCAGGCGAGGCCATCTCTGAGTTTCTGCCCAGACCACGTGGGTCCACTCGCCCCTGGGCGGGCTCCATCTGTGTCTCTGTCCGCTCCGTGCCCTGGGCTGGCCTTCGCTGACCCCGGTGATGACCACATGTCCGCTCCGCATCTTCTTTCCCAGCCCGGGAGGTAAGGCTGGTCCGGGGGCCCGAGGACGATCCAGGCCAGCAGGGCCCAGGGCTGCTCCGCCATCCCCAGGGAGCCCGAGGCGCTGCAGCGCTCTGCCCCAGGGAGGGGTGGGCAGGGCTCCGGGAGAGTGGCCTGCCCTTCACACCCCCGCCTGTCCTGGCCTCCCTGAGCCATGACATTCAGTGTTCGGGCTTCCAGAAGCATCCAACCTGGTGGAGAGTGGTCAGAGCTAAACTTGTCTCCTCCCCTTCGGAAGGCCACGTGGGTGGTCTTTGGGAAGGCAGGGCCTGTGGGCACCACGTTCCCTGGGGCATGCGCTGCACCCCTGAAAGGGCCCTGAAGCCGAGACTGCTCGTGGGGCCTTGCGCCTCCAGGGCCTCAGGGAAGTCTCTGGATTCTGGCGTTTTTCTCTCATCTGTAACTTGACCGTGTCAGGCCGGCCTGAGGGTTCACAGGGTCCCCTGGTGCCCGCAGAGGCCACGAGGCCGCCACTCGGGTCTGGGCCCGGGGCCCTGGGCTGGGCACGCTCCTGTGGTGTGTGCTCCTGCCGCTCAGGGCCCCAGGGGTGGGAGCCCAGCGCCCAAGCAGGGCCTGCAGCAGGGGGGCCCCTGGGGGGGGCTGGGCTCTGTCTGGGTCGCCCCCGGCTCCCCGTTCCCCAGGCCCCTTTTGGGTGCTGGTGATGGTGGCCTGTGTGTGAGGAGGGGCCCAGCTCTGCTGGTCCCGAGAGCCCAGGACGGCCGGGAATGTGCCCAGCCGTGGGGTGAGGGTCAGAGAAGGAAGCCAGGACAACAGCAGAGAGGACACTCGGGCTCCAGGTGCCCCTGCAGTTTGCTCTGCGGCCAGGGCCACGCCAGCATCGGCCGTCGGGCGGTCCTGCCCGCTCCTCCCCACACCAAGCGCTCACTCCTGGTGAGGGCGGGTGTGGGCACCAATGGCTTCGAAGGACACGGCACGGGCAGGGCCTCAACCAGTGACCAGCGGTGAGAGCAGGGCAGCCCAGCGCAGGGCCGGCTCAGAGTCGGGGTGCAGCGTCTCAGGAGAGGGGCGGGCCTGGGCCATCTGGGAGCAGATGCCCCGCAGAAACAGAGGCAGGAAAGAGATGGGGTGGGGAGACAGACCCTGGAGGGAAGGGGAAGCCTGGGGGGCAGAGGCCTCCGTGGGGAGGGGGACCCAGGGCAGGGGGACCTGAGTGGGGATGGGGCTCTGGGGGGGGGTCTCGTCTGGGTCTGGGGGCAGAGTGGGGCAGGCGTCCTGGGGCTCCTCGCCCCGCCCCACATCCCTGATGCATTCAGTGAGGCCCGGTCGGGCCCTCTCTCACTTGCTGGGTTTCTTCTGAGGCCCTGAAGATAATCTTGCATTTGTAGCTTTAACCTTTCATCTTGAGAATGCCCCCTGCCCAGCCCCCCAGCACACATCCCCTGGGCCTCCCCCAGACCCCTCCCCCAGATCCCTCCCCAGTCCCCTCCCCCAGCCCCTTGCCCCAGTCCCCTCCCCAGCCCCCTCCCCCAGCCCCCTCCCCCAGTCCCCTCCCCCAGTCTCCTCCCCCAGCCCCCTCCCCCAGACCCCTCCCCCAGACCCCTCCCCCAGACCCCTGCCCCAGTCTCCTCCACTCCCCCAGCCCCCTCCCCCAGTCCCCTGCCCCAGTCCCCTCCCCAGCCCCCTGCCCCAGTCTCCTCCACTCCCCCAGCCCCCTCCCCCAGTCCCCTCCCCCAGACCCCTCCCCCAGACCCCTGCCCCAGTCTCCTCCACTCCCCCAGCCCCCTCCCCCAGTCCCCTCCCCAGCCCCCTGCCCCAGTCTCCTCCACTCCCCCAGCCCCCTCCCCCAGTCCCCTCCCCCAGTCCCCTCCCCCAGCCCCTTGCCCCAGTCTCCTCCCCCAGCCCCCTCCCCCAGCCCCCTGCCCCAGTCCCCTCCACTCCCCCAGCCCCCTGCTCCTGTCCCCTCCCCCAGCCCCACCCCTCCCCCAGCCCCCTCCCCCAGCCCCCTGCCCCAGCCCCCTCCCCCAGTCCCCTGCCCCAGGCCGCCCCCGGGGTGCCCTTTCCTGGCTGCTGTTCAGGACCTTCTGTGCTCGACTCTGGGGCCTCCAGGGGCCCCAATCCTGCCCTGGACCCTTTGCTGGAGCCGCTGCACCCAGTCTAGCTGCCTGGGTCCTGATGACCTCCTTACCAGGGGGTCTGGGCCAGGACACAGGGGCCTGGGGTCCAGTGTCGTTCCCTCCCCAAAGCACCCCACCCCACCCGAGCGCCTCGGCCCCTCGGGGCTCCTGGGCCCCCACCCCGCCCACCTCGGCATCCTGGGGCAGGGTTTGGGCAGGAAGGCAACGTGGTCACAGGTGATGCCCAGGCTCTGGACAAACCTGATGAATTTCCCCCTCAAGTTTGTTCAGCTCTTCCTTCCGCCCTGTGAGCAGGAGAGGTGAGCCCTGGGAGGACCCTCCCTCCAGAGCCCGCCTTCTGCTCTCGGGGACCTGCCTGGACCTCCACACAGAGCGCCTGGCTAATGCTGACTGACCATGTCTCCCATCTGCCTCCTCCTGCCAGTGAGGCTGCTCACCACGGCCCACCTCTGGGTGCCCCCCAGGCCTCCCCTGGCTGCCCTGTGACCTGGGGAGCAGCTCTGGGTCCTTCCTGGGTGGGGGACCCACCTTCCAGGCCCCCAGGGACAGGGTGTGGACTCAGTGCTTGCAGGGTGGGGCTGGGTGGGGAGAGGTGGGCGGAGGGAAGGGGGTGAGTCTCCTGGCTGGAGGGGCTTTGGGGACTGCGTGAGGCTGGGTGAGTGGGGCGCCTCAGGAAGGATCCTGCGCCCACGTTTCCCAAGGGGCTGCACCCCTCGGGGGGGCCTGGTGGGTGCTGAAGTCGGGGTGTCCTGGGTGAAGTCAGGGTGCCCTGGGTGAAGTCGGGGTGTCCTTGGTGAAGTCAGGGTTTGGAAGCCTGGTGGGTGCTGAAGTCGGGGTGTCCTGGATGAAATTGGGGTGCCATGGATGAAGTCGGGGTGTCCTGGGTGAAGTCAGGCTGTCCTGAAGTTGGGGTATCGTGGGTGAAGTCAGGGTGCCCTGGGTAAAGTCAGGGTGTCCTGGGTGAAGTCGGGGTGTCCTTGGTGAAGTCTGGGTGTCCTGAGTGAAGTTGGGGTGTCCCGGGTGAAGTCGGGGTGTCCTGAGTGAAGTCAGGGTGTCCTAGGTGAAGTAGGGGTGCCCTGGGTGAAGTCCCCGTGTCACTGGACCCACCCCTCTACCACCAGCCCCCGCCTGGGCGCCTCCTTCCCCCGCCGAGCTCCGGCTGCACCTGCCTGGCTCCTCCCCACCGGGAGCTGTGGGCATTCCCACCTGTCTGTACGGGGGTCACCCTAGGCTGCCCTGCCTCCTGGCAGGGGCACTTGACATCCAGCCTCCCCCAAGTAGAGAGCAGTGATGGGAAAGTGATGGTCATCCTTGAGCTTGAAGATGGTCGAGGTCATCCTGAATCAGGCATGGTCCTCCCTAAAGGAGCTGCCCGCTGGGCCAAGGTGGGGAACATCACCTTTGAAACCGTGGGGGCTGGGGCTGGGCCGGGTCCCGGGAGCCCCGATCACCCCGCCCGGGCGTCCCAGAGCCAGGGACGCTCTCAGCCAACAGAGCCCGTGCTGGGGCTGCCCTGAGGCACCGACCAGGGCCAGAGGCTCCCCGGGGTTGACAGGACAGGCCGACCCTGGCCTCCCCGAGCCGCGGTCTCTCCCTACGTAAGGAGGCGTGGAGATGTTCCCGCCTCCCCAGGGCTCCACGGGTCCCACCTGCCTGCCCTCACCCTCTTCCCTCCATCCTGGCAGCGCCAGGACTCTCAGGCCGGGTGCCCTCTCGCCCCATCCTCCTCAGCTTGTGCCCGGGACAGATTTGGAGAGGCCCACTGGGGCCCCGGGGAGACGGAAGCCCTGGAGCTGGCCGGGGCCCGGGGCCTGGCTCTGCACGCCCCGGCAGAATGATGCCACCCACTGGGGCCCCAGGCTCCTTTCCCGAGAGGCCTGGGCAGCGGCTGCCCTGGTGGGGGGCCGTGGGTCCCTCTGCCCAGCCTGCCCCGTTCTGGGTTCTGATCCCAGATGGGGTGGGGCGGGGCCCCTGCTGAGACCACCAGTTCGTGCTAGGGTCCCTGGCCTGGCTTCTTGGCACTCTGCTGCCCCTGCCCCTGACCCCACAGTCTGAGCAGTCAGCACGCCATCCTAGACATCCGGGTCTTGTGGGCCAGGACAGCAGCAGGGAGCTCCCAGCCGGGCCTGGGGGCATCACATCCAGCACCGGAGCTAAGGACACCCTGTGCCCAGCTGGACGGCCACCCTGGAACACGCGCCCGCCCGTCCTGGTCTGGCGGGCACAGCCGTGGCCCAGCCACCCACGCTGGGAGATGGCCCAGCCGTGCTCTGGTCCTGGGGGGCAGGTGGGTGGTGGAGACGGACTGTGCCGGGCTGGCCGGGCACTGACCCACTCTGCACCGAGGTCAGGTCTCGGCCAGAGCTGCCTGTGGCCACCGCCCTGTTCTCCAGCCCCACCCCCCAGGCCCAGCGGAGTGGCAAGGGCCGCTGCCCCCATCCCACCCCCTGCCCCGTGGTGGCTGCCGGCTGGCCATGGAGGCCCCCTTCCTTTCCCCTAGTCCTGAAACGGGTGCCCCTGGTGAGGTAGACCCAGCCGGGGCCCCTGAGGGACCACAGGCTGCTCTCTTGGCAGAGCACTGCTGGGGGCTGGGAGGAACCTGGGAGTTTCTGGGCTCAGGGCTCGATGCCTGGACTCTGGGGGGCACCCTCACCCACAGAGCTTGTCCCTGCGCCCCCAGGCGCAGCACCAGCTCTCAGCCGGGCTGAGCTGTCCTGACCGTTCCTGAGTCCCGGCTGGCCTCTGCTCACACGCCCGAGGGCCCTGCCCTCAGCTGCCCACTCCCTGGCCTGCTCCAGAAACCTGGGGTCCCCTCAGGAGCGGGGGCCCTGGGCAGCCTGGCCTGTGAGGGGAGCTGCAGCCCCTCGGCTGGGGGCTGGGGGCTCGGCCGTGCCCCAGGCTGGCCATTTGCCTGAGCTCAGGGCACCCAGAAAGCCAGAAGAACCTCGTTCCTGGTGTGTCTGGGGGGCATTTGAGAGAGAGCAGCAGCGAGGGCCCATATAGAGCACCAGGTGGGGGGGGTCACTCGGCCGGCCTGAGCCATGTCCCCCTTCCCCTGCCCACAGACACCCGTGCCCCCAGGTCTCGCGCAGCCCCGGGTTCCCAGGCCTTCGAACTCAGGCTGAGTCACATCCCCACTCCCCCGGGCCCAACGAGCAGACTGGGGGAGCTTGTCCCTAGAATAGATCTCCCTGCAGGCATCTAGACCATATCCTGTGGGTCCTGTTTCTCTGCAGAACACACCGGGGCTTGTAGACAACCCAGAGTGGAGCGGGTGGTGGCTGACTTCTGACCCTGGGGCTCTGGGCCAGCACAGAGGAGGAGCTGCTGCGCGGAGGGGTGGGCCTGGGGGTGCGGGCAGCCGGGGTGCTCTGCGGGGCCATGAGGACCAAGGATTAGTTAGACAGCAGAATATGAGAGCCAAATGCTGAGATTCAGGAAAGACTAAGAACAAGGAGGAAGCCCGGGCTGATTGCTCAAGACACTGAGGAAGCGCAAATCAACAGGGCAGGAAGGGGGAAAAGCCCACAGAGACTCAAACGCGGAACTTCCCAGCAGACCCACCAAGGGAGTCAAGAAGAACAGCGAGCAGAGGCAGCCTCCGTCCACAACGCTTCTCGCCTGTGGGCCCGGGGGCTCGCTGATTCGCGCCTCCTGAGCCTGTTTGCAGGGTTTGAACGGTAAGAGTTTAAAAAGTAAAAACTTTAGAATCGTTTTAGATTTACAGAAGACTGGTGAAGATGATACAGAGGGGTCCCGTAAAGCCCCCAGTTCAGTTCAGTTCAGTTGCTCGGTCATGTCCGACTCTGAGACGCCGTGGACTGCAGCACGCCAGGCCGCCCTGTCCATCACTCCCAGAGTTCACCCATACTCCTGCCCATAGAGCCCCCAGCCCGTTATTAATGTGTCACGTCAGTGCAGAGCACTGGTCACAGGTATTGAACGAACGTTAACACACTGTTAACCGAAGTCTGTGCTTTATCCCACGGCTTCCCTGACGGCTGAGCAGTGAAGAATCCACCTGCTGTGCAAGAGACACAGGAGACTCAGCTCGGCCCCCGGGCAGGACGGTCCCCTGGAGGAGGGCTCGACCCCCGGGCAGGATGGTCCCCTGGAGGAGGGCACGACCCCTGGGCAGGACGGTCCCCTGGAGGAGGGCACGGCAGCCTGTGGATCAGAACAGTCCTCTGGGCGGGGGCACGGCAGCCCGTGGGTCATGACGGTCCCCTGGAGGGTGAAATGGCAACCCATGGGTCAGGACGGTCCCCTGGAGGGGGAAATGGCAACCTGCTCCAGTGTTCTTGCCTGGAGAATCCCACGGACAGAAGATCCTGTGGGCTACAGTCTGTGGGGTCGCAAAGGGTTGGACGCAGCTGAGCACGGATGTGGATATCCTACTTTCTCAGTTTCCCCGATCTTCCTTTCCTGTCCCATGTGACGGCTGACGATCACAGCTCCTCGGACGCTCTGGGCTGTGACTATTTACACACTCGCCCCTGGCCTTCCCTGAGCTTGATGGTTGCAGGCTTGGGGAGGGGTCTCATGGGCTGCCCCTCTGCTGGGATTGGGCAGAGAACCCAGCACGACTGTGGCTTAGACGAGACCCAAGTCTGTTTCTCTCTGATGTAAAAGCCCGGAGGTGGCGGCTGGAGCCCAGGAGGCGCCTGGCGGCTCGTGGACCCTCCTGCGGCTCATCAGCTCTGTGGGTGGCCTCTGCTCTGCGCTGCTGGCTCAGTCCTCCCCCCACCAGCCCCGAGGACGGGCCAGGGTGCGCCTCTCTCAGAAGGCTTCTGGGGAGGTGCGGAAGTCACCACATGTCTCTGGTGCAGAGTTGCCATGTGGCCGCGACCTCCTGCCCAGAACGCCAGAAGCCACAGCCTGCATCCGTGGCTGTGTTGCCAGCTCCCTTGGGCCTCGCCAGGACGTGGCTGCGTCGATGGGGGCCCCAGGCCTGAGGGCCTAGCACCCCTTCTCTGGTCCGGCAGCCCCTAGTCCTGGAGTCTGTTCTCTGCGTTCTGTGGCCGATCTCCCCCGGCCTCTCAGAGTTCACACGCCGCGCAGGCCTGGAACTCAGGACACCCCCACCCCTTCCACGCCTGTCAGTGTCCTCTGGGCTGTGACTCCGTGGCTCC
Source organism: Bubalus bubalis (assembly GCF_019923935.1). Taxonomy (NCBI): domain Eukaryota; kingdom Metazoa; phylum Chordata; class Mammalia; order Artiodactyla; family Bovidae; genus Bubalus; species Bubalus bubalis. The sequence goes on along the minus strand of NC_059168.1, from coordinate 105,400,819 downwards.
CGGGTATCAGGCCCTCCAGGTGCACCCTGGCCCCTGGCTAGGCCACGCTGGGGGCATGGCAGGCTTCCCCGTGCAGCGGCCAGCTGGGCTCCCACACTGGGCAGAGGTGAGGTGGGACGGGCCATAGTGGAAGGGTCAGCCAAGGCCTATCTCAGTGGCACTTGGATGAGGTCCTTGGGGCACCCTAGGTTAGAGGGGCACAGTTGCCAGATCTTGGGGGAGGTAAAGGGGGCTGTGTGGGGGTGCTGGGGCTCCCTTGGCCTGCAGCAGGAGCAGAAAGGAGATAGCGGGGTCCCGGGGTGGACGTGAACCAGGCCTGGCGTCAGGACACAGATGGTGGCAGAGTGGGCTGGAGGCCTGTGCCCAGGGCTCACCGGGCCCCAACGCAGAGGAACAGGTTCTTTGGAGGCTGCAGAGGGGGAGGCTGGGGTGGGCATGGGGCCCTGGGACCGGAAGGACCGTGGGCTGCGGGCCTCGAGGAAGAGACTGGGCCCTGAGATCCGAGATCAAGGGAGGTCAGAGGTTATGGCCCAGAGCAGGGCTGTGGGCAGCAGGACCCAGGCCCTGCCCACTCCCGGACAGGTGGCTCTTCCTGAGTGAGGAGCCTGGCCTCCGCCCCCAGCCGCCTCGGGGCCGCCCGGACAGTCACGCCGGGACCCTGCCTGGCCGTGAGGGGAGGCTGAGACGCTGGCTCAGCCCTAAGGGAGGCTGGACCAGCGGGGGGTTTGGGCCAGCGGGGAGGCTAAGCGGTGGGCTTAGTGGGGTCTCACCGCCAGCCTTGGTCCCCGTGGCCGAGATGTGGGCTCAGAGCTCTGGCCAGCTCGGCCACAGCCAGGCCCTCAGCCCTGAGGTCCTCTGACCTCAAGCAGGGCTGAGCGCGGCGGGGCCGTGGACGGGGCCCTGCTGGAAGGATTCAGGTCTCAGTCTTGGACGCAGAGCGGCCTCCCCAGCCCACGGCTCTGGCCAAAGTCCTCGGTGCTGGCCCAGTCGTGGCCCTGCTGTGGAGGGAGGGACCCTGGCCTGGGCTCCCCAGGGTGGGTTGGCGTGGGGGTCTCTGCCTAACCCAGCTCCCTGTGGTTCGTCCTTGGCCTGGCCAGCAGCAGCCACAGGAAGGGCAAGGGAAGGCCTCGTCCCTTAGCACTGACCAGATGGACGCAAACACAGCTTCAGAACACAGGGCCCTTTGAGGGTGATGGCCAGACCTCCCGGAGCCCAGGCAGAGCAAGAACCTCGTCTCTGCCTGGGGGGCTGAGGGGATCAGGGGCCGTCCTTCCTTCCCTTCTCCCGGGCTCGGAACCAAGTGCGGGTCAGCCCCACCTCTTACTAGGCGTGGGCCCTCACCCCCTTCCTGGGGAGACACACACATGCACACACCTACAAGCGTGCACACACACACACACCTGCTCACACACACCTAGGTGCACACGGCCGCTCGTCCTTCACTCAGAGCTACCGGCTCTGCAATTCTGGGGTGCACATCCCTCAGCCCTTCCCCTGCGCCTTTGCTTCCTCTCCTCCTGGGAGCTGCGTGTGTCTGTGTGTGTGTAGGGTGCGTGTGCATGTGTGTGCATGTGCTTCCTCACCACCAGGCTGGTTACCCTAAGGGATGACGTGGTCCCTCCCCCAACCAGCCAGGGGAGGGACAGGCGTGGGGTGCCCCTACCCACTCCCAGAATCAAACAAGTCTGGGGTCTGGGCTCAGAGCATCTTGGTCTGTGAAACCAGCATGGGGGTGAGAAGAGGGCAGCACCCACACCCCACGCCAGGTGCCCATGCCACGCCCATGCCTGGCCTGCGCCCACGCCCAGCGCCCCACCCATGCCCATGCCCCACCCACGCCCCGCCCCGCGCCCACAGCCCACCCCGCACCCACGCCCCCACTACCCCCACGCCCCGCGCCCATGCACCCCCGCCCCATGCCCACGCTGCGCTCACGCCCCGCGCCCATGCCCCCCACGCCCCGCCCCTGCCCCGCACCCACGCCCGGCCCCTGCCCTGCGCCCATGCCCCATCCATGCCGTGCCCACACCCCCGCGCATGCCGTGCCCTGCGCCCCACGCCCCGTGCCCCCGCCCTGCACCCATGCCCTCCCACGCCCAGCGCCCACGCCTGGCTCTCAGGGCTCAGCTGTCTCCGGAGGCCTGGCCCTGGATGGGGGCAGCTCCCTGCCTCAGAGTCACCCTGTCCCCTCGGCCCAAGCAGGGTGGGCATGGACGCCACTTGGTGCTGTGGGATCCAGGGGCACACAGGGACCCCCCCAGGGCCTTGTGGGGGTGAGACGTGACCCAGGCCCAAGAACGCAGGGGAAGGAGGGTGTGGGGCCCCCGAGACCAGGCTAGCCGGACACGCCAGAGTGGGGTCTGCTTCTGGGACCACTGCGGCCTCACACTGGTCTCCCCAGCCCACCCGCCCAGCCTTCCCCGGGGGGCAGCCAGGGGACCCCGCCACGTGCAGCCGCCTCAGGGGACATCTGCTGTCCGGGGGCTCCAGTAACTGCTGGAGTGGAAAAAACCCGACTCCCGGCTAATCCGCCCAGACCTAAGAAACACAATAACTTCCTTCAAAACAAAACAGCTCCCGCCAGAGCCACCCGAACAGCCGCCTGCGGGGCGATCATCCTGAAGAAACACCAGAGACAGCCTGTCTGCCGACGCAGGCGCCGGTGCACACGTGTGCATGCGCGTCTGGGTGCGTGCACTCGGTGGAAATGAGGTTTGCGCCCTCCTATCCCCAGCACCCAGGGAACTGTGGCCTCCTCACCAGGGAAGGGAGGTGGGCCTCAGACCCCCAGGGATCCTACGGGCAGTTCCCTGGGCTGGATCTGCGGTGCCCAGAGCCAAGACCCTCCCCGAGCCCACCCCCATTTCCGGTCTAGGAGAACACCAGGGGGGTCCCCGGATGGCTGCCTGGGAGGAGCCCTGCTGTGCGGGCAGCCACGGATGATGGGTGACGTTGGACACCTTGACATCCAGCCGGGGACCCTGCTGGCTGAGCTCCGGCTGCTTGGCACCCTGGCCTCGCCAGCCTTCAGCAAGCCCCCCGGGGAGGAAAGAAGGGGTGTGAATGCTCCGGGGTGCTCTGGGGCTGGGGGCAGGAGGGCTCTACCTGCTGAGTGGGGGCCTGTTCTCCCTCCCAGGGTCTGTCTGTTCTTCTGGCTCCTGGGAACTGGTCAGCTTGCATGGGGCAGGGGCGGCGGGGGGAGCCTGGCTTGTCAGCCCCGCACTTCCCTCCATGTTGGGAGTCCAGGCCGCCCCGCCTGGCTCCCAGGTCAGGTCAAGGGTCTGCAGAAGGGTCAGCATGGTGGGGGCCCCTTTCCAGGACAAGACTGGCCTGGAGGCCTCACCCAGCCCTGTTCCTGGGGACCTGCCCCATGGTCACCCAGGAGTGCACAGGCCCTTCACAGAGCTCCCCACACAGGCTGCCCCTTCTGTCTTCCCAGCAGAGGCGTCTGGAGGACTCCCCACAGCTGGACGGGGTGCCCCCACAGCAAGCGGGATCCTCAGTCACGTGGCATCACCCTCCCTGGGGGCCCTGTGTCCTCACTGTGTGTTTGGGGGCCAAGGTGTGACTCCTGGGGAGTCAGGCAACCAGGCCCAGGTTGCACTTTGTTAGGGGGTAGCTACTGGGAAAGGTGCTTCCCCGGGGCCAGCATGGGCCCAGGAGGGCAGGCGGGCGGCGGGGGCTCCTGCTCAGCTCTGCACCCACAGATCCGGTCCCCCAGGACCCCAAACACCCCAGCCCACCCCCGTTCCTGTCTCAGAAAACAGGCGGCGTCAGCTCTGGAGGCCCCCAGGGCCTGGTCCCTGGCCAGCAGGCCCAGATGGTGCTGGGGGCTCCGGGGCCAGGATCAGGAGACTTGATCCCGCCGCCCACAGGGCCTGGGCTCGGGCCCACAGTGGGCCAGCTGCACAGCTCCAGCCTGCAGCCTCCCAAGTTCCCCCAGGGCACAACATTCCAGGACGGGCCCCTCCTGTCCTGTCCTCCCCGTTCCCCAGCCTCAGGGACCGGAGGGGGGCCCGGCTTCACACAGCCCCCGCCCCCGCGCCCAGGCCCGCCCCCCTGACGCTTCCTTACCCTCTGCCTGCTCGTGGGGTGGGGGCCACACGAGGGGCGAGTGGGCCAGGCACCTGCCTTCCGCCTGGCCCCAAGGCCACTTGGGTCCAGTGGTCTGGCCATGTGGAGCGGGCCCATATCCACCGTCCAGGCCCGTGGGGCACCTACCCGGGCCCTGGCATCCTTCCCAGAAGGAAGCAGGCAGGGCGGCCCTGCCGCGGACGCCACGTCCACAGGCCCTGTGCCTGATCTGTGGGCTGGCTTCCCAGGGGGACCAATGGCAGTGACCATGGGGCAGCGCCCAGAGGACCCCTTCTGTCTCGAGGGACGCGGGGTTGTGTTCCACCCGGGAGCGAGCCTAAGGCACCACCTCCCCAAGAGCCAGGGGACACGAACAGGGGTGCAGGGGTCCCGGTCATCAACACTTCCTGTGGCTGCCTCCTGTCCAGGCAGCTTGCAGCCCGGCTCCGCTCCAGGGACGCAGTAACTGAACTGGAGACCGTAACAGCCCCTGGGCCAGGGATGGGGCTCTAGACCCAGTCGTGGGGGAAAGTGGGTTTCTGTACAGGCGGGCCGGGAGGGCGGCGGGGAAGCACGGAGCTCCCAAAGGGCCCCCCGGGACGCCCACGCCTGCAGGAGAGGCGGGCGGGACCACGGCCAACACAGGCGCGCTGCCTGGACACTGAGGGGCAGGTTCGTCCATCAGGTGCAAACCTGGGCCGATGAAGGGCAGAAGTGGAGCGGCTGCAGAGAAAGCAGGGTCCCTGGGGTTGACGGCCTCCCAGCCCAGATCCGGACCTAGAACCAGGCAGCCGGCCCTGGGGCCCTGCCCTTGCTGGTGTTTCCTTCCTGTTTCTCCTTCCTCCTGTTAGCGTTTTACATCCGTGTCCTTGGAGATTAACTTTACAGGGTTTTTTTTTTTGAAAACAGAGCCTTCAGTGGGCCTGTGGCCGAGCGCAGGAAGTAGGTGGTTCCGCGGGGACCCGGCAGCCCCGCAGGTGAGGAGAAAGGGGCACCTCCTCAGCTGTGCAGGGACCCCAGTTTCCTATGGGGGAGATCGCCCTTCCCCACTGCCGTCGTAAGTTCGCGTGTGCCTGGGAGGCAGCGGGAAGGCCCTGCACAGGCGCCCCGTTCATCAGTGAGGTGCCTTTCATGCAAATCTGCCCTCTCTGCCCTTTATTCGGAGGAGCTTCACCCCTCGAGCAGGTCTTCTCTGATGCTGGCCTGACGTTGGTTCGGGGGCGGGGATTGCCCTGGGGGTGGGGATTACCCTGGGGGTGGAGGCTCTCCCTCGCCGGCCCCTCCCCCTGGCCTGCCCTCCCAGCCTGGCCCGGCCCGCAGCAGGGACCCCGAGGAGCGCCCCCCACTCCCGCACCTCGAGTCCTGGCAAGTGCAGCAGCCGCGGGGTTGGGGGCTCCGGTCTGCAGTTCTAGGGGACACGGTAGCCCTCCCCGCTTTCTGTGTTCTCGTGTGACAGTTTAGTAGGTATTTTGTTTTGGACTTTGCTCATTTCATCTAAACTTTCCCTTTGGGCGTGTGACGGTGCCCGCGATGCCCTCTCGTGAGCCTGGATGGTCTCGGGCAGTGCTGTGCAGCCTGGCGGTGGGTGCTGCCTTTCTCCTTCCTCGGGCAGCCTTGCCCGCCGTCCGTCCACTTGACCGCTGCAGGAACCGCCGGGGACTTTGCTGTCTGCTCTGCTGTTGTTCCGTTTGGTCCTGGCCCGGCTGCCTTATTTCCTCCTGAGACGCCCTCGGGGCGAGCTGCCGTTTTCTCCACTTCCTGACCGAGGAGGTTAACCCTTCCCCCTTCCGCTCCGCTAACACGTGCAGGGGCGGCTGCGGGGTGGGGGGGGCCTCCCCCACACACCCCATACCCCCCCACACCCCACACCCCCTCCCACCCCCCCACACCCACCCCCCGCCAGCCCCAGGGATGGGGCACTAGCTTTGACATAAAGTGTTTTCTAAAGTGTTTAGTGAAAAATATCTTCAGTGTCTCCCTCGTGGCTAAGTGGTAAAGAATCCGCCTGCCAATGCGGGAGACATGAGCTCGATCCCTGGTCCAGGAAGATCCCATGGGCTGCAGAGCAACTGAGCCAGGGAGCAGGAACTGTCGACCCCACGTGCCTAGAGCCCCTGCTCCGCAACCAGAGAGTAACACCCACACTCCACAACGGAGAAAGCCTGTGCACCAACCACGACCCAGCACAGCCAGAAATAAAGAAATAAAGTTATAAAAACAATTTCTGATTTCCACCTCGATTTCCTCTTTAATTGCTCATCAACTCCTTAGAAGAACTTTTTTCCCTCCTTTTTTCCTTTTTAAAAATTGAACTATAGGTAATTTATAATGTTCTTAGAAGAACATTTCTTAATTACCAGACCTGCAGAGATTTTTTTAAAAGAAGATTTGATTTACAATACGTTTGTTTTGTGGTCAGATAAAAATTTAAAAAAATTGTTTTGGCCATGCCGAATGTGGGATCTTAGTTTTCCCACCAGAGATTGAACCCCTTGCAGTGGAAATGTGGAGTCTTAGCCACTGGACCACCAGGGAAGTCCCCTACTCCTCCATTTTAATCCTTATGTGTATGGAAACTTGCTTTGTGGTCTAGTAGTTGGTTAACTTTTGTAAATACCCACCTAAACTAGATGTATCGGTCATAGTAAAACCTGTAACTGAACTGAGCTGAAGTGAAAAGTGTGAACCCGAGATGCCCATCAGTGGGCAGATGTGTGACCGACTTTTGGTACATCTGTGAGGTTAAGCACTCAGCTCAGTCACTCAGTCATGTCCGACTCTTTTCGACCCCAGGGACTGCAGCATGCCAGGCCTCCCTGTCCATCACCAACTTCCACGGCTTGCTCAAGCTCATGTCCATCGAGTCAGTGATGCCATCCAACCATCTCACCCTCTGTTGTCCCCTTCTCCTCCTGCCTTCAATCTTTCTCAGCATTGGGTCTTTTCCAGTGAGTCAGTTCTTCCCATCAGGTGGCCAAAGTAATGGAGCTTCAGCTTCAGCATCAGTCCTTCCAATGACTGTTCAGGACTGAGTCCCTTTACGATTGACTGGTTGATTTCCTTGCAGTCCAAGGGACTCGCAAGAGTCTTCTCCAACACCACTGTTCAAAAGCATCAATTCTTTGGCATTCAGCTTTCTTTATAGTCCAACTCTCACATCCATACATGACTACTGGCAAAACCATGACTTTGATTAGATGGACCTTTGTCAGCAAAGTAATGTCTCTGCTTTTTAACATGCTGTCTAGGTTGGTCATAGCTTTTCTTCCAAGGAGCATGCGTCTTTTCATTTCATGGCTGCAGTCACCATCTGCAGCAATTTTGGAGCCCAAGAAAACAAACTCTATCACTGTTTCCACTGTTTCCCCATCTATTTGCATGAAGTGATGGGACCAGATGCCATGATCTTAGTTTTCTGAATGTTGAGTTTTAAGCCAACTTTTTCACTCTCCTCTTTCACTTTCATGAAGAGGCTCTTCAGTTCCTCTTTGCTTTCTGCCATAAGGGTGGTGTCACCTGCGTATGTGAGGTTATTGATATTTCTTCCAGCAACATTCCAATATTCCACGAGATTCCAGCTTGTGCTTCATCCAGCCCAGCATTTCACAAGATGTACTCTGCATATAAGTTAAATAAGCAGTGTGACAATATACAGCCTTAATGTACTCCTTTACCAATTTGGAACCAGTCTGTCGTTCCATGTCCAGTTCTAACTGTTGCGTCTTGACCTGTATACAGGTTTCTCAGGAGGCAGGTCAGGTGGTCTGGTATGCCCATCTCTCAGCAACAAAAAGCGATGGACCATTGATTCAAGCAACCATGTGGATGCATCACAAGCTCGTTTTTTCTCAGTGAAAGAAGGCAATAAAAGCGTTTGCTCTGTGTGTTTCCCCTGAGATGAGACTAGAAAATGCAAACTCGCCTGTGATAGCAGCAGGGCTTGCGGGGTGGGGCATTCAGGGAGCTTCTGAGGTGACAGACCCACCTACTCAGCGTCATCACCATGGCTCCACAGACACACACACATTTATAAGCTTACCAACTTGTCCCTGGAAACATGCTTGGCTTGCTGCATGTCCGTTCCACCTCAGTAAAGCTGTCGGGAGGCCTCCTTGTGTCCTTGGGGCGAAGGTATGACCTGCGGCTGAGTGCAGCGCCCTCTGCACACCCCGTTACTCAGGCCTCATGTCCGGGACGGCCCCTGAGCCAGGACCGTCATCCGCGGAGGGAGGTCTGTAAAGTCCCTCAAGGATTGTGGGTTTGTGTCGCCTGTGGTTCTGTTATTTCTTGCTTTTGTTATTTTGAGGCCATATTATTAACTTCATACAAATGGAAAGTTCTTGTATGTTCTTGATTCCACTGTCTTTATGAAATCACCCTTTCGTCACTAGTAATTCTTATGTCCTAAAGGCTTCTTTGTCTGGTATTAGTAAGACTTTCACTGGACTGGTATTAACCTAGGGACTCTTTTTCCTTTACCTCCTAATATTTTTTTGTTTTTGTTTTTCTTTTTTTTCCTCCTAACATTTATTTACCCTTTTGTCTTAAATGTTTCTCTCATAAAACAGCCTATGATGCATTTAAAAAAAATCCTGTCTAGGAGCTTCCCTGAAAGAATCCACCTGCCAGTGCAGGAGACATGAGTTTGATCCCTGGTTCATGGAGCAACTCAGCTCATGTGCCAAAGCTACTGAGCCCACACACGGCAGAGCCCATGCTCCGCAGCGAGAGAAGCTGCTGCAGAGAGCAGCCGGGTACCACAGGAGGAGGAGCCCTGCTCCCCGCAACCAGAGAAAAGCCTGGGCAGCAACAAAGACTCAGCACGGCCAGAAATAAATTAATTAAGAAAAAATTTTATCTGATGAGACTTTTAAGACATATTTAGTTAACTTCATTTAATGTAATAACTTATATTGGGATTTAAATATACTTTCTTACTTGGTGCTTTATATCTTTCCCACCTGCTTTTTCCATGGGGTCACAAAGAGTCAGATGCGACTGGGCGACTAAACAACAATATATTTATGTGTGTGTGTATGTGTGTAGTTGTGTGCACGCATGCGTAGGTTTTGCTGTGTGTACACATGTATGTATATATGTGTATGTGCATACATGTACATGTTTGTGGGCAGCGTCTATTAACTCCAGACGTGGGATTCCTATGACCCAGCAGCCTCATCCTGAGCACGCAGCTCTGAGCCGTTTTTACAGACAGCACTCTGACAGCAAATGTGGCCGTTTCCACCCCAACCAGTTCTCTGATTCTCCGGCACCAGCTGGGTGTCCCACAGTTTGATTTTGACAGTAACTCCCCAGCATCAGTGCAGACCCCACAGACCAAGGGCTCCGTCCCACAGGGCTGTCCCCACACATCGGACGCCACTTCACCAGCTGTAATCAGGGGCTCCCGGGACCCCTTCCTGGGGCTCACTACTAGTCGGTGCAGCCCACACAGGCAGGCCCACGGCTCACTTGCTATTTGCAGCGTATCCTGAAGGTACAGGGTGGAATCGGCCGATGGCTGGGGTGAACAGCCCTCCCAGCACCTCTGCACGTTCACCGAGCCGGACCTCTCCGGACCTCACTGGCGGGGTCTGGGGTGGCTGCATCATGCAGGCGATTAAATGATTGGCTGTTAGTGATGCGCTCAGGAGGTCCGGGTGGGGCCAGAAGCACCCCCGCCCCGGAGCCACGCCTTGGTCTTCCTGGATTCCAGCCCCCACTCTGAAGCTACGTAGGGTTTCCTAACCCCTCCGCCCCCAGCTCCTGTCAGCCACTGCTCCACTGTCTGTGGACCCACTTGTTCTGGACGCTTCGTGTAAACGGAGCCACACGCTCTGCGTCCTTTCGTGTCTGGCCTTTTACCAGTGTCCTCGGGGTTCACGCTGGTGCAGCGTGTGTCAGACTCTTCTTCCTTTTTGTGGCTGAACATTGCGGAGCAGGTTCACAGCCCCTGGAGCTCTCCTGCTGAGACTGGACCTGGCCCCGAACATGGACAGGGAGGACCATCCGGGTTGGCAGCTTTCACGAGTGTGGGATCGTCCTCACGAGGCGTGTCTTGGGCCACAAAGACGAGCTGCTCTCCACACCCACCACCGAATCCGAACGGTTCACCTGGGGCCTTGCCAGGCACCGGCGGGTGTGCAGCCCCGGTGGTCCAACCGCCCGACGCTCTCTCTAGGCTGCATCCCAGAAACGTGTGGGCATGGGAGGCAGAGCGCGCACCCCGGGGCAGGAGGCGTGAGGAGCCTCGATCGCCTGCTCAGCGGCAGGTACGTCCTCCCCTGACCTCCTCCGGCTTTTCCAAGGCTGGGACTCCAGGAAGGAGTGTCCCTTCCTGGGCGGCGGGCGCTGGGCTGGGCTTGTGTGGGGCTGCCGCAGGCCTCAGACCTCACAGCTGGTGCCCCCAGGTTACCAGGAACAAGAGCTGTGTGGGCACACGAGCAGGGTCATGTGTGCGCCTGCATGTGCTCTGTGTGTGTGTGTGTGTGGTGTGCATGTGACGCGTGTGCGGGAGGCCTGGGCAAGGCCGAGGAGGTGGAGGCCGTGTTTCAGCATGGCCCCAGCCCTCCCCCACCACAGGTGGGAACTGTGGCTTCCTCACTAGGAAAGGGGATGGGGGTCAACCACCCATGGTCCCGCCCTGTGCCCTCTCCCCGGCCCCACGGTCGTGCAGCTGTCCCTCTGGCTGCCCTGCCCTGTCCCCCCTCAAGTGGTCAGACCCCAGCAAGCCCAGTTGCAGACATGGGGCCTCAAAGGGTCCTGAGACCTCAAGGGCCCTCTGCTCTCCCTGAAACGGTCCCCCAGGGGCCAGGGTGGTCTCTCCTGCGCCAGGGTGGTCACTGCGGCCACCCAGACCCAGACGCAGCTCTGTCCTCCCAGCCATGTCACCGCCCTCAGGGGCCCCAGAGACCTGGGAAATAGAACTGCGCTGACTCCCGGGTTCCTGGACTCAACAGCCCCACTAACGTCACGACCACAGCTCAGCAGGGCCCGTGTGTCCACCCGGCTAGCAGGATTAGAATCCCACGGCCAGAGTCGGGGCCTGGTCTGGGCCCTCGCCCATGTCTGGCCCTGCCTGCAGGGGGGCTTGGTTGAGAGAACCACGGGGCTGAGCTCCCCAGGGCGCTGGGGTCTTCTGACATCTTCATGCCTCTAAAGGCTCAGGTGCCAGTGAGTCTGAGTCCAGGGACTGGCTGGACCCACCCGTGTCCCTGACCCCAGGCCTCCGCTTTCGACTTTACAGGGTTTCTGCTTGTCCGACAGCAAATGTGGCCGTTTCCACCCCAACCAGTTCTCTGATTCTCCGGCACCAGCTGGGTGTCCCACAGTTTGATTTTGACACTAACTCCCCGGCGTCAGCGCAGACCCCACAGACCAAGGGCTCCGTCCCACAGGGCTGTCCCCACACATCGGACGCCGCCACTTCACCAGCTGTAATCAGGGGACAGACGGCCAGCAGGACAGCTGTGGCAACACTCCGGCCAGCGGGGCTGGGGGTGGGCGGCCGCAGTGACCCTGCGCTGCTGCGTCTTGACCTGAGCCAAAAGCAAGCCATCTGGGCCTGCCGGGCGGGGCCATCGCCCCACACTCTCCCACGGGGACAGGTGGAGACCCAGCCTGGAGGACAGGGCCAGGCCGGAGGGCGGGGCACGGAGGGCGGGGCACGGAGGGCGAGGCCAGGGAAGGGCGGGGCTGGAGGGACAACCTGCAGGCTCCCTGCGCGGCCGGTCACTGAGGGGCGGGGCACGGAGGGCGGGGCCAGGCTGGAGGGCGGGGCCAGGCTGGAGGGCGGGGCCAGGCTGGAGGGCGGGGCCAGGCCGGGGCTGGGGGAAGGGCAGGCCGGAGGCGGGGCTGCGGGACACCCCCTCGGGCTCCCAGCGCGCTGCCGGTCACTGGTGGCCGGGGCCTGGCAGCTCAGAGTCGGAAACTGCTCTTCGGACTATTAAACAGGCCCTTCTGTCTTCCCACGGAGACCAGCGGGGCAGCCGCAGGCCAGAACACATGCTTCCAGCGCCCGTCTCTGCCCAACCCCGGCTCCGTCCCCTCAGGACCGGAGCACCTGTCCTCCCCCACCCTCGCAGTGCTTCCAGCCCAGCTGACAGTGAACCCCAGGCCCACACCACCGACCAGACAGGAGGGGCGTGCGTGTGGCCAGAGGTCTGGTGACTCTGCCAAGGGGTCGGCCAGCATCCTTGAACCTCAGTTTCCCCATCTGTGCAAAGGCACCAAGGAGCACCCCCCGCCCCTCGCAGGGCTGTGCAGGGTTAAGAAGAAGTCTGGGGGCCGAGCGGGGCCCCACCTCTCTGCCTGTGCCCAGGGCCTGGACTGCTGGGAGCCGGCACATTGCATATTGAGTGAGGATCTGGAATAGCTCAACTGGAATTCTATCACTTCCGGGAGCCAGCGTGAGGCACTCCGCCCATGACAAAGGTCATGAGGAAGGAGGCTCGGCATACGCAAAGGCGGGATCGAGCCTCAGGAGTCCCCCTGGAAATTCTCGAGCATCTACCCCCAAAACCAGAGTCTGCCTACTTTCTGCTTTGTGCTTTCACCTACACCTCTGACTTTACGGGGGGCTGTCCCCCACTACCTCTCTCTGAAAAAAGAGTTAGCTCACCGCTCCAGTTAATAATTCCTGGGTGTGACAGTGTTTAACCTACAAACTCCTTTGGAAATCCTCTAGCCTGCCTGAATGGGTTTTTCCGGCCACATGTGATTGTTCAGAGCCTCCCAACTGTGAGAGGCAGGAGATGTTCTAAACTGCCTAAACACAGATTCCTTTGAGTAGTTAAAAGATTGATTAGAAAATGTATTGGTGAAGGGTTTTTCACTTGTTGGGCCAATGTTTGCTGCTAAGTCTCCATACTCCTACTGTGTCCTTGGCAGTGTATTGATTGATATAATGGGTGTATAGAAATGTAAAATGCAGCTTTGTTCAATGCTTTTTGGAAGGCTGGCGCCTGACTTTGGAATAATCACCTTTAGAGAAAGATAAGTTTCTTAAAATGTTAACAGGCCTCCGGGCCAGAAGATGATGTCTATCACCTGAACTTTTGCATATGATAAGTTTACAGGAAAAAAGCCTGGCTTGCTGCATGACTCTACCCCTTCCCCCATTATCCTCTATGCATAACTTAAGGTATAAAAACTACTTTGGAAAATAAAGTGCGGGCCTTGTTCACTGAAACTTGGTCTCCCCATGTCACTCTCTCTCCCAAATTCCAGCTGAGCGTCCATCTGGAGCGCGGATGTCCTCTGCGACCATTTATTTGCCTGGGCTTCTAAGACCCACTCGAGAAGGTGTCTAAGGTGGGGCACCTTCCGCTATTCGAGAGGGCGCCTGCGGCCTCCGTGGTCAGAGCTAACCTGGTGTCACGGGTTATATTGATTTTCCGCGTAAACCAAGCCACTCAGCTTCTTTTCTCCACTGAATTTTCCTACTGAGCTATCCTTATTTCAGCCGCTTTTCTCCACTGAATTTCCTCACTGAGCTATCCTTATTCTATTACTCTTTGTATCCTTAATTAAAGTGTAATTAAACAGTTATTCCCTGACCCTCGCCTAGCCGTCTCTCCTTCGAATACCCTGGATCAGCCGGGGCTGGTCCCCGGCACTGGACCCCACCCAGCTGCTGTCCCCTGCCTGGCCCGGGCCCCAGGCCGGCGAGGGCTTAGACCTGCCTCTAAGGATGGCCCCTGTCCACGGAGAACACCACGGGTCAGCGGGGGAAGGACGGAGGAAGAAACATGGCGGGACAGAGAGAGACCACGGTGGAGGGTCCACCCTGTGAACCATCACCCAGTAGCCAGTCCACAGAGGAGAGGCCCATCCTCACTCAGGAAGGAAGGATGCACCCCACAACCACAAGCCCTCGGTCAGAAACACAGCCACCCTCACGCCCACCTCCTCCACTCGTCCTCCCACCAGCCACCCACCTGCACACCTTGAGCCCTCTGCTGACCACCCCCTCCCTCCGTCCGTCCATCCGCTCAGGGCCCGGCCCCCACCCCCAGCAGGCAGGTGTTCACGGCCTCCTCTGTGGCCGCTGCCGTTCGGGGTCTGGGACACAGCGGCGGGCAGAGCAGGCTTGTGCCTGGACAACCCGAGCTGTTGGAGAGTCAGATGCACAGAGGGACATCAAACCGTGACCACAGGAGGCCATCACACGCGGTGCCCCTGGGGTCTATTACGGGGTTAATCTGGGTCATCAAGGAAGGCTTCCGTCCCAGAACCCGCCTGGTTTCTGCGACACCCTGCTCGGTGGATGTGTCTGTGGGACCAGGCTCCACCGCCCAGGGATGCTGGAAGGGCTGCCTTCAGAGGAGTTCTAAACCACCCCCACATGGAGTCCTCCTGAGGGTAGATGCGCCTGGAGGCCAAGGTCAGGCACAGAGAGAGCAGGGGTCTCTCTGGATGCCTGTTACCCTCTCCTGGGGCCAGTTCCACCCCGGCCCTGGGCGCACCCTACACCTCCCCGGCTGGTAGATCCGGGGGGTGCACCGGGAAGAGACTCAGGAAGGGGTGGTGCCCAGTGCTCAGACTGAGGTTGGTGTCCCGGCTGGGCTGGCAGGTCTCTGCCCTGCAGCATCCCTGTCCCTGCACTCTCAGTGGCAGGAGGCCCAGCTCCCCTTCCCCAGCCTGGGGCCTCTGTGTCCAGTCCTCCAGGCCTTCTGGGGGCAGAGGGAGGCCTTTGAGGTCCCCCAGCAAGGAGCTGGGAGGATGAGGGGCCTTGTCCTGGGAACCACCTAGCACTGCCCACAAGGACATGCAGACACACTCACGCCCTCGTGCGCACGCCCCTGGTGGGCAGGGGCTGGGCATGGGTGCTCTGAGGGCAGCCCCCACCCGGGTGCCTCCCCACCTGCCCCAAGGTCACGGTCGCTCACACTCCTAGGTCCCAGCGCAGCGAGTTTATTTCATGCTGGGAGTGGAGGCAGGGAGAGTGGGGCAGCGAGCCCGGGTTTGGTGGGGGATGAGGTGACTTCATCTTTCAGCATTTCTCAGGCAGGACTGACCAGTCTGATGGAGAGACAGAGCCTCGGGATGGAGGCCGGAGGGGACGGGGCAGAGCCGGGAGGGAAACCAAGACAGACACAGACACACGCACATGCACGCACACATGCACAGACTGGCATGCGTGCACACACGCACACACACGCACACGCGCACACACACACACACACGCACACACGTGTGCACAGTCGCTTTCAGGAGGGAACCGGGAGGCGGCAGGGAGGGGGCAGGGGCTGGGGTGGGGCCGAGGCGCCTCTAGGGGCTGCCCTGCGGCCAGCCTGACCTCCTGGGGGGAAGTGCCCGTGGGGCCAGACTCACTGCAGACCCTGGTGGCCAAGCATGGTGGGTGTGCGGTGGGCGTGCACGTGCTTGTGAGCGAGTGTGTACCCGAGGGCATCCTCCCTGTGCGCGTGTGTGTGCCTGCGTGTGTAAGTGGTATATGTTCAAGCGTGAAGTGGTATATGTGCGTGTGGCTGTCATGTGTAAGAGCAGAGGAAGGAAACTCAGGGGTGACGGGAGGGGCACTTGGCTGGGGAGGGGGTGACCCGGGGGAGGGGACCTGGGTGTGGAGGGGTGACCTGGGGGAGGGGACCCGGGTGGGAAGGGTGACCCGGGAAGGGGTGACCTGGGTATGGAGGGGTGACCCGGGGGAGGGGGGACCTGGGTGGGAGGGGGTGACCCAGGAAGGGGTGACCTGGGTGTGGAAGGGTGACCTGGGTGGGAGGGGGACTCAGGTGGAAGGGGGTGACCTGGGGGAGGGGACCTGGGTGGGAGGGGGTGACCCGAGTAGGAGGGGGTGACCCGGGTGGGAGGGGTGACCAGGGGAGGGGGACCCAGGTGGGAGAGGGTGACCTGGGTGTGGAGGGGTGACCTGGGGAGGGGGACCCAAGTGGGAGGGGGTGACCCAGGACTGGGGGACCTAGGGGAAGGGAGACCCTGGGGGAGGGGGTGGCCCCGGGGAAGGGGACGCAGGTAGGGAGGAGACCAAGGAGCATTGAGACCCCCAGTACGGACTCAGGCTGAACCCTGGGGTAGCTGGGACCCCACACTTGGGCCACAGGTGTGGGCCGGGCTCCCGCAGGGCCCCCGCAGGGCTCCGAGGCCCCGGGCAGACCCCAGCTGGCGCAGAAGCCCACCTGTCAGGTCCGGAAAGACGATGCTGTCATCCGAGAGGCCCTGAGCTCGGACCAGGCAGATGAACTTGTCCAGCAACGGGGTCTGAATGGCCCATATTCTGCCTGGGGGCCGAGGAGCACGGCCTGGCTTCAGCCACACGTAGACTGGCCTCCCCGCCCCCCACCCACCCTGACCGACCGCCCTGGGGCGAGGGGCTCACACAGCAGGCTGACCCTGAGGATCCTCTGCAGGTCCGACTGCTTTTTGGAGAGCAGGAGGGCGAAGGACGCGTAGTCCGTGTCATACACTTGGATCTCCTCGGGGTCCGCCCCCGGCTCTGGCGGGGCAGCCTCGTCAGGCCTCCCCGCCGGCGCCCACAGGCTGCCCCCTCCTGCCCCTGCCCCCCGCCCCCTCACCTCCACTGTGATCCACCGAGAACGCCCCAGGCTGGGACTGCGAAGTAAGCTCGTACGACCAGGTGACACAGCGCTGGCCCCTGGGGAGGGGGACGGGCAGGAAGAAGGTTCCAGAACCTGGCTGGGCCTTTCCCGGGGGCTGCCCCCAGTGGACCCACCGGGAGGGCCCACTCACGAGCCCCACGCAGGCCTGGGGCTTTGCCCGGGGAGGGGACCTCAGCCCTGGGAGCTCTGGCGCTGTGTGGCCCACCCATTTGTGGCCTCCATCAGGTCCACCCGCTGACCATTCCTTGGCCTGGAACCAGACCCGAAATGCACCCGAGGCACACGCTCGAGGGACGGTGTTTCTGGGCTGTGACGTGCCTGGGAGAGCTCTGGCTGGGCCCTGGACTTGAGCTGGGAGGCAGGACCTAGTGCCCTGACCCTGCCAGGCAAACACACTCGACTGACAGCAGCAGCAGAGGCTTCCGGAGATGGTGTTTGCACTGAGTCCCTGCCCCCCGAGGGATCTGGAGACTCCCTGCTGGTGTCTGGCGTGGCTGAGCCTGCACAGAGCTGGGGCAGGGGGCTGATCTGTGCCCCGCTGCTGGCCTCCGGGCTTCCTGTCTCATGCCGGGATCCAAGAACCCCAAGCGAAAGAGATCTCTGGGTGGGTGGGCAAGGAAGGCCTCGGGACCTGCTGGAGGAGCTGCCCGGGGAAGGAAGCCCTTGTGGTTTCAGCATCTCCAGGGGGGCTGTGCACCCCCAGGGCTGTCCATCAAGCCTCCCCACTCTCCCCAACCAGTCATCCCGGCTGGTGTGTCATCCCATGCCTGTCGCCCTGGACAATACAGCAACGGGTCCAGGGGAACGCAGGACTCAAGAAGAGCCGATCAGACACCATGGCCAGGCCGGCCTGGATATTTCTTCTGTTCTGGAATTCTGATCCTGAAGAGGACGTCAGTGTAAGCCACTGTCTTATCCCTGTGAGGGGAGAACCTGCCTGAACGGAAGTCTAGGGCAGGCAGAGCTGAGAGGAGGAGAGGGAGGGGATGAGGAGTCTCTGATCACAGTGTCTGAGATCCTGGATCCAGTGGAACCTGGCATCCACCAGCCCTGGGGCTCTCCTGAGTCTGTGATCTAGTCCGTGCCTTCCCTCTTTTGAAGACGGCCCCCCAGACCCGGGTGAGGTTGTTAGCAGCTCGTGCTGGACATCAAGTTAGGAGGAAGGCCCTGGGAGAGCGTGGCCAGAGCCCCTCACTCACCGGACCATGGCGTATGCCACTTCCAAGTGGCTGTTTTTATTTAGCGTGAACGTTGCCGTGAAAGGGCTCAGCAGGGACCTGTCTGCTACCATGTAGGTGTTGCCCGCCAGGCCGAGGACATACCACTCCCCCTGGAACTGCAAGGGGCCGGGGGTAGGCAGGGGCCGGGCTGGCCGGGAACCCTGCTGCACTCGGCAACGGCTCCCGGTGTTCGGTCACGCTAGCAGGAGCCCGAGAGGGCCCAGGCCCCGCAGGGACTGTGACGCTGGCCGGGGGGGCTCTCTGTGCAGAGGGACTGAGATGTTCCCCCCAACCGCAGGGAGAGGGGGGACTATGGGGGAGTCTAGGGTTCTCTGCTGCCAGAGGCCAGGGGTCTCCATGGTGGGGGTGCCCAGAGAGCTGGCCTGGCTGACTCCCCGCACCCAGGCCTGGTGGGCACCTCCCGTCCCTCCTTGGCCCTGACCTTGCTGTCTTCGAAACTCTGCAGAACAGAGCTGGGGGCCGCCCGAGTGTGTGGGCTCTGGCCCTGGAGGGCTCTCGGCAGGTAGAGAAGCACCCACAGGGCCAACCACAGGCCCATCCCGGCAGGGACGGGGTGGGACGTGCCGCTGGTGCTGGGGACCTCAGGCTCGCCCACCTCTTTATGGGCCTGCCGGGCGGGCGCCCCTCCCTGGGGATGTGACCCGGCACCGTCCTCCTCAGGACCAGGCTGGGGGTGGGCTCCAGGGGCGGGGCCCAATCAGGCCCTGCCCACCAGAGATGGGGGCATCTGGGTCACAGCCTGGACAGCGTGGGAAGCCAATGGGGCAGGTGGGGTGCCCACTGGGTCCAGCCCTCCTGGGGAGGACCCCGAGCCAGCCTCCCGGGCTCGGCCGCCCCTTGCCCCCTCCAGGGGCCTCCTCACGCCGGCCCAGCTGCACCAGACAAAGGACAGAATGCTCTGTCCCAGGCGGGAAGCCAGGGGTCGGGGTCAGGGCCAGGGCGTTCTCACTCTGGAACAGGCGGGGCAGCCAGCCCGCAGGCGGCTCCACAGCCCCGAGACCGAAGTGGGGCCAGAACAGGGCTGGGGGGGGACCTGAGTCACCGCCCAGGAGGCGGGCAGGGGAGGAGGGGACAGGGAAGGCCAGCGGGCGGGGGCGGCCCCACACGCTGGTCCTGGGGGCTGGAGGGCAGCTGTGGGGGGCGTGGGTGGCCTCAGACACCCCTGGGGGAGGACAGAGCCCTCCTCTCCACTCCAGCTGGGCACTGGGTGCTGGGCTACGTCAGACATGGGAAGGACCTGTGCTCGACCCCTGAGCTTGCCCTGGGCCACCTCTCCCCACCCTTGGCCTCCAGGCTCAAGGCTTCAGGCCTTGGCTCAGTCCCAGGCCGCCTCCTCTCCTCTGGGAAGGGCCTGGCCCTGGTTGGGTCCTTCCTCCCAGCTAGATGGGGTGGGGCGGGGGCTCTGGGGGGCTCAGCCCCCTGCCTTGACCTCCCTGAGTCTGGCCGATTAGCCAGGTCTTCTGCTCACAGACTCTGGCCTCAGCGACCTGGTGGTTAACCTCCCGAAGGACCCATCACGCTCCGCCTAAGCTGGGGGGCAGCCCCCAGCCCCTCTGAAAGCTCCTATCCTACTCCGCTGACCCCACTTGATCCTAAACCCGGCCGAGGCGGCACCTGGCCCCTCGGGCTGTGGGCACTCTGCCGTACCAGGCCGGGCCCTCCTCCCACCACCGTCCCGCCCACTGGGCCTTCCGGGGAGACTGAGAGCGGCGGTCAGCAGCGTGTCAGATGGGACAGCCCGCCCCCAAGTGCCGCCATCCCACCAGGGCCCTGTGACCACCTGGCCTGCCGCGGTTAGCTCCTGCAGAGGCTGAGGCCAGGCGAGGCCTCCACCCCCAACCCAGCCCTGAGCGGAGCCCCAGGCCCAGGGCTCCCAGCGCCCCCCAGGCCCTGTCTCCCCCAGGCCCTGTCCCCCCGCAGGCCCTGTTCCCCGCCCAGGCCCTGTCCCCCCGCCAAGGCCCTGTCCCCCCGCAGGCCCTGTCCACCCCAGAGGCCCTGTCCCTCCCAGGCCCTGTCCCCCTCAGAGGCCCTGTCTCCCCCCTGGGCCCTCTCACCCCCCGGGCCCTGTCCCCCCGCAGGCCCTGTCCCCCCAGGCCCTGTCCCCGCCGCAGGCCCTGTCCCCCCCAGAGGCCCTGTCCCCCCCAGGCCCTGTCCCTGCCGCAGGCCCTGTCCCCACCAGGCCCTGTCCCCCACCAGGCCCGGCCCCCCCCCAGGCCCTGTCCCCCCTACAGGCTCTGTCCCCCCCCAGGCCCTGTCCCCCCGCAGCCCCTGTCCCCCCCCAGGCCCTGTCCCCCGCCAGGCTCTGTCCCCCCGCAGGCTCTGTTCCCCTCCAAGGCCCTGTCCGCCCGCAGGCCCTGTCCCCTCCAGGCCCTGTCCCCACCCAGGCCCTATCCCCCCCAGGCCCTGTCCCCCCCAGGCCCTGTCCCCACCAGGCCCTGTTCCCCCTGCAGGCCCTGTCTCCCCCAGGCCCTGTCCCCCCTGCAGGCAGGGCGACCCCCTCCACGTGTGCACCCAGCAGAGTAAGAACACTGCTGCAGGGGAGCTGGAAGGGTGAGTGAGCCCCCGTGAAGCCCTCTCAAGCTGGGGAACTTGGAGGCCCCTCTGCGGTGGGGGACATCTGGCCCTGTCCCCACATGCAGGGGCCTTGCCCCCCGCCCACTGAGCTCCTGCGGGGGCAGGGACAGCAGGTGCCCACCGGGAAGCGCGGAGCACAGGGAGTGCCCCGGTGGCCCAGTGGTTAGAATTCCCGGCTTTCACGGCCGGGTTCAGTCCCTGGTCTGGGAACTCCCGCCAACCGCGTGGCCAGAAAACGCAGAGCACCCGCTGGTGTTGCAGCCACGGTGGGAACGCGGCGCTGGAGGCTGGGACGCGGCAGCCTCATCCCCGCGGGGCGGGTAGGGGGTCCAAGTCAGTGCAGCTCAGGCATGCATGGCCCTTGCAGGCTCCCTGACCAAGACTGCCAGTCGGAGTTCCCTAAGCTTTTCAAGGTTTCTCTTTCTGATAAGATTCTCTAGGCAAGAGTGCTGGGGTGTGTCACCAGGCTCTCCTCCAGGGGATCCTCCCCCACCCCAGGCCTGAGCTGCAGGTTCTTTACCACCCCTGGGAAGCCCGATAAAAAGCCAAGTCTTACAATTAAAAGGCAAAGCTCAGTTATAACCGATAAAATCTTTACACAAAACGACTCAGGGCTTCCCAAGTGGTGCAGTGGTGAAGAATCCACCTGCCATTGCAGATGTGGGTCTGATCCGTTGGTCGAGAAGGTCCCCTGAAGAAGGAAATAGCAACCCACTCCACCATTCTTGCCTGGGAAATCCCGGGGGCAGAGGAGCCTGGTGGGCTGCAGTCCATGGGGTCGCACGTGTCCGCACAGAGTCTGACGTGACTGAGCACACACGTAAAAACGACTCATCTAGAACTACAACTGCCTCACCTAGTTTTTTAAAACAATTAAAAGAAAAAAATGTATTTGGCTGTGCTGGGTCTCGTGGCCACCAGGATCTTCAATTTGCGTTGAGGCACGAGGGAGCTTTAGTTTCAGCGTGTGGGATCTGGTCCTCTGACCAGGGATCGAACCGGGGCCTCTGACGTTGGGAGCGCAGTTAGCCACTGGAGCACCAGAAAGTCCCTAGTTCTTGAAACTTAAGAGGAGGAGGGGGCGAGAGAGGATGAAGTGGCTGGAGGGTGTGACCGACTCCACGGACATGAGCTTGAGCAAGCTCCGGGAGATGGTGGACAGGGAAGCCTGGTGTGCCACGGTCCATGTGGTTGCAGAGTCGGACACAACTGAGCGGCTGAGCATATAAAACGACTCACCCAGGACTACAATTGCTTCACCTCGTTTGCTGAAGTGTAACTAGAGCTCGTTACACATTGTAGTGAAATCGAAATACACTGCGGTTGTAGCGCTCGCTACGGTGTCCCCGGCCCCCAGCTCTGTGTAAGAGCTGCGGCGGGGCTGGGCTGCCCTCGGCCTGGGCCCTGGGAGCACTCGGGAGGCCTGGCGCAGCCCCTGGACCCCCAGCCCCGCTGGAAGCACCCTTCCTTCCCCAGAAGCCCGAGGAGGCTCTAGGGAGCCTGGCCTCCTGCCCGCAGCTGCCCACACTCAGGGCAGAGACCCTCCTTCCTGCCTGGGCACGTGCGGCCAGGCCTGTGGGGGCCTCTGGGCACTGCCAGCTCGGAGCCTCAGCCTGGGTGACGAGGTGCCCAGCTCGGCAGGGTCGTTGCCTTTCCCCTTCCTGCCAGCCCCGTCTGCCTGTCTGGCTGGGAGTCCAGCACCAAGGGACATGGTCCCTGCCCACTGTGGACACTGGGCCCTGGAGGGCTGTGGGCTCCTCCCAGCAACCGCACCCCCTGCCCAGGTCTGGACGGGCCCGCGGGGGGAGGAGGGAGGTGGGTACGCGGAGGCGGGCCCAGGGATCTCCGACCCTGCTCTCCAGGGACCAGATGGAGGTCCCTCCTGTTCGTGGCCTGCAGCTCACCCGAGGTGGCCTGGCCTCCCCGCAGCCCAGGTGGGGAGGCTGGGGCGGGGGTCCATCTTGCTGTGCCCACTCTGCCTCACCAGCATCAGGGAGTGGTGAGCCCTGGACTTTGGCTCCCAGGGGCAGGGGCCTGACACGCAGTGGGCATCTCAGAGATGTCCATCGGGCAGACACTGAGTCTCCCCTGACTGGGAGGCTTTGGCCGAGCTGAGGCCCACTCCCTGACCTCCTGCCCCAGTCTGGCCCCAGCATGGGGGCCGCCATTTGCCCTCAAGTCTCCCCAAGTCCTCTTGAGGAGGGCTGACCCTCCTCCTCATGGGGGGCACAGTGGGACGGGGCGGGCTGGGCAGTGTGTGCCAGGCACAGCTGTCTGCAATGCCCGGGGATGACTAGCAGCCGTCACGTGAGCCTGGCTCTCGCCCGCCACGGGGTGCTGTGCGGGGAAGAAGGTGGGAGAGAGATGGGGGAAGAAGGCCAGCCTCCAGTGGGGGCAGGGCGCAGGTCCGGAGCCCATCAGAGCGCGGGCGGGCGGGCCTGGAGGCAGCTGGAACTGGCCCATGTCCTCTGCAGCTTCACAGGACGGGTCAGGGGGCGAGCTTTCACCAGTGGGCCCGGAGCTGGGCGCCCCCACACCAACAGACCTGGCGGGGGGTGGAGCGGATGCTCCATCAGAGCTCCTGCCCTTTGGTCTCTGCGTCTCAGGGGTCTGCACCGCGGGTTTTTTCTTTGGCGTCCTCTCCGCTGTCAGGGACACAGGTGAGGGTCCCGGGAAGCTTGGCCGGGACCCACGTGTGGAGGGCGCACAGTCGACCGGGGGAGGCCCCATCCCCACGCTTGACCTTCTACCAACAGCCTGCAGTTGCGCGGAGAAGCCCCTCCAGGCAGAGGCTGGGGGGCGGGACACCAGCCCCCATCTGTCCCCAGACCTCAGGGCTCCCACCTTCCAGAAAGTTCTTCTCTACAGGCTAGAGATCATCTTGTGGTCCCTCGTGGCTGGTGACCTTGGGCAGACCCTGGGTGTGGGCTCCTGGGGGCCACCCCGTCTGTCCAGGCACCCCCCAACCCGGCACTCTGGGCCCCCTGCCGGCCCACCCACGTGGTTGCCCCCAGGGGCGCCTGCTGCTCGCAGCCATGCACGGACTCACCCCGGGGGGCAGTCCTGTTTGCCAGCCAGTCCTGTGCCCTGCCTGGCCCTGTCTGCCCCTGGAGCGGCCGTGAGGGCCACGCAGGCTCCCAGCTGCCTCAGATGGGCCCCAGGCCCGGGAAGTGGTTGGGGGTGGTTTCCCTGCCTGACCCCCTGAAGCCACGTGCTCCTCCCCAGGGGCCCTTGCTGCCTTGGCTACGGGCCCCTGGGGCTCTGGGCCCTGGATCCCAAAAGGGGTCTCAGGAGGAGGCAAGGGAGACCTGCAGGGAAGGCTCTGGAGAAGACCGGGGCGTCTGCCCAGCAGGACGGCCCAGTGGGGCCACGGGGCAGGCCTGCTCAGAGGCAGGGGGCAGGAGAGACAGGCGCCAATACAGGGGACAGAGCAGGGGACACTGGGGTCCGAGGGCAGGGTGCCAGGTGCCCTAGGCCGTGGCCAGGAGCCGTTCCCCACCCCCAACTCCCTGGGGAGGGCTTGGCACCAGGAGGTGGGCCCCCGCCCTCCAGCCCATCAGGGAAGCAGAACAGGTGGGCAGACGCGGGATTCCAGGGTGGAAAGGAAGAGGCAGCGGCTGAGGCTGCGGCGTTTAATGAGAGCCCACGGAGCACCCGGGGGAGGGGCAGCTTCGCGGGGGCGGTGGACGAGGGGTGGCAGGTCCAGCTCCGGGTCGGCTCCTTCCTCGCGCACGGCGGCCACCCGCCTCACCTCCGCACTTCTGCAGCACAGATGCGTCTCAGCCGGGAGGGGGCCCTGGGCACCACCCCCCACACGCTGCCCGCTGGAGCTGCCCGCTCACCGTCCAGGGTGTGGAACTGGTCCGCGGCCTCGCAGAAACCTGGGGGCCGGGCCAGGGGTCAGGGGCAGCCGGGGGTGGGGGGCGGGCGGCAAGCCCGGGGGAGACAGGGGCGGGGGATGACACTCACCGTACTTGGGGAAGAACAGGGTGTGGTCCTCAGTCAGGTTGGCCCCCTGGACCCGCTGCTCAAACACACTCAGGAAGGAATCGCTCACAGGGAGCGAGCGGACTGCGTGCGGGACACATGGGCTCCTGGGCACCCACGGGGCAGGGGCCTGCAGGGCGCTCCGGGGGCTGGGCTGTGTGCCTGGGGCTGCGATCTGACCCCTGCTCCCCCACTTCCCGGTCCCGTTCTGTCCCCACATTTGGGCCGAAGGGCAGGGGCAGGCGGGAGGGAGGAGAGGGCCTACCCAGCCCACCCGACAGCCCTGCGGGCGGGCAGACCCAGGGTCGGGGACCCAGGGCCCCGGGACGTACCGTACAGCTTCACCGACAGCTGCCGCGCCCTCTCCAGGTACAAGACGGCGAAGCCGCGGTAGTCCGTGTCCCCGACGACCACGTCCACCGGCCTGCGGGCGCCCCGGGCTGCGGGGAGCCGGCGGGTCAGCCCCACCGCCAGCGCCGTACCCACCCCCAGCGGCCACCGCCTCACCTTGGAGCAGGAAGCGCCCTGGGCGTCCCGTGTCTCCGTACAGCTGCCGCACTGCCCAGCAGATTCCATCCCTGGGGGCACGGCCAGCATGGGAGGATGCCCAGCAGGTTGGGGCACCCCGACCCGGGTGAGGCCGCAGCTGGGGTGGGCTCAGGGGTCCTCGCTGGGACTCACAGCTTTCGGAAGGTGCTGACAACCATGGCTGAGCCCTGAGGAGCCACGTGCAGAGTGGTGGCCTCAGCCCGGTGGCCCTGCTCCTGCAGGTAGCGACACGGGGAGGCCACAGCCACCAGGAGCCAGGTCCCTGCGAACTGGGGAGCAGGCTGTGTGAGGGGCGGCAGAGCCGGGCGGGCCCCTGCCCCACCTCGTCCCGGCTCTACCTGCTGGGCGTCAAAGTTGGCCTTGGGCTGGATGGTGCTGATAGGGGATGGGGGCCGCGGGGGTCTCCGCACCCGCTGACCCAGGGAGCTGCTGGCCAGAAGCAGAGTCAAGAGGGCTGCAATCCTGGGGGTCAGCATGGCGATGGCGGCGACAGGGCGAGGGGACCCGCAGGGCAGACGGGGAATGTCCCAGGTCAGAGTCCACTGTCCACTGCTGCTCAGCAGCCCCGCCCAGGAAGTCTGCCCATGCTCCCGCCACCAGAAACCTCTGCCCTGGGCCAGGCAACCCCCGACTCAGGCTCCCAGTGAACTCAGCCTCACCCTGGACATCTGACCTTGGCCCTGCGCTTCCCGGCAGGGGCCCGTCGCCATGTCCGGTGTCCAAAGTCCAAGTTGACCTCTGGTCTTTGTCCACCAGGTGGCTCTGAGTCCATCTGCAACGCGGGAGAACCGGGTTTGAACCCTGGGTCGGGAAGATTCCCCTGGAGGAGGAAAAGGCAACCCAGGACTCTTGCCTGGAGACTGCGACGAACTGTACACTCCATGAATGGACAGAGGAGCCTGGTGGGCTGCAGTTCATGGGGTCGCACAGCGTCGGACACGACTGAGCGACCTTCCCTTTCTTTCTCTTGCCCACAAACCCGGTGATGTCCACTGAGGCGGGTGCTCACCCCTTTGCACGTTCATCTCCCCACAGCGGAGCAAGGGCCTGGGAGGCCGCGGAACGCCGGAGCTCGGTCTCGAACCCGCGACCCTGAGCCCCGCCCGCAGCCCCGCCCACGGCCGCCGCCCCTCCCCGCCGCCAGGGCCGCGGTTTCGGGGAGGCCGGACGCGCACAGGCGCGCGAGGACGCCGCAGGCCGCGGGTGCTGACGCGCAGGCGCAGGAGCGGCCGACGCGGGCGGCGGCGCTCGGCCGGCGACGGTCATCGATGCCTCGGGGCTCGTGGCATCAGCCTGGCGGCCTCCATCATAGAGACGCGGCGGCCGGAGCGTCGACGGAGGGCGGAAGAGGGTCCGTGGGCCGAGGCCGGGCGCCGGGGCGGGGGCCGCGCATCCGGGCGGAGGCGGCCGCGGTGAGTGCGGCGGGCCGGGGAACGTCGTCACGGCGGCGTCCGGACCCCGGCCCGGGCCCTCACGGCCTAGCCCGGAGAGCGTCGTCACCCCGCCCCGACCCCGGGCCCGGCCCCCCAACTCCCCGGACGCGTCCTTGGCCAATGAATGAGTCGCCGAGGCCGCCGGGACCGGGGCGGGGGGGCCCGAGCCGCCGCCCCGCCCCCGGCAGCCCCTCAGAGGGAGGGTGGGGGGCGCTGGGCGGCCGCGCCCCGCCCGGCCGTGTCCGCGCTGGCCTGCGGCCAACCTGGCAGGGTCCCCCAGGCCAGAGGGCAGAGGGCAGGGCCGGCTGGTGTTCCTGGCGGCGTCTGGGACAGGCGGCTGGCCGGCCCTTCTCCCACCGGCCCGAGTCTCTCCTGGGAAGGACCTCTATCCCATGCTGACCATTCCGAAGCCTGGGGCAGCAAGGTCAGAGATGGTGCGCAGGGGTCACCGACCCTTCCCTTCTGGGCCTCGGAGCGGTCCCCAGCTCTGGCAACCAGATGTCTCCCTGGGACCCTATGGGGGGAAGTCAGAGGGCCCCACCCAGAAAGCCTGTCCTCCTGAGGAGGGGAACTTTTGGGGTGACAGTGGGTCCCCCAAGCCCACAGCCACTCCAGCTCCAGCTGGACCAGGCTGGGAAGCTGCGTGTTCAGGGACTCCCTGGGCCTTGCGGGACCTCAGGAGTGCAGGGTCCGAGGAGCACAGCTGTGCGGGGGCTTGGGGAAGCTCTTGGCTCCTTGGCCGAGCAGGCAGTGCCAGCCGGCCCTCCGCACATGCTCAGTCCAATTGAATGCCCAGCAGGGCAGTTGGTGGGGCAGGAGGAGCGCCCGCTGGACTGGCTTGGCTCCGCTCAGCCCCGGGCTCCTGTGCCTCTCCTTGGACCTGGGGGCCAGTGTCCTCCCTGGTCCCACCGGCAGCTAAGGGGCTGTGCGTGTGTTTCAGGGCCGCCGGGGCAGAATGTCACAATGGACGAGGGGGACACACCCCTGCTTCCAGACAGCCTGGTCTACCAGATCTTCCTGAGCCTGGGCCCGGCCGACGTGCTGGCCGCCGGGCTGGCGTGCCGCCAGTGGCAGGCCGTGTCCAGGGACGAGTGCCTGTGGAGAGAGCAGTTCTACCGCTACTACCAGGTGGCCCGAGACGTGCCCCGGCACCCAGGTCAGCACCAGCCCTCACGC
Organism: Bubalus bubalis; assembly: GCF_019923935.1. Lineage (NCBI taxonomy): Eukaryota > Metazoa > Chordata > Mammalia > Artiodactyla > Bovidae > Bubalus > Bubalus bubalis. The sequence goes on along the minus strand of NC_059168.1, from coordinate 105,373,192 downwards.
TGGCTGGGGACGGCAGGCTGGGCCTGGGAGCGGGCCCGGAGGGCAGGCAGGGCGGCCCCCGGCTGCCAGGGCCTGGGCTTGAGGCCCGCAGCCCCAGCATGACCCGCCCCCCCACAGCGGCCACGTCTTGGTTCGAGGAGTTCCGCCGCCTCTATGACACGGTGCCCTGTGTGGAGGTGCAGACGCTCCGGGAGCACACCGACCAAGTCCTGCACCTCAGCTTCTCCCACTCGGGCTACCAGTTTGCTTCCTGCTCCAAGGACTGCACAGTGAAGGTGAGGGCGGCACCCCGGGGGGAGAGGCTCAGGGCTGACAGCCCACGGCGAGGGTCGGAACCTGGATGGGAGGCCGGGGCTGGGCGGCCCTAACTGCCTGCAGATGAGCAGGGGCCCTGCGTGCAGCTAGGCCAGAGCTGGCCGGAGCACCACGTACTCACAGGCCTCGGGTGGTCTGAAGGCCAGAGACAAGGGACCCCCACCCGATGGCGGTTTCCGGGCACCAGCCAGGAGAGGGGCCCGAGGGCCCCCACTCAGAGCGGGCTCACCAGGCGTGCCTGCTGGGCGCCCCCACACGCAGATTTGGAACAACGACCTGACCATCTCGCTGCTGCACAGCGCGGACATGCGGCCCTACAACTGGAGCTACACCCAGTTCTCCCAGTTTAACCAAGACGACTCGCTGTTGCTGGCGTCTGGGGTGTTCCTAGGGCCCCACAACTCCTCCTCAGGCGAAATCGCGGTCATCAGCCTAGGTAAGAGAGGGCTGGGGGCGGGCGGCCCGACCACCCCGCCCCTAACGCCCCACCCTCCGCCCAGACACCTGCGCCCCACCCCTCCAGCCCGCCCGCCCCGCCCCTTCTCTCTGCTCCACCCAGACACCTTTGCCCTGCTGTCCCGGGTCCGCAACAAGCCCTACGACGTGTTCGGCTGCTGGCTCAGCGACACCAGCTTGATCTCGGGGAACCTGCACCGCATCGGGGACATCACGTCCTGCTCGGTGCTCTGGCTCAACAACGCCTTCCAGGTGCGCGCGGGGGGCGCCCTGCGGCCTGCGCGGCCTCCCGCAGCCCGCGCCTACCTCCGCGCTCCCGCCCCCAGGACGTGGAGTCGGAGAACGTGAACGTGGTGAAGCGGCTCTTCAAGATCCAGAACCTCAATGCCAGCACCATCCGCACCGTCATGGTGGCCGACTGCAGCCGCTTCGACAGCCCCGACCTCCTGCTGGACGCCGGCGCCCCCGGCACAGACTCCAGCCGCGTCTTCGACCTGGGCAGCGATGGTGAGGATGAGGAGAGCGACCGGGGCCCGACCCGCGCCAAGGGCCTGCGGCGCCTCCTGGACGGGCTCCTGGAGGGCCGGGCACAGCCCCCGCTGCCGGAGAGCACGCTGGAGACTAAGGTGGCCGAGCTGCTGGCCCAGGGCCACACCAAGCCCCCCGAGCAGGGCAGGGCCGCCGCCGGGAACAAGCTCCTCATCTTCACCACCGGCTGCCTCACCTACTCACCGCACCAGATCGGTGAGGGGCCTGGGGCGGGTCCGTCTATGGGCAGAGTCCCTTCCTCCGTTTGTCCGGGGGGGCCCAGCTCTAGTCCAACACTGCCCCCCACTCACCCCTGGGCAGGCACACATTCAGATCTGGGGGTGCAGGGCAGCCCTGGGAACTGCCAGGTACCGAGGCGCCGCCTCCACCCCCGCCCTCCTTGCAGGCATCAAGCAGATCTTACCGCACCAGATGACCACAGCCGGGCCCGTTCTGGGCGAGGGCCGGGGCTCCGACGCCTTCTTCGATGCGCTGGACCACGTCATCGATGTGCACGGACATATCATCGGCATGGGCCTGTCCCCCGACAACAGGTGGGCCTCTGTAGGCAGCCCGGGGGCGGGGGGAAGCTCCGCGGGCGCGCACTGAACTGCATGCCGGCGCAGGTACCTGTACGTGAACAGCCGCGCCTGGCCCAGCGGCTCGGTGGTGGCTGACCCCATGCAGCCGCCACCCATCGCGGAGGAGATCGACCTGCTGGTTTTCGATCTCAAGACCATGCGGGAGGTGAAGCGGGCTCTGCGCGCGCACCGCGCCTACACGCCCAACGACGAGTGCTTCTTCATCTTCCTGGACGTCAGCAGGGACTTCGTGGCCAGGTGGTGGGGCGATGCCGGGGCGGGGCTGGGGGCGGGGCGGGGGGGGGCGGGGCGGGGCTCACCGCACTGTCCCCTCCCCAGTGGGGCCGAGGACCGGCACGGCTACATCTGGGACCGCCACTACAACATCTGCCTGGCCAAGCTGCGGCACGAGGATGTGGTCAACTCTGTGGTCTTCAGCCCCCAGGAGCAAGAGCTCCTGCTGACGGCCAGCGACGACGCCACCATCAAAGCCTGGCGCTCGCCCCGCACCGTGCGCGTCCTCCAGGCCCCGCGCCCGCGCCCGCGCCCCTTCTTCTCCTGGTTCGCCAGCCAGAAGCACTGAGGCGCTGGGGCCCGCCGAGCACGCCTGGGACCCTTTCCCAGGGCTGAGTGCCGCCCAGACCGCACAGGGGCAGAGCAGCTCGCCACAGGAATGCCTTAGGAAGGGGGCCGGGAGGCCGCAGGGAGCGCGGCCTGGCCCCCACCACGCTCGCGCACACACACCGCCTCCCACAGCTGTGCCGCTCAGCACCGGGCAGCCAGGGTCACCTCTGACTGGCCCGGGATGCACAGGACACTGTGTCCCCCGCCCCCTGCTCCTCACCCACCCCTTTCCCCTGGGCCTGGGCCCTTCAGCACCACGTGTCCCCTGGCAGCCCTGTGGGGCCTGGCACTGTTCACTGGGCCCAGCCTTGCCCAGGGAGCTGGGGCTCCCTTCTCTGGGAGCTGCCCAGCATCAGGGTTGCAATGCAGGTCAGGTTGTCATGAGCCCAGGGGACGTGCATGTCACTGGTCACCTGTTCAGGGTCTGAATAAACAGTTGGCAAGAGCACAGCACTGGCCAGTCTCTGTGCAGGGAGGGGCGTGGCATCCACTCGGGCCCTTGGTGTGCTTGCTGGACGGGGTGGGGTGCCCCAGGCCACACACTGGAGCTGCCCTGAGCCGGCCAGTGGGGACTCAAGTTCGCATCCCCAGCTGTAGCCCCCACTGTGTCTAAACAAGGCCCCGGCACCCACTCCTGAACAGGCCCACTGTGTGCCCACTACCCGCCAGCAGGGGGCACAGGAGGACTGACGGCAGGTGGGCCGGCAGCTGGCTGGGGAACCAGAGCTCCGCCTGCCCAGGTGCCTGTTGGAGCCACCGGCTCAGGGCTTGGAGTCCTCAGGGGGCCCTGGCTGGGGCAGCGGCAGAGCGCCTGGCACGTGACAGTGGACAGCAGAGGGGCAGGGGTGGCCCCGGCCCTCCCAGGGCTCACCCAGCCTGTGTGTTCGTCTGGGGACACTGGGGGTGGGGGCTCTGGCGTGGCAGCAGCCTGCCGAGCAGCCCCACGGGGAGTGGCGGTACTGGACTGCAGTCGGCCCCACACACGGCGCCTCAACAAGATGGCCGAGAGAGTCATGGACAGGCCGTAGGGGACCTTACATCCTTCCAGCCAGGGGCAGCGGTGAATAGAGGCCGGCCCAGTCGCCTGCGGGGTCATAGTCAAGCCGGCCGCAGAGAGACAGGCCAGGCAGGGCCAGGCACACACAGGTAAGCTAGCCTGGGAGGACTTCAATGTGCCTGGAGGAGCCAGCTAGCAGCACAGCGGCTCCCCAAGGACAGCCCCAGCGCCATGTCGGAAGCAGGGGCGCTCACATCCCTGGATGTGTCTGCAAACCACTGGCCCCGTGAGAACAGGGAAGGGGCCCCAACAGCAGTGGAGCCGGGGTGCACTGCCCTGGACCCACTGGAGCCGCAGTCCGGAGCCTGTGCTTGGCCACAGGCAGGAGCCAGCAAACCCCATGGACGCTACTGTCTGGAGGAGCTGCAAGATGAAACAGTTTCTGGAAAACACTGGGGATATGTTTAATTGAAAGCCATCTGCTGCTGCTGCTGCTGCTAAGTCGCTTCAGTTGTGTCCGACTCTGCGACCCCATAGACGGCAGCCCACCAGGCTCCCCTGTTCCTGGGGATTCTCCAGGCAAGAACACTGGAGTGGGTTGCCATTTCCTTCTCCAATGCATGAAAGTGAAAAGTGAAAGTGAAGTCGTTCAGTGACCCCATGGACTGCAGCCTACCAGGCTCCTCCGTCCATGGGATTTGCCAGGCAAGAGTACTGGAGTGGGGTGTCATTGCCTTCTCCATGAAAGCCATCAAGGAAATACAAAACCTGTAAAGCAGAAGCAGCAGAATAGGAATTGAGAACAGGCAGAAACTGACATTTAAAAGGGAGCCGACAGGGAAGAGGTACAGCGACTGGGTTAAATGCTTCGCGCAGGGAAAGGAGGCTGGACCTGGCCCAGCTGCTGTGGAATCAGACAACAGAAAGCAGAGAAGCAGAAACCTGCCAGAAGAACAGGGGAACAGGGGAGCCTGGGAGGTGGCTCTGAAGAGGAGACTGTCCCCAGGGCGCGAGCAGACGTCTGATGGAGGGCAGGAGCCCCATTCGAGCCTCCAAGCTCAGTGGGGAGCAGCTCAAGGCCCCGCCCCTCCTGGGCAGAGCACGGTGGGCCTGCCGCCCAAGGCTCTGCAGAGGGCACCGGGGCAGCTGGGCCCCAGGACCGCACCTCTCCCCAGCGCCCACCTTTGATTGCTGGGCCTGCAGCACGGCCACCAGCCCACCGAGGGGCGGGAAAGGGGGCTCACGAAGCGGACTGAGTGCTGAGAGGCAGGGCAACCCCTGAGGGCTCTGTGGCCCCAGGTACAGTGGCCTGAGGAGAGGACTGACAGCCAGGCCACAGCCTCCAGGTTTCAGGCTGGGGGCCAGATGGGGTGCCGGCAACCAGGCCAGAGGGAGCAGCTTGAGAAACAGCTTGTGCAGGGCTTGCGAGGCCCAGGAGCCCCTTGGCTGTGGGGCTGCTCCCGAGGATGTGACCCAATGCCTGGTGAGCTCACAGAGCAGTGCCTGCGTCCCCACCCAGGGCTGGGGGTGCACACACAGGGGGCCCACCCAGAGAGTAGGGTCTGCATCCCCACCCAGGGCTGGGGGTGCACACACAGGGGGCCCACCCAGAGAGTAGGGTCTGCGTCCCCACCCAGGGCTGGGGGTGCACACACAGGGGGCCCACCCAGAGAGTAGGGTCTGCGTCCCCACCCAGGGCTGGGGGTGCACACGTGGCCCGTCCAGAGAGGAGGGCTTGGGGGGCACAGCAGATGTGGGGTCCAGCCCACAGGTTGCAGTGGGGCCGTGAGCCTGAGCCTAACCAGACCCAGACCAGATGAAGTCCATGTCCAGAGTCTAATGCACAGCTAGGCAGCTCTCACAGAACTGGGGGAAAGACACGCCCAGAGGTGCCGAGCGTGTCAGCGTGAGCATACAGGGACTGTGGCGGCTGCTGAGACACCTGAGCGAGCATCACACACGCTGTGCCACAGATGTTAGGGCAGATGCGTCTCAGCAAGGAAACAGAAACTCACTAGACAGACTCAACAGCAGGATGAAGTCAGAGGAGAGTCGGCGAACGTGACTGAGGACAGGGCAGAGAGGAGAGCAGGGGAGGGCGAGTGAGGGTCTGAGGGCTGTGGGCAGAAGGAAGCGGTTCGAAGAAGTAGTGGCTGACAACGTCCACAGATTTGGTGGAAGATACAAACCTACAGATCGAGGAAGCTGAGCAGGACTCGGGACAAGCACACACATCCGGACACAAGTGACCAGAGGTGAAAGCTGAAGACGGGACACTGACGGCAGAGGCAATGCAGCTCACCCCAGGGGACAGCGTGCGGGGCTGCGCGGCCCTCCAGAGGTCCGGGCCGCAGGAAGCAGCACTCCGGGCGGGCACGCCTCAGCTTGCGGGACCTCCACTTCCAACCGGGGATTGAACTCGGGCCGTGGCGCTGAAAGACTGGAGCCCTAGCAGCTGGCCCGCCAGGGAGGCCCAGAAGCAGAGAATCTTCCGAGTGCTGGGCAAACGGAGACAGCCCGGAACTAGGTCTCCAGTGAGAAGGCCCCGCCCCATTGGGCCTGGTGGAGGCGCTCTCCCGACAGGAAGGACACGACGTGAGCAGGAGGCGGCAGCGGCAGCAACGGGAAACCGTCTCCCGAGTTCTCTAAACACGTGTGACGACTGACTAGGAAGAGGCCAGTTATGATAGCTGGCGAGGCAGCCAACTCATCAAGTAGAGAGAACCATCCCACACGTGTGTGTAGCTAACAGCAGAGCCTCAAAACACACGTGGCACAAAGTGAGACGCGGCAGAAGTGACCGCTGGAGAGGCCAGGCGCTCCTCTCTCAGCAAAAGATGAAGCTAGTCGGCAGAGGCCGTGGAGACACAGCTGAGCCCTCCCCGTCGGCTTCCTAGGCAGCCCAGACAGTGAGCCGCACACCGGGAAGTTTAAAATGGAGAACTGATCCTCTCCGAGTCCTGGAGGCTCAGGTCGGAGCTCACGGGGCTGGCAGGGCCGCTCCTGGGGAGGCGCCCTTCCGGGCTCTTCCTGGGTTCGCCCGCTGTCTCCAGGGCTCTGGAGAGACACGCTCCCCAGGCCGGCACGTGCGTTCCCCTCTGCGTGTCCAGACTCTGGGCATGCTGGATCGAGCCCAGCCTAACGCCTCCCTCTAACTTATCTCTGTAAAGGCTGCCATTCCAAACGAGGTCACGTTCTAAGAACCACTGAGAAACAGTACTTGGTAGCTTTTGGGGAACACAGTTCACCCCATGACGAGTATCAGCCACAAATCTGGTACATACAGGACGCTCCCCTCACCGACCACAGCAGCACAGACAGGCACGGGATTCCAGGCGCTTCCTCCAGCCAGGAGGGATCCTGCCGAAGCTGCGAGCCTGTGCGCAGGGCTGGATGGGACGCAGGGCAGCAGGGACGCCCGGCCAGCCCTGGAGACAGGCACAGGCAGGTGTGTGCCTGTGGGAGTGGAGTGGGGAGGCGACAGACTGGGGGGGCTGGCGTTTACAGCCCCGCCGTGCTCAGCACGCCAGGCTCTCTACCCTGGGGCAGGGGACCCGGTGCACACATGTCCCGTGTGGGAGACCAGACATGGAGACAGAAATCACACACACAGCAGAGGACCTGATCGGCAAGGGCAGCGCCTTGGCCAGCTGAGGCGGCACGAGGGGAAGGAAGCCGGACTCCGCTTTTCTGCAACGCCTCTTTTTAATTAAAATATGTAATTCAAAACGTGGACATGGCTAACTCTGGGCACGGAGTTTATAGCTCTCCGTGCTGTGCTGCTGATTAACGTCTCAAACCAGAGAAGTGAGTGGCAGCGCTGAGCGTGTCCTGCGGGCCCCGGGGTCTCTGAGGACCTGGCCCTCCAGTCTCCCAGTCGCAGTCACGAGCACAGCTGGGTGTGGACAGCCAGAGGCCAGGGCCTGTGCCCGGCCGGGGCCCACCAGCTGCACCCCGTGCTCAGGCCGCCCGGGCTCTGCCGCTGTCAAGGGGACCCCCAGGGCGGGCGAGGCTGCTCCTGGGGCAACACCACATCAGGCCGCCACTGAAGACAAAGCCACTGACACTTTCCAGGCCGGGGGCCCTGCTCTCCACGGAGCCCCTGGTGACACCTGAGGGAGGGAAGCTGCCCAACAAGCAGTCTCCCAGGAGAACAGCCGATTTCCCTGAGGTCCGCGGTGTCCAGGAGCCACGGGACGCTCAGGGAGACGGCCAGGGTCACTGCCCCCAGGGCCGGAGCCAGGACAGCACTCAGCACAGAGAGCTGAGGGTTTGCTAACACCTCCCCGCGTGGACGGGAAAGTTGACGTGTCTCTTGGCAGGGCTGGGCCCCCCACACACCCCGCAGGGCCGGGGACATGGGGCACCCCCCGCGTGCAGCCTGTCAGGCTGGCCCAGCAGGGCTCTCCTCCGAGCGGCAGCCAGGCCCGAGGCCGACCCTCCTCTCCCGGGCTCCTAGCCACGGCCGCCCTGCTGTGGGCTGAGGGCTCCAGGGCCGTGGGGCGCAGCTGCCAGGGACACACGGCCCCGCTCAGGACGGGCCCTTCAGGACTGAGCTCAGCAGGCACGCAGCCAGCGCAGGGCCGCGCTGCGCCAGAGGCGGCTAGAGCCCGGTCAGGTCCACAATGGCCTTGATAAAGATGGCGTCGTCACGCACGTAGGAGTTCTTGGCCTCCATCTTGGAGACAGGGCAGAAGAGTGGGCAGCCGCTGGCGATGTTCATGTCGCCGACCGGCCTCTGGAAGGAGGACGAGGTCACGTCGGGCCTGAAGGCGTCGATCACGTGCTCCCGGTTGTTCTGGTCCAGCAGCATCAGGGTCACCTGGGAGGAGAGCGCCCGGGGGCCACAGGGAATCACGGCTCCGAGGGCGGCTGGGCGTGTCCATCTGGACCCGTCCCGGCCTGTCTGCTGACAGAGGCCCAAGGCTGGCGCGGATGTGTGGCCCGCGGGCCTTCTCTCTGAGGACACTCGTCTCACGGGCATTTTCTCAGCAGGAGCTCCCAGCTGCCCCGGCCCAGGAGCAGCGCCCCCCGGGGAGAAGCGCGACCCCGCCCTGCGCTCGGGGACGCCACATCCTCCGTGAGGGCCACGGGGCTGTGTGTCCCCTCACTTCCGTCCTGACCTAGACCCAGACCTGGGTCCCCAGCTCAGCCCGGCTGCCCTCCGCCCTGGCACACAAGCTCTCTGAGGCAGCCCTGCACGCACCTTCTGGTTGAAGGGCCAGCGTAGGAGGGCGTCGTGCGGGCCGCGCATCAGCACAAAGAAGAGGGACAGGTGTGTGCCGCGCCCTGTGCCGTCCCCGTTGAGGTAGGCGCGCAGGCACATCTTGTAGCCGTACCTGCTGGTGTAGAAGGCTGCGGGGCGGCGGGGGTGAGCTCAGGCCGGCCGTGCGGCCCCCCCACAGCGCCTGCCACTCAGCCCGGGCTCGAGGAGGGGTCAGCCACCGGCGCAGACAGACACAGAGCGCTCAGAAACGGGAACGTGAGCCCATGTTGGCCCTGCTGCCGGCCGGGAGGCTCAGGCTGGGTCAACGTGCAGCTCGCAGGGCTCTGGGCAGAGGGCCAAGGTCAGCCACCCCCGGTGTGGACGAGCATCCCGTCCAACGAGGAGTGGAGGGCTGAGCACTGGGTGCAGCGGGGGCGGCCGTGTAAGAGTGAGGGGGGTGAGGAGCAGGGAGCAGGCCTGCGGCAGACCCCAGCCCAGGGGCGGGGGCGGGAAAGCCCCCAAGAGCACCTGGGGAGAAGATGGCGGGCGTGCGGCCTGCCACGGCTTCCTGGCGCTTCCTGGAGAAGTCCGAGATCTTCCAGACAAACACGCCGTCGAAGGTGGACGCCTCCATCTCGAGGACCTTCTGCTCCAGGTCGGCCACGGCCAGGTCCTTCAGGCCGATGCTCCTCTCCAGCTGCTGCACCTGGGGCGTGGGGCTGTGAGGACGGGCCTCACCAGGCCCTCAGAGACCAGCTCGCGTCCGGCACACACGAGCTTGTGACAGACCTCCATGCCTGTCCCCATCTCCAGGAGGGTGCCCCTCACCCAGCGCCTCAGCCTTCCTGGGCTCAGCTGCTCGCAGGTGGGCTCCATGCCCCCGAGACCCCCACCCCAGGAGGAAATGCGTGTGGGTCCACACAAGCAGCAAGCACGCCCCCCGCGGCCACCTCCGCCCCCGTCGGAGGAAGGGCTCAGAGGAGCTCTGCTCAGGCCCTGGCGGAGCAGGGAGCCTGCCGGACACCCAGGCGCCACCCTCCATCCCTGGCTCGGACACCCCACACCCCTGTCTGAGGAGGCCTGGGCACTGCGGGCACGCGCCCCGCCCCCAGCACGGACCTTGTTGCTCAGGGCCTCGATCCTGTCTTGGTCCAGCCGGTGCTGCCGGCCGCAGGCCTCAGCCGTCACGGCCACCCGCTCCACCTCCCGGTTCAGCACACAGACGATGTTCTCGAAGGTGGCCGTCTTCCGCTCCAGGGCCTCGCACCTCTGCAGCAGCTCCGCCACCCTGGAGGGTGTGCCGGCCTCCCAGGCGCCCTCGCCTGGCCTGAGGAGCGGGCGGCTGTCCCCCGGGGGCCGCCCAGCCTCCAGCAGGACGCCCAGCAGCAGGGCCAGGTGCTCCCGGAGCCGCTGCGCCTCGTGCTCCGGCTGCTGCTCGCTCTCCACCTGCCGGGGAGACAGCACTCAGCCCTGCAGGCGCCGGGCGCAGACCTCAGCAGGCGCCGGGCCCGAGCGCGCGGCGGCAGGAGCGTGAGCCCCGACACTGAGCGGCAGCGTGGCGCCACCCACCCCCACCTGGGGACACAGACCTCCCCACGGGCCGCCCCCGCGCGTGGGCCGCGGGAGGAGCCATCAAAGACGCTGCCACATGGCGGGGCGTGGGGATAAAATTCACCTTCAGGTAGTCCCCCCACACAGATCTGACTTTGAAGCCACATCCCTTGCAAAGCTCCACAGCGAGTGTGGAGGGTCAGAAGGGCCGAGAAAGTCTCAAGCACAGATAAAGGGACACAGCTGCACGGGAGGTCTCGCGCCTGGGAACCTGGGGTGCTTGACGTGGAGGCTGTGCCGAGGCCGCTGCTGGAGCCACGAGGTCAACAGGACGGGACCCTCCATAGGCCGAGAGGAGGCCCTTCACGCCCTGGGCCCCTCTGCTGGCTGCTAACAGCCCTTGGGCCCATGTGGAAAATAAACAGCGCTGCAATGCCCAGAAGCAGGAGGGCACACACAGACCGAGGGATGGAGGGGGCCCCACCCCCATTCAACCTCAGAAAATCAGGGCAGGTGATGAGACCCAGCGACGCCAAGTCACCAGGTACCAGCAGCGCCAGCAGGACGCGCCCGCCGAGCGCAGAGGGCTGGGGTGCCCGTCTCTATGGGCCAGGCCTGCACATGCCCAGCCCTCGGGGACACAGAACCGGTGAGAGAGGAGGGCCAGGGCCACGCGCACAGGGAGCCGCCCAGAAGCTGGCAGGTGCGGCCACAGAGAGGAGGTGGGTTCAAGGTCCAGAGAAAGTCGGCGTGCTGGAGGACAGCTGGGCCAGTGTGGGAGTGAGATCACACAGCAGGGCCATGCAGGCCACAGAAGTGAGGTGGGGAGGGCTAGGGGCCATCTGGGAAGAACAGAAGCTGGGCCGGAGACCGGACGTGACGAGAGACAGGAGGCAGGTCCAGGATGACCACGGGGCTTTTGGCCAGAATAGCCAGGTGAAGCGAGGTGAGCGGATGGGCAGGGGGCGTGGCCAGCCCTCGGGGGGCGCAACATGCTGGGCATCCTTTCCACTGGGTGGTCAAGGCTGGGCACTGGGGATCACTGGGAGGACAATGGACAGAGCCAGACACCCGTGGGCCAGGCTGGAGTGAGAGTGGAGACGTGTCCAGAAGGGCCTCTGCTTGAGAACGAGAAGCCGGGCCACCTGCAGACCTGGACTCACCATCTCGGGGCAGCCAACAGCGTGAAATCGGCACGGGACTCGGCATCTGCCACATGCCCGGACGTGGTCCTGAAACTGACGGGCCTGGAGTCAACACCGCTCCGCCTCTGCTCTGGCCACTCACCCCTGCGGCCCCGACCAGGTCAGAGTCTGAGCAAAGGTCCCTGGACCCACCCCACCGGCTTCTGCACACTCAGGCCAGACAAGGCCCAGCAAGGTGCTCCCAAAGCTGCAGTGCACACTCGTGCACATGCACACTCACACTCACACGCATATGTGCAAACTCGGCCACGTGTGTGCTTGAAGCCAGCACAGGCTGAGGACATCTCAGATCATTCGCGGAGCCTCTATTCCCCGCACAGGCCTCCGAGTCCCAGAAAGCAGCCCTGCCGTCTCCCCCCCACAGCCGGTCTATGGCCCCGGGGCTCTAAGGCCGGAGGTGAGTTAGCGGGAGTCGCTCAGTTGTGTCTGACCCTTTGTGACCCCATGGACTGTAGCCTGCCAGGCTCCCCTGTCCATGAGATTCTCCAGGCAAGAATACTGGAGTGGGATGCCATGCCTTCCTCCAGGGAGCAAACTACACCCCAATATAAAAAAAACCTGGGGGGGATGCTGGTGAAACTCAAGGCAGAAAAGCTCTTGGCCACGTTCACACGCCGAGCATCGCCACCTGAAACCAGCCGGGACACAGTCCTCACCGCTTGTGCGGCCAGGCCTGAGGGACCAAGGCTGGCAGGGCGGGTCGGGACGGGCCCCCTCCCGGCCTGGGAGGGACCTGAGCCCCCACGCGCCCAGAAAGCACCCACCACCCAGTCCTCACCCTGGAGCACCGTGACGGCTCAACACAGCTACAAGCAAGTTTTCTCTACAGAGCGACCCCAGACACTCAAAAGAAGAGAAGACAAATGGACTCTGTCAGACGCACCACGGCTGCCTCCCCAAAAACAGGCCACAGGGCTCTCATCCTCCCCCCAGAGCTGGAGGACTGGAGAGACAGCCGGCCAAACAGGTCAGATCCCCACACAGCTAGCAGGGACGTGAGATGGGCCCGCGAGACCACGTGCTGTGTGAGCAGACGAGAGCTGCTGCCCACCCCACCCTGCCCCACCCTCAGAGACAGAGACCCCCAGCAAACTGGGAGCCCCGACACAGCGTGGAACACCCAAGCGCCAGGTCCCCGCCCCCGCGGGCCAAGGGCGCAGACCCCGGGTGGTGCCTTGGGGGGTGGGGGGGCGGGAGAGACATGGCGCCCACCCTGGCCCAGAGCGCCCACCTTCTCACGGGCGATCTTCTTCTTGCCGCAGCCGTCGCACGTCAAGGGGAACTTGGGGCAGATCTGGTGGTGCGCCTGCAAGGGGCACGGCGGCCGTCAGAGCCCTGGCCCGGCGTGCGGGGGGCGTCCACAGGCTCGGGGCCGGCCCGTCTGGACGCCAGGAGGCCGAGGGAGGGAGACGCGGGCCCGCGTGCCACCCCGGCGCGCTGACCTTCATGTCGGCGGGGGAGCAGGGCGCCCTGCAGTGCCGGCAGCTGAGGCTCCGCTCCGGGCACTGGTGCTCCAGGTGGTGCTCCTTCTCGCCCAGGCGCACGAGGCCTTTGCAGGCCGGGCACTCGGTCAGCATGAATGGGCACTGTCCTTCGTGGCAGCTCTGGCAACAGAGGGCGCGGGCGTCGGCGGGGCAGTGGCGGGATGCTGGCCGCGTCCAGCCCACGGGACCCCCACGCTCACTCCGGTGCCCCTGCTCCAGGGCAGAGAGCAGGACCCGGGTCCAGCCGGCGGAGCCCCACCTTCTGGACACAGAGGGGACGGTGAGGAGGGCACGGAGGCAGAAGAACAGGCTCTCAGAGGACGAAAGGCAGAGAAGAGCCACCCCGGCCCAGGCGACAGCCAGGCGGAGGCCCTCCCCTCACCCTCCTGGAGCCGAGGCCATGGGTGACGTGGCCGGGGACGCGAGGTCCCAGCCTGGGCTCCGAACGATCAGCCAGGCCCAGGCTGTCCCAGGAGAGGTGACGACGCGGGTGGCTGTACCGCGGCCGTGAGAGCCAGGCCTGCCGGGCACTGGGGTGGCCACAGGGTGAGAGAGGAGGCGGAGGCAGCTGGAGCGGAGAGAAAGGGTGGGCCGGGAAATGGGCGGGGTGGTGGGCGCAGGGGACAGGCGGAGACCGGGAGAGCCGTCAGGAAGCCTGGCCGGAAGGGGCGCAGGAAGAGGCAGTAAGCAGAACACAGGACGTGATGCTTGGTGTGCGGTGGTTTTATAAAAACTGCAGTCAAATCCACATCATGTGAACATGACCACTCGTAGGAGCACAGCTAGGCGCCAAGCACACCACCCCGCGGGGCCAGAGCCTCCGTGGAGATGCAGGCTGGGCCCCCACCAAGCGGGGGCTGCTCAGGGCTGCAGGGCCGATCTGCAGGGCCGGATGCCCAAGAGGTCAGCCACAGTGACCCTGAAGGAGGAGGAGCCTGTCTCGGGCCATCTCCACGCGGCCCACAGTCCAGGACGGCACGCACACACGGCCTCCAACTCGCGCAGCAGGCTTGGCTGCGGGGAAAGCAGAACCCCGGAGCACCCTGGAGGCTCGGCATGGGGGGGCCCTCCAGGCAGCCGGGGAGCCCCCAGGACCCCAGCTCCATGCTGCCCCAGGGGTGCGCATCAGATGGGATGCAGCCCCCAGGCAGCCCCACATGGCCGGGGGGGGGGGGGGGGGGGCGGTAGGGACGCTGCTGCGGAGGCCGGGCCCCAGGACACAGACGGGCCACGCAGCGAGGGGGCAGGACAATACCAGATGCAGGGAGCAGAGTGGAGGGACCCTGCCCCGGGGCTGCCGCTCCATGCACAGCGCCTCAAACACTGCCCTGCAGGTATGCCCAGGGGGCACGTCCCTGAACCCCCAGGGCACCCGCAACTCCCCAGAGGGCTCTGGTCTGACCGCACTGAGCGCAGGGCAAACCACCACACAGAGGCTGAGGGGGCCTGAGACGCCCACGGCTCCTGAAGCACAAACAAGGGGCACCTGGGTTTGATCAAAGCAAAGGAAATGCTGGAGGCTGGGCACGGGGCAGCTTGACCAAGCCTGGAGAGGAAGGCCCGCCTGGTCGAGCCCGGCCCCACTCCACGGCGGCCACCCCCAGGCTCAGGGTCCCGCTCAGGGGCCGGGCTGGCTCCATCAGCTCCCACTCCTCTCGGACGGCACGGAGAAATCAACAAACACGCCGTCAGCCAGAGTTCAAACCAAATGCTTAGGTGTTTCAACTTTGGATGCCCCGGCAGGGCCCAGCACCCCCGCTGTGCGCCCCTTTCAGCTGCAACGGCCCCATAGCCTGGCCCCCTCAGGTCCGCCCGGACCCTCCTCTGAAGCCCGAGGTCCTTTCTCCCTGCTGTTCCCTCCCCCGTTCCCTGCCTTTCCCTTCCAGAGAGCAGCCCCCAGCCGCCCCCACCTGCATTTGGCAGGTGCTCCACCACCTTTTGACTGAACTGGAACATTATCTCACTGGGTTCTTAGAAAATGCTAGACATCACCGCAAGGGAAAAGCTTATTCAAAGGCTACACAGGATTTTCCCCATCTTTCCACACTCTCCGGAGCTCAGCTGCAGCCCCAGCATTTCCCAGCACAGCCCCAGTTCTGAGCAACCCAGAGGGCAGATGTCTTGGTGCAGGGCAGAGGGCGGGGCCACCATGCAGCAAGGTGGCTGCCCGCACACGGAGGCGGGCCTCGCTGGCTGTGGCCTCTCGAGCCAGTGACAGGTTAAGCCTGCACCGAGGGCTGCACTCAAGAGACCAGGCGGGCCCGCCTCCCACATGACCACCCCCTTGGGGACTTTCCTGAGCTCCCAGGCCCAGCCAGGGACTTTCCAGCCCGCGTGCCTGCAGGGCTGGCGGGCCCACGGCTGGCTGTGGTCCCAGGCTCTTGGCCAGAGGCCCTCGAAGCTGCCCTCGCACTGCCAGCCGGACGCAGAAGAAACCCCCGAGGACTCGGGAGCTGGGGTTACTCCACCTGTCCCCAGGGACCTTTGGTCCCCTCAAAGCGCATCACAGCATCCCCCCCCAGGGAGACCCTGCCCCAAGGCCTCCTCTCTGACAGCCCCGGGCAGCAACAGTGCAGGCCCGTCCACAGACGGGACCCGTCCTGCCGCTGCCCCGCGGTGGCCCATGGAGTCCCGCTCCCGGAAGGGGCGCAGAGAGGCCTGTGCGTCCTGGCCCAGTGCCTGATCAGAGCAGAGCATACGTGCTGTCCATCTGCCCACAGGTTCCTCCACAGACGTGGACAAGCTGTTCTGGCAAAATGCAGACCCCGAGAGCCCGAAGCCCACAATGTCGAGTCGGGCAAGAAAACAGGTAGCACCGCTGGACATGGCCCAGGGCTGGGGATAGGAAGAGAGGATCCGTGGGGACCCAGGGTCCCAACGCCAGAGCCGACGGGCCCCGCTCTCGGGCGGAAACTCAGGACAGCCTGGACTTGCCCCCCGGCTGGGAGACTGCTCTGTGGTCTGGGCAGCCCTGGGGAGAGAACAGGTGCCCTGCAGACAGCCCTGCAGCCTCGCCAGGGGGCTGTGTGGGCACTGAGGCCTCCTCCGGGGCCCAGCCTGGGGCCCCCCCCCGACACACGAGCCCCGGCCCCTCGGGCGGGGCCTGGCCACTCTGCCCTGTCGCGCTCCCCTCCCTCAGACCCCGCGTCACAGACCCCATGGCTGAGAGTGGCCTCGGAGTAACGGCCCAAGGCCCCTCCCCCTGCAGCCTGGGGCGGGCTCCCCTGTTCTCAAGACTAGGCCTAGCCCGGGGTCTGACCCGCCACAGCGTGGGCACCGCGTCCTCCGCGGGGAGCACCCGATCCCTGGGAAGTGCTGCGGGCACCGCTTGTGCGGACGCCCCGCAGAGGAGAGCCTCCAGGAAGAGCACTGGCCCGGCTCCCGAGGAGGCAGCGGGGTGGTAGGCCCAGCTGCCAGGGTGTGGCTGGCACAGAGGTGCCCCAACCTGCCAGACGGGCCCACAAGAGACGCAGCCGGCCACTGCCCTTGTGGCTGGCACCTTGTCAAGACGCCTTCCTGTGACCCCAGGACTGACAAGCGGGCCACTCCTATATCCTCCAGCGTGAACACGCTCAGCGAGGAGACACCACCACCTCAGCAGCGAGAAAGCTAACTTCTCGCCTGCGTGGTGCTCTGGCCGCACCCGGGCCCCGCACACACTGCTGCTCCCTGCCCCCCGGCCACCCCAGGAGCATGCACAGACAGCGAGCTCCCCAGCCCCAGGCACGCAGCTCCGTGCAGCCACCCAAGTGGCGGCTACTCTCCTCCGTAGAGGCCCCTACCTCGTAGTCCTTCAGAGTCCCCTTCCAGGAGCAGCCCTCACTGGGGCAGACGGCCGGCAGGCTCTCCACCTCCCTGCGGGCAGCATTGTCCGGGAACGCCTGGGGAGACAGCGGCCCTCGGGTGAGCCCCCCACCACCCACCCCAGGCCCGGAGCCGAGGCTCGGGAAGGGCCGTCTGTCCTGTGCAGCTGCTGCCCCCAGGCTCCCTCTCGCGACGCGGCCGGGGCAGCGCCTACGGCTCACTCACCGAGCTGCTCTCCAGGATTGAGACGCCCTCCTCGTAAATGCCCTCGTGCACGCAGGCGGCGCAGCTCTGGGGCCCGGAGCTGGAGGGGGGAGCGGCCCTGTGAGCCTGCTGCCGACGGCGAGCAGCCCCTGCCAGCCACCAGACCCACCCCACGGCCCTGGCACTTTCACGGCCACCAAGTAGGGCGGCCAGCAGGCACAGGCCAGTGTGTGCCAGCGCACCCCACAGACGGACGCGGGGACCGGGGACACTGTCCTGAGGACCGGCCACTGCCCCCGCCTCCCAGCCCCTCGGGGACGCGGGCGCCCGGAGCAAAAGGGCCGTGAGCCTGCGGCTCTGTCAGACTGTGCGGTTCCTACTAAAGACACGGAGGAGTGGGAAGACTGGCCCCAGGAGACGACCGCCTGGCCCCCACCATGGGCCCACCTCAGGATGTTGCTCAGGCAGGAGGAGCAGTAGCGATGCCCACACTGAGCCTGGAAGGGTCTGCGCAGCACGTTCTTGCAGGCTGAGCACAGGTACTTGTCCTCTAGCTTGGTCCCCAGGAGAGTCTTGGAGAAGCCGGGCTGCAGCAGGTCCAGGGAGCCGGGAGGGGTCACGCTGGCTGCAGCCATGAGCGCCGCAGCCCACCAAGCCCACGCCCTAAGGGAGAGCACAGCGCGTCAGGGTGGGTCTGGGGACGCGCAGCCACCAGGGGCCGAGGCCACTGGGCTATGGGGGTCCAGCCCGAGAGGTGGGACACTGGTCTCGTACACGCGGGGGCCGAGGCTGAGGCAGCGGGCACCCCCCACCGCAGGGTGGCCCCTCTCCCAGGCCAGCCGGCCCAGCCTGCGTCCGACGGAGACCGCAGCCCTCAACCCTTGGGGCTGGCATCTCCTCAAGGCGGCGATCGTGGAGTGCTCGGGAAACACCGGACAGCGTTCACAGTCGCCTGCAGGGGGCCCCCCGGGCAGCCCAGGAGCTGCCGCGCTGACCCCAGCCCCAAGACAGCCGGTCTCCCGCGGCAGCTTTCCACCCAAACACGGCTGGCTGGCTACCCCTCCTGCGGCAGGTGGAGCCCGTTCCACAATCCACACACTGCTACTCCTGTTGGACGCTGAAGAACCACACAACGGTCTCTTTTTTGAGCAATAAAGAGGGAAAAGGCCCCAATACATTGCAGGCCTCGACCTCCCCCTCAGCAGTCACAGCTCCCTGGCCCAGAGCGAGGGCGCTCTGGGAGGTCTCAGTGCTTAAAGCACTGTGTTTCATTCCATCACATCTATAAATGCACTTTAACCCTTAATCGTAAAGGAGTGAAGAAGGAAATGGCAACCTACTCCAGTATTCTTGCCTGGAAAAATCCACAGAGGAGCTTGGCGGGCTGCAGCCCATGGGTCCCCTGACTGAGCACACGTGCGTGAGGGCAGGGGGACATGGGTGGGTAGCCATAAACTGGTAGAAATAAAAAAAAAAGGATCATAACGGGGACACCACAGAGGCTCTAAGCTCGTGCCCAAACCCCACCTGAACCGCACGCTGCTGCGGCCGCCTGCCCAGACACCTGCGCCCCTCCCGCACTGTGGGTGGGCAGCCGGCCACCTTTGTACTCAGGGGACAGATGTGAGGGGTCAAGTGTCAGGAGCCTCCAACCAGGCACCAAACCCCTCCTGGGCCTTCCAAGCTTCCAGTTTATTTTCCAAGTCCTCACTTCTCTTGAGCAAGGTGGTAAAAAGCAAGGAGTGCTCCGCGTGCCCAGCCCTGGCCTCACACTTAACTCACACCCCAAAATACGCTCCAGACGGGAACGCATTGACTTTACACAACAAAGTGACATTCTGCTAAATGGCATTTCTACTAGACAAAAAAAATTACTTATAGAATAACTCCAGTTACAGGGAGTTGGAGGACAGGCAAAGCTAACAGGAGACGAAGGAGCTGGGGGGCGGCTGCCCTGGGGCGATTCTGAGGCAGCAAGCGCGGGGGCTTCTCCCTACCGGCAGCACCCAGACCCCCCCAGGGCTTCCTGAGCGATGGGGCCGGATCGCCCCTTTACCACCACCCCCGTCTCCTGGGGGTGAGGGGAACTAGAGGTGACTTTCTGATGATTTATCAAGCGCACCTTCACAGTGGAGCCCTCTAGAAAACTCTAAACCAGGGGGTTTGGAGAGCTTCTAGATGGACACGGGAAATGCACAGAGGGGGTCTGGCTGCCCTCCCCACCCCCGTACCTGGCCCTGGGTGTCTCTCCCAGCAGGCCGACACTTGAGATTCTCTGAGTTTTCCGAGCTCTGTTAGCAAATCATTGACCCCAAGGAGGGGTCATGAAAAACCTCAATTTACAGTCAGTGGGTCTGAAGTACGGGAGGCCTCGCCCACCCACTGCCATCGGAGGTGGGGTGGGGGCAGCCGTGTGGGGCCAAGCCCTGAATGTGCGGGGCCTATGCTGACTCCAGGCGGCCAGGACACCGGTCGGCGTCCATCGAGAAACGGAGGGCTTCCCTGGTGGCTCGGTGGTGAAGAACTGGCCTGTCAACGCAGGAGACACGGATTCAGTCCCTGGTCCACGAAGATCCCAACATGCCGTGGGGCAGCAAATCCTGAGCCATAACCACTGAGTCTGCACGCCCTGGAGCCCGGGAGCCATGAGAGAGCGGCCCCCGCCCTCCGCAACTGGAGAAGAGCCCCCGCAGCAACAAAGACCCAGCAGAGCCAAAGAGAAATAAATTAAAAAAAAGAAAGGAATGGAGAATTGCTTGGTGTGGAAAAACCCACACATTTGGACTCAGAACCCTTACAGTAGCGGAGCAGAGTTTCCGTGTAGGAGGGTTAGTGCTACGGGAGGGGAGGACTTCCAGAAGGAGCGGTGGCTGTGTGCGTGGACACAGGTGTGTCTGCTGTACACTCAGAATTTGTACACTTTGCTGTACAAGTATTTCATTTTAAAAATAAAGAGACGGAGCTTGTATTCCCAGAGAATCCAAAAAAGATGGTGAAATCCCTAATTATGGTACACTCATGCACATTTATCCAGAACAACCCTGCTTCATAACGTTAACAATGGCAGGGCAACCTTAGAAATGGGTTTTAACACAAAAGAAGCCCCCAGGTGGGCTGCAGCCCCCAGGAGGGTGGAGGCACCTGGCACCTACTGCTCCTTGCCATCTCCTTCACTGCAGGCCTCCTTCGCAAGCCCAGGTCCCACCTGCGTGCAGAGCAGGAGGACCCGCGGAAAGGGCCGTCCCTGCGGGAGATCGCCCAGACCCCAGCTGAGCCCGAGGCCACTGGGCAGCTGGGCCCCACCGTCCTCGCCCACTGCATGGGTGTCAGTGAGTCATCTCAGAAGGGTGAGCTGCTGCCCAAACCAGCGTCACATCAAGAGTCGAACAGGCGGCTGCTGGGGGGCCACCTGTCGCCAGCAGACACACGGGTTCAACTCAAAAGCCTCCCTCTGGGATGCCCCAATGCAGGGACTGAACTCCCCCAAACCCACGCTCCCACCGACAGCTGCCCCTGCTGCTTGAGTGCTTGGGCTCCCACCCCCCAGGGCTGAGCTGCTGCACAGCAGACCTCCCGCGGCCACAGTTAAGGCCTGGCATCTGCGCATGGCGCGCAGCGCGGCCCCAGGACCAGAGCCCCAGTGAGCAGCACTGTTCACACGGCGTCCACCTTCCTTCAAGCTTGACGCGATGCCACGTGATCGGGTACCAACTCAGCACCCAGCAACTGCTGACACGAGAGCGCAGGAGGACACGCTGCGCCCGCCCTTCTCGCAGCATCCACTAGCAGCTACTCGTGCTGCCAAGCCCCCTGCCCTGCCAGACTCTGGCCGAGCAGCGGCCATCACGGGCGCAGCTGTCCCCGGCTCCCGCTGAGCCCACCGCCAGGTCCACCGGGAGCCCGGTCGGCATCCACTGACCAAGCTGGCACATCCTGCCCCCATGAGTCCAGCAATGTTCAGACTGAGAAAGCCCACTTGCAGAAATGAAGACCCAACAATCCCTCCCCCCCCAAAAAAACCAGCATCCAGAACCTGACCACAATGCTACCGCTGGGCCAGGCCACCATCCACCGCGATGTGACTTACTGCAGGGCCGCCCCAGGCCCTTAAACACGTGATGGGGACCCGGCTCCTCCCTCAGAACCCCAGGCTGCCCAAGCAGGCTCTCGGAGTCCCAGAGCGCCCTCACCTGCTCCCTTGGCACAGGGGCATCACGGGCCTGGAGGCAGGGAGGAGGGGCCCGGCCATGTGCGGGGGGTTATGACTGCCCTCCCTGCTTCCCAGGCTCCCACTGGCCACCAACTCCCACGCCTGGGTCCGGCCCTTCCTCTGTGCTGCCCCCGACACACACCAGCCCAGCCATGCCCTACCCCGTTCCAAAGCAGGGCACCCCAATCCTGGAACCTGCACCACATCAGCCCTGCTACTCACCTCCTACCCCCACCACTGCTGTGCATTCACCTCCTAAACCACAGCCAGTCCACAAGAACACCTGCCCCAAACGCCTCTCCACCACCTGCGGGCCTGCCCTGCTGCTCGGAGCCAGGCTTCTGTGGAGCCTGCCTCGGTCCCTCTCCCGAGACACAGCCCCTCCACGGAACAGTGACACGCCCTCCCCCTAGACCCATCTCCCGGAAGGGGCAGTCCTAGCACCCCTCGTGGACGGGGCATCGAGCCCAAGCCTGGACTCGAGGACGGACGGGCTGTGTGCACCGCGCTCCACATGACCCGTGGAGCCTGCAGGGCACTTTTTTCTGAGTTTTCTTCTCTTGACCTTCCTCCCCTTGCTTGTGTGTGCCATCCTGCCATGGAAACCCACCTGCCAGGCTGTGCCGAGTCCACACTGGTGCGCTGACCATGCTGGCAGGTAGGCTGGCCTTTCCCACTGCTGAGAGGGGCCCACACCTGACTCAAGTCAAAAGGTCTATTCTTCCCCCAAAAATACTGTTCCCAGCACCTAGTGATGGTTATAACTCCCCCGCTCCAGCCCCGGCTCACAAGCGCTGTTGAAACGGCCGGTCCCTTCAGTTCCCCAGAGTGACCGAGTCAGTGATGCACACACGTGACCTTCACCTCATCCTGCCGTGCGCCACGCAGGGCGCTGGGCACGCTGAGCGGCACACCACCACCAGTACGGCCGACAGACCGGGGCCACCGGGCACCACGCAGCCTGGGACAGCAGAGGTCTGGGACGCAGGCAGGGGGATGCCCGAAGGGCCCGTGGTGCAGCCTGGGTGTCTCAGGAGGTGCCCACGCAGCTGTCCGCCGCACAGGACCGCAGCGCCCACGGGCTCGGCTCCCAGCGCCGGCCTTCGCAGGCTGCAGCCTCGGGGGGCGGGGCTTCGGTCCCCGGAGGGCAGGCTGAGGTGGGAGCTGGGCCAGGCTGCGGGGCTGGGATCAGCGAGTCCGACGCCCAAATGTGTGAAGAGGCTACTGCCCCCCAGAAAAGGCTTTACAAAAGCACTTCTGAGGAGTTTGAAATTCAAGCAATGAGGAGTTTTACGATATGCAAACTGCACCGCAATAAAGCTGTTAAAAAATACAGAAACAACTCAAGCCACACTTCTGGGCAGGCTGGGAGACTGAGCTACTAAAGGCTGTCGCCGGCCGCACCGCCGGGGACATGTGGCCCCTGAGTCACGCAGGGCCAGGCGCGAGGCCCGGCACGCCCCCTGCCCTGCCAGACTCGGATCCGCCGAGCGGCGGCCGGCGCGGGCGCAGCTGTCTCCGGCTCCCGCTGTGCCCACCGCCGGGTCCACCGGGAGCCCGCTCGGCGTCCACCGAACCCGAGGCCCCACACACGCGGCAGAGCAGCGTCCCCGGGCTCCGCCCGCCCCGGCCGCTGCCTCCGCTCTGGACCCCGCATCCGCCCCGGGGCCCGGGGTCACCGTCGGGCAAGGCCAAAGCGCAGCGGGGCCGGGGCGGGCGGAGGAGCCGCGGCGGCCCCGAGGTCGGGGAGTCCGTCCGCACCCCAAGCGGGCCCGCAGCTGGCGGGCGGCTCGAGGCGCGGGGGCCCCACCGGACCCGGGCCCGCCCCCGCGGACGCCCCGCCGTTCGCGAACCTTCCTGCGTGGGGCCCGCTCCGACTTTCAGTTTCCGGCCCCGAGAAATCCCCTCAGGCGCGCGCGCTGCGGCGTCCGCGCCTCCCGCCGGGCCTCCCGGGTCCGCGCGCCCCGCCACCCCGCGTCCCCGCCCCTAGACCCCGACCCCCGACCCCACCGCGACCCCGACCCCGACGTCAGGACTCACCAACGGTCGCCTCGCGCCCGGAACTGCCTGCCAGCCAGCCGCCGCGGGTGCCGCCGACCCGCCCCCGAGCCCGCCTGACGGACTGCGGTGGGGGCCTACCAGAGGCGCCCAGGAAGCCATAGCGAGCACCGATTGGCTATATTTATCCCCGCCCCCTCATTAGGGCCCCCGCCCACCTGACGGACTGACACAAAAGCCTACCAAGGGCCTGCAGAGAGCCACGGGGGGCCCGATTGGCCGGCCCTGTCCCCGCCCCTCCCGCCTCCTGACGGACTGACACTGGAGCCTACCAGAAGCGCGCAGGGAGCTTCAGCGGGCACCGATTGTTCGGGGCTGCCGCGCCTTGGGTACTTAAGTCTCCCGTGGGCTCTGTCCTGGAAGGACTCCGCGGCTCCTTATGCCGGTGGTAGCTGTTCATTCTCGGAGGGTCAGCTCCAGGCCCAGGGTCCCGGCGTAGAGCTGAGCCCGAGAGTGGGCTACATTCATGAGAAAAAGTACAAACGGACCCCGCCTATCTAAAGGGTGCTTGTGCTTAGTCGCTCAGTCGTGTCCGACTCTGCGACCCCATGGAGTGAAGCCCACAAGGCTCCTCTGTCCATGGGGATTCTCCAGGCAAGAATATTGGAGTGGGTTGCCATGCCCTCCTCCTCCTTCCTGTCTAAAGGGTAGGAAGACCTAAAGGGAGGTCTCCTTTCCAAGTAGTGAAATGTTCTATATCAAGTAGCGGCGATGGTTCCCAGACCTTGCAAAAGTACAGATGACACTGAAATGTAAGCTTGAAAGTGGTTTAAATGGTGAATTTTCTATTATGTGAATTTTACCACCAAACAAAACCAAATATACATGCCTTTGGCATGCAAACACACAAGTGGAAACATTTAGAAAGGAGGCTGCAGTCTTGACCAGAACAAAAGGACCGTGCCGGGAGGGGCAGGGCACTGCCTCTGCGTGTGGGACCCCAGGACAAGCGTTTCTTATCTGCTGAAGGAGGGTGGGGAGGATTCGGATTCTCTCCCGTGGGACACAGCTTTCTAAATACCGGAGAACAGTCTCCTCTGACACCAGCTCGGGGGAAAGGGGATGGCTCTCCCCATCTTGCAGGAAGGGATGGGCAAGATTCCTTTGGCAGGTCGCACAGAACACTGGGCACCCCCGTTCCAGGGGAGCATCAGAAGCCAAACAAAGTGCTCAAGGACGGAGTGAACGAAACCAGGCAGGCTGTGAAGCCACGTAATGTAAATTATCCACTCGGCATCCAGAAGTACTCTCGTCACACTGCATAAATCATGACTTGGAGTCGGAATTCCCCAGTCCCAAACACCACAGCCCTGCATGCAGCAGCGAGGCCACCCTGTGTCCAGCACGAGTTTTGTGAACCTCGAGGCTGAGTTTGCCACTTCCCTGGTGGCTCAGATAGTAAAGAATCTGCCTGCAATGTGGGGGACCTGGGTTCAATCCCCGGGTTGAGAAGGTCCCCTGGAAGAAGGCATAGCAACCCATGCCAGTTTTCTTGCCTGGAGAATCCCGTGGACAGAGGAGCCTGACAGGCTACAGTCCATGGGGCTGCAGAGAGTCGGACGGGACTGGGCGACTAACACTTACCTCAAGCATTCCGCCCCACCGTCCCCTCCTATGGGTTCCGTGAGCCTTCCTCTCAAGGCTCATGACTCATGGAGCTCTCAGGGGTAAGGAGGTCTCTTCTCCTAGGGTCTGGGGGGCCGAGGCTGTCCCATGAGGTTCCCCATAGCAGCACCCCTCTTTCTTCAGGGTAAAATCTGGGAGTCGCTCACCTGCCTCTGCAGTGTGTCCCCAGGGAGGCTCAGACCTCACTCCCCCTTCCAGCATTGGGACAGCAAAGGTGCTGGGCTCAGGGCGCCATCAGCCCACCCTGCCTCCCGAGGAGGTTTCCTGGGCGAAAGTCCTGCTTCCCCAGAAGGCGGCTGCCTGCAGCCTTTGGCACTGACAGGGCTGAGCTAATCTTGAAGGTCCTAGAGAGGCTTCCAGCATGAGAATGCTTTCATATCTTTCAGACTGCCAGTTCAGAGGGTCTCCCTGCATACACTGATCAATACATAGAGTGTACGTGTGTGTGTGTGTGTGTGTGTGTGTGTGCGTGTGCGTGTGTGTGGTTCTGGCAGCAGGTCCTGGAGAGACCGGGGAGATGGAGCCTTGGCAGGGAGGGGCTGCTGACGGAGAAGCGGCCAGCCCACACCCGCCACCAGCTCAGAAGGTGACATCTAGGTCCTGGCAGGCTGGGAGGAGATGACTCACTCTGGTCGTCCAGCAACGCAGGGGATTCCCATGCAGGTTCCTTCCTGCCAAAAAGAAAGCAAAACTCAGTCTCTGAGGCAGCCATCCGGGAGGTGACTGGGGCAGCCCAGTGGGCCCTGCCGGGGCGTCATCGGCCTGCTCCCTGAGGGCTGCGGCCTGCGGCCTCTGTCCCTCACCTCGGTGCCCCCCAGAGAGGTGTGGGCCCGGGGCCTGCGTCATCGGCCTGCTCCCTGAGGGCTGCGGCCTGGGGCCTCTGTCCCTCACCTCGGTGCCCCCCAGACAGGTGTGGGCCCGGCTACAGACCCGGGTCGATGCTGCTGTGGCTCCTGGCTTTTCTCAGCTCTCCCAAGCAGGCAGGACAGGCCCCATCTGCCGTTCACTGGGCCTGCAGACCCCTGGGGACGGTGCGACCGCCACCTCCTACTCTGCCCGAGGCCCCCTCCCTGGCCCCTGGCGCCTGCTCAGCTGCCTGGGGTCTCCTCTCCCAGGCCCTCATCAGCGCCCCAGGACACTTCCTAATGCCCAGGGCACCTCTGCTCCTCACTGGCACGGCCAGTCTCCTTGGACATCTCACCTCCTGTCCTTTACGCCCAAGCTTCTGGGAGAACAGCACTCAGCCCTGAGGCAGGAGGGTCAACATAGGCCCCCACTTGGGACCCTGGTTGTGGGCTGCCCCCCTGTGCCTGAAGCTGTCCCCAGAGCAGAGGCCGGAGCTGGTAGAGCCAGCCTTCTGACACAACCCACTCCCTGTCCTGAGAGCTCAGCCCTGAAGGTCACACCGGGGCTGCAGCTTCTGAAAGGAGCCAGTTTCACTCTCACTGTGTAGTCACCTGATGGAGGGGGTTCCAGAAAGGCCAGCCTCCAGTCCTGCCCAGAATTCCCCTGCCCCAGCGCCAGCCACAAGGGGCTCCCCCGCTCTCCCGCCTGGAAGCGCACTGCCCACGCTGTCCCTCCTCCAAAAAAGGAGAAAGAAGGGGGTGGTGAGGTCCGGCAGCTGACTTCACAGCAGCCAGTCACGCCCACTGACGCCCAGGTGCAGACGAGGTGCAGAGAGCAAGGAGGTGACAGTGTGTGCAGCGTCCTCCGTAAGCCGAGGTGGGAGAGAAGGGTCTCCATGGCCGTTTGTATTTTGTATTCTCTGTAGACTTGGGAAGGATGCAGGAGGAAGTAATTGACATGGTGGGAGGCGGGGAGGGGCCAATTTCTCTGAACACCTACTGTTTTTAAACCACTTCATGGTACCACCTATTCACAAACATTTGGTTTTAAACAACAGAAGAACATTTTGGAAGCTCTGGAAAACACATAAAATTGCCAAGAAGGCAAAGATCACCCCCAATTCCCCCACTTAGAGACAAGCTCTGCCCAGATTCTTAGAAAATGGACCCCACCCCACATGCAGAACTGCAGACCTGGGAGACAACCTCACGTGCAGAATCACAGGTGCCAGGGCTGCCCTGACCACCCACGGCCTCCCGACACCAGGCCAATCTGGCCCCAGGGCCTTTGCACCAGCTCACAGGTGGCGGGGAAGAGCTACCTTCCCCCTGCCAGGCGCTGGACACAGCCTGGGCCCTCTAGTGTCTCAAGATAGAAAAGGTCTGTCTCCTGGTTGCCCTGTGTTAAGTGGGCCTCTCCCCCACCCCTGGTGGGACTAGCCTCGTGTGCTCCTGTCCTCCCCCAGATGTGGGTCTTTGGAGGGCAGCGGCCCCTTCGGGCTCATTGGGGAGCAGCGGTCGGTCCGCGCGTGCCCCCTGCCGGCCTCATCCGGAACTTCGGCCCTTGCCCCTTGACGCCGGCGGGACCTCCCGCCTAGGACCCGCACTTGCTTGCTACCTGGGCGGAACTCGCTCCACTGCCTCACTTCGAACCCGGAAACCCTAAGATGGCTCTGCTCGCGCTAAGACCCACCAGCTCCGTGTCGGAGAGGCTGCGGCTGGCCCTCGGGGATCTCCAAGGACCCCTCCGCAGCAGACATTTCCCGCCCCACCACGGCCACCCTCCTCCATGGGGCTCCCTCCTGTCCAGGACCCAGCAGTCTACAGCCCAGCTGGGACTTGTGACCCTGGTTCTGCCAGCTGTCCACCACCCCTCCTAGCTTCCACTGAACCCAGGCCCATCCCTGGCAGCGCCACCCTCTCCTGCTGGCCCCCTCCCCTCCCCTGACCACCTGCAGAGGCCCTGTACCTGGCTCAGTCTAGGTGGGGCTACGTTCTGCAGCTGAAAGAGGTGGCCGCCAGGGCTCTGGAGAAGCTGGTGGGGCTCCTCCACTCCTGGTCCAGCCACTCGGCCCCCAGAGACCACAGCCCACCCTCTCCTCCCACACACCTGGCCTTTGCAGTCCCCACTGGGGATGCCCAGTGGATCTTTCAGCTCCCCGTCTCCGGAGGACCGAGAGCTCAGGGATGACAGTGGCCTGAAAAGAAGAGCCAGCGGTGGGAACGCTGTCTTGCTGAACTTCATGCACACAGCCATGTAAAAAGTGAAAAGTAAACACACTCAATAAACAGTACAGGAAGGGGAGAGCGATGGACAGAAACTTTCTTTATATTAACGTGTTTTCTAAAAAAAGAGGGGAATGCACATTCCAACACGTCCATGTTTCACAGTAATGAAGAACATCATGGATCAGTTTCTGTTTTCAAGTCTTAGTATCTGCAAATTTGACAACGCTTTCGTCACAATCAACCTTTTCCATCTTGTCATATTCAACAGACAATCCAGCCACATTTGTCCATCCACTCTCACTCAGAGGTGACCAAAGAATGCCCTTTATGAACCTTAACAAACTTACGGTAATTTTCTTTCACTTCTCCAGTATTGTTGCCTGGAGAGAGGAGCCTGCCAGGCTACAGTCCATGGGGTCACAAGAGTCGGACATGACTTAGCGACTAAACCACCACGGCCGCTGCCAGCCAAAGCTGGAGTGGGGACTGGGCTGTAGGAGAAGCCCTTGTGCCTGCCATGGATGCCAGTTACCCCAAAGAGGAAGGTGCCTCTACTTACCATCAGGCAGGAGGAAGGAAACTGCCCTAGGCACCCTCAACCACCCCCACAGCCCAGCCAATAAAAATAGGGGCCCAGCCAATGGGAAGCCTCCACTGGAGCCCTAGTTCCTCCAATCACCTTTCTGGTCATCACAGCCCCTGCCAGCTCCCCCTTTCCCTATAAAAGCAAGTTCCCCTCCATGTTGTTCTCTGGATTTGCCTATGGTCGGTCACACTTCTAACACCCTGAATTGCAACTCCTTGGCTTTTCCACATAGTCTCTCTTTTGCTGATAACATAATTATTAAAGTGGACAGTGACAACCTGTTTGAAACTTGGCTGAGTAACGTCAGTGCCTCTGAGCTAGTGAAGGAATTCACAGGTTCCATCACCCGTGTGGGAGCTTTATGTACACATGTCCCCTGCGTGCGCCTTTACATGCGGAAGTTTGGGGAAAGGCTGCAATGCTCGGGCAGCCTCCTGTCGTGATGGTTGGAGAAGACAGGACAGTGTGCCCTGCTACATTCACTGTCCTGTTCTCCCCGCATAATGGAAGAGAAGCCTCACATGGATCGGTCCCATTAAACCTCTGTAACGGCCTTAAGTGAGAACTTTGCAGGAGGCATTAAGAGTTTCTGGCTTTGCCTCTGTAGGAAGACCCTTCCTCCCATGGATGGGAGTGAGCGCCAGTGAACCTGTGACCACCTGCTTGCTGAGCGAGCAGGTGTCTGCAATAGCAAACGCCTCTTCCTTCGATGGTTAAAGGCCTCTGGGGAAGTAGAGACCCAATGACAGAAAATTAAAGAGCGGACACGTTGGCCATAGCACCGTCACCTGATAACCAGCTGTCTTTTTCGTTTATTTGGCTGGGTTCCTGCAGTTCTGGGCTCCTGATTTGGAACCGTCTTGCAAATTGGGCTTATTGTATGCTTCTTTAAAAAATACTTCATCTCTGTGTGGTGCTGCTGGGTCTCTGCTGCTGAGCGCGGGGTTTCTCTAGCTGCCGTGAGCAGGGCTGCTCTCGGTTGTTGTGCCCGGGCTTCTCCGTGCAGTGGCTCCTCTCGCTGCCGAGCACAGGCCCGAGGGCTTCAGGAGCTGCAGCACCCGGGCTGAGCAGTTGCGGTGCATGGGCTTTAGTTGCTCTGCGGCACGTGGAATCTTCCCAGACCAGGGATTGAACCCGTGTCCCCCGCACTGGCAGGCAGATTCTTATCCACTGTGCCACCAAGGGTGTCCCTATTACATGGTTTTTAATTCTGCTCAATATACTCAAGTTCTGCATCTATTGTTTGTTGAAACTTTATAAACGACACTTCTAATAAGACAGTGGCTTCCCTGGCGGCTCCGTTGGTGAAGAATTCACCTGCGATGCAGGAGACCACGGTCTGATTCCTGGGTTGGGAAGATCTGCTGGAGAAGGGAAAGGCTACCCACTCCAGTATTCTGGCCTGGAGAATTCCACGGACAGTCCATGGGGTCGCAAAGAGTCGGACACAACTGAGTGACTTTCACTTTCGAT
The DNA here is from genome assembly GCF_019923935.1 of Bubalus bubalis. Classification (NCBI taxonomy): domain Eukaryota; kingdom Metazoa; phylum Chordata; class Mammalia; order Artiodactyla; family Bovidae; genus Bubalus; species Bubalus bubalis. The sequence continues at coordinate 105,343,210 of NC_059168.1, read as the reverse complement.
ACGATGATGCTAGCTTAGCACTTGGAGATAATTCCTAGTGCTCATAGCCTTGGCTAAGCATGGACTTGTAAAAGGAGCGCTGAGAGCTCTCCCCACTGTGCTCTTCCTCACTCAGATGCCGTCTGCCTCATTTGTTTACTTTTCCTCCAAAATGGGAAGTGATGTGGGGCTTCCTTGGTGACTCAGTTGGTAAAGAACCCACCTGTAATGCAGGAGGCTGCCTGAAATACAGGAGATCCGGGTTCAATCCCTGGGTTGGGAAATTCCCCTGGAGAAGGAAATGGCAACCCACTCCAGTATTCTTGCCTGGAAAACCCCATGGACAGAGGAGCCTGGCAGGTGACGTCCATAGCATTGTGAAAGTCAGACACAGCTGAGTGACTCGACCACGACCAACATGGGAGGGACGTGACAACCAGCGAAGGTCCTTGGCACTGAGGGAGAAAACACCACTATACAGAGATCCTCTTCTTTTTATTTTTTAATATTTCTTGATTTGACTACACTGGGTGTTAGTTGCACCATGAGAACTCTTAGCTGTGGCGCGTGGGATCCAGTTCCCTGACCAGGGATGGAACCCGAGCTCCCTGCATTAGGAGAATGGAGTCTTAGCCACTGGAGCACCAGGGAGGTCCTCTCATCTTTTTATAAGTTAATTTCTTCGGCTGTGCTGGGTCTTAGTTGAGGCATGTGGGATCTACTTCCCTCACCAGAGACCCAACCCGGGCACTTTGTACTGGTAACTCGGACTCTTAGGCACTGGATGATCAGGGAAGTCCCGAGATCCCAACTCTTGATCACTGATACTTTGACAAAAGATCTTCATGAAAGGGGGAAACGTGGAATTAATTACAGAAACCACACCTGCAGGAGGCTTCAGGCTGGGGGAAGCGCTCACCTCCACCAGGTGCATCAGTTACTCTAAACAGGAAGAGATCTCTGTCTACATCTCCCACTGGGGAGGCGCCTCTACTCACCATCAGACGGGAGGAAGGAGACTTCCGTTGGCCCCCCACCCCACGCACAGCTCAGTCTGTCCGAGATTTCAGCAGTCCAGCCAATGGGAAGCCTCCACTGGACCCCCAGTGCCCCCTGACTGCCCCTTTTCCCCATGAAAGTGAGTTCCTCCCATGCTCTCTAACTGCCTGTGGTCTGCCACAGTGGTGTCTACACGCGTATTAGAATTCCTCTGTTGTGGAGCATAAACCTACAGGAATGCTGCAAACAGAGCACGTCTATGCAAAGCCAGGAGTGCTACCCAAACCAAGGTCAACATTAACTTTGATCTAACAGGTTAAAGAAACGTCTGAACTGTTCTTTCCAGAAAACAATTCTGCAAAGTCATGATGTGGCATTCAATGAGAATGCAGCCAAAAATGCAAGCAAAAGCGTTAAAGATGCATTCATTAACTCACACCAAGGCTATTTTTCTGAATTTTGTGATGCTTGTGGCATTTGTCAATTTTTGACTTATTTTCTCATGATCCAAGATTACCATAAAATAACTATTAGTTATCGTAAAATAGCATTCACTACATTATGTATACATTCATATTATACTGTAAAATTATGTATACATTATCCAAAATATACGTTACACAAAAACATATTGTATAACTAATTTTGTCTTTATAATTTTACACATTTCCTTGCGTCGTCCCACAAAATGTATTTGCTTCAGGCCCCACCTAAGCTGCATCCACCCCGGCCCCACCATCTTTGTATCGCTTGATAATAACCCCCGAGAAACAGAACTTCAGTGGGCGTGCAAGGTGACCAAAAAAGCCAGGAAACAGAAACGAACATCAACGACAGAGGAATCGACGAGGCCACCTTTCCCCTGCATCAAGTTCGCGCGCACACCTTGCCCGCGAGGGCCCAGGCCGCGTCCCGCCGAGCGGGCGCAGGAAGTCAGGCGTTGGCTCGTCTCCCTCCTTCCCGCCGCCTGCGCCCCCTCCGCCCCCTCCCCGCTTCTCGCACAGACCTCCCCCCACTCGCGTTTCTCCTTCCCCGGCCAGTACGCCTCCTTTCGTCCCGGCCCCCACCTGGTTTCGGGGCCCACCCTGCACCGCCTTCCCGAGCCGGGCTCCCCTTCGCCCCACCCCTCCTCCTCTCGCCTCCGCCCCGCGGCCCCTGCGCCCCTCCCCGGCCCCAGCGGCCCGCGGCCCCGCCTCAGCCACCCCCGGCTCCCCCGGCCCCCTGCAGCGCCCCCCAGCGGCCACGCGTCAGGGCCGCGCCGTCTCCCGCCCCACGTCGCGCACAGCGGGGGCTTGCTTAGACGAGCCGGGCGCGGATTGGCTCCGAGCCGAGGGAAGTACCCGCCCCCCGAGTCGCCGGCCAATGGGAGGAGGGGCGGGCCCGCAGCGGGCGCCGGAAGCGGCCCAGCGACGAGGGGACGTCGCGTCGCCGGGTCTCGAGCAGCTGCCGCGGAGCCGCCGGACGGACCGCCTTCCCTGCCCGCCCCGCCATGGCTGAGAGCGACTGGGACACGGTGACGGTGCTGCGCAAAAAGGGCCCCACGGCCGCCCAGGCCAAGTCCAAGCAGGTGCGGGCGCGGCGCGGGCCTCGGGACCCAAGGGCGGCCGGGGGCGGGCAGTGGGCCCGGCGCCGGATCGGGCACCGGGTGGGCGCGGAGAGGGGCCCCGGGGCGGGCCGGGGGCGTCGAGGCGGCTTCGGGCAGTGACAAGGGCCCGCGGGACAGGCACTGCGGGACCCGGGTGGAGGAGGAGAGCGGGCCGAGGCTGTCAGCGAGGACGGTCAGTGGCGGGCCCTGGGAAGCGATCGGACGCGGGCAGGGTTGGCGGGCACCACCGCCCCGGCGAGTTCTTCCCCCGTCCGCCGGCTGCCCGGTGCCCGGCCAGTCCAAGGCCGCCCGCGGAGCCCACTGCCGGCCGAAGGGAGTCCCTGGCCCTGGGCTGAGTGGCCTAGGACAGCGTGCTGGTGACCCTGGTGTCCCCATCTTGCCAGAGTAGCCTGCACGCCCTGAGGGGCACTTGGGGCAGACGGTTCTCTGGGAATCCATAGGGTTCCCCCCTGTGAGTCGCTGCAAGGGAAGCTGGGAAGGGCAGGTCAGTCTCCAGCCCTGCTCGTTTCTACTCTCAGCAGCCTTGGGCCGGCCTTAGACACGCAGTGCCAGGTCTGGGCCACGACTGGCTTTGGCCCTGCTGACTAGCATTCATCGACCTGCCCAGGACTTTCTAGTTGGTCAAAACCAAGTTCACTCTCTCTCTCTTTTTTTTTTCCAAAGGAACCTTAATAGCCACAAGCTAGGAATCACGTGAACAGCTTTAGAAAACGTTTGTGAACATGTCACACTTAGAATGCCCCACAGCCGTGTCTCTAAGGTGTCAGAAACTTTAAGAAATACGCTACATTCGTTCTCTACACTGTGGATCAAGGGGTAGTGCTGCCTCTGCCAGCGTTTGGGGCGAGGGCCACAGGCCTTGTGCGATGCGCTGTATCTTATTAGGAGCCAGTTTGGCTGAGGAAGGCCAAACGTTCTTTCTGGCTTTTGCAGGAGAGTCTCGTAGAGAAGTCTGTTTCAAGTGTGGGTTTCTAAAAGGACTCACTTGCCTGTCTTTTTCAACAGCAGAGTCATGAGCTGTTTCTGTTTTCTCTAGTAGAAGTTTATTGAGACTTGCCTGGACAGTTGGACATAGAGGGATTTGTATGACAAGCTTTGGCTTAAACCCAGCATTTGCTTGTCGGTCCTTGAAAAAACATCAGGTACCAGGCACGTAGGAGGGCGCCTCAGGGCGTGAGTTCAGAGCCTGACTGCCGGGGCTCGAGAAGCATGAGGCATTGTTAGTTGGCTGACAGCAGCCTAAACTGCGAAGGCAGTGGCACCCGCTCCAGCACTCTTGCCTGGAGAATCCCATGGACGGAGGAGCCTGGGAGGCTGCAGTCCATGGGGTCGCTAAGAGTCAGACATGACTGAGCGACTTCACTTTCATTTTTCACTTTCATGCATTGAAGAGGGAAGTGGCAACCCACTCCAGTGTTCTTGCCTGGAGAATCCCAGGGATAGGGGAGCCTGGTGGGCTGCCGTCTATGGAGTCGCACAGAGTCGGACACGACTGAAGCGACTTAGCAGCAGCAGCCTAAACTGGGGTTGGCCAGGTACCGGAAAGCTAATTTTGACCAAAAAACACTTTCTAATTTTCTAGGCCATCTTAGCAGCTCAGAGACGAGGAGAAGATGTGGAGACTTCGAAGAAATGTAGGTACTCATATGCCCACTTGTGGGAGCAGGGAGTGTCTAGGTTCCCTGGTCGTTAGGGTGGCTGCAGAGCTGGGGTCTGTGAGGGTCCTGTTGGAGCAGCGGTGGTTGGCATGAATCAGGAGGGGTCCTCCCACCCACTTCCTGTCGCTGGGAGGAAGTCCTGGGCTCAGGGCTCCTAGATCTGTGAGGGTGTCCCCACTTTGGGTGGCCTGGCCGAGCCTGTCTTCTAGGCTCAGGGCGCCTGTGGGGCCAGGTTCCATTCCGAACCAGCTCACCTGTGGGATTGTTGCAGACCTTCTCCTTTGCTCTTGCCTTGCACGGTCCAGGGGCCGCCGGCCAGAACAAGCAGCATTCGATCACCAAGAACACGGCCAAGCTCGACCGGGAGACCGAGGAGCTGCACCATGACCGGGTCACCCTGGAGGTCGGCAAGGTCATCCAGCAGGGCCGGCAGAGCAAGGGGCTGACGCAGAAGGACCTGGCCACAGTGAGTGCGCGGCCCCCAGCCGCAGCCGGGCGGGCGGGCGCGGGCCCCGGGAGCCCCGAGACCTCTGAGGAGCCGCACGAGTCAGCTGGGACTTGCCGAGCTGCATCTGCTCTGGCCCTGGGCCCGCACACAGCTGTGCGGAGCCTGAGGCCCTCCCCTGGCTGTGTCCGTCTCCCACCACCGCCTGGAGCTGATGGACAAACACACGTTCTCTCTAGAAAATCAACGAGAAGCCGCAAGTCATTGCGGACTACGAGAGTGGCCGGGCCATTCCCAACAACCAGGTTCTGGGCAAGATCGAGAGAGCCATTGGTAAGTGTCCTGCTGGCCTTCACTGCCTGGCCAGGCGCAGGGTGGCCGCCCCTCCTGGCTGCAGTTGGTGAGGAGGCTGCAGGAAGGCCCCGAGGGCCCCGGAATCCTCCAGAGCCTGAAAAACATTCCCAGGAGCATGCTGTCTCTGGGCGCCCCCCTTCACGTCTCCCCACCCCCCGTGCTGCCCACCCAGCATTGGCAGCAGCATAGCTCAGAGCAGAAGCCTAGTCCTGGGAGGGGCTGTCCTTTCCCCTCGAGGAGGGGCAGGCAATGCTCTTTAGAAGCAGACGTGAGAACTAGTCCTGGGGTGGGTGAGAGCCCAGGGCCGGGACGGTGCTCCCCGCCCCCTCCAGATGACGGGAGCCGGTGCCCCAGGGACAGTGGGTTCGGAGGCTGAGGAGCTGCCCTGTGCCTTCAAGTCCAGGGTGGGAGCTGCAGTGGTCAGTGGCGGCCCATGGCTCTTTCAGGCCTGAAGCTCCGGGGGAAGGACATTGGGAAGCCGATCGAGAAGGGGCCAAGGGCAAAATGAACATAAAGCCTCGAAATCAGTGCGTTCCGGCTGATCTCGTCCGGCTGGTCCTCTCGACCACCGGCGCCAGCACGGCTCTCTCCACGCGGCCGAGCGGAACATGGGCGGGAGCCCCGCCCGGGAACCCCTCTCCTCGTACCTGCTGTCTAACTAACAAACAAAACCTTGCAAAGTGTTTGCTTCTGATTTTTTTCTTCCCTGCCCCCCGCCCTCAGTGGGGTGCAGAACACTGCCTTCCTCTCCCCCGGGGTCCATCCCGCTGCGGGGATGGCTCCAGGGAGCTGGCGGGGGGTGGGTGGTCACCGTCTGGGAGAGGAGCTGTCTGTCCAGCCTGGCTCGTAGAGAAGCTAATAAAGTTTGTGCCCTTCTGCTGGTGGTGTTTCCTTGCCCCCACCCTCTGCTGTCCTGCCTGCAGTGCCCCCTCCCTCCGGCCCCCAGTGCGGCAAATGGCTATCTTCACGAGGCGCCGCGAGGGAACCTGAGGGGCTGGGACAGTCCCTCTGCAAGCTGTTTCTCGTCACTTCTGCTGGGATGGTTAGTGGGCATCGGTCAGCCTCTGGGCATCAGACTTGGGTGCCCCTGGTGCCAAGTCCCCAGTCACATCCTTGTCTCTGGATCCCAGTGGGCTCGGGTGGCAAAGTGGCGCCGCCTGGGCTGGAGGGGGCACCTGGCTGTGCAGGCGTGGCCGCCACACCCTCCGGGACAGCCAAGCCTGGGGGCCTCCGCGGACTTGGGTGGGTGGTGTCTGAATCTCCTGTGTGTAAGATCAGACCTGGGACTGCCCCTGGGTTAGAAAGACTCTGCTTCATTTTATTACGTGAGGGTGGCTTGTGGGTAGGGATTTTGACCGGGGAAGGGCGGACACGGGGACCTTGACCCTGGCAGGGTGGGCACGGGGACCTTGACCCTGGCAGGGGGGGCACGGGGGCCTTGGCCCTGGCAGGGCGGGCACGGGGGCCTTGGCCCTGGCAGGGCGGGCACGGGGACCGTGGCCCTGGGAGGGCGGGCACGGGGACCTTGACCCTGGCAGGGCGGGCACGGGGGCCTTGGCCCTGGCAGGGGGGGCACGGGGACCGTGGCCCTGGGAGGGCGGGCACGGGGACCGTGGCCCTGGCAGGGTGGGCACGGGGACCGTGGCCCTGGCAGGGCGGGCATGGGGGCCTTTCTTTGGGACTCTGGACAGATGGGAGCACCCCCCGCCAGTCCAGCCCCGGCCACCGTGGACCCTGACGAGTGTCTGCGACTGTTGCCTGAACCTGTGGGGGTTTCTGTCTTTCATCAGATACGGAATCACCCAGTGAGGTGGGGCCCTGGGGGGTCCCTCTGGCCTGGGCTGGGGAAGTGGCTTCTTGGGACCCCACAGCATCTGCCTCCAGGTGCCGCGAGCCCCTGGCCGTCTCCTGAGCCACTGAGGCCCACGGGAGGGGCCCCCAAGCATGTCCTCTCAGGTAGATTGGATTGGGTCTGGGGAACTACCCTTCCTGCTGACGGGCAGACCCCAGCCAGCGGGGCGGTGTCCTGGTGGGCTGGCACATATGTTGCTGGGGTTAGGACCACACTTGGGTCTGTGGGTGCAGCCCCCGTGAAGGTGATGGACGCAGGGTCTCAATGTATTGGGAGGGAGGCAGGTGTTGGTCCCTGGCCCCGGGTCCTGGTGGTGGGTGAGCTCATGTGAGGAGCTGAGGTCTTCTCTGGCTCGTCTACTGGTCGTTGGGGACTGATGCTGGCAGGGTGACGCGGTCCTAGGGGGAAGGGGAGGAGCTTAGTGGCCTCTGGGGCCCTGTGCACCGTCAGGCTGAGTGTGGGGCAGCACACAGCGACCCCCGGCTCCCGCCCGCCACCCCCACCCAGGGCTCCTACCGCACTGAAGAGAATGTTGTCGAAGCCGGGAGTCACGGCGTCCGCCTTGCCCCAGGAGGGGCAGCCCCCCTTCTGCAGCCAGCGCCGGCCTGCGACGCCGAGCAGCAGCAGCACGAGCAGGAGGAGGGCCCCGCCGACTGCAGCCGGCACCGCCGCAGCCGCCGCCCCGTCCCCTGCAGGCCGCAGGGCACGTGACCCAGGATCCCAGTCCCATTTCAGCCCCACCCAGGCTCGAGGAGGGTGCCCGGCATGGCTGCCCCATGGCCTGGCGTTTCCAGGTCCCCTCTGAAGTCACCGGTCATGGGCTGAGGCTGGGCCCTGGCAGGCACGGGGCTGCAGAGCCGGGGCTTACAGCCCCAGGCTGGACGCCCCCTTTATCGTGAAATCACAGCCCCCAGCGAGTGCTCCAGCAGGAGGGCGGCCGTGGTCTCTGGCCTGACTGGGAGCTGGAGCACAGTGGGCAGAGGCCGGGGGCACCCCGCTCCTGGGGGCACAGGAACCTGGGACGGCCCGGCCCCAGGCTGGGGCCCCGCAGCAAGGGCAACCGGCCTGTGGCTCTCCTGGTCCCTCAGGCGAGGGCGTGACCCCCCCACCCAGGTCCCTCAGGCGAGGGCGTGACCCCCCCCCACCCACGGGGCTGGCAGAGGCCCTGCCCTGGAGCAGAACCGGCCCGCTGGGCAGGGCTTACCCTGGCTGGGTGTGGGCAGCTGGCACCGCTGCCCAGCCAGATACTCAACATCATCCAGGGCGATGGGCCCCAGGGCCGGCTGGCCGCCCAGCGTGGCTTCAAACACAATCTGACGGGAGGGAAAAGAGGCTGCGTGGGCCGGGGAGAGGGCTGGAGCTGCCCAAGGGCTCCTGGGTCGGCGCACCCGCCTCACCTGGAACTCGGTGGCGCTGGCCACGTCCACCTGGCCCTCCAGCCACTGGTGCCTGTGGAGCCCACCCGCGCCCCACACGGCCAGCTGCCCCTGCACGCTGCTCAGGAGGACCCTCAGCTTGCCCTGGTCTGGGAGCAGGGTGTCAGGACAGTCAGGCAGAGTGGGGCGGCCCCAGCGCCCCCTGCCCCACCCTGGGGCTCTGGCCCACTCACAGAAGTGCTCGGGGAAGCCCATGTGGTACCAGAAGCGCAGGCAAGAGGCCGCGGTGGGGGGCAGAGGCTGGCTGATGAGCCCGGCCGCTCGGCCCCCCGGGCCCAGCACGCTGGTCTCGAAGAGGGCGAAGTGGCCTGGGGACGAGACAGCGGGTGCCCGGCGGACCCGATGGAGCCGGCGCCCTGACCTGCGGCCTCTGACCCCGCTGGGCGCTGGGCGGGCCAGGCTGGGGTGAGGCGTGTGTGGCTCTGGGGGCCCTTCCCGCCTCGGACCCACCTGCCTCTGTGCCCAGGGTGTGGTCCACGGGGGGCTGTGGGTAGCGGGAGGGCGAGGCTCCGCTGCTCCAGTCCCAGCTGTACCCGCCCAGGCCGGGCCGGGGTACGTGGTTCCAGCCACACAGACCAGCCTCGAAGTCACAGGAAGCTGCAGGGCCCGGCCGTGAGGGTGATGCCCCGTGCCCTCCACCCCTGGGGCACCACTTCCGCGGGGTGTGGCGGTCAGGCCGGGCGTTGTGGGGGTGGCAGGGAGCTGGGACCACCAGGAGCCAGGCCACGGGCGCCCACCTGGCAGGGGGCAGGGCCCATCCTGGAGGAGCAGGTCGTCCAGTGCCACGTAGGAGTGCTCCACGCCGGCGGCCACCACCTCGAACACCACCTGGGGGCACCGGGCGGAGGTCGTGCCTGCTGCGCCCTGGACAGCCCTTGGGGTGAGGAGGGCCCCCTATTCCGCTCACCCTCCAGGCCTCCCCGGCCTGCAGGTCCACGCTGCCCAGGCGCCAGGCGGCCCCTCCGCGGGAGCTGACACTGAGTACTTGCTGCCTGCCGGCCTCCTCCACGTGGACCCTCAGGGTGCCTGCCGCCGAGCAGCCTGCCCCGTCAGCGTGGCGGGGGTGCCCGCTCGGGCCCCTGTGGTGGGGGGGCTCCCAAGGGCCTCCTGAGGGGACCCCACGGCCCCGGCTCCCAGCAGCCCCTCACCTGGGTTGCGGAGGCTCAGGTGGTACCAGAAGGTCAGGCAGGTGGGCTGCACCAGGGGCCGCTGCTCCTCCGAGGTCAGCAAGGCCACGTGGCCACGGGGCAGAGCCTGCGGGCTCATGTCCACGACCATGTAGTGCCCTGGGGGGTGGCAGGGTCAGCCCACCAGCCGCCGCCCCACCCTCCCCGCCCCACCTGTCTGCCCACTGCCCCACCCCAGCAGGCACCCTGAGCTGTCTCCGTGGTGTGGTCAGCGTGGGGGCCCCACGAGGCGTTGGCCTGGCGTGTCCAGAGGCCCCGGCCCCCCACGGAGAAGCCACAGGCCGAGTCCTCGAAGGAGCAGCGCCTGGGGGCCCAGCAGGGCCCAGGCCGCAGGGTCACATCGTCCAGCGCCATGCTGCCGTGGTACCCATCCCGGAGGCCCTCAAACAGCAGCTGGGGGGCAGAGAGGGGTCAGCGGCTGGGGCCTCGCCTCACCCACCGCGCCCACGCCCTGGGCCTCACCTGGTACTTGGCGCCCGTGTCCGGCTGGTGGTGGAGGGTGGCCCAGGCTTCGTGCCAGCGGTTGCCGTGGGTGCCAGACCGTGACCACAAGTGCGTTTCTGCCTCCCCCTCTCGCCTCATTGCCAGGCGCAGGGTCCCTAGAGGCAGGGGGTTGGTTGGGAGGGGATAAGGCCCTAACCCCTGCCTCTCATCCCCTCCCAGGGCCCCTGAGGGAGCAAGAGGCAGGACTTGGGGCCCCTGTGAGGCTCCCCTGAGGCCCTGCCCAGCTGCTGGCCTCACCAATCTGGGGCCCGAAGAGGTGGAACCAGAAGGAGAGGCACTCCTGAGGGGCTGAGGGCGCCCTGGGCTGGGTGAGCAGGTGGGCAGCAGGGCCCCGGGCTAGGGGGTCCGTGGGGTCCAGGAGCACGAAGTGGCCTGCGGGGGCACGAGGGGCTGGGCTGTGGGGCCCCAGGCTGCAGGGGCTCAGCCCTGCGCTCCCCTCTGCCTCCAGGAGTCGGGGTCTAGCAGCTGACCCCGTGGGCACCCCACCTTACCTTGGCCCGTGGTGTGGTCGTACCTCGGGCCACGGCTCTGGACCCGGTGCCAGTGGGCATCTGTGAGGTGGCTGGTGTGCCAGCCGCAGGCCCCCCGCTCAAAGTTACAGGAGACCTCTGGGGGCGGGCAGAGGTGGGTCAGCACCCCCGACACCCCTCCTGAATGCCGAGAGGGTGGGGGAGACTGGCTCCTGGAGAGGGGGCTCCTGGGGCCCCTCGAGGAGGCCTGGGCGGGGGGCCGGGCACCCGGGGGAAGCTCCTGGGGCCCCTCGAGGAGGCCTAGGTGGGGGGCCGGGCACCCGGGGGAAGCACCTGAACCTTCCTCAGTGGCTACTGCGGGGCTGCAGCCCGTCAGGGTCACGTCGTCCACCCCTGCGCCCTGCTGCCCGGGGCCGTCCACGTCCACCAGCCCAACCAACTCCAGCTTCAGGGGGCACGAGGGAGGAGGCCGTCAGCCAGGGCCGGCCCCGCGGGGGCCCCTCTCCGCCCCAGGCCGCTCTCCTCACCCGGAACGGCCGGCGGCGAGCCCCGAGAAGGACCCTGTCCACCTTCCAGCCCCCAGCGGTGCTGCCCAGGGCCTGCCACACCAGCTCGCGGCGGGTGCCCTCCACCACGACCAGCTCCAGGAAGCCTGGCAAGGGATCACTGTGGGCGGCCCGTCCTGCCCCCGTCCTTCGTCTGGGGGCTCTGACTCCCCACCCCAGGATGGGGCAGAGGGTGCGAAGGGATGGTGGTACCTTGGGGGTGACTCTGAAGATAGTAAACCAGGCGGAGCTCGCAGCGGGGGCCCGAGGGGCCGAGGGTGGGTGTGAGTGCTCGGGCCTCCTCGGCCAGCTGCCCCCAGGCCCTCTGCACGGCCAGGAAGTGCCCTGGGGAGAGCAGGCCTCAGAGCTGGTTCCTCCCAGACCCCGACTCAGTGCCCTCCCTGGGGAGAGGGGGCAGCTGGAAGGCAGGCCCCAGGCCGTCCCGGGCAGAGCCTCACCAGAAGCCCCGTGGGCATCCGGGCTGGGCACCCCCCTGTCCGGGGCCGGGAGGCGCACCCACTGCAGCCGCCCCACACTGGCGTCCTCCCAGCCCCCGCCTGAGAGTGACTCGAAGTCTGTGGTGCCTGCAAGGGCAGGGGGCATGGATGGACCTGGGGCCTCGCCCGCCGCTCCCAGAGGGGAGGCTGGGGGAAGGGAGGGGAGGCCCCGGCCGGCTCACCGCAGTCCTGCTCGTCCTCGCCGCCCGGGCACTGCTGCTGGAAGTCACACAGCTGCTCCGGGGAGACACACAGGTCCCCACAGAAGAAGTGTCCGGGCTCGCAGAAGCTCCGCGGCCGCAGGCTGGATGGCTGGGGCCAGGGGCCTGGGGCCCGGCACCCTGGAGGTGGACCCGCCAGCTCTGTGGGCCGGCACGGGGGTCAGGTGGGTTGGTGGGGCCTGTGCTTCTCCCGGGGTGGGGCGTGAGGGCGCCCAGCAGGCTCACCTGGGATTGGCTTGCAGTGGTTGGACAGGATGAGGTCATCCAGGCCCACGACGCCTCCCGGGCCTGTCTGCCCAGCCAGGAGGATCTGGGGACGGACAGGGTCGGGGGCGCCCCAGCACCCCTCTGTGATCCCCAGGCCGGTCTGCCTCCGAGTCCTCTCCCCAGAATCCACACCTCATCCTTGGCTCTTGCTGGACACCCAGCCCTTCAGGGGGCATCTCTGCAGGGAGCCCCTCCCGTCCTCTGGCCTGCCCTCCTCCTGAGACGGTGGAGGGGCCCACATGGGACTCCCTGAGGGGCCCCGGACCTCCCCGCACAATGCTGCCCTCGCCAGCCTCACCCGAAAGGGGTGCTCGCTCTGGATGTCAACTCGGTCTCGGACCCAGGCGGCCCCCAGCTCCCCATGGCGCCTGCGCAGCAGGATGGGGGTCTGGGGGGCTGCAGGGCTCGTCGTCTGCAGGAACACCTGGAGGCAGCCGGCCTCAGACCCGTGCAGGTAGTGATAGAAAACGAGCTGGCAGGGGCCGAGCACAGTCAGCAGAGATGCCACAGGGCCTGGGCAGCCAGGGCCGCGCCCTGTGACTCCCACCCGCTCACCGAGCAGTTGTGGGGCGCCGAGGCCTGGAACTCGGGGCTGGAGAGGACCGCTGGGGCACTGGGCTCGGACACGGATGCGAGGAAGGAGCCTGGGGAGATGGCAGGCCTGGGTCGGGGTGGCGGGCGCGGGGGGGTGTCCCAGGGCGGGGCAGGGCGGGGCGGCAGTCCCCAGGGCCTCACCCTGTGCGCTGTTCCAGGTGTGGTCACCGCGTGGCCAGGCGGGGTACCTGGGGCCGCCGGCACTGTGATTCCGGGTCCAGCCCTCCGAGTGGTTCCACAGGCCGAGGCCCATCTCAAAATTGGTGGCTATGTAGTGTCCTGGGGGACAAGGGGGCTCCGGCTGTCGAGTGGGGCCTCCTGCCTGGCCCCCCCGCTGCCCAGGCCTGTGCTCACGGCCCCAGCTCTGGCGGACATCAGCTGTCTCAGCCCCCGAGGGACGGTGCCAAGGCCAGCCCCCTGCCCCACTCACTGCAGGGGGCCGCATCCTCATCCGAATGGTCCCCGCAGTTGTCCTCCCCGTCACACAGCTGGGGGGGCTCCACGCAGGCCTCGTTCCGGCAGCGGTGGTGCCCCCGGGGGCAGTGTGCCTGGGGGGCTGGGGGCGGGGTTAACCCATCACCCGCCCCAAGTCCCCGGGCGGGGCCACTGACCAGGGCCTCCTGCCGACCCCCTCCCGCTCCAGGAGTTGGCCCACGGCCGGGGGACCTTACTGGGCAGCCCGCAGCGCCAGAAGGCCACGTCGTCCAAGGCCACGGTGCCCCTGTGGGTGGCATTTCGCGTGGCAGAGAAGGTCACCTGGAGAGAGCAAAGTCCCTAAGTCAGGGCCCAGACCCTCCCCGCTGGCCCCACCGTCCAGCGTGCCCATCTCACCCTGAAGGCACCCCGGATGCGGCCAGTGGGCACCGCCAGCTCCTGCCAGTCTGGGCCCCAGGGCCCTGCGCTCCGCCACAGGGTCAGCGTCTCCGCACCGTGGGTCAGCTCCAGCCGCAGCTCGGCCACATCTGCAGTGAGGGGTCCGGGGGCAGCTCAGGCCCCAGGCCTCCCCCAGGCCTGTGGCTGTGCCCACCCCAGGACCCCTGCCCACCCTGGGGGCGCCTTCCCATCTCTGCACCCCTCGTCTTGGGCTACCTGGCTCGGGTCGTGGGGTACGGGGTGCGCACCTCCTGAGGCCGCGTGGTACCAGAGCCTCAGCTCGCAGGTGGGGGCGGCCTCGTGCAGGACAGGGGAGCGCAGGGCCGCGGTGGCCGTCTCCCTCCCGCGGTGTGTGCCGACTGCCACGTACCAGCCTGGCCAGCCGAGAGGTCAGGAGACGGGGCGGGAGGCACAGAGGGCTGGGGACAGTGTGGAGCCCCGCCCAGGCCTCACCAAGGTCAGTGCCCAGAGTGTGGTCCGCGCGCAGCCCTGGCCCTTCCGGCGAGGCCCCTGCGCGGTCTCGGAGCCAGCGGTAACCCGCGGTGCTGATGTCCCGCCAGCCACAGGAGTCCCGCTCGAAGTCACAGGTGAAGGGGGCGCCCGGGCTGGGTGAGGCCCCGTAGTAACCTGGGAGGGCAGGGGGTCAGGCGGGGCGGCCGCGAGGGTGGGCCCCGCTGCTGCCCCCCTGGCCCTGGCTCACCGCACTGCGCCTCGTCGGGGCAGCCCCTGCAGTCACACACAAAGTTGCACACGGCCTCGAGGGGGGTCCTGCAGTGGTTGGGGACCCAGGCCCAGCTGGGGGACCCTGCTGCCAGCAGAGACAGCCAGGTGGCCTGGGGTAGGGAGGCCCCGCTGTTCTCCAGGACAGAGACCCCTATGAGTCAGGCATCCTGGGATATATGGGGGCCGGGCCAAGAGGCTGTGCAGGGAGGGGGCCAGAAAACCACGGAGAACTGCCCCCGGGGGTCCCTGTCAGGGCCCAGGAGAGGCTGGCTGTCAGGATGGGGTGCCTGGGTGTTCAAGGGACCAACCATCCCCAACGTGGGTCCCTCCCCAGGGAGGACCAGAGCCCAGCACGACTTGGGAGGGGCTGCAGCCCAGGCCCCCCAGCCTGCACCCAGAACGGGCTGGACTCGGATCCCTACCCCAGTGAGGCTGTCCCCAGGACCCCAAGGGCTCGCCCGGCATCTGGACTGCAGGCCATCCTGGGCCCACCTCCCTCCTTCCCTGCAGACCCAGCAGCTGGGCCCCCTGTTGTTCCTGCTTCAGGAGCCAGGCCCAGCGACTCACCCAGGAGCATGACCACGGCAGGGAGGAGGTGGCCGCGCAGAGGCATGGTCAGGCCCAAGGCAGGGAGGCCTGGGGCGCTGTGTGCCCTGGCCAGCCTGGTGGGGACTCTGCCTGGCTGTCAGCCTGAGGCCCCGCAGGCCGACTCTGCTCTGACTGCAGGCCTGGCTCAGCTCTTTCTGTATCTGCAGCCCTTCGCTGGCCCCACCCCGTGCTGACAAGGACGAACACCTGGCTGTAAGTGCACCCAGGAAGAGAGGCCCCGGCACGGGGGGCTCCCACCTGCCTGGCCCCCTTTTGGCCAAAGGTCGGGCCTCAGCCGTGGTGCCCGCTCCTGCCCAGCCGTCTGGTGGAGGCCCCGCTGGAGACAGCGCCGAGTGGCACAAGCCTCAGTTGCTCCTCCTGGGGCCTCTGGTCCCACAGAGTTCAACTCAGCCGGGCAGGAACGCAGCTTGTGCAAACCACACACCTGGCTTGAGTTCCCTGCACAGGGAGGGGGCAAGCCTGGCAACCAGGGACTGCATCCCTCCCCGTAACTCAGCCTGCGGGCTCCTCTTCACTTGCTCGCTTAAAAACAATGACTGTTCTCTCGTCAAAAAGCGTCCGAGCCGTGTGGTGTGGGCTGGGTGCAGCCAGGCACAGGATCCAGAGGAGCCGAGGGGCTCTGGGCCTCGCAGCATTGACCCCAGTGGAGGATCTGGAGCCAGGCGCTGCCCAGTTTATCACCGTCCGGCCTTGGGAGCTTGTCTAACCTGAGCCTCAGTTTCCTCATCTTTAGAAGCGTGACGATGGCGCCTGTGTGGAGAGGCTCCTGTGAGGGCCCTGAGGTCCAGAGAAGGCGGGCGCAGCGTGATGGAGGCCTCTGCTCCCTGCAGCGCCAGGAGGAGGGTCCTGGGAGAGGGGCTCCACGCCTGACACCGGTTCACTTGAAGCAGGAGCCTGAGGCAGCGGCCCCGATTCTGGAGTCGAGGGGCCATAGACCACCCTACTCGTGACCTCAGTCAGCAGTGGCCAAGACGGGAGTTGCTGGTGCCCCCACCCCATACCGGGAGGGGCCCCCGCCTCCGCAGGCTGGAGGGACTTGGCCCTAGCTCCTTGCGTAAGGGCTTGCCAGGCCTCTTCCCAGATGACCGTGTGGACAGCAGGTGCACAGAGAAGCAATCAGGCCATAAACGGCGGCAGCGGCCAGGGCCCCCTTATCAGACCCCAGAGGGCTGAGTGCGCACTGCTGCTCCCTGGGCCCCGGGGCAGGTTCGGGTGAGGGGCAGCCTCCAGCTCTCAGCCACCCACCCACACTAGCTGCAAGTACAGCGAGGTGAGCTGAGAACAAAGACGCCAAGACACACAGAGCTCAGGGAGCAGCAGAGCTGACGATGCTTTTAATTCTCCCGAGACGGAGCCCCAGGCACTGAGGCCTGGCCAGGGTGGCAGAGTGCCAGGGGTGCAGTCCGGCCCCTTGGGAGGGGCTTCAGGGCAGAGCTCTGAGTGCGCTGCTGGACGGAGCGGGCCTCGAGTGGGCCTCAGTAGCCGTCGTCAGCCCACGTGACTTCGTAGTCCGGATACTTGGCTTTGATCTTCTCAGTGGAGACAGAGTGCTGGGCGCGACCGTAACCCTGACAGAAGGAAGTGGCTCTCACACACCCGGTCCTGGCTCTGGGGGCCCCCAGGCAGCAGGGACACCAGGAGCCAGCTGTGGAGAAGGCTGTCATGCCCCTAGCCACCCAAGCCACTCTCCTGGGGAAGTGTGGCCTCGAGTGAGCCAACCTGGAGGGAGGGCCCTCCAGCCAGAGGCCGAGCCGGCTTTGGGTGCCCTGTGACCCTGCAGGTAGAGCGGTGAGGGGAGAGGCAGGCATCCGAGCTCCAACGCAGGGCTGGCAGCCTCAAAGCGCTGGAGGACAGCGGCCGGCCAGGCCTTTGGGGCAGGAACAGCCCACAGCCCACGGGGGGCAAGCAGTGGCTCCCTCCCACCCCCTATGTTTCCTGGGTCATGCCGCGTGGAAACTGGGAGGCTGCGGGCCCTGGAGGCAGGGTTCTGTGGCTGAGAAGGGCCGGGTGTTCCCCAGCCAGGACTGGGGCCCTCAGCTGTGGGCTCACCATGGAGTAGCCGTACACGTGGATCTTCCTGTCCTGGCTCTGGTGGGAGATGCGCCCGCCGCCCAGGCACTCGCAGTCATAGCCCTTCTTCTGTATCTCGCCTGATACCTTATCGTAGATGTCGGCTGGAATGGGAGGGGAGCTCAGCACCAGCCAGGGCGGAGGGGGTCTGAGGCCCTCCCCCCGCACCCCCTACCCCGGCCCCCCAGCTCTAAGCAGCCCCCGCCCCCAGGAGAGGAGACTCTCTGGACGGGAGAAAAGGGAGGAGGGGGTGCGCTTGGGCAGGGGCCCTGGGACTAGGAGTGGGGGTCGGGCCACAGCAGCCCCTCGTCTCCAGGACAGTCTGGACGCCTCCCTGCCACCCAGCCAGCCGGCGAGGAGACCCGGTACAGGATCTACCCCGCCCCGCCCTCAGCCCCTCTCCAGCCGCGCTGGCCCCGCCCACAGAGCCCGAGGCCCCGCCCCGGCCCGCCGCCCCGCCCTCACCGTGGTACTCGGCCCACTTGTAGCCGCGCACGATCTCTTTGGTCTCCACGGCCGGGTCCCCGGAGGGAGGCGCCGCATAGACTCGAATCAGCACATACTTGAAGACGCCGTCGGAGTCGATGTCCACGTCGGGGATCTGGGCAAGGCCCGCCGCCGCCATGATCCCGGAGCGCGCTCGCCCTGCGGCCCACGGCCCTGCCCCACGCGACCCCTGGCTGCGCGAACAGCGCGGGGGAGGCGGGGCCTGGAAGCCGCTGGCCAATCCCGCGGGGGCATGCTGCCCGGGCCCAGCGCCTCAGCCAACCGTGCGGCCGACCGGCGGCACAGACGGGCCAATCGCGGCCCAGCTCCTTGCAGCGCGGTGACCGCGCCAGCTCCCCTTAAAGGGGAACAAGGAGCCGGGAGTGGGTGGGGATACCTTTCAGCCCACGGAGAAGCCCCTGCCCGGGGGTCGGGGGCGGCTGACGGGCCCCTCTGGTGGGGCTGGGCGGCCCACGAGGCGCAGGGGGCGCGCGCTGGCCCTGACTCGCTCCGCAGACCACGCGCGCTGCCCTCGGCTTCCTCCTGGGTCCCCGCAGCGTATCTGAGGGCCTCGCGCCCGGGTACTCCCCGCGCTGTCCCGCGGCCTCCCGCCCGCTTCCCCACCGAGTCCCACGGCCTCCCGCCCCGCGTCCCCACCGAGTCCCACGGCCTCCCGCCCGCGTCCCCACCGAGTCTCACGGTCTCCCGGCCCCGTCCCCACCGAGTCCCACGGCCTCCCGCCCCGCGTCCCCACCGAGTCCCACGGCCTCCCGCCCGCGTCCCCACCGAGTCCCACGGCCTCCCGCCCCCCGGCCCCACCGAGTCCCACGGCCTCCCGCCCCCCGGCCCCACCGAGTCCCACGGCCTCCCGCCCGCGTCCCCACCGAGTCCCACGGCCTCCCGCCCCCCGGCCCCACCGAGTCCCACGGCCTCCCGCCCGCGTCCCCACCGAGTCCCACGGTCTCCCGCCCCCCGTCCCCACCGAGTCCCACGGTCTCCCGGCCTCGTCCCCACCGAGTCCCACGGTGTCCCGCCCCCCGTCCCCACCGAGTCTCACGGTCTCCTGGCCCCGTCCCCACCGAGTCCCACGGTCTCCCGGGCCCGGTCCCCACCGAGTCCCGCGGCCTCCCGGCCCCCGTCCCCACCGAGTCCCGCGGTGTCCCGCCCCCCGTCCCCACCGAGTCCCACGGTCTCCCGGCCCCGTCCCCACCGAGTCCCACGGCTTCCCGGCCTCGTCCCCACCGAGTCCCACGGTGTCCCGCCCCCCGTCCCCACCGAGTCCCACGGTCTCCTGGCCCCGTCCCCACCGAGTCCCGCGGCCTCCCGCCCCGCGTCCCCACCGAGTCCCACGGCCTCCCGCCCCCCGGCCCCACCGAGTCCCGCGGTCTCCCGCCCCGCGTCCCCACCTAGTCTCGCGGTCTCCCGCCCTCCGGTCCCCACCGAGTCCCACGGTCTCCCGGCCCGCGTCCCCACCGAGTCGGAGCCCCTCTCTCCACCCTCCCACTCCACGTTGTTTAGTGGTTTCCCACCCCTGTTTCCGAAGGTCCGCCCCCCTCGGCTCCGAAAATCTTCAACGTCGCACCCACTCTGAACAAAAAACGAGGCAGCAGTGGCTACATTCGAGTTATATTTTCCTTGGTTCAAAAGCGCTCCCCCTCTGGAAGTAACCCCAGTCCAGGGTCATTCCTGGGCGGCGCGTGGGGCCGAAGGCGGAGGCCCCTGGGCAGGGGACGCGGCGGCCAGTTTGTGAGGCCGCGAAGGCGGGAGGGGCTAAGCGGGGCGCGTGGCCAGTGCGAATGCGCGGAGCCGAGGCAGGCGCGCAGGCAGGTGAAGGAACGAGAGGAGATGGGCGCGGGTGCGCGGGCGGGGGTGCGGGCAGTGATCGGAGGTGGGGGGTGGGGCCCACAATTTAATTGAATCGATGCCTCCCACCACCTGGCCCTGACGGGGGCCTGAGGCTTCAGGAAGGCCCTTCGGGGCGCCGGGCCTCGCCCTCTCGGGCCAGGGCCAGCGGGCACCCCCCGACGAGAGCGGGGATAACGGACACTGGAGCGTGCACTCCAGCCTCAAGCGTCCAGCCAGCACCACAAGGCGGGGCCAGAGCGAGTTAGAGCGCGGGCGTTTGCGCAACTGCGCCCCCCACACCTCTGACGGACCGCCGCCCTGTGGAAGTAGCTCGCTCCCGCCCCTGCTCCAGACTGGGGACGAACCTCCTCCTCGGTCCTCACTAGGGCTTCTGATAGGGTCCCAGCTGGAGGGCCTCCTGGGCCGCTCGCGCTCACCCAGCCTCTGCACCTGCTCCCGCCTGTGAGGTTAGGGCCGCTCTGGCGCACGCCTGGGGCCATCGACCGGGTGAGAGCAGGCAGCCCAACGCACGCCCTGCCGGGTCTGAGCTCTGGCCAGCGCCCCTCCCCTCTGCTTCCCCGGCCCAGGACCTCCTCCCCTCTGGTTGGGTGTCTTGTGCCTTGGTTGAGGGCCCCCCACCCCCAGTACCCCTTTACTGCTGCTTGCCCCAACCCCCGCGGCAGGGCGGGCAGCACCGTCAGTGTACCGAGGTCTGACCCAGTCTGCGAGGGCCCCACGCAGGTCCCCGCCGGCCCTGCCAGCCCACCAGGCCAGGAAGTGCTCGGGGTGCGGACACACCGAGACCAATCAGCGTGTCTGTCCTCCAGAGAGGAAAAGCCTCTGAGCAGGGTGCATCCCAGACCACAGGAAGCGGGTGGGGGGGGGGTGTGTTTAAAGGGACAGGACTAGGCTTTGGTCAACTCGGGCTCCTGGACCACGGCGAGCCGCGGTTGGAGACGCTCCAGGGAGGCCCTGCAGATGGGCAGGGGGCGGACGAGTCGGATACGCGCGGTCGGGTCTGCAGTAGTGACTTCTCCGCGCAAAGGCAGGGCGGGCTGGTCCTCAGACCCACCCCGCCTCCCAGCGGGGAGCACCAAGCGGTCGAGGACCTGCCTCTAGGGAGCCCCGAGGACGAACTGGGGGAGAGGGAGCCCGGCGGGACTGGGACAGTTGTCGCCGGAAGGGGGGGAAAGGCGGCGCTTCTTGAGACCGCGACGGGGCGGAGCTCGCGGCGATGTGGGCGGGGCCTGGTGGACCAGGTGGGGCTTGGGTGGACCTGATGGGGTTCAGGGTGGGCCCTGGGTGGACTGGGCGGGGCTTGGTGGACCTGACGGGGTTCAGGGTGGGCCCTGGGTGGACTGGGCGGGGCCGGACGCTCCCCCGCGGCTCACATGATGTCATCCAAGAGGTTCGCACTGGCCACCCAGTCGAGCGCGCGCGGCTCGGACGCAGCCATGATCATGCACATGAAGGGGCGGCCGGTGCGCCGGTCCGTGGGGTAGATGGTGGTGGGCGTGAAGCGCCGGTTGGCTTCGACAAACTCGCAGAGCTGCTCGTAGACGCGCGGGAACTCGTGGCGCAGGAAGACGCCGCGCAGCCGCAGCTCTCGCTGGATGTGAATGAAGGCCACTTCGCGTGCTCGCCGGCCCGCCTCGCCGTCCTGGTCTAGGCCCGCAGTGCCGGGCGGCGGCGTCAGGATCAAAGTCTCCATGTCGGGTTCGCGACCCCGCGCGGGGGGCGGCCGTGCTGGGCTGCCGGCCGCCAGCGCCACTTTGGCGAACTTGCGCACCGTGGGTCCCGGGCTGCGAGGCGCGGGCACTGGCCTGGCAGGGGCGCCGGGCGGGGTGGCCCCGGGGCCCACAGCCACCGACACGCTGAGCAGGAAGCACTCGGCTGGTTCGTAGAGGCGCCCAGCGGCCGCCAGCTCCCGAGCATAGCTGCCCAGAGGGGCCGCATGCGTGGCCAGCTCGCGCAGCGACAGGTAGGTGGGCGACAGCAGCAGCCCCTCGAGGCCGAAGCGCAGGAAGTTGTCTGCGGAGCCGGGGCTCGGGAAGCCCAGGAAGAGCACCCCACGGCCGCGGGACAAGAAGCCGACGCGCGCGATGCGCGAGAAGGCGCGGTGCACCGGGCCGCTGTCGCGGCAGAACTGCAGCACGTGGCGGCACACGCTGCCCACGCGGCCGTACACGCAGCGTGCCTTGTGCGCGTCCCAGTCCTCGCGGCGGCACAGGCGCGAGCAGTAGTAGGTGTAGCAGCTGTGGCAGGACTTGAAGTAGAGGCAGGCGTTGAACATGGTCTCGGTGCGCCCGCAGCGCGCGTTGGAGCACGTCATCAGGTCGTCCTCGTCGGCGCTGGGCTCAGGGGAGGCGTCGGCCGCCTGCCCCTGGCCCGCGGGCTCTTCTGCGCTACCGGCGGACGCAGGTGGCGAGCGCGGCGCCAGCGCCGGGCCCCCGGGCCCCGAGGGCCGCGAGTCGAGCAGGCGCCGCAACTGGCGGCCCAGGCCGTCGGACGTGGGCTCGAGCGCCTGGCCGGCTGGGGATCGCGAGTCGATGACCAGGTCAGTGATGAGCTCGTCCAGCTGCTCGAGGCTGCGCTGGCGGCCAGAGGCGGGGCCGTCGGGGGCGGCGGGCTGATACTGGCGGGGGCGGCTTCCCGGCATCTCCCAGCTCCTGGCGGCCGGGCGCTCGGCGGCGCGCAGATCGTTGTCGGTGATGGTGATCTCCGGGGTGACGTACCAGTTTCGGCCGGGGCCCTCCCCAACACGGCCCTTCTCGGACAGGGACGTCTCGGACAAGGACAGCGCCGCGTAGCGTCGGGGCGAGGTGGACAGGTTCACGACGACGGGCGGGCGCCGGCCTTCGGGGGACGTGCCCCGCGGCTCCCGCGCCTCGTGGCCCAGCAGGTTCTCGTAGCTACGGCCACGGCCCAAGGGGTCTTCGCGGCGCGGCCCTGGTGCCAGGATGTTGTCCCAGGAGCGCGAGTAGTGGCGGCTGTCGGTCGCTAGCCGGGGTGGACTGGTGCCCGTGCCGCCGTGCCAGGAGGCGAGCAGCGGGCCGGGGTCCGGCGGGGGCGCCACCTGCAGGGTGCGGTAAGGCCGCGGGCCCCAGTCGCCCCAGGCCGGGCTGCCTCGCGGGTGTGGATAAGTCCGCGTCAGGGCTTCTCGATTGCGGTACCGCCCGAAATCCTCAGTGTAAAACGCGCGGGCGGCGGGGCGGGCTCGAGGCTCCTCGGGGGCATAACGCGGGCCGCAGGGCGGGCCGTAGGCGCGGGGGGCCTCCCCGTAGTAGGAGCGGGAGGGTGGTTCCTGGACCGGGAAAGTTCGAACTTCCCCCGCGTAGTAGCCGCTCCCGCGTCTTGGACTGGGCCCCGGGGGCTCTTCGGGCAGAAAGGGCCTGGGATAGTAGCCGTCGAAGGGCGGGCCAGGGCTGGCCATGAAGCCCCCAGGGTGGCCCTCGGGTTCCTCCGTGTAGAAGAACTGGGTGGGCCCCGGCGGAGTGGTGAAGGGCACACTCCGGCGCTCCGCGTAGTCCCGGGGCCCGGGCAGCGGCCCGTCGCAGTACAGCGCCCGGGGGTCGGCGCAGTAGGAGTCACTGGGGGTGGGGGTGCGCGAGAGGGCCACGTGGCGAGGCCCGGGCACCGTAAGGCCGTGGAGCTGCGGGGCGGCGCGGGGCCAGGGCGCGGTCTCGGGGGGCCCGCAGGGCCGTGAGCCCCGGGCGGCGTGCTGCAGCACCGCTTCGTCTGGCTTGATGTCCAGGCGGCAGCGGACGTGGGGGGCGGGCCCCGCGGGTGGCTCGGCTGGCTCGGCTGGAGCGCAGCGGTTGGCTGCAGCGCAGAGGGGCGCGATGCGGCCAGGGCCGCCCCGCTGCGGCTGCAGCTTGATGGGGTGCAGCTCGTTGGCGAGCGCGCGCAGCGCGGGGTACGCGGGCTCCCGGCGGGGCGACGCGTCGGCCCGCGCCGTTCGCTGCGCTTCTCGGCCTCGGCGCGGCAGCACGGGGGGTGAGGCGGGCGCGGGCGCCAGGCTCGGGGGCGCGCGGGGGGCGCTCTTGGAACGGGCGCGGCGCCGGGTCTCGCCGTCGCGAGATCGGGCGCGCGGCGCAGCGGGCTCCGGAGGCGGCGCCTCTGGGCGGGCCTCCATGGCCACCCCGTCCAGCCCCTCCAGGAAATCGAAGCTTCGACAGTGGCGCTTGTTGAAAGGCGCGGGCGCTGCAGGCCGAGCCATGGGGCGCTCACATGGCGGGGGCCTCGACACGGGCCCCGGGGCCGCCACCTTGATGTCCTGGTACACGGTCGACACCAGCAGATCCGGCGGGTCGGTGCGGGTCATCTTAAAAGAAGTCTCCAGGCGTCAGCTCACTCGGCCTTTCGGGGCTTTCGCCCTGAGGGGAGACGCGGGTCAGGGCGGCCCCTCTGCAGCCCAGGCCCCGCTAACCCCCAGCGCTGGCCCGGCTTACCTGGGGCACAGCCCGGGAGGCAGCCAAGGCCTGCGGCCACAGGCCCATGTTCCATGCCGGCGTCCCAGGCACCTGCAGGGGGCGCCCAGCTGTCCAGCCACTCGGGTCCTGCCCCCTCCTCCACACCATCCTTTCTGGGCCACTTTCTGCTGGGAGGAGGTGGGTGACCAGAAAGGGGACGTCATCGCAGCGGCCCCCGAGCTCCTGTGCTCACTAGTGACCACTGGCAGGCTGGGGTAGACCCCCTTTCAGGGACAGGCCAGCAGTGGGGTAGGAAGAATGAGCGTGACCCCAGGACCACCCCACCGGTGCCCACAGGTGGGACAACTGTGTGCTCACTGGGGCCTTCACAGACTGCTTTAAGGTGCTGGCTCCTATAAAGCAGGTGATGAAGCCCCCTCCTAACGCCTAGTGCAGACCAATCCCCCCATGCTGCAGTCTGAAGCCCCTGGCCCCAGCCTTAAGCAACCTTAACCAGCCTCCTGCACCCCCCCACCCCCCCCAACTGGCGCAGCTGGACAGGCAGCCGTCCCCCAGCGCTGTGTCAAGGCCCAGCGCAGAGGCCCCTGCAGGCCCTGAAGTGGCCCCGTCAGGCCCAGGCGTGGCACAGAGGCTCATGGGCTTGCTGCCCTGCCCTCAGTCTCCGGGTGGCACTGGCCACAGCCATGCTTCCGGAGCTCATACCTGGGCCCCAAAGCTCCCCTTGCCTTGCAGGAACCGCCTCTGACTCTCCCCCTTTTTGGGGTGGTTGAAACTCACCAAGCTCTTTGGGGCTGTCATGACAAGGCTGGGAGAGTGACCCCCTAATCTTTGCAGCAAGCGCATGGCAGCGGAAACCAGGCCCTGGCTGTCGGACCACGTGGGGGTGTGTGAGCTCAAGGAGCTCAAGGCTGCCCCCAGGTCCCTGAGCGGCGCAGCAGGCCAGGAGGCCGCCAGCAGGGGAGGCAGGGCGGTGGGTGGATCAAGCCCCTGCCACCCGCAATTCTCAGGCAGGCCCTCCCCTCAGCATCACGGGAGAGCTCCATGGAAACCTGAGGTTCCATGCCCCCGCATGCAGGCTGAGCTGGGGTCCACCCCTCTGTACTAGGCCCACGTTCAGACTTGGGCCAGCGGCTTCTCTGGGTGCCCAAAGCCTGGAGAGGCTAGGGGTGGAGGGGGGTGGCTCAGACAGCGGTATGGGGTCTCCACCTCCTCACGGGCTGGGGGAGCATGCTCCAAGGTGAGCTCGGAAAAGCGAGCTGGGCGCTCACCTGGCAGGGCCTCTGGTTTGGCTGACCCTCTGTGTCCCCGGTGTGCCAGGGCTTTCCTGCCAGCAGAGCTGCCCCCCTGGGTCAGAGCCACCCAGGCCCAGTGCTTGTCCCCATCTCAGCACCCCCACCCACCTGTCCCTGGTTTCCAGGCCCATCCCCCTCCCACCCTGAAGCCAGGCCAGGACCGGGGGCTGGATGACAGGGTATGAGGCTCCGCCCCAGGGAGGTGACAGCCCGGCCTTGGCGCTGCCGCGGCCCCCGAGGAGCCAGACTGGGCGACACACCTTCCCTTGGCGATGGGACGGTCCGCCCCCGCCGGGGTCCCAGGCCTAAAGAGCCCGGCGGGTGGCCCTCCCCGGCGCGCAGCCCGGCCCAGCCCCGAGCCCCCGGGGGTGGGGACCGCCGTCCTCCAAGGCGCAGCGTCCCCGTCCTCTTGGTCGCCGCACTCACAGAAGATCCGCGGGGCAGCGGCCTGGACCCCTTACCTGGGCGGTGCTCCCGCACCGCGCCCGGCGGTCTGCGCAGGCCCGCGCGCGCTCCGCCGTCCCCCGCGCCGCCGCGGCCCCGGCACCGGCAGAAGCTTCGAGGCAGCGGCGTGAGGCTGCCGGGCCGCTCGGTGCTGCCCCCGATGGCGGCCGGTGGGACTGCACTTAAAGGGACCGCACTGTGGGCCGGGGACCTGCGTGGCGCGCTCGCTCCTGCTTGGGGCCGAGCTGGGTGCGCGGTGAGGGGCTCCTTGAGCCCTCAAGGTACATGCCTGGGGTCCAGCGAGAAGACCTCGGGCCGAGGAGCGCCTGGCCTAGCCTGCCCGCCCCCACCTCCCGGACATCTGCTGGAGGGCAGCCGGCAGCCTGGCCGGCCTTGGAGGCTGCCCAAGTCCTGGCCGCGCTGCGGACAGCTCCCGGAATAAACGCCTGCGGCCAGCCAAGGCAGGAGCAGATGGGCAGCCCCATGCCCTGTTGGCCTCTGTGCTGCAGGCCTGTCTTTGCCAAGCCTTCCCCGGGCACGTGGGCACCCCCAGGGCCCTGCTGCTTCCTGTCCTCCCGCTGTGCAGCCTCCCCGGGAGGACAGGCTCCTCTGCCCCCCGTGTCCAGGCAGGCGGAGGCCCCACTGCCCTGGTCAGGTGTGCACACCCCAGAACTGCATGGTAACATCCCCCCTCCAGCCCCTCACATGAGGCTGAGCCAGGAAACAGTCCAGGCTGGCAGATGGGCAGGGCGCTGGTGCCTGCAGCTCCCAGGGGCAGGGTCAGCCACGTTCTGGCCTGTCAGCTGAGGGGCCCCTGGGCCAGTCCAGGTCAGTCTGGTCCTCATGGTAGTGGGCACTACAATGATAGCCAGCCTCACGAACTGGGTTACAGGTGCCCTTATGGGTTAGTGTGGTGCCCAGCCCCCGCCCAGTCATGACTGCCCATCTGCGTCCTGGTGTGGGTCTCCCTGAGTTGGGGGGAGGGCGGCTGCCCACCGGCCCCTCTTCGTCCTTAGAAGGCAGTCTGTACGCCTTTGGAGGGGACAGTTCTCCGGCACCTGTGGGTGGGGCAGGGCCCTAATGACAGCCGGAGGGGCCTGCAGGGCTGAGGTCAGCGCCAGGTGGGAGCAGGGGTGCGCGGCGGCCCTCGGGGGTGGGACCAGGTCCGCGGAGGGCGCCTGCGCTGGCCCACCTGCACGCGGCACGGCGCGAGTGGGGCTGGGCCTGCCTGAGGCTTCCTCCCCCGAGCGCAGTCACCTCGCGGGGAGAAGGGCCCCATGGCCTGTAGGCAGGGAGTTCGGGACCTTCCTGCCCACCCACTTCCTGCCCACCTGGGCCGGGCCCCTGGCAGCAGCAGCACACACGGACGCACAGTAAAACAGGAGAGCTTTATGGTCCGAGCAGTGCGGAGGACAGTGATGGACACGAGTGCTGAGGGCCTCCTGCTCGGCCCGCGCATGCCCGAGCTCAGGTGCAAAGCTGGAGGCCGTGCCTGGCAAGAGCCACCCCCGCAGGGGCGCCAGCACTGCCTGGCCTCAGCGCGCAGCGGACCCTGGGTCCGGGGACGGAGGCCTGCGGCGCCGGCTGAGCCGCAGCAGGAAGTGGGGACGGCCCGCATGCAGCAGGCCAGGTGAGCGCGTGCAGCGGGCCGGGGGCGAGCAGGGGCCGGCGGGGACGCACCCCCCCTGTAAACAGCCTCACGGGCCTCCTCGGCCTGTCCCATCCCTGAGAAGCGCGGGGGGCCGGCTGCCCGCCGCCCCAGCCCCCGGCGCGCCGGCGCCCGCGGTCCGCAGGGCGGGGCCTAGAGCGCTTCGTAGTCGCCGCCACCGCGGAGGGGGCCGCCAGGCGCCCCGCCGCCCAGAAAAGCCTCCAGCTCGTCCAGGGCCGTCCTCTGCGGGCCCCGAGGCCGCCGCCGCCGCTCGTCCCTGCCCTTGTCGTCCACCCGCTCCCGGTTCTTCTTATGCTTGCTCCTCTTCTTCGCTGCCTTGTCTTCCTCCTACAGGGGCACACCGCAGTGTCAGGGCGGCTGGGTGAGCGGGGCCGCCCCAGGGCGCCCGGGGGCTCAGATACCTCTCTGCCCTTTTTCTTCTTCTTTTTCTTCTCCTTCGCGGGGGGCCTGCCCTCCTTATCTGCAGAGGAGAGGCAGCGTCAGTTCCCCGGCCCGAGGCCAGGCCCACCCTGGGCCTGGCACGGAACAGCAGCCTGGGTTAAGCCGGGGGTGGGCAGGTCTGGTCTGAGCCGGGGTCCCTGGGTCCCCAGCGTGAGCACAGCCCAGAGCCAGCACCTAGCCCTGCAGCCTCTGCCCTGGGTTTGGGCAGGGCCCGGGCCACTCCTGCAAACAGATGTCCTTTCCTCTCTGCTCTGGGGATGAGGAAGGCCCAGGGAGGCCCCAGGTCGGCTTCTAGGCTCCAGCGGCCCAGAGACTGGGACGACGCCAGGAGCCGGCAGCCAGAGACTGTGTGTGGGTCCCCACGGGCCCAGAGACCAGGCCCTCTCTCTGCAGAAGGCCAGAAAGGCAGGGCGGGACCGCGGCCCAGAAGCGCTCCTGCCCGCCGCCTGTGCCTGCAGAGGCCTCCCGTGTGGCTGCACTCAGGTGCCTGGGGAGCTGGGAGGTGGTCAATGAACAGCGGGGCCACGCAGAGCAGGGCTGGGGACGGGGCTTCTGGCCCCGTGGGGGCCTGCCTGCCGCCCCTGTGCCCCTGCTCCGGAGCCCTGGGTTCAGGGTGAGGCCGAGGTCAGCTGGCGCCTGGCAGGAGGGGGCGGGCCCAACACGGCTACCTTGCTCACTGCTGTCCTCGCGGCCCGGCTCTTCCAGCCCCAGCCCGAAGAGGTCGGAGTCGTCCTTCAGTCTGAAGGAGGGGGCCAGGGGTTTGGGGGGTTCAGGGGGCTGCACGGGGCCAGCGTCCTCATCGGTCAGGTCAGAGAGGTCCTCTCGCACAGGGAACTCGCCCTGGACAGGGAGCAGGCAGGTCAGCCGCAGACCCCCGCATCCCCCTGGCTGTCACGTGACCCCCAGGGGCTTCCGTTACCGCCCCAGTCCAGGGGCCCCCCCAGTAACGACGGCCCGCGTATGTCAGCTGTGACGCGGCAGCCCCCCAGCCGTCCCTAGAGCAGGGTCAGCTGTGCCTGTTGTACATGGTGCCCCGTGGGGCAGCCGCCCTGCAGTCCCCACGGGCCTGACCGTGCCCTGGGAGCCCCCACGTCTCGGGCGGCACGTCCCCCGCCCACCCAGCTGCCCTGGGCTCGCAAGCAGCACGGGCGCAAGGCTGGTCCTCACCGCTCTCCGCTGAGCATCTGAGTCGCTCTCAAAGTCCGGGTCATCCATGACAAAGGACAGCATCTGGGCGGCGATGGGCCCCTCGGCGTCGCTCTCTGACGACACTGGCTTGTCCGTGCCCTCCTCCAGCCCGCCAGAGGGGCCCTCGGGGTGGGGCTTGGTGCTGCCCGGCCGGCGGGGCTCTGCCGCCCTGGGAGCCGCGTCCCGGGGCGGCCCCAAGGCCTTTGTGGAGGACCTGGGGACACAGAAGAGCGTCAGGGACCTGAGGCCGCCTCCCGCCTTCCCTCCCCCCAGGGCCCCGGCACCTCTTCCCTTCCGTCCCAACACACCGTCTGGTCTCTGGCTCAGGGCACTTCTGGGGGGCCAGGACTGCAGGCTTGGGGTGCCCTGCCCCCTCCTCTGCCTCCTCCTCGCTGGACAGAGTGATGTCCTCGCTGGGGACGGGGCCTGTGGGTGGCAAGGGCCTGCTGGGAGGCTTATCTTCAAGGTCCACGTCGTCCTGGAAACCTGCCACCATCGGGTTCCCTGCCTGGGTCTCCCTGTCGCTGCAGGGAGGGCAGGGCAGTCAGAAGTCACGAGGAGGGCCCAGAGCACCCACTCTAGCCTCCAGGCCTGGGCCTGTGCAGCTGCTCTGCCCTACGTGGACACGGCTAAGGGGCACCAGCTGCCAGGGCAGCCTGGGGGCAGCCCTGTGGGGGGGGGCCGCCACATGTGTGAGAAAAGCAGGAGTGGGGGCGGGTCTGAAAGGGACGGGGTGCTGGGAAGAGTGCGTGGAGGGGCCTCAGGCGGCCACAAGCTCGCGCCTCCCCTTCACACCCGCCCTGCCCCCGGGAAGAAGTGCACAGCGGCTCTTTTGCCCCAGGCTCCGTCCAGCAGGCCTGGCCTGTGCTCTCAAGCGGCAGCAGCCCAGGGTCAGGCAAGGGGGACGCCTGCTGAGTCGTGACACCGAGGAGTCAGGATGTGGCCTGAAGCTGCTCTCCCTTCCTCCTCCGCGCACCTCTGCTCTGTCCCAGCGCCCAGATGTGGACGGGCATGTGTTCCCGGAGTCCATACCTGATGGGCAGAGGGCCAGGCTGAGGATGGCCCCAGCTGCCTCTTGCCTCTGGGCCCTGCCCTCACCTGTCGCTGTCCTGAGGGCCCCTGGCTCCCAGTCTCTTTTCGTCCTTGGCAGGGACCGTGTCCTCCAGGAAACTGCGGTCCAGGCTGTCTTCAGGAACGAAGTCCTCCACGTTCTGGACTTTCAGGGAGGCCTCTGCAGCTGGGGTCGGCTCTGGGGACAGTGGGTGCCAGCTTGCGCTCACCAACTCCCCCCGCCCCTGGCTGGCCCATGAACAGGATGGTACGGCTGGGCTGCGGGGCCACCTGCCCAGGAGGATGGGGGACCTTGTCCCTCCTGGGGCCGGGGAGACAGACAGGGCTGCTCCCCCTCGGGAAGCCTGGGCCTGCCTCCGGTCCTCCCTGGGGTTGGGGTCGTCCCTGGAGGTGGGGCCTACCTGGGGGCGGGGGGGCCGCCTCTGTTGCCGGCGCGGCCCCGAACAGCCGAGCGATGATGCTGCGTCGGGGAGGTGCGGCTGGCGGGGGCGCGGCTTCAGCAGGGGCAGGAGGCGCCGGGGGGGCCTGTAGGGGTGGCTGCAGAACCGGCTGGGGCGTGCTGGGGCTGGAGCTCCCCGTA
Organism: Bubalus bubalis; assembly: GCF_019923935.1. NCBI lineage: Eukaryota > Metazoa > Chordata > Mammalia > Artiodactyla > Bovidae > Bubalus > Bubalus bubalis. The sequence continues at coordinate 105,312,872 of NC_059168.1, read as the reverse complement.
GACACTGTGCTGGGAGGCACCACGGGGGACTGGGAGCCGGAGGACGGGCTCTGCCCGCTGGTGGTCAGCGGGGATGCGTGGCCACGGCTGCGTGCCTCCATCATCTCCAGGAAGCTGCGGGAACGGACCACTTGAACGCTGCCCGCCCGCGTGAGTGCGCCGCCCGCCCCGACACAGCCCTCCCCATGTGCGTGAGCGCGCCGCCCGCCCCGACACAGCCCTCCCCATGTGCGTGAGCGCGCCGCCCACCCCGACACAGCCCTCCCTGCATGAGGTCCCTGGAGCTGCTGTGCTGATGGCGACAGGGCCCCTGCCCCAGGGTCCTGGGCACCACCTCCCCCTGGCTGAGGACACCGGCGGCATGGAAGCCTGAGCAGGGCCCTCCTCTGGAGGGACGAGCTTTCAAACAGGTGTGCAATGGAGAGCCGGCGTCCTTGCCTCTAGGCTGGTGTGTGGAGACGGGGTGGGGCAGGCACAGTACAGGGTCTTGGCAGGGGCTGGGGTGGGGTCTGCCTCCGACTTTGGTGGCCTTGGCAGGGGCTGGGGTGGGGTCCGCCCCCGACCTTGGCAGTCCCCCAGCGGCTCAGGGCAGGTCGCAGTCACACCACTGCTGAGCCCCCAGGGTGCCGCCTTCTCCAGGGACTGTCCTGGGGGCTGGTGGAGGGTGGGCACCATGGGGGGGGGGCTCCAGCTGCCACCTCCCCAGGGAACCTGGTGCCCACGTTCAGTTGGAGACCTGGCGGGAGCTGGTCAGCCTTGGCGGGGGTGGGGGGTGTGGGGTGTGGGGTGTGGGGGCAGGCGTGTGCAGCAAGGCCAGCCTGACAGGGTGGGTGAAAACACCGCCACCTGGATGACCCCTGCCGCCCCCCTCTCAGTGTCAGAACTAGTAGCTGGATCTGCCTCCGGGGAGGCCCCAAAGTCCCTCCCTGAGGCCCTGGGGTGGCAAGGAGACGGGAGGGTCCCGCCCGAGGCGCAGGTGGAACAGCGGCTGCCCCACCCGAAGAACACCCAGCAGACCACAGGACACAGTTTAGTGGGAATTTGGGGCCAGGCCTTCCCCAAAGAAACATGCCCACCCCAGGAGCTAACCTGACCCTCAAGCAGACGGGGCTGCCCCGTGCTCTGGGTGCCCACGACCCACCCTGTTGCGCGTCAGAGGAATGCCCACCAGGCCTGCTCCCCATGGGTCAGCCATCCCGCTGGACGCACTGGGACAACACCCTCCCTCTGCTATCGGGCCTGGAGGCTTGGGCCCCTCCCCTGCGCCCTCCCAGGGGCAAGGAGCTGCCTCCACGGGTGTCACCCAGCAACACCGACATCAAAACAGGGACGGGGCCTCGGCTGGCAAACAGGGCCGCCGGGCGTGCAGGGGCCTGGGGTGGACACAGGGCTGGTCAGTGGCGCCTTGGGCTGCACACCAGGTGGCCAGCAGCTGGGCTGGTCTGGACAGAGGCGGGGGGACAAGGCAGCCGATGCCCACAGCTGCACCAGGCCTGAGCACCCCCGCCCCTGCCCGAGACAGGCGGCCACTCCGTGTGCCCATCACACCCAGCGAAGCAGGCCCAGCGGAAGTGCTCAGTGGGCGGGGCGGCAGAGCCCAAGTGCCTGACCTCCCATCCCAGGGAGACTGGGGAAGGGCCGTTGTCTCATCTGATTCCCAGGAAGGGCTGAGACCTGACTGCAGCAAGGCCCGGGGCCTGTACTGACTCAGACCTGACGTGACTCGGTTTCTCTGAGCAGCAGCTCCTCGTGCAGACACATCTACGTGGTGGGAGGCACTCACATGCCGCCCGCCAAGCGCAGAGCAGGGCTGGGGCGCGGCCTGGCCCAGCACGCACCCGCCTTCCTGCAGAGCCCGCCCGGGGGTCTGAGCGCGAACGCAGCCCGGCCACACGCACATGTCATAGTTCTGGTCCTCGGTCTCCTGCTGCACGGACAGCTCCTCCAGCGTGGCGTCTATGTCCAGCTGGTTTGTCTCCAGCTGCCGCAGCAGCGTCTCCCTCTGCAGACAGGAAGCAGGAGGCTGAGCCGGGGCTGTCCTGGGGTGATCAATCGCCCATCGGCCTGGCGGCCCCCAATGGACAAGGCCACCGCGGAGCCGGGAGCCCGCAGGGCCGCACCCAGGGGCCAGTGAGATGCCTTGGTGGCTCCGTGAGGCTCGAGGGGCAGAGATCACAACGTGCGCAAAGCACCCGAGACAGCGCCCTGTTCACACAGGTGCCCTGAGGTTCGGGAAGCTCCAGCACTTGCTGAGACACTCGCTTCCTGATGGCCCGGTGCTCCATGGCAGGATGGCTTCCACCTTCCGCTCTGCCCACTGCTGCCCTTCAGTCCACGCTGGGGGTGTTTTCCTGCGACTGTTTGCATGCTGTGCTCTGACAGGAAGCTCAAGGCACCCCTAAGGGTGATGCAGATCAACCCCCAGGGTGCCCAGGGAAAGGGCAGGTGAAGGGTGAGTGCCCGCATCCTGGCCTTCAAGGGCCTCGTCTCTTCAGAAGGCGAGAGAGGAGGAAAGACAGCCGCTCTCACTGGTGAGCTCTGCACCCTTTCAGAGGAAGTGAGAGGCCTCTGTGGCGGCAGGAGCCACAGGCCAGCACCCCGGGGATGGACCATGGGGTGCTGTGTGTCTGTGCTCCGTGATGAGCAAGGCTGTCACCTCTGGGGTCTCGCCTTGAAAGCTGATTGCTTGTCTAAGGTCAGACACTGAGCCAGACACATCTGAAGGGCCACTGCAGCCAGCAGAGCCGTGACTGACGTGTGGGGCTACCGTTGTGGCGGGGCAGGGGCAAGCTGAGCCAGGGTGCAAAAGCCTCAGCCTTTTCTGTAAATCTAAGAGCATCCCGACAAAAGGGAGAGCGAGACTCCAGAGAGGGTGGCCGGCCAGGTGGGGGAGGGCGGGGGCTTCTCAGCCCCTGCAGCTGTCGGCAGAGTGCCCAGGCCCATGGCGGGGGCAGCGGGGCGCCCATGTGGGCTGGTCACTGCCGCAGGCCACAGCACCGAGAAGGACCCGCGCAGACAAGCTGGGGAGGGCCCAGCTCCCCAACCAGCCTGGGGCACCCCGCCGGTGGCCCCGAGCCCCGCCCCTGCCGGCGGCGCTCACCTGAAGCTGCAGGAAGGGGATGTTGAAGAACCTGTGCAGGTACTTGAGGCCGAAGCTGTTCTTCATGGAGGACTCAGCGTAGCGGAAGTAAGAGGATCCCGGGGGCCTGTTCACAGGAGAGCAGAGTCGGAGAGCCTGAGGCGGCCGGGGCAGCGGGGCGCACTGGGCCGAGGATGCACCCGGGCCAGGCTGTCCTGGGAGCAGTGCCCCGGGGCGCTGGGTTGGCCAGTGGGTAACGGGCCCACCGTCCCAGGAGGAGACGTTGAGGTTCAGGTGGCTCTGCTCGGCAGGGCGTCCTCCGGTGGACGCCCAGACCAGGCCGCTGGGGCCGTCTGCCCCTGCAGGGCCTCACTGTGCACCCACCCATGCTGGCCCAGGGACGGGCCGACATTCCCGCCACACACGGGGGGTGCTCGGCCGTGACCCTGCCCGAGTCAGTCTCCAGGAGGGCCCGGGGCCTGCAGCTGGGGGGGTGGCCAGGGCTCGGGCAAGGGCAGTGCAGCAGGCCGATCCAGGGGACAGGAGCGTCCCGGTGGGGGGGTCAGGTGTGTCTGGGGGCAGCTGTGGACCCACCTGTCCAGGTGGTCGAGGACGTCGCGCACGTCGTCGGGCAGGATGACGCGGTGCTCGCCCATGTCGCGGTAGTTCCCCAGCACGCACACGGGCACGTGCGTCGGCACTTTGGGCAGCTCCCGCAGGATGTAGTTGAAGGTCCTCGGGGGCACATGGGGGGAGAGGCCTGCCTGAGCCTCCACCCGAGGGCGTGGGCGCGGCGTCAGGGGACCCCCAGGGTGCACGCCATGTACCCTGCAAGCCACCCCGAGGGGTCGCCCTGTACCCGCGTGTCCCCAGACCCGTCTGCACCCCCTGTGGGCACCGTGTGCCTGGGCTGCTTTCAGTGGGGGCAGGGGGCCCTGGCTGTCCTGGCACGGGGCCCACGCTCCTGTCTCCTGAGTGGTGAGCAAGGAAGTGCGCCCCTGTGCCCAGATTCAGGGCGCTCTGACCCGGAGCCCGCCCACCTCTGGCCGCTGGCGTGCACGCTCTGTGCATACGGAGCTCCCCGACTGCAAACGCTGGCGTGTCCCAGCGCCCTCTTCTGGTGACGGGGACAGCACCCGGTGCTGTAGGAGCGAAGCAGAGCCATGCTCCCTGGGGCTCTGGGGCAGCAAACCTCCCCACCCGCACCGGGTCTCCTGGGTGGGCTCAGCCTCCCTCTCGCCCCCTCCCCAGCCAGCAGCCTGAGGTGCGGGGACATCCATCTGTGTGGCTCCCTGCGGGGCCCTCCTGGCCTCTGGTCACAGCTCATCCAGCCGTGGCCAGGAGCTTCAGCAGCGGTGACAGGGCACCCGAGGCCCAAAGGGCTGTGCCAGCGCTCGCGCTGCTCCCAGGAGGGGATGGCACCCCCGGCCCGGCTGTGCCCGGAGGCAAACCTGCTACTCCTGCAGGGGGTGTGGCCTCGAGCTCTGGGCACGCAGCGGCCCCTCCTGCTGAGCACCCTGCTGCCACTGGGGGCCGCTCACACATGGACTGGCACCCTGTCCTCTGTGGACACTGAGCCATCTGTCCCTGCAGGTGGGACGGCGGGTCCCCAGAGCGCTAGGCGAGGCTGGAGCTGTGTTAGACCCCAGGCACCCAAGTCACTGTCGGGCACCCTGGGGTGAGCGGGTGAAGCCCGGGAGACTGTCCAGCCGTGACACGGGGGCCCCGTGGTAAAGGAGCGCCCACACTGGGAGGGGCCACGTCCCGGCAGGTCTCACAGCGGCTGTGGGGACGGCCAGGCTGCTCCAAGCACCCCCAGCTGTGCAGCCCCTGCAGCTCCCGTGCACGTCCTCTCCAGGCAGCGCGCAGACTCGAGGCCACCAGCCTGGAAAGGCCTCTGGCAAGGCCGGCCTGAGTCACGCGGGGAGAACACTCCTGTCGGCCAGCAGCCTCCCCCCAGAGCCGGGGTCCCGGGCGTCAGGAGGGCCTGGCCTCCCCCCAGAGCCGGGGTCCCGGGCGTCAGGAGGGCCTGGCGCTGGCCTCCCCCCAGGGCCGGGGTCCCGGGCGTCAGGAGGGCCTGGCCTCCCCCCAGGGCCGGGGTCCCGGGCGTCAGGAGGGCCTGGCCTCCCCCCAGGGCCGGGGTCCCGGGCGTCAGGAGGGCCTGGCCTCCCCCCAGGGCCGGGGTCCCGGGCGTCAGGAGGGCCTGGCCTCCCCCCAGGGCCGGGGTCCCGGGCGTCAGGAGGGCCTGGCCTCCCCCCAGGGCCGGGGTCCCGGGCGTCAGGAGGGCCTGGCCTCCCCCCAGGGCCGGGGTCCCGGGCGTCAGGAGGGCCTGGCCTCCCCCCAGGGCCGGGGTCCCGGGCGTCAGGAGGGCCTGGCCTCCCCCCAGGGCCGGGGTCCCGGGCATCAGGAGGGCCTGGCCTCCTGCCACGAGTGGTGCTGTCAGAGCTCAGAGCCGAGGGACGAGGCCCCACCCTCGAGAGCCCACGTGGACACGACCCTCGGGGCTGGCGGAGGGTGTCCCCACACCTCTGCACGTCCATCTTTGCTCATCTTGCTCCTGAGCCTCGGCTGTGATGAGCCACAGCGGTGTGCCCCCCCCACCCAGCGAGCCCAGGAACGTGGAATCTGGGGACCCTAACACAAGCGACCACTCGACGCTAGCAAGGCCTCACAGCTGGAGGGGCGTGTGCCTCCCCACCCCGGCCTGCCGTCCGGCGCAGACGTGAGCACCCCACCTGGCCCACTTCCAGACTCGAGTGCTGAGGCCCCCAGGCCGGCGGCTCCATGAGGCTGAATGGCCGGGGCGCTCCCAGCCCAAGGCTGGCCCTGGAGCAGCGCTGGGCGTAGTCTCGGGAGTCGCAATGCCCTCGCAGGCCAGTCCTTACCACTGCTTGGTGATGTCAAACATCATGACCACCCCGTTGCAGTTCTTGTACACGTCCAGGAACTCCGCGTCCAGGGCCATCTCGGACTCCGCCTGCAGACGGGGAACCAAACCTCAGAAACGGGCCATGACCCACAACGTGAGTACCCACCTCCTGGTGAAGGCCGAATATGTCTTTTAAACTGAAAAGACATCAGGTGTTTTTGTTTTGGGGAGAAAAAAAAAGTCAGCACGAGGCTAACTGGCGCGGCCACACAGCCTGCCCTCAGACCAGGGGGCCCGCACTGCCTGCCGGCAGGGCCCTGCACGGGGCTCACAGGTGCTGCCGCGGGGACTAAGCTGAAGTGCGTCCCAGACCCGAGGACGTGGCCAGAGAACTTTCCAGAACCCATAGCAGGGACGCTTGTGCCGGGGCAGTGCAACGTGTCCATGAAGGCCGGGGACCTGGGCCGGCGCTCACGGAACCTTCCGGCCGGCTGTCAGGAAGCCGTGAACAGAGGCCCTCGAAGCTGGCAGAGCCCGTCACAGGTCAGGAGCGCTGCCAGTCGCGGGGGTCCTCGTGGAGCCACAGGCGGCCCATGTGTGCCCGGCTACACCCGCAGACGTGCCTGTGCCTTTATGGGCCCGGCCTCTGTGCCAGGAGTGAGATGTGGGCTCCACCTGAACACCTCCCGGGCCACTGCAGCCCCAGGTGGGGTGCGGCAGGGGTCACGGACGTGAGCAGCAGCTCGGGTCAGTCCGCCACCCCAGGCTGCTCAGGAGTGGCCGCTGCGTCCCTCCAGCGCCAGCAGATGCAGTCCTCGGGAGGGCCGGGCCAGGCGGGCAGAGGGGCTGAAGCGCAGACGCCTGCTCATGACCGCCCCGTGAAGTCGGGGCCACGCGGGACGGACCAGCTCACCTCCTGGGGGTCATTCTCCATCTTCAGGCCGTCACCTCGCTTCTTGCATTTTCCTTAAGGACAGATGGACACAGTCACGGGTGGAGGCGCTGTGCCCGAGGGCAGCGTGAGCAGGGCGGCCTCTCCCTGCGCCCTGCCCCTGGCAGGGGCCTCATGCCCATGGGGCAGTGCCGGGCGCTCGCCCCCCACCACAGACCCAAAGCCAACATCACAGCTGGCACGGAGCCTGGCCACCAGCCAGCCCGCCTGCTCCTGGAGCCAACAGTGAGCCTGCCGGGAGCCGGATCGAGGGGGCAGCGGAGGAGCAGCTCACACAGCTGCAGGGTGGAGAGAGCCCGGAAGAGAAAACGCGACGGGAGTGACTCACCTTTGTCGACTACGTCCCAGACTTCAACTTTTACGACGTCATCAGTGGCTGAAACAGGAGAACAGCAGGATCAGCGCCCAGGGTCAGCCTGTGGCTCCAAAGACGGGCCTCCAGGCTGTGCGGACGCCACACTCCCCCGGGCGCCGCCCCCAGGGCTCCTGCACAGGCGGCAGGCACAGCGTCCGGGACGCTCCTTCCTGGGAGGCAGGGAGCAACCTGGACGCGCGCTCAGGTGACAGGACCCCAGGTCCTAAAGGCACCCCTGGGGCAGGCTCGTGCCCAGCTAGTGCCCTGCGCCCCCGGCTGCTGCAGGAAGGCCTGGTTCCAGTGACTCCACAGCTGCTCTTTGGCAGCACTGTCTGGGGGTCGCCAGCCTGGGGTGAGGTCCGGGGCACGTCCCCAGGCGGTCGGGGGGCTACCCACCTCCCAAGGATCCTGTGGGGAAAGGGGAGAGACGTACGTGCCACCCAGAGGAGGGACAGAGCTTCACCCTGAACTGAGAAGGGGCACCCTAGGGGTGGGGCCCAGTGCGGCCAGGGCAGGGCGACGCCGAGCCTGTGTGGCTGCCCAGACAGTGCCTGGCGGGCGCCGGAGGGTCAGGAGGCCCGCTGAGGCCCGGGCATCCTGCTGCCGGCCACGGGGCCTGGTTTTCCGACGACAGGGGACGTTTAAGAGGCTCGAAGACCTTTTACTGTCGTGGTTCCCGAGCACGCAGACTGGCTCCCCCGCCTCCCCGCAGGGTCCCAGTGGTCACCGACCCCCGCAAGGGGAGGGCGGCCTGCCATCCTGGTCATGCCCGGGTGGCCGCCAGGGGTGCTCTGCCCACCAGGTGATTCTGCCAGCAAACCCCTCCTGGGACCCTGCGGGGGTGGGGCTTCCCAAGGGCCACAGAGAGCTGGGCTCCGAGGACCGAGGAGCCTGCCTGCTGAGGCCAGTGCAAGCCGCGGCTGCAACCGGCCCGGCCCGGCCCGGCGGTCTGCTCCGACAGCCAGGGTCCAGCCCCTGGCACTAATCCCCAAGTGGACGAATCTCCTACAGGAGCGGGGACTTCAGGACGACCCCAAAGCAGCGTGTGTGGTGTCCCAGGGCTGACTCCAGGCTGGGGGTGACGGGCGAGCCCTCCCTCCCCGCAGGCTGCGCCCGCCCAACCCCAGGCTAAGGGTCACAGGAGAGCCCCTCACTTTTGTAGCTCCAGTGGATGCTGGTGACCTGGATCTCCTGCGTGGGGATGTACTCCTCCACGAACTTCTTGCCCTGCAGCCGGTGCCACAGCGCCGTCTTGCCCGTGTTCCTGTCCCCACGGATCACGATCTTCACTGGGAGAGAGCACAGGTCAGGTAAACAATCAGAGCAAGGTAAACTTGCTCCTCCGCAAGCATCCACGCACACCTTCTGCACACGCATGTCTGTATGCCGGCGAGCAGGGAGCCTGGGGGAAGAGGCAGCGGGCACAGGCTGGAGAGCGGGCAGCCCTGCTCACCCCCAGGTCCCCAGGGCAGCTGACCGACACCTGGGAGTCTGCACTCAGGAAGGCAGCCTCCGGAGCAGGCAGGGCTGTGCGCTCACCTCCGCAGCCCTGCGTGTCCCACGGCTGCCCTTAGCCTGCCTTCCCGCAGCCTGGGCGTCTTGGGTGCAGGACACGCGTGGGGTGATGGCAGGAAGCCTGGATTCCACCTTGCTGCCCAGCCACTACCTAGGAGAGGCGTGCTCACGCACATGCCCAGGAGGACAGGGTGGGCTGGGGACAAGGTGGGGAGGGGGCAAGGTCCCAAGGTGTTGCAGAAGGGTGGGCTTCCTGCCGCCTGCAGAGAAGGCAGGGGCTCAGACTAAGAGTGTTCCAGAGAGCTGGGGAACTCGGCAGAACCAGCGGGTCGGGGTGGAGCTGATGGCCTTGGGTGGGCAGCTGGGCCTCTGCGGAGGGAAGCTGGGCAGCCTGCAGGGAGGTGTTCTGGAGGCCACAGGCCGGGCTGGGGCAGCGTCTCCCCGGCTAGTACCGAGCGCCCGGCAGGGCTGGGCCTGGGAGCACAGACGCCATGTTTCTCGCCCAGTCATTCTCTAGGGGGCTGTCTTCTCAGTTTCCAACAGAGGGACGCGAAGGCACCGTAACACGTTGACTGAGTGGCTGCAGCTGTGTACTCTTTGTCCTTCATGATGCTGGTTTTGTCTTTTTAATTAATCTTGCCAGGGGTTCATCAACTTGGCCAGTCATGGGCACACAGCCTGTTTGGTTGGCTGGATGCCTCTGTTGATTCTTCTTAAAAAGCACCTGCTTCTGTTTTTTCCCTTGTCACTTACTTCCTTTTACTTCCTTGGAGTTTATCCTGCTCTTTTTCCTGGGTTTTCAAGCTGTATTCTCAGGTCGATGACCACCCCAAGCATGTGGGGAATCACAAATACTTCTTCAACCTGTAAATTACTTAGAGAGGTTTCCAAGTTTCCCCTCGGAGCTGTGCTTGTCGCTGTTCCTAACCAGCTCTGTTCACTGCGGCCACAGACGTGGTCCTTATGGTGCACACTCCCAGCTGTCTGTGGGGACCACCGCAGTTGGGGACGCGCCTGGGTCTGGGGGGCTGGGTGCAGGCGCCTGCTGCCCCACCGGGTCTTCCGCCCGCCGGGCCGGTTGTGTGCCCTGCACCCAGTCTCAGCGCCCAAGGCTCAGCCTCCCTGTGGCCGACGTCTACCCAGGGCTCGGCCCACATCCCCGCTTCCGGCCTTTCTGTGCCACCGTGAGCTGGATGTCATTCTTACGCATCACACACCGGAAGGAAATCAAATCACAGTCTTCTTTTGCTGCTGCGTCTCAATGGTCGCCTTCCCTGGCAGCTGACAGTCTCCAGTCCCTGCAAGAGGTTCCCTCCCCATTTTTCTGCCTTTTCACGATGGGCAAGGTTTTGTAAATTCCTGTTTTGCCTGGTATTTACCTGGAAGATTCGCAAGTTATTTCTGCTCTTAAGCTTCTGACACACATCTTTGCCACAGTAAGTCTGAATCCAGCATCCTCGGCCCCCACTCAGACGCCACTCGCCACTGGTCGGCTCGGGGCTGTGTGCCAGCTGCGAGCATTCTGGCCTCTCCTCCTGTGTTCTCCACAGCAGCTGCGAGGCCTGTTCCCCATCTCTGTGCCCTGCAGACGTCCTGCATCTCCCGAGCTCGCCATCCATCCGCCTGGAGTGCACAGCCCAGGATCCATCTTGGTAGGAGCCTGGCCCCCGCAGACCGCAGGGCTGATCGGCTGCATTTCTAGGCCGACGGGGCTCCCCCTCAGTGCCTTCGTTGCCAGCGTGGGGTCAGGCTCTCAGCTGCCCCTCAGCGCGGTCACTGCCAGTGTGGGGTCAGGCTCTCAGCTGCCCCTCAGCGCGGTCACTGCCAGCGTGGGGTCGGGCTCTCATCCCCCTGAAGGCGCTCCATTTGCTCCCTTCCCCTTCAGCTTTGCTGTCCTGAGAGTCCCACGATGCGTCCAGCTCTGGGGTGTGGAAGCCGCAGCCTCAGGCTTCTCGGCGTTCCGTGTGCTCTGTGAGCCGCAGGAGAGCCTGGCCTGCGTTTCTCCAGAGGCCGCCTCTCCATCCTGCTCTTTGCTTCTGAGACTCCATCGCACGTGTGCATGCCCGGCTCCATTCTGAGCCTGCGTCTCCCCGTCGGTGCACGCTCCATATGCATCCTGAGCCTGCGTCTCCCCGTCAGCGCACACTCCCTCTTCAGTTGGAGTACTACGCTGCGTCACCGGTCTGCCGGCTTCCTGTTTTAGTGACCGTGCTTTTTCGTTTCTGGAGGCTCTCTTTGGTTCTTTTTCAAACACAACCTTTCTGTTCTGACTCTTGATATAATCTTACAACTGTTTCCTTCTTTGATATGTTTCCAGTCCCATCACTTCGTGGCAAACAGTGGAAACAGTGACAGAGTTTATTTTTTTGGAGTCCAGAATCACTGCAGATGGCGACTGCAGCCATGAAATTAAAAGATGCTTGCTCCTTGGAAGAAAAGTATTAAAAAAGCAAAGACATTACTTTGCCGACAAAGGTCCACTAGTCAAAGCTATGGTTTTTCCAGTGGTCGTGTATGGATGTGAGAGTTGGACCATAAAGAAAGCTGAGCGCTGAAGAATTGATGGTTTTGAACTGTGGTGTTGTAGAAGACCGCTGAGAGTCCCTTGGACTGCAAGGAGATCCAACCAGTCCATTCTAAAGGAGATCAGTCCTGAATATTCATTGGAAGGACTGATGCTGAAGCTCCAATACTTTGGCCACCTGATGCGAAGAACGGACTCATTGGAAGAGACCCTGATGCTGGGAAAGACTGAAGGCAGGAGGAGAAGGGGACGACGGAGGATGAGATGGTAGGATGGCATCACTGACTCAATGGACACGAGTTTGGGTAAACTCCAGGAGTTGGTGATGGACAGAGAGGCCTGGTGTGCTGCAGTCCATGGGGTCGCAAAGAGTCAGACACAACTGAGCAACTGAACTGAACAACTTTAACATATTTTTTTTCTATTCTGTTTTGAGAATGAAAAGTCTTAATTTTCTCTCCAACTGAAATCCTTTTAAAATCTGAAATCTATTCTTCAAAAAGCCAATTAGAAGAAAGTGTATAATACCAGAAATAAACAGAAAGACCTGGTTTCATCTGGTTAAAAAAAGTAACCGATCTCTACTTCTAAGTAAAAAAGTCAAATCAATCTTAGAAACTTAGATATCACTCAAATAAACTAAGTGATTCACTGGAAAACCTTTAATTAAGATTCACTCAAGAAGTGACAAGAAGCCCTGACCTGAGAAGCGTGTGGCCCTTTTACTGAACAGAACAGCTGCCTTTCTATCCTGTGCCTTTTATTCTAAGGAAAGAACACCACAGACATGGGATTGGCTAAGGGCTCCAGAATCTCTTTTACTCCCTGATTCTATAGTAATTCACCCAGACTGCCACACACTGCAAGCGAAACAGGGAACCTTTTTTTTAAATACAAAAGAAAGCTGCCGGTCTATCCTGGATGGGAATGACGCATTCCCTCTGCAGGAGGCAGGACTGAAAGCCCACGATGCCCTTTGGTGGTGCCACCAGCAGGGGTCGCTGGACAGCTGGCCCCCTCCTGGCAGCTCCTCCCAACACAGCCTCCAGGGTCTCTCTTCATAGAGTCCCTGGGATGGGGCATGGCGGGAGGGCCATGAGGGCCTAAGGCCGTGTCTCCCTCTCTCCGGCTTGGCCTCACGCTTCTCTCCTGACCTCACGGCACTCTGACACGCCCTCGGCCTTTCTCCGTGAGGCCGGCGCTAACCTTCGGCTCAGCAGTCCCAGCCTCAGCCCTCAGCCTGCGCAGGCCCTCGGCCGCCAGTCAGGCTGCGTGGCTGCTTCCTCGCGGTGTCTTGTGCCCGCTGCCTGCCTTCCACTCCCCCCTAAATGTAAGCCCCGTAACGCAGAGACTGTGGTCTGGGTTTTCACTGATGAACGCTCAGTAAATATTTGCTAAGCAGATGCATGCCAGGGAAGGAAAACCTATGAAGAAAAACGTGGTGCACGTCACAGGCAGCAATGCTCGGGGATCCGCACATCAGCCCTGCTGGGGCAGCCACACAGTCTACCAAACGCAGCTGTTCACTTCTGAAAGGAAAACCTCTACCCAGTGACCAACCTTTCAAAGCTTTCTTGTGTTCTAGCACTGAAATCTGACTGGCCAGGACTCTGAATGCAGCCCGGAGCAAGGGCACGGAATCCACAAGACCAGTGCATCCTCACTCCACCAAACACAGCTGACCACCCGGGCCCACCAGGAGCACAAAGAGCAGACAGCTCAGGGAGCGTCCTGCCGCCTTACACGCGAATGGCTTCTGACCCACAGGTGTGGTCCCGTGGCTCACCTGGGCTTTGATGTTAAATGTGATGTGTATGCTGGGACTCTGCATGTGAGTCACTTCTCACCATCACAGCAATTTACAAGAAAACGACTTATCTGCTGCAGGAGAACAAAGTTCTATAAGAGCTCTTTACCCATAAAAATCCTGAGTCCATAGTTATCATACGGCTGGTGTGCTTCCTTAAGTAAGATGTTTTGGAAAATAAGTACTAGAAGTGTTCTTTTCTGCTGACTAATAAAGGAAGTAAAAAAGTTTGGAAAGTGCATATTAGCCCACGACGGGGACAGCGTCAGCCTGAAACGTCACACAGGCACGGGGCTCGGCTTCTCTCAACCGCTCCACATTTCACTCATTGTGTTCCACATCAGAATCTGCTGCCATGCACCCACAATCCCTGAAGTGGGGGCTCTTCTCTGGAAGATTCCAGTGTCCTTTCTGCTTCTGACCCACCTCCCAACCCCAAACAGGGGGGTGTCCACCAGGGAGGGCTTTTCAGAAGGTGAACACTTTCCAGGCCAGTTTCCAAAGGAGGAAGATTAAGTTTTAACAAATAATACCATAACTAATAAAATTAAAGAGAGACATTACTGTGTCAATAAAGGTCCGTCTGGTCAAGGCTATGGTTTTTTCAGTGGTCATGTATGGATGTGAGAGTTGGACTACAAGGAAAGCTGAGCGCCGAAGAATTGATGCTTTTGAACTGTGGTGTTGGAGAAGACTCTTGCGAGTCCACTGGACTGCAAGGAGATCCAACCAGTCCATCCTAAAGGAGATCAGTCCTGAATATTCATTGGAAGGACTGATGTTGAAGCTGAAGCTCCAATACTTTGGCCACCTGATGTGAAGAGATGACTTATTTGAAAAGACCCTGATGCTGGGAAAGATTGAGGGCAGGAGGAGAAGGGGACGACAGAGGATGAGATGGTTGGATGGCATCACTGACTCAATGGACATGAGTCTGAGTAAACTCCAGGAGTTGGTGATGGACAGGGAGGCCTGGCATGCTGCAGTCCATGGGGTTGCAGAGTCGGACACGACTGAGCGACTGAACTGAACTGAATAAAATTAAATAACAGGAACCAAATGTGAATTATAAGACGTGTGAAAATGAGTTTCTGTTTCTTTTTTTTTTTAATATTTATTTACTTTTGGCTGTGTCAGGTCCTGACTGTGGCCCGCAGGCTGTTTTTGCGGCACAGGCCTCTCTCTAGTTGGGGTGTGTAGGCTCACTGGTTGTGGCCCATGGGCTTAGTTGCTCCTGAGCATGTCGGGGATCGAACCTGTGTCCCCTGTACTGGAAGGTGGATGCTTAATCCACTGAACCACCAGGGAAGAAGTCCCTGAAAATGAGTATTTTGATTTACTATTCTCTTCTGGGAATGTGAGAGAATCACACACAAAATTGGGTAGAATACGTGCAAACCGATTCCTCTTTTAAATTCAAAGTCTTTCCAAGCAGTTTCTTAATATGGCACATTGTTAACTGAAATACAGGGCTCATCACAGAGACTGGCAGGCTGCCCTTAAAGTCGGAAATGGGGTAATGTCCGATATTTTGTAGCAATATACAGAAATACTCAGGGGGGAAAGATTTAGAAGCAGAGAACACATTAAAACAAACAAACAACTTCAAATACCGCTACCGAAAAGCCAGCAAGATGGAAAAACTTTAAAGAGGTCAAGAGGGCAGTCAGCGTCTAGGAGCTAAACAATTTTACATAATTTATAGCTGAGGACTGGAAACGATCTAGGCTTTCAGGGCATCGGGTAAATAGCTCCTTCCCATAGAAGAGAAGGCTCTGCAGTAACAAGAGTCTGTTCCTTCTCAAGTTCTTCTAAATATACCTCTTACAGATGCTTCCTTTTAAAAAAGGGGAGCAAGAACGAGCTGCGCAGCTGACATTCTCTCTTCAAACTGAATACCAAGTCTATAGAGAAAAACCCCGTAGGTCAAACTAGCAGGCCAGCGGAATCCCCCGCCCCGTCCTCCTGCGGGTGGCCACACGGCTCGCGGGTGGAGAGCCCGCCACCCCTTTAAGACCGGGTCCCAGACCACAGACTCGCCCCCGTTACGTAAGAACCCCTCTCGGACGGGGTCACCTGGGCCAGTCAGGGTGCCGCAGACGCACCCGGAGCCGCCTGGACGAACCGCACCGTGCACGCGCGACGCACGCCTGTACCCCCCGGGCCAGCATTCCTGGGGAATGACCCACAGGCCAGACGGGAGAGCCACAGGCCGAGGCGCCCGCCCCCGGTCCTGGGGTGCTCTGGGCCCTCCTCGCCGGCCCGCATTACCTCCCGACGCCAAGGGAGCGAGCGCCCCGGGGCCCCCGCCATCCGCGCAGGCACAGACAAGGGCTCAGCTGGCCGGAACGCAGAGAGCAAGGCCCTCGGGGTGCGACGAGTCCCCGCGCGCTTCCCGGGTCGGACGCTACCCGGATTCAGCGAGTCTTGGGCGGCGCGGCCGGGCCCCCACCCTCCCCACATGCCCCGCAGGCGCCCCCGCGCCGGGCCGCACTCACTGTTGTACTGCACCCCCTTGGCGAAGCGCCTCTGCAGCGCCTGGTTCATGGACTGCAGCCCGGCCGGGATGTTCCTGTCGCGGCCCGGCGCCTGCTCCGACCCCACCAGCTTCTTGAGAGCGGAGAACATCTTCCTGCTCCCACGTCCGAGCCCGGTACGGCCCGCGAGCTCAGCGGCGGCGGCGGCGCGGCGGTAGTCGCACCATGTCCCGGGTTCCGGCGGGCGGACACCGGCCTGCAGGGCAGCTCGGGGGCTCAGCTGCGGAGGCTCCGCTCCGGCCCCCACGGCCCCCGGCGCGGCCGCTCTGTGCTCGTCAGCGCCGCCATCTTGGCGCCGGCTCAGCGGGGCGCGCAGCTACGGGGCGCCGCGAGGGCCACGGGAGTGCGGCGCGCGAGGTGCGCGGCTACGGGGCGCCGCGAGGGCCACGGGAGTGCGGCGCGCGAGGTGCGCGGCTACGGGGCGCCGCGAGAGCCACGGGAGTGCGGCGCGCGAGGTGCACGGCTACGGGGCGCGGCGAGGGTCACCGGAGTACGGCTCGCGAGGTGCGGATGCGCAGAATGCTGCGGGCGCGGGGCGCGGGGCTCGGGGCGCGAGGGTACCGAGCACCGCGAGGGTCACGGGAGAGCGGCGCGGTGCAGGCAAAGGGCCTCGGACTCTGCAGTCCCGCCTTACGAGTTTGTCCCCCGGATTTCAGCTCAGTCCGGATCCCCGTCCGCGCCCCCGCCTGGTACCCCCCTGCTCACCCTCGCCCCTGAGCCCCAGGACCCAGATCCACACCGAGCACCCCCACTTCCCTGCAGACTTCCCCACGTGATGCCTCGCATCCGCGTCCCCTCGGCGCCCCGAATTCCTGGGAAAATGTTTATTTGGGTAAGCAATGCAAGCGTGGGGGCGGGGTGTGGGGCAGGGCGGCCTCCTCCTCCTCCTCCTCCTCCTCCTCCTCCGGTCACTTCTTCTTCTTCTTGGCCACCTTGAGTTTCTCCTCGATCAGCCGCTGACCTTGCCTCTTGATCTCGGCCCGCGAGGGCACGTAACTGTGGTCCACGTCGGCGAACTGGAAGGTCTCTGCAAGGAAGGAGGGCGAGGGCAGCTGCGCCCGCAGTCCCTCTGCCCCACCTGCGTCCCTAGATCCTGGGCTGTCCTCTGGCGCCCTTTCACGGCAGGGCCCGTTGTATCAACGACGTGTATTTCTTACTGTCTGGCGTCTGGGGTCTCGCACACCCGGGGAGAGAGACAGCCGAGAGTTCACCGAGTCCTTCCAGAGCCCACGCTCGACCGCTAATATCTACCCTATACACCAAGCCTGAATCCTTCAGGGACAGGTGCCAGACAAGAGGGGGACAGCCCCGAGGCCCCACACGCACCAGAATTATTAGAATGGGAGGGTCTTAAGCTGTGTGCCCTGCCCTTCCCACACAGACCCCCATAGGGGCCCTGGCCTAGGCACCCCCTGCCTGCCTACTGGCGCTGGTGCCTTCCCATCGCCTCCATCAATTAAAGTCCCGTGGGTACAGCTGATGCGGTCTCCCCATTGCTTTAGCCCCCACTGTCCCTCCTGGCCACTCTGGTCAGATGCAGCAAGCGCCACCCCTAGCCCCTGCCTCTGCACGGCTCAGGCCAGCCGCCTGCCCCCGCCTCCCCTCCAGCTGCTGGGCCTCCTGTACCTATGACGTCCTCCTCCGTCTCCTCAAAGCTGATCCTGGTGTTCTGCTTCTCCCTCAGTGTGGAGGACTCCAACACATCCCTCACCTTGGTGCTGACCTGCAGGGCACGGGGCCGGTGAGCCTTGGGGCAGGTGGGGCGTGCAGGCACCCCTGGCCCAGGGCTACCTCCTCCGTTTCAGCCAGCGTCTGCACTCGGTCAGCCAGGTACAGCAGCCTGCCCTCGCAGTACGCCAGCTTGCTGTACATGTCCAGGGTGGTCGAGGGCGCTGCTTCCTTCTGTAACGGGGAGGAACCAGTTGTCTCGCCCTGGCCCCTCCCAGGGACCCTCTGTCCTGGGGGCTCCTCCCAGCTCCGCTGGTACCTGGCCTATGGGTAGGGGAATGCCAATCAGGCGGATGTAGAGGTTGTCGATGCCGGTCTGGATGGTCAGCAGCAGCTTCTGACTCTTGGTCATCTTGCTGTGAGCCAGCTGCAGCCGCTCTTCCTCCTCCTTCAGCATATCGTTCATTTTCTTCTCAACAGACTTAAAGCTGTTGGGGATGAGGGTGGGAGGTGGCGGACCGAGGGCACAGCGGCGGGGTCCTGAGCGAGTGCTGTGCTAATTCCGGCTCAAGAGCTAAGACATGGGCGCGGGGAGCGCCCTTGCCACGCCCTGAGGCAGCGGGCCCGCTCAGCTCCAAGCCTGGCGCCAGCCATCAGGCTGTCAGTGCAGAGAGAGGCGGGACCCCCCACGTACCTGACGGAGCTGGGCGTCTGGCGGAACTTGAGCGTGGCCTCCTCTATCTCCAGCTTCTTCATCAAGGCCTCCAGCTGTGCCTGCCTCTCCTCACAGTCCTCCATCTGCAGCTCCAGGTCCTCCTCCGTGCCCTTCTGAGCCAGGAACCGTCCGGCAATGTCCTGGCAGGGCCAGTGGGGCAAGCAGCAGCTGTGAGCCAGGGGGCAGCTGGTTCTTCTGGCTCCCGGTGGTCAGTAATGTCGACCACGCGATGTGTTGAAGGCCTGCGAGGCCCTCGGTGTGTGTTCTTGCATGCCACCCCTCACGACAGGCAGAGCGGGCAGACGACCCCAATGAAGAGCTGGAGAGACCACCGCCAAGAGACCTAGTGGCTCTGAGTCGCTTGTCCAAGGGTAGACAAGCTTATGTCAGGACCATGGACAGGAGCTCAAGGTTTACTAATAATAATCCCAGAGTGGATTAAAGTAAAAGGGGGGTTAGGTGGAGAGGCAGCTGCTGTTGGTTTGGGAAGGGGAAGGAGTCGGAGGTGGAGGCCACCCCCTCGGGGTTTAATCCTCAAGTTCCTGTGGGCTCTGTGTGACCCTGGACCACAGCTCAGGCTTGCTGGCTGCATCCCAGGGGCCCTCCACTCTGATCTGCGGGCCGCTGCCCTGTGTGTCCATTCACGTGAAGATGTCTGCAGAGCCTGGCCAGGCTCAGCTGGGCCTTGGGCTGGGGATGGGCCCTTCCCCTTGCCCCTCTGCCCACACCCAGGAGTCAGTGAGTAGTACCCAGAGGTGGGAGCACTGCACGGCAGTCTTGACCTTCTCCACCAGAGCAGTCACATTCGTTTGGTATTCAACGTCAGCCTTGGAGGCCTCTCTCTTCCTCACTGGGCGCAGCAGAGGGGAAGGACGGCCAGCATGCAGGGAGGGCGTGGGAGCTCTGTGCGGGCCATCAGATGCCCCCCCAACGTCCTCAGGGGAGGCCACCCAAGAGCTGGGTAGCCTTCAGAGTCGCCTGTATCTTAACTGGCTCCCTCCTCAGCCAGCCCTCGAGCGGCTGCATCCAGAGCAGGACCAGAAGCGGCTGGCGTAGCGGGGCTTAGCGGAGCTTCTCAGAGGGGCTTGGGTTCCGGGGGGGCATTGCCGAGTGCATTTCACAGCTGAGAGGCGGGTGCGGGTGCGGGGTGAGCCACACCCGGCCGAGAGCCCAGAGCCAGAGCAGCGCCGGAAGCCAGTGCCGTGGCAACTGGTGTGTGCCTGTGCAGGGCCCGCCAGGGAGGGGTCGGGGTTCATCGGTCTCCCTCACCCTGGCCACTGCAGGTGACACCCAGCCTCATGGTGACTGACCTCTCTGGACCTTGGCTGGGGCGGTGGGAGCTGAGCGCTTACCTTTCAGAGTTTCTGGACCCATCAGGTTGGAGGAGAAGTCCAAGTCCCGCCGGCCCTGGAGAGAGGGAGGAGGAGGTGTGGTGAGGGGCGTCCTCTGCGGGGCTGAGGAGCGCTGGGCGTCCCGGAGGGCAGTGCCCAAACGGGCCAGCTCACCCGGCGGTACTTCTCGCTGGTCTCCTTGGTGTGGATCTTGTCGATCAGCTTCTTCTGCTGGTTCAGCCGGTTCTCTCGTGCCCGGCGCTCCTCGATGAAGGTGGCCTCCCCTTGCCTCATGTTCATCTGGGGACACGGGGAAGGGGCGGGGTCTGTCCCACTAAGGCCGTGTGGGGTGCTAAGCCAGTGTCTTCCTGATCTGGGATGCTGCACCTGTGTCCCCTCTCCTGGCCTCTGAGCCCTCCCTTGTATTACACTTCTCTCTGCCACCCCTGCCAGCTCCCCTTCAGGTCAGTTCAGTCCTCAGTCATGTCTGACTCTCTGTGACTCCATGGACTGCAGCAGGCCAGGCCTTCCTGTTCATCATCAACTCCCGGAGCTTGCTCAAACTCATGTCCACTGAGTTGGTGATGCCATCCAACCATCTCATCTGTCACCCCCTTCTCCTGCCTTCAGTCTTTCCTAGCATCAGGGTCTTTTCCAGTGAGTCGGTTCTTTGCATCAGGTGGCCAAAGTATCAGAGCTTCAGCCTCAGCATCAGTCCTTCCAATGAATATTCAGGATTGATTTCCTTTAGGATTGATTGGTGTGATTTTCTCGCAGTCCAGGGGACTCTCAAGAGTCTTCTCCAACACCACAGTTCATAAGCATCAATTCTTCAGCACTCAGCTTTCTTTATAGTCCGACTCTCACATCCATACATGACGACTGGAAAAACCATAGCTTTGACCAGATGGACCTTTGGCTCACATCCTTCTGCTCTGCCATCTTGTAGACCTTGCCAGCTCCCCTTAGAACTCACTAAAGTGGATTCCATGTGTCTAAACAAAAGCTCATCATCTTTCCCCAAACCACCTCTCTCCCAGCACGTCCAGCTTTGGTGGCTAAATCTACTGTCCTTCCGTCCCCGCCTGCTCACACGTCCCGGACCCTGCGTTCTCCCTTGGCCTGCACATCTAACACCCTACCCCTCATCAGGGTGGAGCCTGGCCCATGTGACTAGCATCTCGATCCTGGTCCTCTGATCTCTGCAGTCAGAGCGTACCCGTTTGGGAACATGAATCTGATCCTTTGTCCCTCCATCTCCTCTCAGGGCTACAGGTTCCCCAGGGGCTTCAGCCCCCATGGCTCCTTTTGGCCCTGTTATACCCCAAGACTGTGTTGCCCAATCTCCACCCCCAAAACCCGCTTGTGCACTGCCCCCCTGATCAGGTCCGCACCCCAGGGTGGCCCTGCTTC
Organism: Bubalus bubalis; assembly: GCF_019923935.1. Taxonomy (NCBI): domain Eukaryota; kingdom Metazoa; phylum Chordata; class Mammalia; order Artiodactyla; family Bovidae; genus Bubalus; species Bubalus bubalis. The sequence goes on along the minus strand of NC_059168.1, from coordinate 105,292,107 downwards.
ATGAAGAGGGGTACACAGGCTTTTCAGGGGCCTCAGCACAGACGGGGTGAAGGGGTGCCACCTGCCCTGGCCAGGCCAAATCTCTGTCTCCTCTGTCTACTTCCTGGATTCTGTGTCTGGTGGGATCCTGTCTGCCCAGACTCATGGGGGATGAGGAGAGCTGGCTGGCAGGGCAGCCACTGGACTCCTCCAGTGATGGCAAGGTGTGGGCAGGGGTGTCCAGGTGGGCCCTGGGCCAGACAGGTTTGCAAGACAGCCCTGCAGGGCCCCAGCCTGGGAGCTCACCTTGACCTCATCTGTAATCATCATGGCATCCTGGGACATGACTGTCATGTCCGACAGCTCCAAGCAGTAGTTGGTCACGAGATTCTGCAGCTTGTCCAGCTCTGTGGGGTATCCTGCCAGCTTCTGCAGCACAAGGGCAAGGGCAGGGGGGCAGAGCACCTCATGGCCCAGGAGCTGTGGGCCCATCCCAGGTCAGCTCCCCTGGCCCCTTCCTGATTCTCTTCTGTCCCCCAGAGTGGACCATGCCTGCTCTCCACTCCTCACCCCAGACTGTGTGAGCCCAGAGGACAAGTAGGGCCTGGCCTTTGGCCCCAGCCAGGCCCAAAGCAGGTTAAAGGAAGGTTTTGAGAGGGAAAACGGCCTCCTGCTGGGGGACTTCTCCCTGCTCAGGGCTAGAACCCAGAGACACTTTGTAAGAAGTTGTCATGGGGAGTCCGACTACCTGAGAGGTGCCCCTGGAGCCCTGGGAGGCTGACTGCTCTCTGAAGTGAAGTAGATGGTGTGGGGTCAGACGCAGGACTCAGGGCCAAGGCTAACCTGACCAGCTAGCGTGGGACCATAGGAAAGCCACTTAACCTGAGTTTCCCCGTGTGTAACAGGTAATAATGGCTCTTTCAAGGGGTTGCTCTCAGGATGGGATTGAGACGGTAGAGTGATGTATTCTTTAACACAGGGTCAGGTTCACAAACGTCCAAGACACCTTAGCTGTTAGTATTTTGTTGTTGATAACTACTATGTAGACTCTCTACTGTTTTTAAAAATTTATTTTTAAAGAATATATAGTGTCTTTAATGTCTACTTTTTTTGGGGGGGAGGGGTGTGCCACGTGGCATGTGGGATGTTAGTTCCCTGGCCAGGGATCGAACAGGTGCCCCTGCATTGGGAGCACAGAGTCTTAACCACTGGACTCCCAGAAAGTTGTTTTTTTATTTTAATAGGCGTGGGGACTACCCTGGCGGTCCAGTGGTTGAGACTCCAGGCTTCCACTGGAGGAGGCACCAGTTTGATCCCTAGTCCAGTAACTAAGAATGCAAATGCTGTGCCATGCAACCAAGAAAAAATGCAGGTGGCCACGGGAGGCACTGTTTTAATGCATATGTTCTAAAAAAGCAAGAAGGGACAGCTGGGAGGATAGAATGCATCCAGATGAGAGAGGGGCCCTATCCTCCCATCTTCTGGCCGTCTGGCCTGTGGCAGGTGCCTGGGCTCTGCTCTATGGGGCCCTGGGGGGCCTCCAGTGAAGGGGGCTTGCCTCTTAGGAGGGCTCAAGGCCCCTGGGGCTTCCCCGTCTCCTCGGCAGGGAGCCTGGGGGCTGGCTTGGAAGAAGTGGGCAGCAAGCCCAGGCTACTGGACTGTGCAGAGGCAGCTAGCCCTGGGTGGTGTGAGGGGACTTCCTGAGGGTGCTGGATTCGTCTCTTGCCCCCAGAAGCTGGGCAGTGGAAAACAGTGGGGCAAAGTAAAAATTCTGACATAGTACACGACACGCCTTTTCAGAGCAGAAAATAACAAATTCTTTCCCACCTACAAGGTGCCACTGCTCAGCTGATGCCCAAAGCAGGGCTCACTTTCTAGGGGTCACTCAGGCTCTAGGAGAGGTGTAAGGCTGTGTGTGGGGGTGCCCTGCCCTGGAGGACCCCGCCCCCACGGAGATCCCAGTCCTGCACACGGCCTGGGGCCTGAGAGTCCCGCCCTTCAAGCCCGGTTAGGCTCCCTGGAACCAGGATGCGGCAGCAGGTGTTGGGATGCGAGGTGAGGGGGCTCACCTTTTTCAGGTGGTCCAGCAGGTCCATGTACAGGAATTGGATATTTTGGCTTGTGGTGATCTTGATCGTCGTCTTTTCTATGTTGTTCTCCAGCTGTCGGATGACCTGGGGTTCGGGAGTGGAGGGCACATTGAGAGTGCCTTGGGGACAGGCCACCTGGGAGCCCAGAGACTCACGGGGGCGGGGCTGGCCTCTCTTCCTAGGGGCGGGGTCTCACTTAGCCTCGCCCCACGCAGCCCCGCGCCGGCCGGCACATGAGCCCCGCCTCCCCAGGGCCCCGCCCCCTGCTCAGCCCCGCCCCTCGGCCGCACCTGCTGCAGGCGCAGTTCTTCCTTGGTGGCGTCCGGCTGGCTCTTCAGGCCGGCCAGCTCCAGCTGCATACTCTCCAGCTTCCGCCCGCGCCGCCGCACCAAGTGGATCAGCACGTTGTGCACGTTCACGCGGTCGAAAACATACTTGCGCAGCTTCTCCCGCGCCACCTGCGTCGGGGAGGGCACGGCCCGCGAGTGGGTGCGCGGGGGGTCACGGAGCACGTGGGAGCTCCACAGGGACCCTGGGGCTGGGCTCTCGCTCCGCTCCCCACCGGCTCCACCTCCTAGTGTAGTTGGGGGTGCACCGGCTGGGCGGGGCGGAGGGGCCGTCCCGCCACCTACCTCCATGGTGCAGCGGCTGTTGGCCAGCCTCATGGGCACGTCCTTCCCACAGGCCCTGGAGATGGTCCACTGATCGTACTGCGGAGCGGCGGCGGCTGAGCTGGGGGCCCATCCCCTCTGCGTTCACCCGGCCGCAGGCCCCTCCAGGCCCTCTCCCCAGGCCCCTTCTGAGTAGCAAGACCCCAGCTCCTGGGGCCGCAAGGGGCAGAGCGCTGCAGGCCCCATCAGGTCATCCCCTCTCGGATGTGATGGGGTCCAGAGAGGGGGGTTCCCGTGTCTCCTCAGTGGCTGCCGTAGGGGGTAGCCCCAGAAAGGGCCCCGAGTTGGGTCCCGGCCCCACCCCCTAAGGTGGGTGGTGGGGTCAGCGTGGGGAAAGCAGGGGCCGGCTGTCCACTTGTGTTGGGGGTAGAGGCTATTACAGCGCCCCCCTCCCCCCACGTCCCCAGCCATCAGGCAGCAGGAAGGGCCCCGAGTCCACCTTCTTGGCCAAAGCCCACTCCTGGGACCTGCGGCGGATGTTGCTGCGCAGGAGAGCCAGCGTGGCCTTGTTCTTGACGGTCTTCTCCTTCACGGACTGGATCTGCAGCGCCCGACATTGCTCTGTGGGCGGGGGAGGGGCAGGGCAGTGGGATGTGGGCCGAGGGCTGGGCCTGGATTCCTGGTGGCCGAGGCTCCGGGCCGGGGAGGCCCGGAGTGGGGTCATGAGTTTGCTGTCTCTAAGCCCATGCAGCTTCCTCCCAGCCTGCATGGGGGCCCACTTCGCTGTCCAGCGGTGCTCAGCGTTCAGGGGACAGTGTTGCTGGGTGGTGAGGTGGGTGGGGCAGGTGGAAGCCAGGATGGGCAGGCCTGTCATCACTCCCAGACGCTCCTGTCCCCTCTGGCTTTGGGCCCACTATACTCACAAATCTCTTTGAAGCCCCCAGCTTCTCCAGCCCCTCCCCATGGCAGACCCTTCCCATCCATCCTTCCAGCTCTGCTTGTCTGTGAGCAGTGGCCTGGCCCCTGGCCAGTTTGCCCTGGGCTGTCTCTGTGTTAGGACCAACAGTCCTGCACCTGGAGCCCCGAGTCACCTGGTGGCAGGCGTACCCTGGAGCCGAGTGATGGTCTTCAGCTCCTGGATCTGCTCCTCCATCTCTGCCTCATTGCGGATCTTCATGGCGGCCCTGGGGGTCCTCCAGGACCCCTCTTCACCTCCTGCCCTCTCTGTGCTGAGCCTGCTCCGCAGAACCTGTTTAGATGGTCCCTGGAATCCTGGCCCATTGTGACAGGGACCGAGGTTCTCAATGCCCAGGGAACCCAGGAATTCCCAGCCCTCCCTGGTGACCCCACCTCTGCCCCCAGCCAGCCTCAGAGTTTTCCCCCAGACGAGTCTCCCTGCTGCTCTCTGCTCAGGAGTGCTGCCCTGGCCAGCGGCGCTGTCTTCCAGTCTCCCTGCTGCTCTCTGCTCAGGAGCTGCCCTGGCCAGCGGCGCTGTCTTCCAGTCTCCCTGCTGCTCTCTGCTCAGGAGCTGCCCTGGCCAGCGGCGCTGTCTTCCAGTCTCCCTGCTGCTCTCTGCTCAGGAGCTGCCCTGGCCAGCGGCGCTGTCTTCCACAGGGTGACCTGTGGTAGCTTCACACTGCACCCTCCCCGTCCTCCCCACACCCCCACGGTCCTCCATGGAGCCTCGAAAAACCGCCAACCTCTCACTGCCTACAGGGTCTCCATTCCCTCACCCCACCCCAAGTTCAAACCACACCCTGGGGACCCGGCTTGTGAGACCCCCACCTCACCCCACATCTCTCAGTAACCTTCCCTGCTCGACCTCCACTTCCCTGGCGAAGTCCTGGATCTGGCTTTAGCTCTCACTTACTCCAGAAATAAATTTGGCCTCCTGGGTGGCTCAGACAGTAAAGAATCCGCCTGTAACGTGGGAGACCTCGGTTCGATCCCTGGGTGGGGATGATCTCCTGGAGGAGGGCATGGCAACCCACTCCAGTATTCTTGCCTGGAGACTCCCCATGGACAGAGGAGCCCGGTGGGCTACAGTCCCTGGGGTCACAAAGAGTTGGACACAACTGAGTGAGTTTCAACAACTTCAACTGACTACAGGAGGGGCCAGTGCCCTCCCTCTGCACCCCAGTCCAAGCCTCCCTTACAGCCACGTGGCTCAAGCCTGGGGTTCCAGGGGGTGCGCACCAGCTGGGGTACTTTTCCCAACCTGCATGAGTTTGCCAGGGCTGCGGAGACAGAGCACCACAGACCCGGCAGCTAAAACAGGAATTTATTATCGTGCGACCTGGAGGCTGGCAGTCTGAGATCACAGGCTGGCTTCTGCTGAGGCCTCTCCCCCAGGCTGGCAGATGCCGCCTTCCTGCTGTGTCCTCATGGGGTCCTTACCCTGGACTCTCTGGGTCCTAATCTGCTCTGATAAGCACACCAGTCTGACGGGATGAGGCCCCACCCCCATTTAATTAATTTAGTTACCCCTTTAAAGAAGGCTGAGCACCAAAGAAAGCTTTCAAACGGTGGTGCTGGAGAAAACTCTTGAGAGTCCCTTGGACTGCAAGGAGATCAAACCAGTCAATCCTAAAGGAAATCAACCCTGAATATTCACTGGAAGGACCGATGCTGAAGCTGAAGCTCCAATACCTGGGCAACCTGATGCAAAGAGCCGACTCATTAGAAAAGACCCTGATGCTGGGAAAGGTTGAGGGCAAGAGGAAAAGGGGGTGACAGAGGATGAGATGGGTGGATGGCATCACCAACTCATTGAACATGAGTTTGAGCAAACTGGGAGACGGTGAAGGACAGGGAGGCTTGGTGTGCTACAGTCCATGGTGTCGCAGAGTCGGACATGACTGAGCGACTGAACAACAACAACCCCTCCAGGGGCCCTGTCTCTAGAGGCAGTCACATGCTGAGGTCCTGGGGGTTAGGGCCGCACACTGTGAGCTTGGGGGAGCCGCGGCGATGGCCTTCACCCATGTGCTGTTAAGCGTGCATCTTCTTCTGTGACCGCTCACACAGACCCTTTCCTTTCTGCTCACTCTCGGTTTTCAGTCCCATCTGAAACTCCAAGTTCATCCTCTGCCCTCCCTCAGAGCCCAGGTCTTACCCTCAGGAAGGACCTGCCATGGGCACGGTCTACTCCTTTGCTGCCCCTCTTCTCCCAGGTGTGATGCAGAGCCTGTCCCCTGATACTGGCTCTCCTCTCTTCAGACAGAGATCATGGGGACACGTGGCTGCCTGGAGCAAGGCCACCCTCCCAGGTGCCTTTGCACCAGGCGTCCCTCCTGACTTAATTCTAGCCAATGGAGTGAATGCAGGAGTGGTGAGTGAATCACTCTCCTCCCTCCCTTTCTCCTTCCTTTTCACAGGGGTGAAGACATGATGGCTGGAGCTGGTACAGCTGCCTGGCACCATGAGGAAGATTTGGAATGGGGGCCCTTACAGCATAGAGCACAGTAAAAGGAGCCTGGGTTCCTGACTCCCTGTTGGCCCCAGGCCACCACTTGGACTTCTACATGGAAGAAAACGCACACTCTAGCTGACTTATGCCACAGTTACCATCTTGCCTTCCTACACACAGATTCCTTGGTGCACATAAGTGTGCAATGGGTGTTCTTTAGAGTGAGGGCCAGGCCAGCAGGGCGGGGCTGGGCCTGGAGCAGCGAGGCCCTGGGAGGTGCACCTTCAGTGTTCCGGAGGAGCCTGATGGAAAGGATGACGGCTCTGCCCAGGTTTCGGGTCATGTCTTCCGCTCCCTCTCCCTCTGTGGGCCATGGCTGAGCTGGAGAGTCCTGCCCCCTCAGGAGCCTTCCTCCATGTGGACAGAGCTCCAGTCAGCTGGCTCTGGTCCCCTGCACTCCTCACTTCCTCCTCTCCCAGAGAGAAGTGACTTAATCTGATAGGTGGGTTGGAATGGTAGGTGGGTGGCGTGGTCACTTCTGGCCCTCCTCTCTTGAGAGCAGGTGCTGTTCGGCTGCACACATCTGCTCTGTGCCTCCCCCAGCCCGCGTGGAGAGCACGTGGGGCCCGCCAGATGTCTAATTCTGGGGTTCAGATTCAGAACTGCCCTGGTGCCTCCTCCCCTCAGCGGTGTGGTTCCAAGGAGACGTTTCTCTCATCTTCTTACTGCTCCGACATGTTCCCTGACTGCTTTAGAACTTAGGTGGGAAACAGGACAAGGTGTTTATTAGTTCCGCAGCCCCCAGGGGAACTGTCATCTGTGACTGGGGTGGGTGGGGGATGCAGGGGTCAGAAAGGGAGTGTCAGCAGCAGAGTGCAGAAGCCCCCTCCCTGCTCCAGGGCTGTCCCCAAAGGTGCATGAGGCATGCTGGTCCTCTCCAGTGCTGTGTCCACCTGCAGGACAGTCATCCCAGAAACGGAGTCTCCTGGCTTGAGCTCCCGGGCAGCCAGGCTGGGCAGGAGCAGTCTGCACAGGTTCAACAGACCTGGTCATGCCTGTGTGCTGGGGCCACGGGTGTGGGGAGGGCCAACCTGGGGTGCAGAGGTGCCGAGGGCTGTGTTCTAGAATTGTCTGGCCCCAGGTCTTCTGTGCCCTGGCTGGAGCTCTCCTAGCTGTGCCGATCTGTAGGAAGCAGAGAAGACAGCTAGAACCACACCCCAAAGCTGTTCCCAGTCCCTGTGCCCATTTTCTGGAGGCAAAAACTGAGGCTTGGAACAGGAAGGGTGCAGGCAGTGGAGGCCAGACCTGAGATCAGCCAGCCTGGTGTCTGATGCAGGGCCTTTCCATCCAGCCGCTCTTCTTGGGGTGTCTGCCTTCCTCCCTCTGCACTCACTCCCCCTGGGCCACCCACCCCCTCCTGCATCTTCCTCCTGCATGCGGGCCCTCTCCTTCCCGCCCTGCCCCTCGTGTGCATGTCGAGGGGACAGGCCTGTGCAGCCTACACCTTGGGCCCGGGCTTGCTGCCTCCAACTCTGGGCACTGCAGCCTCGGTTCTGCGTCCTGCTGCCCTGGGGGCTCTCACCTGTGCCCATGTCTTTGGGGAGCTGCCCTGTCTCCAGGAAGAGCCAGAGGTTGCTGCATTTCTGCGACTCCACTCGGGTCACCCAGTAGCTGGCCACTGAGCCTGCGACTGGGGAGCAGGGGTCAGGGGTCAGGGGGATGGGCATGCCCAGAACCACAGCCACCCACCCCCAGTGGGAACCCACTTCTGCTGAAGAGCCAGCGGCAACTGAGGTGCACTTCAGGGGTCCCAGGCTGGAGTACCCACCCACAGCCAGCAGCACCTTCCACTGAAAGGGGTATAGAAGCTTCCTTTGAACCAGCATCTGCAGGCCGAAGGTTGCACCGGTGCCTGCCAAGAGCCACGGTCCCCATCAGCCAGCTTGTCCTCGGGGCCGGCCAGGGGACCACCGCGGCAGAGCCCGCGTGCCCGCCCACCTTCCAGGCTCCCAGCACTGCGGGCTGGTGAGCTGGCGCCACTTGCTGGGGAGTCAGGGTGCGACCTCCTCACACCCGGCACCCAGCCTACCTGTGACAAAGGTGGAAACGCCCTTCACGAAAGCGTTCGACTGGCAAGCGGCGTACTCGCCTAGTCCCTGGGAGGGGGAAGGGGTTGAAGGCTCAGTTCCCTGCCCCTCCTGTCCCTCCCTAGGGCGCACTCCGGCCCCGGGAGAGGGGACCACTCATCGTGAGGCCCTGGGGGCCCAGCCACACCCCGCCCGCCCCTCTGCCTACCCAGGCAGGAGGCCTCCACTGCCACCGCAAGAGGGTCCCACACCTCTGTCCCTCTTCGCTTCCCTGATGAGGGTACTCCCACCAAGGCCCCAGCCGCGCTCAGGTCAGCTTCTGAGGTCGGGGCCCGCGTCCAGGCCGGCCTTCTCACCGGGTGCTTGCTGGCCACGGCGTCGTCCACCCGGGACAGGCCCAAGTTCACCATGGCTGGCGCGGCGGCGGGGAGCCGGCGGGCTGATCCACACCCGGCCGGCGGAGGGCGGGGCCGGATGGGAAGGGGCGGGGCGCTGGGCGGGGTCTGTGCAGGCCGGAGCGGAGGGGCGGGGCCGGAAAGAGGGAGGGCCGGCTGAGAGGGGCGGGGCCTGCTCCGGCCGGGGCAGGGGGCGGGGCCAGCGCAGAGGGGGCGGGCCTGCGCGCGCTTCGGGCGCCGGGCTCCGCGGAGGACGCAGGCAGCGGAGCGCGCTCCTCGCCGGGAGCCTGGCCTGGATCGCCTGCATTATCTCCAAGCTCTTAGAGACCTGATTACTGTTAGTAATTTGTTGGGGTGGGCTTTGCTTAAGGGATTACCTATACTGAAGACGACCACGGAATATGAGGTGGCGTATCTAAAAATGGTTTAGTGAGTTAACTCCCCAAATACTGTGACCGCATGCCTGGTGTTAGTCCTGTGCTCGGAGCTGGGGGTCCCACGGAGGAGTCAGAGCCCTTACCCCTGATAGAGCAGACAGGTAAACAGACCTGGGGGGAGGTCAGGAAGACAAAATGGGGGCGGGGATGGAGAGGGTCAAGCAGAGGACCCTCAACCACGTGGGCCTGAGCCCTGGCCTATTTGGTAAGCTTCAGGAGGCCCAAGTGGCTGAATCTGAGGGTCAGGCAAGGGTTGGGCTGTAAGTTAGGGTCTCCGGCCACAACCTTCTGTGCCTTGAAGCCTGGCGGGAGCTTCAGTTCTTCTGATTGCACTGGGAGGGCCTGGGCAAGGATGTCAGTGCCGTGGACACATGGCCTTCCTGCTTGGTTGGGAGCCAGCCTTCCAGGAGAGCGTCTGCTAAGGTTTAGAGGGTGTTTCAGTGATGAAACAGGCAGGGGTGCTGTGGGCTGCATTTGGAGGCTGCACTGGTAGGCTTTGGCACTGGGTTGGTGGTGCCAGTGAAAGGTTGTGGTGGTGAGCCGTGTGCTACGCCGGGACTGGTGACCTCCAGAGGACAGGATTTCGATCCAGGGCCAGAGACAAGGCTTGACTACTTGGAGCTTTTCGTGTAGCAAAGTTTTATTAAAGGGTAATAGAGATACACTCTTGACAAGAGAATTCCAGAAAAACATCTATTTCTGCTTTATTGACTATGCCAAAGCCTTTGACTGTGTGGATCACAATAAACTGTGGAAAATTCTGAAAGAGATGGGCATAGCAGACCACCTGACCTACCTCTTGAGAAACCTGTATGCAGGTCAGGAAGCAACAGTTAGAACTGTTGGTGGTCAGGGTCCCCACCTGACCACCAGCCTCCCAGATGCCTGATGGGAGAAAATGACGGTGAAAGACAAAAACATCATCCCAACCTTCACATTAACCTTGTTCATTATTTTTTCAAGCAGGATTTCCTGAAAAAACACCTGAGAGATGAAGACTAAGTGAGCGAGACAGCAGAAAAAAGCAGATGCTAGAAGCAGACCCATTGGGCTTCCCTGGTGGCTTAGTCAGTAAAGAGACTGCCTGCAATGCAGGAGACCCAGGTTCAATCCCTGTGTTGGAAAGATCCCCTGGAGAAGGAAATAGCAACCCACTCCAGTATTCTTGTCTGGAAAATCCCATGGGGAGAGGGGCCTGGCGGGCTAAGGTCCATGGGGTCACAGAGTCAGACATGACTTAGCATCTAAACCACCAAACCACCATTCCCATCATGAGGCTCCACCCTCATGACCTAATCACCTCCTAAAGGCCCCACCCCTCAGTCCCATCACATCAGGGCTTAGGGTGTCAGCTGCAATGCGGGAGACCTGGGTTCGATCCCTGGGTCAGGAAGATCCCCTAGAAAAGGGAACAACTATCCACTCCAGTATTCTGGCCTGGAGAATCCCATGGACTATACCAACTCTGGGTCATGACTGAGTGACTTTCAGATGTATAGGTCCAATGACTACCCTGGTGACGGTAGAGAATCTGCCTGCAATGCAGGAGACCCGGGTTGGATCCCTGAATCAGGAAGATCCCCTGGAGAAGGGAGTAGAACCCACTCCAATAATCTGGCCTGGAGGATTCCATGGACTGTATAGTCCATTGGGTCTCAAAGAGTCGGACAGGACTAAGTTACTTTCACTTTATGGCTTTTTACTTTTTTATTTTAATGATTTTATTGAAATGTAGTTGATTTACAGTGTTATGTTAATTACTGCTCTACAAAAAGTGATTCTGTTTTATATATTTATCCGTGTGTATCAGTTCAGTTCAGTTGCTCAGGCGTGTCCGACTCTTTGCGACCCCATGGACTGCAGAACACCAGGCCTCCCTGTCCATCACCAATTCCCAGAGCTTACTCAAACTCATGTCCATTGAGTCCGTGATGCCATCCAGCCATTTCATCCTCTGCCATCCCCTTCTCCTCCCGCCTTCAATCTTTCCCAGCATCAGGTTCTTTTCTAATGAGTCAGTTCTTCACATCAGGTGGCCAAAGAATTAGCACTTCATATATATATTATACATATATATAATATATATATATACACACACTCTTTTTTTCAATTTAAACTTTTTATTTTCTATTGGGGTATAGCCAGTTAACAATGTTGAGACGGTTTCAGGTGAGCAGGGGGACTCAGCCCTACACATACATGTACCGTGCTCCCCCAGACCCCGCCCCATCCAGGTGGCCACGTGATACGGAGCAGAGCTCCCTGTGCTGCACAACAGGACCTTGTGGGTTATCGTCCGCAGAGGACTTTAGTTGTGGGGGCAGGTACTCAGACACTCAAACTGCAGCATAGGCTGTGGAAACAGCTAGGATTACTCTGCTTACATCTGACCATCAGATGGGCAACACCGAAATCAGATTGATTATGTTCTTCGCAGCCAAAGATGGAGAAGCTCTATACAGTCAGCAAAAACAAGACCGCAAGCTGACTGTGGCTCAGATCATGAACTCCTTATTGCCAAATTCAGACTGAAATTGAAGAAACTGGAGAAAATACTACACCATTCAGGTATGACCTAAATCAAATCCCTTATGACTATATGGTGGAAGTGAGAAATAGATTTAATGGACTAGATCTGACAGACAGAGTGCCTGATGAACTATGGATGGAGGTTTGTGACATGGAGGAGACAGGGATCAAGACCATCCCCATGGAAAAGAAATGCAAAAAGGCAAAATGGCTGTCTGAGGAGGCCTTACAAATAGCTGGAAAAAGAAGGGAAGCAAAAAGCAAAGGATAAAAAGAAAGATATACCCATTTGAATGCAGAGTTCCAAAGAACAGCAAGGAGAAATAAGAAAGCCTTTCTCAGCAATCAATGAAAAGATATGGAGGAAAACAATAGAATGGGAAAGACTAGAGATCTCTTCAAGAATATTAGAGATACCAAGGGAATATTTCATGCAAAGATGGGCTCAATAAAGGACAGAAATGGTATGGACCTAACAGAAGCAGAAGATATTAAGAGGTGGCAAGAATACACAGAACTGTACAAAAAAGATCTCCATGACCCAGATAATCACGATGGTGTGATCACTCACCTAGAGCCACACATCCTGGAATGTGAAGTCAAGTGGGCCTTTGGAAGCATCACTACAAACAAAGCTAGTGGAGGTGATGGAATTCCAGTTGAGCTATTTCAAATCCTGCAAGATGATGCTGTGAAAGTGCTGCACTCAATATGCCAGCAAATTTGGAAAACTCAGCAGTGGCCACAGGACTGGAAAAGGTCAGTTTTCATTCCAATCCCAAAGAAAGGCAATGCCAAAGAATGCTCAAACTACCGCACAGTTGCACTCATCTCACACGCTAGTAAAGTAATGCTCAAAATTCTCCAAGCCAGGCTTCAGCAATACGTGAACCGTGAACTTCCAGATGTTCAAGCTGGTTTTAGAAAAGGCAGAGGAACCAGAGATCAAATTGCCAACATCTGCTGGATCATGGAAAAAGCAAGAGAGTTCCAGAAAAACATCTATTTCTGCTTTATTGACTATGCCTAAGCCTTTGACTGTGTGGATCACAATAAACTGTGGAAAATTCTGAAAGAGATGGGCATACCAGACCACCTGACTTGCCTCTTGAAAAAGCTATATGCAGGTCAGGAAGCAACAGCTGGAACTGGATATGGAACAACAGACTGGTTCCAAATAGAAAAAGGAGTATGTCAAGGCTGTATATTGTCACCCTGCTTATTTAACTTATATGTAGAGTACATCATGAGAAATGCTGGGCTGGAAGAAGCACAAGCTGGAATCAAGATTGCCAGGAGAAATATCAATAACCTCAGATATGCAGATGACACCACCCTTATGGCAGAAAGTGAAGAAGAACTAAAGAGCCTCTTGATGAAACTGAAAGAGGAGAGTGAAAAAGTTGGCTTAAAGCTCAACATTCAGAAAACGAAGATCATGGCATCCGGTCCTGTCACTTCATGGCAAATAGATGGAGAAACAGTGGAAACGGTGGCTGACTTTATTCTTCTGGGCTCTAAAATCACTGCAGATGGTGACTACAGCCATGAAATTAAAAGACGCTTACTCCTTGGAAGAAAAGTTATGACCAACCTAGACAGCATATCAAAAAGCAGAGACATTACTTTGTCAACAAAGGTCCGTCTAGTCAAGGCTATGGTTTTTCCAGTGGTCATGTATGGATGTGAGAGTTGGACTATAAGGAAAGCTGAGAGCCGAAGAATTGATGCTTTTGAACTGTGGTGTTGGAGAAGACTCTTGAGAATCCCTTGGACTGCAAGGAGATCCAACCAGTCCATCCTAAAGGAGATCAGTCCTGGGTGTTCATTGGAAGGACTGATGTTGAAGCTGAAACTCTAATATTTTGGCCACCTGATGGGAAGAGCTGACTCATTTGAAAAGACCCTGATGCTGGGAAAGATTGAAGGCAGGAGGAGAAGGGGATGACAGAGGATGAGATGGTTGGATGGCATCACCGACTCAATGGACATGGGTTTGGATGGACTCTGGGAGTTGGTGATGGACAGGGAGGCCTGGCGTGCTGTGGTTCATGGGGTCACAAAGAGTCAGACACGACTGAGTGACTGAACTGAACACTGCTTAACGGCGTGAAAACCATATTTGAAACTGTGTTACATTTTTGCAAAACATTGTAAACTCTAAAGATGAAACTATAAAAAAGGCAGTTAAAGAACATCTGTGTAGCACAAGATAGTGACCATCATTAAAACTAAATCTCTGTACAGTCCTGCAAAAAAAAAAAAAAAAATGCAACCGCACAAATCATGAAAAATAGAAACCTCACATTTCTTGTAAGTGAAAAACCCCAAAGTCCACCAAAGATCTCTCTCGAGCCTCTGTCTTAAGACTTCCTGGAGAACTAAGAAGGACTGTGAAAAGGAGAGGAGATGGACGAGTGCCCTAAGACTGAGCTGAAATAGGTCCAGAACTCCAACAACGGTTGCAGACCAGCCACCAAGACAGGACCACAGGGCAGCTCGGGGCTCAGCGGCGACTTCAGAAAGGCATCACTTTTGGGAAGGAGGAGCATTAGAAAGGGGCTGGGTGCCTTTCCACACTGGGTAGTGGAGTAAAATAGACACCTGTAAATGTAGGATCTTCAGGACAAAAGAGAGCCAAACTTCACACACACACCAGTACCCAGATGCCACCCATTAAGGAGAGTCCATTAAGGAGATGTTCTATACAGTCAGCAAAAACAAGAGTGGGAGCTGACTGTAGCTCAGATCATGAACTCCTAATTGCAAGATTCAGACTTAAATTGAAGAAACTAGAGAAAACTACAATACCATTCAGGTATGACCTAAGTCAAATCCCTTATGGTTGTACAGTGGAAATGACAAATAGATTCAAGGGATTAAATCTGATAGACAGTGTCTGAAGAACTATGGATAAAAGTTCATGACATTGTGCACGAGGCAGTGTCAAGACCATCCCCAAGAAAAACAAATGAAAAAAGACAAAATGGTTGTCTGAGGAGGCCTTCCAAATAGCTGGGAAAAGAAGAGAAGCTAAAGGCAAAGGAGAAAAGGAAAGATATAAGCATCCGGATGCAGAGTTCCTAAAAATAGCAAGGAGAGATAAGAAGCCTTCCTCAGTGATCAACGCAAAGAAATAGGGGAAAACAACAGAATGGGAAAGACTAGAGATCTCTTCAAGAAAAGTAGAGATACCAAAGGAACATTTCATGCAAAGATGGGCTCAATAAAGGACAGAAACGGTATGGATCTAACAGAAGCAGAAGATATTAAGAAGAGGTGGCAGGAATACACAGAATTATAGAAAAAAGATCTTAATGACCCAGATAACCACGATGGTGTAATCACTCACCTAGAGCCAGACATCCTGGAACGTAAACTCAAGTGGGCCTTAGGAAGCATCACTATGAACAAAGCTAGTGGAGGTGATGGAATTCCAGTTGAGCTATTTCAAATCCTGCAAGATGATGCTGTGAAAGTGCTGCACTCAATATGCCAGCAAATTTGGAAAACTCAGCAGTGGCCACAGGACTGGAAAAGGTCAGTTTTCATTCCAATCCCAAAGAAAGGCAATGCCAAAGAATGCTCAAATTACTGCACAATTGCACTCATCTTGCACACTAGCAAAGTAATGCTAAAAATTCTACAAGCTAGCCTTCAATAGTATGTGAAATGAGAACTTTCAGATGTTCAAGCTGAATTTAGAAAAGTCAGAGGAACCAGAGATCAACTTGCCAACATCCATTGGATCACAGAAAAAGCAAGAGAATTCCAGAAAAGCATCTACTTCTGCTTTCTTGACTACACCAAAGCCTTTGACTGTGTGGATCACAACAAACTGGAAAATTCTTCAAGAGATGGGAATACCAGACCGCCTTACCTGCTCCCTGAGAAATCTGTATGCAGGTCAAGAAGCAACAGTTCCGAGTCTGATATGGAGCAACAGACTGGTTCCAAATTGGGAAAGGAGTACATCAAGGCTGTATATTGTCACCCTGCTTATTTAACTTATATGCAGAGTACGTCATGTGAAATGCTGGGCTCAGTGAAGCAAAAGCTGGAATCATGATTGCCAAGAGAAATATCAATAACTGCAGATATGCAGATGACACTACCTTTATGGCAGAAAGCAAAGAGGAACTAAAGAGCCTCTTGATCAAAGTAAAAGAGGAAAGTGAAAAAGCTGGCTTAAAACTAAACATTCAAAAAATGAAGGTCATGGCATCCGGTCCCATCACCTCGTGGCAAACAGATGGGGAAACAGTGGTAACAGTGAGAGACTTCATTTTGGGGGGGGGCTCCAAAATCACTGCAGATGATGACTGCAGCCATGAAATTAAAAGAGACTTGCTCCTTGGAAGAGAAACTATGACCAACCTAGACAGCATATTAAAAAGCAGAGACATTGCTTTGCCAACAAAGGTCCGTCTAGTCAAAGCTGTGGTTTCTCCAGTAGTCATGTATGGATGTGAGAGTTGGACCATGAAGAAAGCTGAGCACCAAAGAATTGATGATTTTGAACTGTGGTGTTGGAAAAGACTCTTGAGAGTCCCTTGGACTGCAAGGAGATCAAGCCAGTCAATCCTAGAGGAAATCAGTCCTGAATATTCATTGGAAGGACTGATGCTGAAGTTGAAGCTCCTATACTTCAGCCACCTGATGTAAAGAACTGACTCACTGGAAAAGACCCTGATTCTGGGAAAGATTGAAAGCAGGAGGGGGAAGGCGACAACAGAGGATGAGGTTGGGTGGCATCACCGACTCGATGGACATGAGCTTGAGCAAGCTTTGGGAGTTGATGATGGACAGGGAGGCCTGGCGTGCTGCGATTCATGGGGTCACAAAGAGTCGGACACGACTGAGCAACTGAACTAACTGAACTGAACTGAGCGAGAGTCCTCTGCATATGGATGCATATGAATTAGGAATCTTGAAAGTCATCGAAACTGCCAATCCCACCGGAAATGAATAGACTTAAGGAGTATATCGGAGAAGGTAATGGCATCCCACTCCAGTACTCTTGCCTGGAAAATCCCATGGACGGAGGAGCCTGGAAGGCCGCAGTCCATGGGGTCGCTGAGGGTTGGACACGACTGAGCGACTTCACTTTGACTTTTCACTTTCATGCATTGGAGAAGGAAATGGCAACCCACTCCAGTGTTCTTGCCTGGAGAATCCCAGGGACAGGGAAACCTGGTGGGCTGCTGTCTATGGGGTCTCACAGAGTTGGACACGACTGAAGTGACTTAGCAGTAGCAGAAGGAGTATATACTTTGCTCTTAGAAGAAGAAATCAAGAAAAGATGAAACCATTTCTTCTAATGGAAATCCCACCGTGGGGAGAGGAGGGTATGTGGAAAGCAATAACTATTACGAGAAACTCCAGACTGAACTAAATATGCCAAAGCATTGAAGGACATTAGAAGAACATCTTGAAATATGTTTTTTTAATTAACTAAGAGCAGAAATGAACAAAAAACAGGAAAGAATTCAGTAAGAGCTAATTGTTGTCAGGAAAGAAATTGACTCTCAGACTTTACCGATGAAGGAAAATTCTTTAGGGTCTCCAGGCAAATGATCAAATTACTTTTAAGGGTGAGAACAAGCTGGCATCGAACTTCCAAAGGCAAAGTACAAGTCAAGACAAACAAATGCACTTGTGGCAGGAGAGATGCGCACGCCCTCTCAGTAGAGGTGGGCCTAAGGGCTCACTGTGGGTGAGCGTTAAAGTGAAAGTGTGAGTCACTCAGTCGCGTCTGACTCTTTGCAACCCCATTGAACCTGGGTCAAAGCACTGCAGTTCAAAATCATCAATCATCAATTTCAGGCAGATTCCGTAGCATCTGAGCCACCAGGGAAGCCCCTGATGTGGATAAAGAAGTCCTAAAAAGTCTAAGGCAGGTCATGAGGGTTTATATATTAATTTTACAGGCTTCGCAGGTGGCGGTAGTGGCAAAGAACCCAGCTGCCAACACAGGAGATGTAAGAGACGTGGGTTCAATCCCTGAGTGGGGAAGATCTCCTGAAGGAGGGCATGGCAACCCACTCAGTCTTCTTGCCTGGAGAATCCCATGGACAGATGAGCCTGGTGGGTTACGGTCTACAGGGTCACAAAGAGTCGGCGACAACGGAAGCAAATTCACCACATGCGCATAGAATTGTACGTCTTGATAACAGAGAGGAAAACATGCACAGAACTGACTGTCTAGCCACAAGGACAGGATCGGTGAGCTCCACAAAGTAGAAATATTGCAAACTTATCTGACCAAATGACAATAAAACAAGGACTTTAAATTTTTTTCTATTTTAGAAAATACTCTTGGATGAAACAAAAATGCAAAGTGAAATCACAGAATTTATTTATAATAAATATTATTAAAATATCACATGAAACAGGGTCAGAAGAGATGTCAAAGCCTTAAACACACCCTTAAAAATAAAAGATTGAAAGTAATGTATTAGATTCCCAATTCTCACAGCTGGACTGGGGATTCCCCATGCTCCAGGGGTTGAGAATCCACCTTCCAATGCGGGGGATGTGGCTTCCATCCCTGGTCGGAGAACTAAGATCCCACCTTCAGTGGAGCAGCTTCCCAGGTGGCTTAGGGGGAAAGAACCTGCCTGCCAATGCAGGAGATGCCAGAGACATGGGTTTGATCCCTGGGTGAGGAAGATCCCCTGGAGGAGGGCAGGGAAACCCACTCCAGTATCCTTGCCTGGAGAATCCCATGGACAGAGGAGCCTGGTGGGATGCAGTCCACGGGGTCTTGAAGAGCTGGACACGACTGAAGCAGCTGAGCGCACGGACAGTGGAGCAACCAAGCCCACGGCCACAGCTACCGCGCTGCAGAGCCAGGCAGCCACACGCCGCGAGGGAGAGCCCCACGCAGGGGGCCGGCAGCCAGACACACAGAGAAAGAAGTGTTTCTAAAAAGGACAAGAGGGGCTTCCCTGCTGGCTCAGCGGGTGAAGAATCCACCTGCAATGTGGGAGACCTGGGTTCGATCCCTGGGTGGGGAAGATCCCCTGGAGCAGGGAAAGGCCACCCACTCCAGTATTCCGGCCTGGAGAACACCATGGACTGTATAGTCCATGGGGTCGCAAAGAGTTGGACAAGACTGAGCGAAAAAATACAATTAAAAATAAAAATTAAAAAAGGACAACAATATAAACCACAGGACTTCACAGAGAAGGAAATAACAAATAGGGACCAGAGAACAGCGGATGTAATGAATGGATCAAAGTCCTCCCCCAGGGGAGTGGCCAGCAGGACTGGGCATGCTCCACACGCAGGTTTTGGTCACAGAAGGAAGGAACAGGTGCACAACCCCGACAAAGGCAAGCTCGGGCCGCCGCCACCGCCGTGCGGGCGGAGGGCCACCCAGCCCACCCTCGGGTCCTCACAGTGTGCCCGACCCCTGGATCGGTCCTCGGGGTGGCGAGGACCCTGGGCCTGGGAGCCTGAAAACTAAAAAAAAAGTCCTCATCCTTGAGAAGATGAACAGAATTTTTCCATTAATTTACAGGATTATTAACAGAATCATTAGTATTACTTTTTAAAAATAATAAATTAACTAACATAAATAAGAAAAAATGGAGAGACTATAAATGCATGAAGTAAGAAATGACAAAGGGCGGGAAGAATAACCTTTGGGACAAAAGGATAAAAAAATGTTTCATCAACAGAAAGTGCTTTGCTGGCTTCTAAGAAAATAACTTCAAAGTCTTCAACCAGATGTGTTTACAGAATTCAGTTTGCCTGAATTTACCCTATTAGAAAGAAAGATGGGCTTCCTCGCTGGCTCAGCAGTAAAGAATCTGCCTGTCAATGCAGGAGACAAGGGTTCGATCCCTGGGTTGGGAAGATCCCCTGGAGGAGGGCATGGCGATCCGCTCCAGTATTCTTGCCTAGAGCATCCCCATGGACAGAGGAGCCTGACGGGCTACAGTCCACGGGGTCACAAAGAGTCAGACACGACTAAGCAACTGAGCATGCACACACCCAGAAAGAAATGTCTGTGATAGATATAATAGGTGATAATTTACAGGTAAGCTGAGAAATGGACAGGTTGATAAGCAGCGCAATCGATTGATAAAGAGAGGCTATGAGAAAGGACCAGACTGACGGGTGGTGGAAAGGGCACCCACGCGGGAACAGAGGGAAAGCTCAGGGTGTGAAGCCGGCTTCAGACCTTCCTCTCCAAACCCAACCCTGGCTCTTCTCAGCATCACTTTTAATTGTACGTGTGTTAGCCACTCAGTTATGTCCGACTCTTTGCGACCCCATGGACTATAGCCGGCCAGGCTCCTCTACCCATGGAATTCTCCAGGCAAGAATACTGGAGTGGGTTGTCATTCTCTTCTCCGGGAGGTCTTCCCGACCCAGGGACTGAACCTGGGTCTGTTGTATTGCAGCAGACTCCTTACTGTCTGAGCCACCAGGGAAGCCCCGGTTTTTATTAACTCCTTGTTTTCGACCATAGATTGCATTTTCCCGTTTCTCTGTCCGTGAGGTAACTTTTGCCCTGAATAGTGCTGCAGACACGTGGTGGGGGCCCTGGTCTCCATCACGGGCCTCTGAATTGTCCCCGCCCCCGCTTCCCGTGCTGAAGCCCTCATGCTGGACATGATGTATTTAGCCAATGCCTTCGGGGCCTTCCAGGGGGTGAAAGTGAAGTGGGGTTGTAAGGGTGGAGCCCCAACCCAGTAGGGCTGGGCCCCTTAGAAGAGGCAAGGACACCAGAAACCTGTCCCCATGTGTGCAGAGAAGAGGGTGCGATGGGAAAGCTGCCGTCCACAAGCCATCATGGGGGCCCTCGCCAGACACCAGGCTCTTAGCACCCTGACCTCAGACTTCCAGCCTCCAGAGAAGAAACCCCTGTTGCTTCTGTACCACATTCAGCGGGTTCTGTGTTACAGCAGCTCAAGCAGACGTCCTAGAACCTTCTATCGGGAGGTGCAGCTGAGGCAGACGGCCCTGCTTCCCTGAGCTCTGGCCAGACAGATCTGGGGGAAAGGCCAGGTGCTCCCCAGGCACCTCGCATGTGTCAGAGTGCAGCCTCCAAACGTCCCCCTGCGCGTCTTTCTGGACCCGTCGTCTCAGGCAGGCCCTCCCCTCGAGGGTGGTCCTTACTCCTGGAGGCTTTCTGGTGGCCCGCTGGGGTCAGCAGGGTCTCTCTTCTCTGGATGGATGGGCCCCACCAGCACCTCAGCTGTGCTCAGAAGCCCCGTGACCCTGCTCTGCACATGGGCACGGGGCGGACACCCACCCACATTCTCTGCCTTGCCCCAGCCGATAGAAGGAGGGTGTGGTCATGGTGGGGGTGCCCCCAGGTGCTGAAGAGGACTGGACTGATAGGGGATGGAGCCAGCAGGGGGCCGGGGTTGGGGCAACTGTGGCCTGAGGGCCTTGGACCCAACGCCCACGGATTTGAGCTCAGGGCAGCAGGGAGCCAGGTGAAGATAGACAGGCGGCAGCCGTGGTCACCTTCCACTTGGGAGGAGCTCAGCTCGGGCCGGCCAGGGGCTGCCGTGGGCTCTCGGGGACCAAAGGAGAGACCAGAAGGGCCCGGGGCAGCCCGGCCCGCAGGCACTGAGCAGCACAGGCCGGCAGAAGGGATGGGGAACAGCGGGAGCTGGCCTGCCCGCAGCCGTGTCGGCCACAGCGGGAGGAGCCCACCCAGGGGCGGGTGTCCCCCATGGTCATGGTGAACCCAGACCTCCTGAGAGTCAGGTCTGCTGCAATGTGGAGGCAGTCACGGGACAGACACCCCACCAGCCCGCCCGCCACCCCTGGCTCCCTGGAAAGACGGGACCAGACACACCCACCAGCCCGCCCGCCACCCCTGGCTCCCTGGAAAGACGGGACCACGGTTCAGCTGAAGAGTTTATTCGGGCGGAGCAGCTGCAGGTGGCCCCCCAGGGCTGGTGGCCCAGGGAGGCCGGGTGGGCGGGCCTGCAAGCACCCCAGTGCGGGGTACGGGCTCCCCTAGGTCAGATCCTGTGACACGGAAGGGCAGGGCCTCAGGATGCCGCCCTCATCCGAGGGCCCCAGCCAGGAGTGGGTGTCCTAGCTGAGTGGCCTGAGCCTCAGTTTCTCTACCTGTAAAGTGGGGTCACAGTACCATCTCTTGGAGCTGTGGAGACAGAGGGGACCGTGCAGCTGAAGGGTTAGCACAGTGGGGGACCCGGGAGCCCGAGACGGGGTCCACAGGGCCTGTGACCCTGAGGCAGGACCCTGCTGGGTGGAAACCCGGACGAGGCCAGCCTGCCCTCACCTCCAGGGCCCCCTCCTGGCGTCAGCATCCTGGAGGCCCCAGGAGCTAGAGTGAGCGCGGACTCCTGTCAGGCTGGGACTCAGCCAGGGCGGAGACTCGCCTCCTTCAGGAGCCTGGCGCATCTCCCATGGGCGGGGGCAGCGTGCGGGGCTGCGCAGGGGACAGGCGCCCGGCCCCCTGTCAGCCCAGGCTTTGCAGCCACAGGAGGGGCTGGCCCAGGACAGGAGATGCTCACGGCGTCCACGCCCGGGTCGGCCCTGACTCTCGGGAAGCCCCAGCTCCACCCGTCCCGGAGTCAGCCCCTCGATCCCTGGGACCCCAGACTCCTCTTCCAGCTGTGATGGGGAGGCCTGGGGACCCAGCCCCAGCCTCGGGGTGGGGAGGGGGCTCACCACTTAGGGCAGCAGGTTCACACAGGTCACTGTGGAGACGAGACGGTGGGAAAGTGGGGACACAGTCCCAGGAAGGAGGCCCCGGCCCCCAGCCCGACACTCACAGTGCTTGGTGAGCAGCTGCACATTCGAGACCGACAGCCCCTGCTCCACGGCCTTCTCCACGAACTTCTCTGTGGCCTCCTCATTGTGCTCCAAGGTCCGGCCTTCGAGGAAGGGGGCGCGGCTGGCCAGGGCTCCCAGGGACGCCCTCCCTGCCCAGCCAGTCCCTGCTCGCCCCGCCTGCCCCAGGCCCCCACCCGTCTGCCCCCTAGGCTTCTCCTGCCCCCTCCCCGAGGGGCTGGGCTGGCCCGGGCTGGAGCGGGAGGCCGTGGGCTCACTGTAGAGCTTCAGCACGCTGCTGGGCTTCCCGCCTCTGTTCAGGATGATGTTCATGATGGCGTAGGTCTTGTAGTCCGTGGCCACCACGATGACCTCTTTGCCTCCTTGGGATAAACCAAACAGAGGACTCCCAGGCTGTTGGGGGGGCGCCTCCCATGGGCCATATCCCCCCCTCGGAAAGTACACACACATGTGCTGCACACACGTGGGGTACAGCAGGCCTTCTGGACTCCCCGGGGAGCTTCCTGAAGAGGGTGGGCAGAGAGCCCCACTGGCCAGGACAGAGGCCACCTGATCAGGCTCATCAGAGGTTGCAGAGAGGAGGCGCGGGCGGCCCAGGCCGGGGGCTGGGCAGCTTCTGTGCAGGCTGAGCACTGAGCTCAGGCCGAGGGCTCTGGGCGACCACGTCCCCACGGGAAGACCCTCAGGGCCAGGGTGGCTGAGCAAGGGCCGCGTGCGGTGGGATGAAGGGTCCCCACCGGCTCCCGGCCGCGCAGAGGGCGGGGCTGGGGACTCCAGGCTGAGCGGGGTGTCGGGGCAGGGAGTGAGGAAGGGGCGACTGCGGGCCACATTCCTCACCAGACTGTAAAGGGATCTTGAACTTCCCGGGGGCGTCCCCCTTCACGGCCTGGTTCTTCTCCTTCATGCATAGGTTCATGCTGGAGAGGGCAGACGCTTTCAGCCCACCCTCGCCCACCACCACCGCGCCTTGCTCTGGACAAGGGGCAGCTCTGAGACCACCAGGTAGCCCCCGACCAGCGGGCCCCTGCCCAGCTCCACGTCCAGGCACCGGCCACCTCAGGAAGCCGCTCAGAGGACGGAAGCCCTGCGCCTCCGCTCTGCCCTGGGGGCCCCGGCACCCTCCTCCCCCCACCCCACCCTCATCCTGCCAGGGGGGCCGCGTGACACCGGGAAGACCAGCACCACTCACTGGTCAGACACGGAGGTCAGGCTGAGGTGGGGCCCGTCCTGTTCCACTATCACGGCCCCCACCTTCCGCTGTGGGGACGAGCTCTGGTGCTCCAGGTTGGAGGCCAAGGCAATCTCGTACCACATACCTGAAAACTGGGGGGACAGCAAGCTGGAGGGGGACTGCCTTGGAGGGGGGCCTGCCGCTGGTATCAGGGCCTCCCCCAGCCCAGGACAGTGGTCTGGGGGATTCCCGGGCCCCGCATGCCTGGAGCTGGCAGGGGCCCTAGAGGGAGTGTGTTCCCAGGGGCCTCCAGGCTCCCTCCAGCCGGCTCGGCCGTTCACCATGGCGGGCGCCCTGACGCAGCCACCTGGGTCAAGTTGAAGTTCTGGAGGTCCAAGTCCTCCTTGCCAGCCACCAGCACCACGAGCAGCCCCAGCAGGGCTGCAAGCAAGTTGCCCCTCATGTCTGGCCAGCAGGGACTGGGGCCAGCTCCCCAAAGCCACAGGACATGCTCCTTGGGCCCAGTCTGGGCTTATACCCTCCCCGTGGGTGTCGGCAAAGGCTCAGGCTGGCTTCATTAAGCAGACCGCCTGCCCATCAGCTGAGCCAGGCCTGAGGGGCCTCCGCCCCCGGACCTTGATGTTGCCCCAGCCGCTGGGCCAGCCAGTCAGCTGCCCTGCAGGCTGGGCCCCAGGCCCCTGGAGGGACAGTGCCCAGAGCCCCCAGACCACCTGCGAGAGGCCGGAGGGCAGCATGGGGCTCCATGGTGAGGGGGCAGGACAAGAGGCAGCATGTCCTGCACTTCGGGACACATGTGTGGGGGGCGGATGGCGGTCGGGGCCCCTCATGGCACCGGGACCCAACCGCTGCCCACAAGGCTCCGGCAGGAGCCCTCAGCAGCACCCAGGGCAGCCTGAGGCCCTGGCACCTGGCCCGCCTGGGAGCACCAGGCGACCTCCGGATGTGGGTACGTGCCCTTGAGGACCCACCAGCTGCGTAGGCAGGGGCCCAGGTCAATGGGGCGGGACCAAGGACACAGGCACCCAGGCGACGCTGACTCTGTAGCCCACCGGCTGTGGGCAGCGAGGCATGAGCTGGGACGTCCCGATCCCGCCAGCCCTGCAGGCCGATCAGCAGCCCCCGAGGTGGCTCCCCTGGCCCTTCACCCACGGAACCGTTCTCCATGGCGGGGACAGCGTCTCTCTGTCCCATGGAACTGTTCCCCGAGGAGGGACAGCATCTCTCCACCTCACGGGTGAAGAGCTTCATGAGCAGGGGTGGAGGGCACCTGTCCAGGTCCACCTGGCAGGTGGGCAGCCACCCCGTGACCCCAGCTGCCCTCACGGCCCTTGACTGCACCCCACCTCCAAGTGTCAGCTGTCTGCCCAATGGTGGCCAGCAGCAGCCAGGCCGGAGGGCTGGGGGAGCGGCAGGGACAAAGACAGGGCAAAGGAGGCAGAAGACGAGGGCAGGGGGAGCGATGCCCGCAGAGTGCCAAAGGGACATGGGGGTCCCAGCTCCCCGGGGAGCAGAGTGCCTGGGCCCGCAGACAGAGCAGGGCCTCACGGTCTCAGCTCAGCCTGCCGCTCACGGCAGAGGCTCCAGGATAGCTGCTGATCATTTGTTGACCCCACCAGCCCCGCCCACCACCCCTGGCCCCCCAGAAAAGACGGGACCATGGGTTCGGCTGTAGAGTTTATTCAGGCTGAGCAGCTGCAGGTGGCCCGAGGCTGGCGGCCCAGGGGGGCCGGGTGGGCGGGGCTCCAAGCTTCCCCGTGGGGGTGGGGGCTCCCCTAGGTCAGATCCTGCGACAGAGAAGGGCAAGGCCTCGGGGCGCCATCCGAACCCGAGGGCCCCAGCCAGGAGTGGATGTCCTAGCTGAGTGGCCTGGGCCTCAGCTTCTTTACCTGCAAAGTGGGGTCACAGTCCCGTCTCTCGGAGCTGTTGAGACAGAGGAGGCCGTGCAGCTGAAGGGTTAGCACAGTGGGGGAACTGGGAGCCCGAGAAAGGGTCCACAGGGCCTGTGCCCCCCAGCAGATGGAAATCCGGACAAGGCCAGCCTCCCCTGCCCTGCCCCCGCCCCGCCCACCCCAGCCTCCAGGGCCCCTCCGGGCAGCCTGGTGTCAGCACCCTGGGGGCCCTGGGATCTAGAGTGAGCTGGGACTGCCATCAGGCTGGGACTCAGCCGGAGGCGAAGACTCACCTCCTTCAGGAGCATGGCGCACCTCCCTGTGGGACAGGAGAGCGTGAGGGGCTGCACGTGGGATGCATGCCCAGCCCCCGCCCCCCGCCACCGTGGGCCCCCTTTCCCAGAGCCCACCCCGAGGCCTGGAGCTCACCGTGCCGGCCCACCAGATACAGCCCCATGTCTGTGGTCAGCTCCCGGAACTTCAGGAACCCGGGCTCACACTTGCCGCCCAGGCTCCGAGCTGTGGGGGCATGGGGGCCTGAGCCAGGGGGTCCCCGGGGGCCACGGCGGTCCAGCCCCCACCCCGGGGCGGCTTACTGAAATACTTGAACACGTAAAACTCATGGTTCTGCCACTGGAGGGACACGCGGAGGATGGCGTACTGCTCATAGTCCGTGTCCACTACGTGGATCTCCCGGCGGCCTGCGTGGATAAGCGGGAGGGCCAGGCCTGGGTGGACGGGCACCCTACGGGGTGGGTCGGCCTGGGCGGTCAGGGTCGCCAGGGCCTGACTCCATTCTCCCCCACCTAGCCAGGACTCTCTCGGGATGCCGGGACCCTCTTGGGGGGACTAGAGCAGCCCTGGCAAGATGACCGGTCCACTGGGGGGAGCACAGGAGCCTGGGGTGTGAGGAGGAGCACAGGGAACAGCATGAAGAGCAGCCAGGCCAAGAGGAGCTGGTGGGTGGGGCCCGAGGAAGCAGCTCTTACCAGGAAACACAAATTTCCCCAAAACATTCATTTCTGAGCTCACTATTTCTTCTGTCTGACAACTTCCTGAGCTGAAAGGCAACAGAGTGGTCACTAAGGAAATGCCCGCCTGAGTGCCTTCCCGGGGCCCGCTCCTGGCAAGGGGGCAGGCGTGCTGTCCCCAGGAGCGCCTGGGGCAGGGGGGCCGTGCTCTTGCAAGAGCCACCCACTGGCAAGTTCTCCTCCCATCCTCCCAAACCCGTGGGGCCTCATCAAGATGCCCTGCTTCATCTGGGAGAGGACGCAGCTTTGGGGCCTGGGGTCCAGTCTCAGGGGACGATAGAGGAGGACCCTGGGAGGACTGGTGCACCCAAGGGACAGTGGCGTCCACGCCCCACGCCCACAGCTGCAGCCCCCCCGACACACACGCCTGACCCCCACGCTCCCGGGGGCTGGCCGCTTACTTGTTATAGGCGACCGTCACGGTCAGAGTCTCCCCACTCAAGGTCAGGAACAAGGCCTCCAGCCTCCTTGGGGTCTTCAGTGCCAAGTTTTCTCTGGAGGCCACACCAGCTTCCCACCAGAATCCTACCATCTAGAGAAAGGACCGGAGCCAAGCCCATTCGGGCAGCAGAACCAGACCCCGGGAGGCAGACCCCTCTCCCTAGACCTCCCAGGCAGGGAGTCAGCGGGCTCTGAAGGGTCAGGGAAGCAGCAGGTGACGGGCCTTCCGCGGGGTCCCCACACGAGCCTGTCTGCGGCTGCCGCAGGGCTGGCGCCCTGTCTCTGAGGAGACCCGGCCTTGCGGTGCTTTCCCCTGAGCAGAGGCAGCGGTGGTCAGAGCCCGAGAGACAGCGCAGGGAGCAGGCCAGCTGGACGTGAAGGCCCCCCGGGGGCACTGGCCAGCAGCCCTGCCCCGTGGGGGAGGCCCGGCTCTGCATGGCCACGCTGGAGGACCGAGCGGCCGCCTCAGAAACCACCCCTGGGGCCCGGACCTTCCCTCTGAAGCTTTTATTTTTAATTTTTTTTAGTTCTACCAGTTTATTGCTACCAACCCATCACCCTCCACCCTCATGCACACTTGCTCAGTCATGTAACCCCATGGACTGCAGCCTGCCAGGCTCCCTTGTCCATGGACTTTTCCAGGCAAGAATACTGGAGTGGGTTGCCATTTCCTTCTCCACCCTCTGAAGCTTTTAAAAACGGATCATTTTTTGCAAGAGAAGCAAACCTGTGTCTGACACCGGCTGTTTCTGAGCCTGCCGGCCCAGGCCGGGCAAAGGAGGAGCTCAGACAAAGAAGCCTCCAGATGGAGACCAAACGCCCCCGCCAAGGTCCCTGCCCTGGGAAGGCCTCCTCCTCTGCTCCCACTGCCTGCAGGGTCAGAGGTCAGAGCAGGAAGCCCGCCAACCCGGGAGCAGGAGACGGCCACCCCGGGCCCCACACCCTGGAGACCCCCTCAGGGGAGCTGCCAGCCAGGCTGAGGACACGGTCACCCAGAGGAGGCCCCGGGGGAGGGGGCCGCCCCCATCGGCCCTGGGTACTCGCCATATCCCCACCGGCCAGGAGCAGGGACCCCAGGCCGGGCTGAGCTCACACCTGGGGGGTCCTGGGGCCCCCGCGCGCCTGCCCCAGCTCAGCCGTGGGAGAGGAGAGCTGGAGGAGCTGGCCCCTCAGGGCCCTCCCGGCCCAGGCCCGCCGCCCCGAGGAAGACCAGCACCTTCTGCAGGTCCAGGCCCTGCGGGGTCATCTGCACCTGGGCCAGCATGAGGCCCAGGAGGGCGCTCAGCAGCCCGGCCCCCATTGAGCATCTGCTCCGTGCCCTGAGCCCTGGGCAGGGTTATAGCAGGATGGAGGGTGGGCGGGGGTGCAACCCCCCAAGAGGACCGCAGTGAACTTGGCCTCCAGCCACTCAGGGGTGTGCATCCGGGCCCCAGGACGCCCACAGCCCTGGGGCAGGGTGACCTGGACCAGAGCAGCCCGTGCCACCCCCCTCCCGGTCTAGGGCCTGCCTGGGGGCCTGAGAGCAGGACAGACACCCCCACTCTCAAGCAGGGCCGCCAGAACCACGTCTCCCCCCGGGGAGGGGCTGCCAGGATGGATTCGCCAAGCCCAGGCCTGCACACACGGCCAGACTCCCTTCCCAGGGCTCCCAGCGGTCTTGAAGCTCTTTTTGATGGGTCTCGGGACAAGTGGGTGAACGGCCTACAGGCCTGGACCACAGAGGCAGGTGAGGGCCGCTTCTGGGTGGGAGAAGTGTTGGAGGGGCTGCGAGGTGTGGGTGGGAGAGGTCGCTGCCTGCAGAGGGGGCCGCGGAAGAGAGACAGACGCTCTGCGGGAGGTGGCGCGGGAGGTGGCGCTGGGGTTGCCTGGGCCCCTGCCCCTCCACAGACACCAGGCAGCGGCCGGCAACCCACCCGCTTCCGGTGCGTGCAGCTTCTCCACCAGATGGGACCCTTCCGGCCCTGACACCTGCCCTGACACCCACCCTGCATGGCCAGGCAGGGCCGGCCTCGAGGACCCCTGCCCTGCTTACGCTCCACGATCTGTGGGCTGCCGGTGTCCACCCCTTCCCACCGTGCCCAGGGCCCCAAGCCCGGGACCAGATGGCGAGCAGGTCAGGGTGAAAGCAGAGCCAGGCTACCTGGGCACCAGGGCCTCCAGCCGCATCGCCCGAGGGAGCCGCCTTCCTCAGTCTCCCCACCCGTCAGGATGGCGAGCACAGCAGGGGCCAGGTGCCCAGGAGGGTCCCAGGCACCAAGGCAGCCGCGACCCAGGTCGCAGCCCTGGCCTCTGGCCAACGCAGGGTGGCCTCCCCACCTCCAAAGCCACAAAGGCTCACACAGGCCTGGCCAGCTAAAGGGGAGGCCGCTCACCCGAGGCAGGGGGACTGCCACCTTGACTCTGCAGCAAAGCTGTGGGTCACACAAGGACCAGTCAGCCCCAAGACCTAGGGGGCCCGTCCAAAGGGAAGGAGCGGGGCGGGATGCCCGAGGAGGCTGACCCGGGTCCGGGCTGAGCCCAGAGCTGGGCTCACGAGCCAGTCCCCCAGGGGCTTGAGCGGGCAGAGGAGAGAGGACAGGAAGCCCAAGGCCACCCCCTGTCTTGGGGTGACCAGCCCGAGGCAAGGATGGGCACGCTCAGAGCTAACAGCTTCCTGCTTCACCCTGCCAGGGCTGCAGGATGCCCGCGAGCAGTGAAGCAGGGTGTCCAGTGCCTTCCTGCCCTGCCGCAGGCCCAGCCAGCCCTTTGAAGTGTGCGCATCGGGCAGAGCCGGATGCTGTGAGCTCCACGGGGCGCAGTGTCGGGGCAGGAGCCACAGGGGGCCCCGGGCGTGGGGCGCTCCATTCCCCCCAACTCATCGAGGCTCAGCAGGGAGCTCAGGCCCCGGAGCCTGGCCGCAGGACCCCAGCCAGGCCACTGGGTGTGCAAGTTGCCGACCTCTCTGTGCCTCGGTTTCCTTGTGAGCAGACAAAGCACCCAGCAGGCTCTCCGCTCGGGACCGAGGGTCCATCCAGGGGCACTCAGGCTGGGCCACAGGGAGGGGCTCAGGGTGCTCTGGCCATGACCATGACCCGTTCCCAAGCCTCAAGGAGGCTCACCAACGAGCCCAAGGTCAAGGTCACAGCAACAGCAGGAAGGAAACGCCGAAAAGCTGCACCCCGAAGCTCCCCTGCGGCTGCTCTGCCTCTGTGGGTTCTGCCCCTAATGGAGGCCCAGATGCGGGGCCGGGCTGCCCAGGGCATCTCGGCATCCCCACAGGGGCCATGAGCCCACAGGGGCCGGGCTGGGGGACCCAGATGCTGCTTGTGGGTGCAGACCTTACGGGGGGTCACCCTTGGCTGGTGCCTCCTCCCTCTGAGCCAGAGTGCCCGTCCTCAGCCCTGAGCTTCCCGGCCTCAGTGGCTCCAGGAGCCCAGATCACAGCGGGGCCCCAGGGCCCTCCCTAACGGCCTCTCCAAAGAATCCAGGGCCCTCGAAACTGCAGAATCTGTTTATTGAGCAGAAGGGGGAGGCCCCAGGAGATGCCCGAGGAGGGTAGGGGACGGGGAGGTGCAGGGCTGGAGGGCCGCGGGTCAGGACGACTCGGGGTGACAGGACCCGCTGCTCCGGCTCTCCCTGTACAGACAGCAAAGGTCTGGTCACTCCTGGGACCCCTGAGTGGCGCTTCACACAGCAGGGTGCCCCATCTACTCATCCCCCGAAAGGGCAAGGTGAGCGGATTCTGCCACCGAAGCTTCTGCAACCATGGAAACGCTCTCCCAAGGCGGCCCCCTCCCCCATTGTCGCCCCTTACCGGGCTCCCCAGGGACCCAGCCACTGTCCCCAGGTCCTCACCACCTCCCTGGCTGGTGGAACAGCCGCTTAACCCCGAGGAGCCTGCAGACACAGCCCTGGAGAGGGGGTCCACGTAGGTGTGCACTTTACCCTAAAAGGTGCTTTTTAAACATAGTCCTGGGGGTGGGGCACAGAGCAGGCAGACAGGCTCACGCTCTCTGCAGCTAGAACCTTCCCGATGGCACGTGACCCGATCCCTAACGTGGCTGCAACAGGGACGGAGCCAGGACCTGGGCTGCGTCACTGAGACCCACTGAAAGCTGCAGCAGCCTGATGCCCCCAGCGCAGCCCTGGGAGAACTCGGCCTGGCCGAGGGAGCAGGATGAAGTGACGGACAGAGGGCCGCTGCCCGCAGGCCGCTCTGGAAGCCCCCACCTAACCTAACCAACCAGGCCAGGAGAGGCCGCAGGGGTGCCTCCCGACGCCGGCGACTGTCACATCGTGTCCGAGGTTTACTGCTCTTGTAGGTTCCCAAGTTCTTCAGGGGGAAGGGGGGTGAGGGGCCCAATGGTCTCCTCTCCGCTTTGGGAGGAGGCGTCCCCAAGAGCCCACCTGCATCCATGTCCCAAGGGGTCCTGGGGACTCAGCCTTGTGCCAGAAGGCTGCGGTTCCCATCTTGTGGGGCCCTTGGGAGAGGATGAGGACTCGGGAATCCCAAGGCAGCGCCCCATGCTCCGGGCAAGCCAGGGGCTATGGGGACACAGGGTGCACTGGGCTGGATTATGTCCCTCCAAATCCACATCCACTTGGAACTCCGAAAATGCCCTTATGTAGAAATAAGGTCTCTGCAGATGTAATTGTTAAAGATCTTGAGAGGGGATCACCCTTGATTTAGGGTATCCTTTTATGAAGGCAATCTGGCCTCTTAACAAGCGAGGCAGGGATGGGAGTGGTGGGTCGACAGGCCAAGGATCGCCAGCACCAACAGCCTCTGGAAGAGGCAGGGATTCTCCCCAGAGCCTCTGGGCAGTCCTGCCCCGTCCTTGACTGCACACCTCTAGCCTCTAGGCTATGAGACAGTAAATTCCTGTTGTTTTAAGCTAGGGCAGCCCTAGGTAATCAGGAGAGGCTCCCCTGGAAGAGGTGATGTGTGAGTGCAGGCTGCAGGCACAGGAGTGAGTATCCAGGGAGAACAAGGGATGCTGGGGGATCTGCATGTGCAGACCTCAGCAGGTGAGAGGGAGGAGGTCCCGGCACACAGGCCCTGGAGAGCGGGAGGGAGGTGCTACCCTGGCCCCTACCTGGGAAGAGCCAAACTGGTTCTCCGGAGCCCTCAGGGTGCGTTCCTGTCCCCCGGGGAGCACACATCTGTAGAAAGACAGAGGGTCCCGAGAGGCTGGGCTGGCTGGGACTGCACCCTGCCTCCTGCAGCCCCTCCCCATGCCAAGGGACCCGCTGGGGGCGGCACCCCCACTCTCCCACGGCCCGGCCAACACACCCTTGGGAGACAGGGCTACCTCCTGCCGGCACCTCCCAGGACTCCGGAATGGGGGCGGAGCGGGGCTCTGGCAGGGGCGGGGCTTTGACCGGGCGGGGCTTTTTACAGGGGCGGGGCTTTTTGCAGGGCGGGGCTTTGGCAGGGGAGGGGCTTGGGCAGGGGCGGGGCTCTCAGGGGTACCTGACTTGGGCAGCATGGCCACCATGTCCGCTGGCAGCCCCACCGTCGGGTAGAAGTCCTGGAAGGCCTCCAGGGCCTGGGGACTCGCTTCTTGGGTCCGGCCTGGGGCAGAGCAGGGGCCCCTGTGAACCCCCGTGGGTCACAGAGATGAGAGAGAGATGGGCAGATGGGGGCCCCTGGCCTCACTGCCCTTTCCTGAAGGCTGGCGGTAGGTCTGCCCCCTGAGGTTGGGCAGGCTGTGCACTGATGAAAGTGCCTGCCTGGCTGAGGGGCCAGTGGGGGCTGGAAACTGCACAGAGGGGCAGCCTTTCCCAATTCACGCAGGGCACCTGCGAGCTTGGGGTGCCTGGCTGCTCTCCCAGACCCTGCGCCCCGGAGCCCCACCCCTTCAGACACCTTTACCCGCAGCTCCCAAAGCCAGCTTCCCGCCCTCACCCCTGCCTCTCCCCTTGGGGAACTCTCCTGGTTCACTCTTCCAAGCCTACGAGAAATTAAAGCAGAATAGTATCACAGCCCCTGCTCAGGGTGTCAGGCAGCAGGCCAAGCAGGGGAGGCAGGGTCTCCAGCCAGAGACAGGCCTGAGCTTTGGCCTGAGTGCCCAGCCTTCAGAGGCCCCTCAGTTCAGCCGTACCCATTTGTGATGGGGTGGGCAGGGCCTGAAGAGGTGCTCCAGTGGGTGGGGGTGGGGTCGGGGGGTGCGGGGGAGCCCTCACTGTAGAGCTGCACCATGGTGCTGAGCGCGCCCTCCAGCTCCTTGTAGATGTAGACCACGGCGAAGGAGCTGTAGTCCGTGTCCACCACGCGCACGTCCAGGTAGCCCAAGGCTGCAGAGAAGACAGCCGGCTCCGGACAACGGCACGGCTGAGCATCCACCCACACGGGAAAGGGGGCGGGGCCCAGGCAGAGGCGGGGGAGGGCTCCGGGAGGGGAGGGGCATGGGGGAGGGTCACCCATGGAGAAGGGGGTGGGGGTCACTTACCTGGGACTCGGAAGTGCCCCTGGGCACCCACTCTCAGGTACTCCGCATCCGCCTGGTTACAGCCGTCGGCCCTGGGGGGTGCACGGCCCGCTCACTCTCGGCCCCGCCCACGCGGCCCCGCGCGCGCTCACCCCGCGCCCGCTCACCGGGGGAACTCCATGTGGACGCTGAGGTTGCCCCCCGCCGAGGCCTTGATGTCCCTGGTGGACATCAGCAGGTGGTCCTTCTTGCCCAAGAAGACCTTGCAGTCAGAGACCATGGAGACCACGTACCAGAGGCCTGAGAACTGCAAGACAGCTCAGTGACCCGGGGCGGAACCTCCCGGCACCCGGACAGTGGGCCACAAGGCCCACGGATTTGTCTGAAGCCACTCGGCCGGGGGTCTCCGGAGTGTCCGAGCCCCAGTGCTGCGACTCACCTGGGGCGGGGCTCCTGGCCACTGGGAGCCTCAGTTCTCCGAGTTGTGAAGTGGGTCAGTAACTACCCAACAACAGGGTTGTTTCAGGGTTAAACGGAAGGGACTCTAAAGGGTGTGCAGGCCCAGGACACCAAGCAAGCGTCCCACGGAGGCGGCAGGCTCCGCTAGCGCACGGTCACTCCTGTTTCCAGTGGCTGCTCAGCCCGGACCCCCACCCGCATGGCACAGCACGGGGGCCTGTCGTACCTTGTTGGCATCAAAATCTGGCTGCGCCAGCACGTCCGCCCGAGCCGAGGGTGGCAAGAGCACCAGCAGGACGCAGCTCAGCAGCGTGGCCCCCATCCCCGTCTGTGACCCTGGCCCCGGCACTGGTCCATCCCTACCGCCGTGGGCAGCTTTATAGCCCGGCCCGCAGTGGGGCAGGGCCAGCGAGCCGCCTGGGCAGCGGACGGCGTCTCGGCTCTGGAAACGCCAGCCCCTCTTTGTTCATTGTTTGGCACAATCGCCCGAGTGTCCCCACTGGCTCCAGGGGTCATTTCCGGGAGGGCTCCAGAGGGCTCTCATTTGACTTGGGCCTTGCCCACCTGTGGGCAACGCGGCTGGAGCCCGGGGCCCTTGGGGGCACCGCTGGGAAGCACCCATGGTCAGGCCGCTCCAGCCAGGAGGCTCCCCCTTGGGGCCCAGGTCCCCCAGAGTCCTCACCCCCTCACCTCCCCGCACAGGAGCGTAGTCACATCAGCCGGGCCTGGGGACCTCGTCTCAGGGGGACAGAGGTGATGTCAGAGGCCCGAGCAGCCCTGCCTCCAGACTCCTGGCTGGGCCTCCAGCAAGCCCGTGTGGAGGGCGGGGCTGGGCCACCACCTGGGGTGGATTATGGGGTCACGGCCACCTTATCACTGGTTGCATAAGTGTGTGGACCGCAATGTCGCCGGGGAGGCGCCGCAGGCTGGCCAGGCCTCTCTCCAGGTGGCCTCTTCTGTCCTCTCAGGGGACCCCAGGGGCGCCATGTGAGGAGCAGCACGTGGCCTGGGGCACCCGGAGTCCTCTGGTCAGAGGCAGGCATCCCCAGGGAAGGCCAGCACTGTGCTCCCAGTGGAAGTGCGTCCAGGGTCGGAGAAGGACCCTCATTGGCCAGTGGGGTGGGGAGGAGCGGGGGGTCAGGGCCGAGGGCTCCAGCTCACCGCCTCCACTGGGTTCAGGAGGCGCCAGCTCTCACCCAGATCCCAGAGTCCTGGGACAGAAGGCAGTGAAAGCCTTCCTGTGCAAATATTTACAAAACATCCATCTGATAAAGGACTTAAATCCTGAATCTCTAGAGAATTCTCAAGACTCAAAAAAAAAAAAAAAAAACAGACAAAATATTTGAAAAGATTCCAAATCAGAAAGTAGAGAGGCTCATGGGCATTCGTTCACTGTAAGGAGATGCCATGGCAGACCGGCAGGCTGGCCACTCTGATTCCAAACCGGAGACACTGGGTGGTCACCGCCAGGGCGGGAAACCAAGAGTGTGCGACACCCTGGGGACGGCTTGGCAGATCCTATAAAGGAAAACATTCAAATACCATGTGATTCGACAATCACAAGCCTAGATATTTACCCAAGAAAAATGAGACACACTTTAGCCGAAACCTGCTGGTGGCTAGTCATGAGATCTTATTGACAATCCCTAAAAAACGGAAATGACCAAATGCCGTTCAGGGGGCAGGATGCACAACACTCTGGGCATGAGACCTCTCCAGACACACTGACCCAGGGCAAACCCCAGATGCCCCACGCTGAGTGACAGAAGCCGGCCTGGAGGGGTGCAGACTGTGGCGGCAGGACACGGGAATCCTCAGGGAGAGACGGGCCTGGCTGACGACAAAGGGGCTGGGGAGACGCGGGGTGATGGACTGTGGTGCGTTTGTCTAAACTTACAACCAAAGAGGGTGAATTCCAGAGCGTGTAAACTACACCTCAACTTTTAAAAAGTGTAAACTAGAGACTTCCCTGGGGGTTGAGTGGCTAAGACTCTGTGTTCCTAATGCAGGGGTCCAGGTTCGATTCCTGGTCGGGGAACTAGCTCCCACATGCCGCCAATAAAGGTCCTGTATGCTACAAGTGAGACCCAGTGCAGCCAAGTAAACAAGCTTCCAACCGTGGACCGCAGCACGTGTTCATGCTTATACAGTGTGGACAGGCTGCACACGGAACAACAGGCTGGTTCCAAACAGGAACAGGAGTACGTCAAGGCTGTATATTGTCACCTTGCTTATTTAACTTCTATGCAGAGTACATCATGAGAAACACTGGGCTGGAGGAAGCACAAGCTGGAGTCAAGATTGCCGGGAGAAATATCAATAACCTCAGATATGCAGATGACACCACCCTTATGGCAGAAAGTGAAGAGGAACTCAAAAGCCTCTTGATGAAAGTGAAAGTGGAGAGTGAAAAAGTTGGCATAAAGCTCAACATTCAGAAAACGAAGATCATGGCATCTGGTTCCATCACTTCATGGCAAATAGGTGGGGAAACATCGGAAACAGGGGCTGAGTTTATTTTTCTGGGCTCTAAAATCACTGCAGATGGTGACTGTATCCATGAAATTAAAAGACGCTTACTCCTTGGAAGGAAAGTTATGACCAACCTAGATAGCATATTCAAAAGCAGAGACATTCCTTTGTCAACAAAGGTCCGTCTAGTCAAGGCTACGGTTTTTCCAGTGGTCATGTGTGGATGTGAGAGTTGGACTATAAGGAAAGCTGAGAGCTGAAGAATTGATGCTTTTGAACTGTGGTGTTGGAGAAGACTCTTGCGAGTCCCTTGGACTGCAAGGAGATCCAACCAGTCCATCCTAAAGGAGATCAGTCCTGGGTGTTCATTGGAAGGACTGATGTTGAAGCTGAAACTCTAGTATTTTGGCCACCTGATGGGAAGAGCTGACTCATTTGAAAAGACCCTGATGCTGGGAAAGATTGAAGGCAGGAGGAGAAGGGGACAATAGAGGATGAGATGGTTGGATGGCATCACCAACTCAATGGACATGGGTTTGGGTGGACTCCGGAAGTTGGTGATGGACAGAGAGGCCTGGCATGCTGTGGTTCATGGGGTGGCAAAGAGTCGGACACGACTGAGTGACTGAGCTGAACTGAGTGTGGATAGGCAGGCAGGCAGACTGCATGAACTCTTCTCCCAAATGCCAGGTCTTGGGCTGAGGGGCAGGGAGACAACGTGTCCGAAGCCCCCAAGTAAGATCCGAGTGTGGCAGGGAGAGGTCAGACCTCTCACCACAGAACTGTGGGGTGAGAGCAAGCAGGGATCGAGGGACAGGTCACTGCGGCCTGCAGGCCCCCCACGGACCCCCTTGAGCCTCAGGTGTGGGGCCACAGAGAACACTCCTGCCACCAGCCTGTTCCCTGCCGGGGTCTGGAGACTCTCCATCACGAGTTCTAGATGCCCGCTCACCTCCTGCCTCCCCAGCCCCCTCATCTCCGAAGTCCACTCTCCACACAGTGGCCTGGGCAAGCCTTGTAAAGCATCAGTCTGATGTGTCCCTGCTTGAGACGCTCCTGAGTCACTGTGGTGCAGAGCACAAACCCGCCCCGAGTGCAAACTCCCCAAGCGCAAACTGGCGCCCAGCCCAGCCCAGTGCTGCCCAGCTCCCCAGCAGTCAGCCCAGCCCGCTCCCCGCCTGCTCGGGGCCTCTTGCTCATACCCTCCGGCCCAGGGGCCCTCTGGTCCCGTCCAGCCCCTCACCAGAGTCCCCGCTACTCGGGTTACTTCTCACCCTCTGCCTAGTCAGCAGCCTTCCTCAAACCCAGCCCACCGCTGGTCTGTGTCCTGGGGGCTTAGCACCGTCCCAGCTCTCTCCTGAGTTTATTTGTTCTCTGCTCTCCTGTGAACCCCGAGACGACAGGAACTGCAGCAGCCTGTAGGCCAGCCATCGGCCTCTGTTTCCCAAGCCTGGAGTGCGGGGCCTGGCGGTGGACGCTGCCCACTGACTCTTGTGAGTGAACGAGGGTCAGGCCCAAGTCGCTGTGACCCCCAGGTCTGCCAACTGGAAACCTCACAGCATGCATTTGCCTGCGGGCAGGTCTGTGTGGCCACATCCGGCCTGAGGTGGCCCTGAGTGCCTGGCACCGCAGGCCCAGACAGCAGCAGCTCAGTGGGGGCCCCGCACACACAGTGGGCCGGGCACTGCGGCCAGGGCCTCCATCGCGTCCTGCAGGCCTCAGCGCCCTGGAGGAGGCTAGCACATGCTCTGCTGTGTGCAGAGGGGGTTTGTGGTGGCTCAGGACGAGGACAGGGGCACCGGCAGGAGAGGTGCCTTGGTGGGCAGTAGGCAGACCGGAGCTGGCGAGGCCCTGGACCCAAGGAGGTGCAGTCCCAGAAGTGGCCACAGGGCGGTAGCAAAGAGACGCCGCTCGCAGGGCTGGTGGAAGAGCTTAGATGGGGCCTGCGGTTCACTGAGCTGGGGAGGGGTCCCCTAGAAGGAAAGCTGCCTTACACTGAGGTGAGGTCTGCTAAAGGGCCGGGCTTCCCAGGTGGCACCAGCGGTAAAGAACATGCCTGCCAGTGAGGAGATGTAAAAGACGCAGGTTTGATCCCTGTGTCTGGAAGATCCCCTGGAGGTGGGCACAGCAACCCACTCCAGTATTCCTGCCTGGAGAATCCCCACGGACAGAGGAGCCTGGTGGGCTACAGTCCATGGGGCTGCACAGACTCAGGCACAGCTGAAGTGAGTTAGCACTCGTGCATTCCGCTGAAGGGCTGCCTGGATAAGCAAATGTGGTCCATCCACACATCGGATGACTGTCCATATAAGAACATGATGAACCTCGAAGACAGGGTGCTGGGTGAGAGGCCAGACCCCTAAGGCCACGACGTGGTGTATGAGCCCCCTACGGGACGTGCATAATAGCAAGTCCGCAGAGACAGAAAGGAGCTTAGTGGTTACCAGGTGCTGGGCTGGGGGAGACTGTTTGATGCGTATGGGGTCTCCCTTTGGGGAGAAATGCCCCAGGGGGGCAGCAAGTCGTGCCAGGAAGCCAACATCTGGCCGTGGGCTGGCACACACAGGTGGACACAGCCCAGCCGGGGGGGCAACAGCTGCCCAGGACAAAGAGAGCTGGGGGGTGGGGGGGTCACAGGGAGGGTTTCAGGTCTGGAGAGCTGGGGGGTGGGGGTCACAGGGAGGGTTTCAGGTCTGGAGAGCTGGGGGGTGGGGGTCACAGGGAGGGTTTCAGGGCTCCCAGAGGCTGCTCTGGGTGCTGAGCAGGAGCCAGCAGGAAGGTCCAGGGCAGTGCTGGGTCGGAGGCCATGTGGGAGGCACTAAGCTCTGAGTGGCCACCACCCCCACCCACGTCCTCAGCGCCCAAGCTCGCCCCCTGGTGTCCACCAGTCTGCACAGCAGGTTGCCTGCTGCTGGGGAGCGGGGGTGGGGCGGGGGGAGCGGGGGCGGGAAGGAGGGGTTGGCGGGGAGGCTCAGGGCCGCAGGGGCAATCCCAGCTGGGCCCCGTGGCCAACGGCTGCCCGTGGCCAGTGCCCTACGTCCCGCTCCTGCCCTGAGGGCCCCTCCTGGGCTGGCTTCCACCCCATCCATCCAGCCTCCCAGTAAAGAGCACTGGGAGGAGCTCTGGCTCGGCCTCCTGGGTAGGGGTCCTTCAGCCCCTGCCCGCTTCCCCATCCAGTGCCCCCGGGCCTCCTCTGTGGAGCCACAGGGAGCCACCCCTGCCCGTGGTGGGCTGTCTGTGCCAGAGGCCCCGGCCCTGGGGTCCTCCAGGCCTGGGGGCAGGGCGACGCTTCTCTGCAGATCTCTGTGTGATGGGCTCTCTTTGGCCCCCTTTCCTGCAGGACTCGTCCTGTCTCCAGGCAGGGGGTGGGGCACCGGCTCATCTGAGGTCCTTCCTGGGAAGGCCCAGCAGGACAGACAGCTTCATCTTTCGTTACCTTCCACGCTGCCTGTCCTGTGTCCACGGCACCCTGGAAGCCAGCCAGCAGAGGTGGCTGGGAGCTGTGGTTTGCAGGGCGCCCCCTCCATGGGAGGGCATCCTCCCAGGTACTTCCGCTTGGGTTTGGGGGCCTCAGACAGATCCTGCCGAACCCTCTGACCTCCGCTCCCAGGCAGGGTCTCCAGTGACCCAGAGTGGGCAGCCCAGGTCCAGGGCAAGCTCTCATGTGGCCTTGGGGGCCCGGCCAGGCTCATGGTGAGCAGAGGTGGGAGGCATCACAATGAGGCTGCCCAGAGAGTGGGCAGGTCCGGATGGCGGGTGGGCGGCGGGTGGTACAGGGCGTTCCAGTTGGGTGCTGGCCGTGGTGGGGCGGGAGACAAGGGCCAGTCAGGCAGGAAGGGGGGTGGACCAGGAGCGTGTGGGAGCTTTCAAAAAAATGGGGGGGGCCTTTTTAAAAATTTAATGCCTAAAACAAAAGATACCCAAAACCACAGCTTCTGGAGGAACTGTTTGTTCTTGCCTCTCTTCTCAGAAGTGACCTTGGCCTGGGTTCAAGAGCAGGATCTCTTTCCCTCCTAGACTGAGTGACAGAGGGTTGGCGCCCTGGAAGGGAGGGGATGGTGCAGCTGTGGGCAGGATGCTCATTCTGGAAACTTCCAAGTGGAGGGCCGCTGGAGAAGCCAGGGTGGAAGGGGCCCCGCACACGGTCCCAGCCCCTCCTTGCTCCCCGGCACGGCTGGAGGACCAGGAGAGAGGCAGGAGGGAGCCTGGTGATGAGTGCCGCCCACACCACTGCGTTCAGAGCCATATAAACGGGCGTCCAGAGGCGGGAGGGCCGCTCAGCCCAGGCCCGGGCAGGTTGCTGGCGTGTGGACCTCGGGAGATGCGCGCAGTGCTGCTGGCCGCCCTGCTGGCTGTGGTCTTGGTGCCCAGCGCCCAGGCCGTGTGGCTGGGGAGGCTGGACCCTCAGCAGGTGGCGGCTCCCCCGCACCGGTGCGGGCCTGGGGCCACACGGGTCCTCGGGCCTTTGTGGTCTCCGGGCTCCCCCGGGGCCCCCCGGACCATGGGGGCTGCAGGAGGCCGGGCTGGGGGTGGAGGGACGGCCCCTCACCTGCGCCCCCTCCCTCAGCTCATGGGGTCCTGGTACGTCCTTGCTGTGGCCTCAGGGGAGAAGGACTTCGCGCTGGAAAAGGCCACGAAGAGCGTCGAGGGGGTCGCGGTGATGCTGGCGTCCCAGAGCACCCTGAAGATGCGGGCTTCCCGGCACAGGTGGGTGCGACCGGGGGCGCGGCTGGGTGGCCGGCCCGCCCTCCCCTCCCTCTGCACCGGGCTCTGCTGTGAGCACCACCCTCCGCTGGGTCTCCGGGGTCTGCGTCCTGGGCTCCGGCCAGGGGGCGCCCTGGGTGGGACTCATGCCTTCTCCAGCGAGGCCGGCACAGCCTCTGACCACCCCCTCCGCCCTGGCCCTTGGGCAGCTTGGCAGCGTCTCCGGTCAGCAGGAGAGGACGCTTCTTTGTTCAAGGCCCTCCTGAGCAGCTGCTCAAGGTGGGTCTGTGCATTTGAGCCCACACGGTCCGGGGGGCCCTGGGGGAGCCTGGAGACCACGAAGCCCCAAGGACCCACGTCACCTAAGTGTCCAAGTCCCCGCCTGTCGCTCGGGATGGCTGGTGGGGCGCCACCACGGCCCTGGAGTCATCACGCAGCCTGAGCGGCCGGCAGCCCCGTCTGGAGAGGAGGCTGTCTGCCCTGCTCCTTCCCACAGCTGAGCCTGCTGCAGCTGCCGCCCAGCTGGGGTGGCCTGGCGGTGGACAAGCAGGACAGAGGACATGGGGCTTGGGGCGGGGGCCCTGCTGTGCTGGGTGAACACAGGCTCACATGCGTCGTGGGCTGTAGCCCCAAAGCCATGAGGCTCAGAGAGTCCTAACAAGGCTGGCAAAAAGCCATCCAAACACAGCCCTCTCGTGGCTCCACAGTACACACTGTTAGGGCTGGTGATGCTCCTTTCAGGCTTTTCCTCGTGACTCCTGGGTCTTGCAGGGAACTTGGCTGTGAGCTCGTCTTGCTCTGCTCACAGAAGGCCGTCTGCTCATTTTTCGGGTTGACGGCTTAGGGACACTGGCCTCTTTAGACGTGGACTCGCTTTACCCCAAACCGCAGACCTCCGTTTCTCTCAGGCTCCTTTCATGCCCTCAGCAGTGCTCCCAAGTTTTCTCCGTGTGGATCTGGCAAAGCAGGTCCCTCGGGAGGTATATTCTGCAGGTCCCCAGCCAGCCTGTGGCCCTGATGGCTCACCTGCGGTTGAGACCAGGGTTTCTGGGTAACTGCGGCCCCCGAGGGGGAGGCAGAGCCCCCCTGCAGCCACGCTGGCCAGGTCCGGGCAGTCCTGCTCCTGGACCTGAGCGATGACGGATCCTTCTGTGCTCCAGGCTGGAGAGATGCCACCTGCAGGCTGTGGAGCTGCGGAGACAAAATTCCAGATGGGTCTTCGGGAATCCCTGTAAGGATGACGGCCACCGCGGTCCTTCTGGGCAGCGTGGGGACTCCTCCAGTCCCCTGACCGCCATCCGGCTGCCTTCTGCCCCCAGCGGCCTTGGGCCTTCCACCCCAGCTGCGTCCCCAGGCCCCTGTGTGCGGGGTCAGCCCCTCACGACGGGGAGGGGCAGCTCCACCCCAGCTCCAGGGGCGCTCCTCCGGGGACTGGGAGGTGCTCGGGGCCAGTCAGTCCCGGCCCTCCAGGTGGGCGCGGGTGGGGGTGTCCTCTGCCCCCGTGGGGACCCGATCTGAGGAGGGTGACCCGGGAAGAGCTGGGGCTCACCTGCCATCCCCAGACCACCTGGAGACCCCGTGTGCCAGGGCTGGGTGGGGGCGGGGGGCCGAGCGGACGGAGCCTGGGGGCTCTTGGTCCGCTGAGGCCTGACGCACTCCCCCGCCCCCGGGGGCACCTGTCTCCAGCCCTGGGCGTGCTGGAGTACCGGGTGCTGGGCACCAACTTCAGGGACTACGCCATAGTGTTCACGCAGCTGGAGGCCCAGGAGGAGGCCTTCAGCACCGTGGAGCTGTACAGTGAGTGCGCGGGGCTCCGCCCCCCCCCACCAGCCTCATCCCGGCCAGAAACCGCCCACCGGCCCTGCGCCTGCGTCCCGGCGGCCCCTCCCCGCGCACAGCCCCTCCCCGCTCCCGGTCCCGCGGCGGGAGTGGTCCTGCCTGGAGGGGCGGGCGGGGGGCTGCACGTGGCGAAGAGCCTTGGGCCAGAGGGCAGGGAGTCCCGCCGCCGCCTGTCGGGTTCTCGGGGTGGGCCCCTCCTCGCCCCCACCCCCGCCCGGCTCTCCCGCCTCCCCCGCAGGCCGGACGGCCCTGGCCAGTCGGGAGGCCCTGGGCCGCTTCGCCAAGTGGAGCCGGAGCCTGGGCTTCCTGTCGCAGCAGCAGGCCGAGCTCCAGAGGGACTGTGAGTGTCGCCGGATGCTGGGGGGCCGTTTGCCGGCTTGAGGACCTTCCTGGCCTCGGGGAGTCAGGCCGAGCTCAGGGGGGCTTCAAGGGGTCACCTGCTCCCTGCCCAGCATCAGGCCTGCGGGGTGGATGGGGCAGGCGGTGTGTGGGGCCAGGGTGCTGGTTGGCGAGGGGCCGGCCATCCTCACCTCGGCCCCTTTCCTCCCCAGTCACCTGCGCACACAAGGTCTTCCCGGTAAGCGGCCTCCCCGAGCACCCCTCCCCTCTGTGTGGCAGGAGGCGCCTGGGTGCCCTGGGCCCCTCTCGTCCGGAGGCTCCACTGTGGGCAGGGCTGGGGCCCCAGGGAGCCGATGCCTCTGCGGGCGAGTCCAGGGCACCCGTGTTGCTCTTGGTTTCCAGTGAATGCTGCACCCACCAGGGGCCCGGAGGAGGCTGGCCAGACACTGCCCTCCTCGCCCAGCCGCCTAGGGGCTGGGCAGGGGGCCACCTGCTCCCAGGGGCTCTTGCTGCGGATTCAAATAAAGCAGTTCCACAAACCCTCCCGGGGTCTCTTGCGTGTGTCCAAGCAGGGCCCTGGGCCGGAGAGTGCTGCTCCCCCCGGGGGGTCACCCCGGGCCCTGGGCCGACAGGAGGCCCGTCCGCCTGAGCTGGAGCTAGACCCTGTGGTCTGGGTGACGTGTGGGCAGGGCGCTGGGCTGGGGCGCCCAGGGCGTGAGAGCTTGGCTTTTCCTGGGGCCCTGGGGCAGGGCGGGGGGCCAGGTACCCCAGAGAGCCGGAGTCTGTCTGTCTTCCTGTGTCCTGAAGTCCTGGCAGAAGCAGGGGCTGCCGGGGGGCGGGGTCATCTCGCACTCTGCTGGTATTGGGTGTACACACACACAGACATATGTGAACACACACAAACACACACACACACACACGCACACATGTCAGGACCTGCCAAGGGCATCACGCAGGCGGCCCCAGCGTCAGCACCAGCACGGTCCGAGCCCCGTCCTCAGAGACCCCGCTTCCTGTGTGCACGCCCCGTGGAGTAACTCAATGCCCCGTCCAGCCTTTGTCCCCCCCGGGGGCTAGGACAAGAGCACCAGCAACCTCCTTGCCAGGTGCATGGCTCCAGGGGACACTCGGTGACCCGAGGCCCAGGAGGTGACCTCGGGATCTTCGACGCCTCTGTCTTCTGGGGTGTCCCAGGCTGGATCTGAGGGCCAAGGGCGGGGCTGGCCCTGCCTGCAGGGCGGGGGGAGGGCCCAAGACCCCTCCCCGTTGGCCCCCCAGGCTGGCTCACGGCTGTGGTCAGCTGACGCCCACGGCAGGGCTGGCAGGCTGGGCATTTAAGCGCAGTGTCCAGGCGGGCAGCTGAGGTGGCGAGGATGGGGCTGGGCTGGTGGCCGGCCCTGCTGGCCCTGCTGCTGGGGCTGGGTGGGGGCTCCCGGGCACAGGAGCAGCTCCCCCGAGAGTCCCACAACCTCAACTGGCACAAGGTGAGCCTCGTGGCGCCCTCGCCGGGCGCTGGGGCCAGGGGGGTGAGGGCAGCGGGCAGAGGGCCCCTGAAGCCGGATGGGCTGGCGGGGGGCTTGGGCACTGGTCTGCTGGTCCCCAGGGCCTCTTCTGGGG
This sequence comes from Bubalus bubalis, assembly GCF_019923935.1. Lineage (NCBI taxonomy): Eukaryota > Metazoa > Chordata > Mammalia > Artiodactyla > Bovidae > Bubalus > Bubalus bubalis. The sequence continues at coordinate 105,247,386 of NC_059168.1, read as the reverse complement.
ACAGGCTGGGGCTTCAAAACTCAACTGCTGACTGTGGGCCACAGCCCGGAGCTCCGAGACGGGTACTGCCGAGTCACCTGCAGCTGCCTGGCGGGGAGGGGAGGTGGGGTGAGCGGGCGAGCCCTGGAATAAGGAGACCGCAGCCGGCGGAAGGTCCTGGTGGGGGCGGCCCTGGGCACAGGCCGAGCAGACGCGGGGGAGCCGGTGGGATGGGGGCCAGCTGGAGGAGAAGGCCCCGAGGTCCCTGCGTCCCGGGCCCTGCGCTGTGCCGCCTCAGGTCCCAGACCAGCTGGGCGTCCGCCTCCACGGCCTGGGAGGCAGCGGGCACCCAGGCTGGTCCTGGACATGGGCTGGGCCGTGGGCGGGGGTCACCGGTCCTGGGGGTCCTCGGAGACTGGGGCTGGGCGGGACCAGTGTGGCAGGCCCTGCGCCCTCTCCGCAGTTCTCAGGCTTCTGGTACGTCCTTGCTGTCGCCTCCGATGCCCAGGGGATGCTGCCGCACGGAGGCCAGAGGAAGCTGGGCGCATCCGTGGTGCAGGTTCAGGAGGTGGGCCAGCTGAAGGTGGTGCTCGCCTTGAACCGGTGCGTGGGCCAGGGTGGGGGGCCCTGAGCCCAGGGAAGGGGAGGTGGCCGGTGGGGGGACCAGGGTGGGGGGCCCTGAGCCCAGGGAAGGGGAGGAGCCGATGGGGGGACCAGGGTGGGGGGCCCTGAGCCCAGGGAAGGGGAGGGGCCGATGGGGGGACCAGGGTGGGGGGCCCTGAGCCCAGGGAAGGGGAGGCGGCCGGTGGGGGGACCAGGGTGGGGGGCCCTGAGCCCAGGGAAGGGGAGGGGCCGATGGGGGGACCAGGGTGGGGGGCCCTGAGCCCAGGGAAGGGGAGGGGCCGATGGGGGGACCAGGGTGGGGGGCCCTGAGCCCAGGGAAGGGGAGGCGGCCGGTGGGGGGACCAGGGTGGGGGGCCCTGAGCCAAGGGAAGGGGAGGCGGCCGGTGGGGGGACCAGGGTGGGGGGCCCTGAGCCCAGGGAAGGGGAGGGGCCGATGGGGGGACCAGGGTGGGGGGCCCTGAGCCCAGGGAAGGGGAGGGGGCCAGTGGGGGGGACCAGACCCAGGGTCAGTCTGGAAATCCCACAAGGACTGTCCCCAAACACCATCACTTCCTGCTGTCAAACTCAAGTGGCCGCTTTTTTGAGAAGTCCCCACAGCCCACGGGGGGCTGGGGGGCAGGGGTGTTGGAGCATTTCCCCTGAGTGGTGGGACCGGCCCGGGTCCCAGCTGGAATGTCCCAGGACGGCAGAGCCCCGAGAGGTCTCCCAGGCCCGCAGCTCACAGCCTGCTCCCCCCACCCAGGTCCCGGGGGTGCCAGACACACTCGCTAATCCTGCGGAGAGACAGGAAGAAGCCGGTGTTCAGGAACACCTGTGCGTACCCACTGGGCCACGGGGGGCTGGGGGAGGGCCGTCCAGGGCTTCCTGAGCCCCCAGGACCCTGGACAAGACCCCTGACCGCACGGCCCCCAGCAGTCCTCCCTGAGAGCATGTGCCGGTGGGGACAGACGCCGGGATGCGCGGTCAGCCCACGGTGGCCCAGAGTTGGCTCGGCTGGTGTGTGCCCAGGAGCCCAGGCCTGGGGGTGGGGGGCTTTGCTGGCCTTCCAGATGGCCCCTCGGTGCGGGTGGTAGGGGCCCGGGGACCCTGGAAGGACCGCAGTGTTCAGGAGTGAGCAGGGGATTCTGCGCTTCCTTCCTTCCAGTGAGGGGCGTGGAGGGCTTCCGCGTGATGGTCCCCAACTACAGTGCCAGCGTGGTCTACCTGCGCCTGGGCCGGGCCGGCCGGACCACCAGGACCCTGCTGCTCTTCAGTGAGTCCAGGGGCCACAGCCCCCGGGCCCTGCAGGGCGGCCCCCCTCCCGAGCCTGTCTGGGGACCCCGGCTCCCGGCTGATGCTTCCCGTCACCCACCAGTGGCTGCAGGTCCCTGACCCGGAGCCCGGGGGCGTTCTGGTGAGGGGTGGTGCCGGGGGCCAGGGCACCCCTCGACCGGGGGGCTCTGACGCTGCGGCTCTGGTCCGCACCCGCCCCACCCCCGCAGGCAGACAGCCCACGTGCAGCTTCCTGAGCATGAAAAAGTTCGTCAACGCGTGTGAGGCCCTGGGGCTCGCCAGCCGGGCGGCCGTGCTCCCAAAAGACGGTGAGGTGTGGGCAGCACTGCCCCGGGGCCACCCCGAGACGCCAGGGAGCTGGCCCCCCTGTGGGATGGAGGGACAGAGGCCAACAGGGGCACCTTTAAAGAAAGTCACGGCCGCGTGCACGTGCCCATCCTGTCTCCCCAGGGCCCCCTGAGAATGCCGGTGGCTGGGGCCGGGTCCCCGCGGGGCGCTGGGGGCCAGGGCCGCTCAGCTTTGCCCTCTGCAGGGCCCGAGGCCCCAGGGGAGCTGCCGCGCGTGCCCGGCAGACGTGGGATCCCTCGGAGACGCCCAGCCCTTTCCTTCCCCTGCAGCCTCCTGTGCGCACACCATCCTGCCGTGAGCCAGCCGCCCACCTGCTCCTCCCCGTGAGGCTCGGCTTGTGGTCCTCCCAGACCCTGGGAGCGAGTTCCAGATTGCAAGCTTCATACCCCACTGCTTGTTGAGACGGGTCTGGAGACCCCAGGCCACTGATGGTGTGGAGCTCGGGCGGGGCTTGGGCCCAGCAGGGTCCTTTAGGGTCCCCCGGGTGGGGGTGGGGGTGCATGCTGACTGGGGGGGGCACCTGGGGCTGGGTCCTCTGGATGGCGCGGCAGGCAGCTGCTACCCGCCCTCACCTGCTGGGAAATAGACGGGGCCAGTCCAGTGTGCCGTGTGCTTTCTCTGCCACCCTCCTCCATGTTCCGTGACATCCGACACTTCCCAGGAAGCCGGGGAGAGAGCCCGGGGCAAAGAGGCAGATGCGACCTCTCGTTGGGAGGCAGATGCCGACACGGTCACCCGGGTTCAGTCATGGACCCTGAGGTCTGTGTCCAGAGGTGCCAAGTGCAAACCGTGGCAGGTCGGGGAAGAGGGGTCACGGAGAGTTTCTTGGAGGATGCGACGTTTGAGCTGAGAAAGTTACGGTGGCACTGGAGCAGGGAGGGCCGTCCCAGAAGAGGAAACAGCCTGAAAACCCCCAGAGCAGCGGAGACCATGGGGAGGGCGGGTGCAGGGCCACTTGGAAGGGAGGAGGTGGACGGGGCTGCCGGTGTCCTGGGAGAGATGGGATCCAGAGCAGAGGGCAGGGTGGGGGACGGACGTAAGAGTAACAGGACTATTTAGGGGTGGGGGTTGCTGGCGTGGACGAGTCAGGCCGCCTACAGAGAGAAGCAGGACTGAATCTGTCAGCTACTGCTGTGTAACAACCACACACGTGCATTTCTCTTTATCATTATTAGGTGGCTCCTCAACTTGCAGGATCTTAGTTCCCTGACCAGGGATTGGACCCAAGGCCAGGGCAAGGAAAGCACCTGAGTCCTACCTGCTGGACCACTAGGGAACTCCCCCCACCAGTGTGTTCAGCGACTGTGCCTGGGACTCAGCTCGAGACTAGGGGGTGCAGGCGGGCCGAGAGGCGGAACGCAGCTAGGCGTGCTCCGCGGCTCTGCGGGCGGGAGACGGGCTGATTCGGGCCGGCTCAGCCCCGGGGGCTCGGGGCCCTTGCCCTCCAGCCGCTGGGCTAACCACAGGGTGCCTGTCTCGTGGCCGTGACGAGGGCACACGGGGTTGGGGAGCAAACAGGAGTCCTCTGAAGGCTCAGGCCCGCCCGGAGTTGCTCGCCTCCGCCCTCCGAGTCACCACCTGGCCCCACTCTCCACCGCAGCAGCTCATGTCGGGGGGCTTCCCTCTGCCTGCCTCTCTGCTCCGGGGCTTCCGTCGTGCCCGCGTGGCTTGAGCCCTGCAGGCCTCCTCTACTCCACGTGCCTCCCAGCCCAGCACTCAGCCTCCCTGGCAGACAGAGAGGGGGGCCGCCTGGGTGCGCCCGTCCTGGAAGGAGGAAGGGTGGCCCTTCTGGGGGTGGGGTTCCCCGGAGCGTTGGTTCTGAGGCTCCACACCTTGTCATCGAAGATGCTTCTTTTTCATGTGCTCGGCCACCTCTGAAGGAGGCGTGGGGACATGCACCAGGTGGGCACAGCCCTCAGCCTGTCTCCAGCCTGGAGGGTTGGCCCAAGGCCGCCCTGCGCCAGGCTCAGCCGCGAGGCGCTTGCGAGGCTTGGAGGGTTTTCCCTGCGTTTGCCTCCAGCATACTCCAGGTGCCCAGGGCCACACCCACGGTTCCTCAGGAAACCTGTTTCTCTAGGTTTGATGGTTAGAATTTGGGAGCGCTCAGTCTCAAACATCCGAGGGGCCCTTATGTGAACCTCGAAGGCCTCCCTGGAGCCTTAGTACTTCCCGGACCAACAGCAGCATCGCAGGATCTTGGTCTGCTCTGCACCCTGAGGCTGGGTCTCACCGTGGCGCCGGGATTGGGTTCTGTTCCCTGTATTTTAACAGCCTCCTCCTGGATTTGATGCCCAGCTGGCCTCACCCCTTCTCGGGGGTTTCCTCTGGGATGAGAGCTCCTCAGGTCCTGGAGGACCCCTGCCACCCCTCCCATGGGGGCCAATTCCTCTGGGCGTCCCCACGAGGGTGCAGGTGCACGCGCTCACACACATGCTCACACTCACTGACTGTCCTGCTGGGAGTCAGAGGGGTGTGCACGGGGGGAGGGGACAGGGGTGAGGAAGAGGAGGCTGGGGACAGAGACAATGACCCCCCAGCAACATGCCCGGCCCATAGCATGGGAAGGGGGTCGTCAGGGTGCCCACTGAGCCATCCCTAGAGAGGCCTGGGGAAGACAGGGTCTGGAGTCCTGTGTCCACCATTCTGGGCACCGGGAGCTAGGATGAGGCTCCTGCCCAGTGTGGAGGGGCTACAGGAGAGGAGGCCTCAGCTTACTCCCCCGTAGAGGGGGTGCTTAGACAGGGTGGTCCTGGAGGCCCCATAAGATTGCAGGAGAGTCTGTTGGCCTTGCTCCCCCATCCGTGACCCACTGTGCTCCGAGTCCTTGGAAAAAGCTTTCTGCTCCCTGAGGTCCTTCTGAGCAGGGGGCAGCCTGGGGACGTGGGGGACTGCGGACCTGGGGGTGCAGAAGGGGGCAGGGACTGGACCACCCACTGGGAACCAGGGACAAGACCCTCCTTGTTGGCCCCTAGGGGTCCTCATTTGGACCCCTGGATGGGGTGAGGAGGCCTCCGGAGTGACCTGAGCACGGGGACAGGGAGGGGGGAGGCGGCAAGGGAGGCGCTGGGGTCCCTCTCGCCCAGGACTGGGCAGGCTCTGCTCCTTTGGGGGTGGGCCCTGGTGGAACCACTGCCTTGCTGAGTTTCTGTCATGCCCCGCCAGGCTCCTCTGTCCATGGGGTTTTTCGGGTAAGAGTATTGAGGGGGCTGCCTTTTCCCTTCTCCAGGGGATCTTCCCAGTGTGTGTCCTGCATCGCAAGCGGATTCTTTACCCGCTGAGTGGTCGGGGAACCTGGACCCCAAACAAGGGGTTTGGTCTCTGCTTTTCCTGCCTGGGCTGCAGTGCTGGAGATGACCACGAGGGGGCGGGCAGTGCCCACTCTGCTCTGTGGAGGCCAGGGTCATTCTGGGCGTCCCCCTGCCTCTGACTCAACAGGCACCTTTTATTGTTAGTCTCCGGGCCCACAGTGTCAGCTGCTCAGAGGCGGGAGGGGGCTCTGAGACCCTCTGTTGATGGTTCAGCTACTGCCTGGGGGTGGTGCTGACACCACAGACGGTTCCTGCCCGCAGGAGCTCACGGCCTGGAGGGGCAGGTGGACGAGAGCAGGAGGCCAAGTCCATGTGAGAGAGGAGCACGTGCTCCAGGGAACTGAGTCAGGGTCCTGGGGGAGGGCCGGGAGCCCTGGGGGTCTACAAGGCTCCACGGGACACCGATGCCATGACCAGAAAGACAGGGGTGGTCAGCCCTGCACGCTCGGAGCAGTGAGCTGGGCTCAGAGGTGCGGCCAGCCCTGCACGCTCCGAGCAGTGAGCTGGGCTCAGAGGTGCGGCCAGCCCTGCACGCTCCGAGCAGTGAGCAGGGATGGGAGGGATGTCAGAGCATTGGAGGAGGAAGAGACTTCGGCCAGAGGGCAGGTGAGGCGGGAGCCGGGGTGGCGGGAGAGAGCTGGGGAGGAGAGCAGGTGGGAGGAGGGGAGGGCAGACCCAGGTCTGGACTGACGGTCGGAGTCTTGGCGTCTGCGTGGCTGGGATGCGCCACCCCTGCAGGGAGAACCGGCTCCGGAACCACCCTCAGTGCCGGCCCCACCCACGCCGTCTACCTGCTCCCTGGCCCAGAACTTTCCTTCCCTTCCCCCACTTTAGAAAAAAATTTATTCTCTCGCATTTTGTATAGTGTTTTATATTTTAGGCTCTAAATTAAAACTAATATAATATCACCTTGCATCATTTAAACTGAGCCGCACATGAGCGTTAAGTCCGTTCCCGATTATGTGCAGCCTTCAGTCCGCAGAGGCAGACCCCGACCCAGAGTGCCCGGTTCCCGGCCCGTCCCCCAGCCCCTGACCACCTCTGGTCTCCTTTCTGCTCGTCTTTACTGTTCTGCTGTTTCCTATGAATGGACTCATACAAGCTCGCTTTTTGTGTCGGCCACATTTTTAAGAGGGCAGTAGTTGCTTTTTGTTTTCTTTTTTTAATTTGAAATAGCATTTCTGTTATTTGAAAAGGAAATCCCAGATGGATTAGAGATGACATGTACAAAATGAAGTCCTTCTAGTGAACATATGTGTGGGCTCCGGGCTGACCCTCCTGTCCTCGGTGTCAACCAGGGACAGAAGTTCTGGTTTTGCTTGGGCCAAAATGAAAATGGGCAAAATGTAGCAAGTGGGAAAGACAGACCATGAACTGGAGCCCCATCCCTCATGTCCCGGGGCCACAGAAAGATCTGACATCCCTGACGAAGACGTGGGCTCGACCCCTGGGTCGGGAGGATCCCCTGGAGGAGGGCGTGGCAGCCCGCCCCAGTGTTCTCGCCTGGAGAGTCCTGCGGACAGATGAGCGTGCACATCTCTGTGGGCCTCAGACTCTGTGAAGACACTGATTTGAAAAGAAACAAAGAGCACACAGCTCTGAGAGGCGACCCCGCGGTCGTGCAGGTGAGAGGCCGCGTGCTGCACCAGGCCCTCTTTCTGAAACGTCCACAATAAGAATCCTCAGTGCTGGAGAGGCGACGGCTGGTTCCTGGGGCCGGCGTGGGACCCAGATGGACGTTTGGTGCTCGGTGGGCAAGGGGAATCTGTTTGGCATGATGGGAATGTCCTAAAAGTAGATTTTGCTGAAGGTTGCACAGCGCCAGATGGTTGACACCGAAATCAGATTGATTATATTCTTCGCAGCCAAAGATGGAGAAGCTCTATACAGTCAACAAAAACAAGACCGGGAGCTGACTGTGGCTCAGATCATGAACTCCTTATTGCCAAATTCAGACTGAAATTGAAGAAACTGGAGAAGACCAATAGACCATTCAGACATAACCTAAATCAAATCCCTTATGACTGTACAGTGGAAGTGAGAAATAGATTTAAGGGACTAGATCTGATAGATAGAGTGCCTCATGAACTATGGATGGACATTCATGACATTGTACAGGAGACAGGGAGCAAGACCATCCCCAAGAAAAAGAAATCCAAAAAGGCAAAATGGCTGTCTGGGGAGGCCTTACAAATAGCTGTGAAAAGACGGGAAGCAAAAAGCAAAGGAGAAAAGGAAAGATATAAGCATCTGAATGCAGAGTTCCAAAGAATAGCAAGGAGAGATAAGAAAGCCTTCCTCAGCGATCAATGCAAAGAAATAGAGGAAAACAACAGAATGGGAAAGACTAGAGATCTCTTCAAGAAAATTAGAGATACCAAGGGGACATTTCATGCAAAGATGGGCTCAAAGTGCAGAAATGGTAGGGACCTAGCAGAAACAGAAGATATTAAGAAGAGGTGGCAAGAATACACAGAAGAACTGTACAAAAAAGATCTTCATGACCCAGATAATCACGATGGTGTGATCACTCACCTAGAGCCAGACATCCTGGAATGTGAAGTCAAGTGGGCCTTAGGAGCATCACTATGAACAAAGCTAGTGGAGGTGATGGAATTCCAGTTGAGCTATTGCAAATCCTGAAAGATGATGCTGTGAAAGTGCTGCACTCAATATGCCAGCAAATTTGGAAAACTCAGCAGTGGCCACAGGACTGGAAAAGGTCAGTTTTCATTCCAATCCCAAAGAAAGGCAATGCCAAAGAATGCTCAAACTACCGCACAATTGCACTCATCTCACACACTAGTAAAGTAATGCTCAAAGTTCTCCAAGCCAGGCTTCAGCAATACGTGAACCGTGAACTTCCAGGTGTTCAAGCTGAATTTAGAAAAGGCAGAGGAACCAGAGATCAAATTGCCAACATCTGCTGGATCATGGAAAAAGCAAGAGAGTTCCAGAAAAACATCTATTTCTGCTTTATTGACTATGCCTAAGCCTTTGACTGTGTGGATCACAATAAACTGTGGAAAATTCTGAAAGAGATGGGCATACCAGACCACCTGACCTGCCTTTTGAGAAACCTGTATGCAGGTCAGGAAGCATCAGTTAGAACTGGACATGGAACAACAGACTGGTTCCAAACAGGAAAAGGAGTAAGTCAAGGCTGTATATTGTCACCCTGCTTATTTAACTTATATGCAGAGGACATCATGAGAAACGCTGGGCTGGATGAAGCACAAGCTGGAATCAAGATTGCCGGGAGAAATATCAATAACCTCAGATATGCAGATGACACCACCCTTATGGCAGAAAGTGAAGAAGAATCAAACAGCCTCTTGATGAAAGTGAAAGAGGAGAGTGAAAAAGTTGGCTTAAACTCAACATTCAGAAAACTAATCATGGCATCCAGTCCCAGCACCTCATGGCAAATAAACGGGGAAACGGTGGCTGACTTTATTTTTCTGGGCTCCAAAATCACTGCAGATGGTGACTGCAGCCACGAAATTAAAAGACGCTTACTCCTTGGAAGGAAAGTTATGACCAACCTAGAAAGCATATTAAAAAGCAGAGACATTACTTTGCCAACAAAGGTCTGTCTAGTCAAGGCTATGGTTTTTCCAGTGGTCATGTATGGATGTGAGAGTTGGACTGTGAAGAAAGCTGAGTGCCGAAGAATTGATGCTTTTGAATTGTGGTGTTGGAGAAGACTCTTGAGAGTCCCTTGGACTGCAAGGAGATCCAACCAGTCCATCCTAAAGGAGATCAGTCCTGGGTGTTCATTGGAAGGACTGATGTTGAAGCTGAAACTCCAATACTTTGGCCACCTGCTTCGAAGAGCTGACTCATTTGAAAAGACCCTGATGCTGGGAAAGATTGAAGGCAGGAGGAGAAGGGGATGACAGAAGATGAGATGGTTGGATGGCATCATCGACTCGATGGATATGTGTTTGGGTGGACTCCAGGAGTTGGTGATGGACCGGGAGGCCTGGCGTGCTGCAGTGCATGGGGTCACAAAGAGTTGGACACGACTGAGCGAGTGAACTGAACTGAACTGCACAGCACGTGAAATGTACTAAAAACCACTGACTTGTTCATGTGGATGAACAATATCATGGCATGAGTAAGCATCATGACGTGTAAAGCGTGTGTAGAAAGCTGTTAATGTACACGTAACAAAGGAATCAGACCTGGCCGCAGAGTGGTTCTAGCCCTCATCAGAGGCAAAGGAAGGAGAGAACTTACTCATATCTCCAGAACCGAACCAGCAGATTTTACAAGTGGGCTCCCACTGCTGGCGGCTGGAGCAGGGTTCAAGGTGAGGTACGTCACCAGACTGCACCCGTCTCACTGTCTGGGGTGGTTTCGACCACAACCTACAACATCGCCCGTTCCCCCAAGCAGAAGAGACGGAACCCTGAAACTTGGGGTGTAGAGAGAGCTCCGACTTTCTTAGTATGGAAAGGCAGTGGTCGCTGGACTGGCCCTGGGAAGCCAGCGGTCCTCCTGGCCAGCTCTGGGGGTCAGTGAGGGGCTGCAGGTCAGCCCCCCACTCCAGCCCACCCAGGACGGCCGCTGGCTCACGCTGCACACGGATGCAGGCACTGCCCCCTCACGGGCGCGGTGAGCTGCAGCTGGAGGGGAGGCGGCGACGCTGGGAGAGAAGTTGTGGCTCCTCTGCGGTTGCAAAGGTCACTTGCTGCAGAGCTCTTCCTGTTGCTTTGTTCATGGCCGCTTCCTTGTGGCTGGAACCCAACAGCAGCGCTGCCCTGCCTGACCTGTGCGGAGCCCTGCCCGCCCTGACCCTGGCTGACCTATGCGGAGCCCTGCCCACCCTGACCTTGACAGAACTTTGTGGAGCCCTGCCCGCCCTGACCCTGGCTGACCTGTGTGGAGCCCTGCCTGCCCCAACCCCTGGCTGATCTGTGCGGAGCCCTGCCCGCCCCGACCCTGGCTGACCTGTGCGGAGCCCTGCCCGCCCCGACCCTGCCTGACCTGTGCGGAGCCCTGCCCGCCCCGACCCTGCCTGACCTGTGCGGAGCCCTGCCCGCCCCGACCCTGCCTGACCTGTGCGGAGCCCTGCCCGCCCCGACCCTGGCTGACCTGTGCGGAGCCCTGCCCACCCTGACCTTGACAGAACTTTGTGGAGCCCTGCCCGCCCTGACCCTGGCTGACCTGTGCGGAGCCCTGCCCGCCCCGACCCTGGCTGACCTGTGCGGAGCCCTGCCCGCCCCGACCCTGGCTGATCTGTGCGGAGCCCTGCCCACCCCGACCCTGGCTGACCTGTGTGGAGCCCTGCCCGCCCTGACCTTGACAGAACTTTGTGGAGCCCTGCCCGCCCTGACCCTGGTTGATCTGTGCAGAGCCCTGCCCGCCCCGACCCTGGCTGCCTGGCGGCCCCGTCACCCTCGGTGCCCACCCTGTGTCACCCCTCCCACTGCCCTCGGTCCACGTGTCGGATGCCCCGAACGCTCAGTGTCTGAGCCATCATCATGCTTCGTCTCACCCTGCTGAATCCACCGGGAGCATGCCAGCTTGCGTGGCTGGACCCTAAGCCCTGGGCAGCCTTCCATGATGCCCCTAGGCACCTGGGCGCTTTCTCTGTCTTTCTCCAGGGTCCCGAACGATGACACAGCCCAGGGATGGGTTACTGTAGACCCATCAGGCTCATCCTGGAGATGGGGGCAGGAGGCGGTCAGCACCCTGGGGTGGGGGGGTGGGCCTGAGTCTGCCACCAGCCCCCCAGCGGGGCCCTGACTCCTGGCACCAACACGGTCCCCCTCCTCCGCGCCACGTGCAGTGGCCCGAGGACACTGTCTCACTGGCCACTCAGGTGCCCAGGGAAACCCCCAAGAGCCGTGTTCATGACTGACAGGAAACGCCCAGCCGCCCCAGTGATTTGATCAGCCCAGATTAAATGTGCGCCGGACGACAGCCCCGTCACACTCCCGGGGAACATGTAGGGGGAGAGATTCTAGGCAATTTCCACTTTTTTCTTAAAAAATATACAACTACAATGCAAACAATTTGCCTTCTATTTAATGTGAATAGCCTTTTTTTTTTTTATTCTGATGACACAAAAATCAGAAAATGCTGAAAACTCAAAAGTAGGAGTTAAAAAAATCCTCTTTTTGTCCAGAGGACATCTTTTCTGTTGGTACTTGGTATGTGGTGGGGCCATCCCAAGGGCAGTTCCAACCAAGGGCTTGCCAAACCGAAGAAGGGAAGAAATGAGACCAAATTGCTGGGCATCTGGGTGAGTCCCTGGTGAGCCAGGGATGAGGGCTGTGTTGTGGGCGGCGTGGGGTGGGGGTGGCTGACGGGGCACCCATGAAGGGACAGCTCCTCACAGAGCTGAGACCCCCAAGTTGACTGCACCAGAGGGTCCAATGTGACCCCTGGGTGCCAACGACCCAGAGAGACCCGCCTCCAGAAGCCCCTTCCCGGATCGGCTCTGGGACGTGGGTGTGAGGAGCCGAGGAGGCCCCCCCGGGCTTGGGCCGTGGAGGAGAGGCTTGCAAACCTCCCAGAAATCACATCTGCTGGATTGGACCTGGCAGAGGAGACGGGAGGATGTGGGTCCAAGTGGCCTCCAGGCATTTCTGTCTGTTCACCGTGACACGCGGCTTATTGGTGGACAAAGCCGCCCGCTGTTCAGACAGGCTGGGGGCCTCGCCGGAGCCCGAGGAGGAGAAGCAGCCGGAACGCAAACATGCATGACCTTTCCTGGAGGCTGCCCGCGGCCAAGTGTGCAGACCAGCCCAGCCACCAGCTGGACCTGCTCAGGCGGGGCGGGCTGTGGGCACGGGGCCTGTGGGAGTCCAGCCCTGGGAGAGCCAGGGACCCCGGGATGGGGAGGCAAACACTTGAACCTCCGGATCCCTCCCCTGCAGGCCAGCAGCGGGACAAGGACAGGCCCAAGCTCAGGCAGGCAGGGGTTGGCGTCAAGCCTGGAACCCTTGGGGAGGCTGCCAGCAGGTACAGATGGATGCGATGGATGGAGAGCAAAAATAATAGGAATGATGAGTCCAGGTCAGACAGGAGAATGAACATTTGTCGGAGGGAGAAGCAACCCACAAACTCACACATTAAAAAAGCTGGTAAGTACCAACTTCAAGAAAAGCCATAAAATGTGATGAGCTACCCCATGGCACACTTTCGTCAAACTTCTTTTGCCTGTTTTAGCCACTGCTCCGACGGCCACTTCCTGTGAAACAGACTTGTTGCTTATTGAGGTTCTGCTGTAAGACATGGATTCTGATCGACGGTGTGGTCACCATCAAAACAGCATAGAGCTGGCGTGTATCTGGAGAAAACTATAATTCAGAATGACACAGGGACCCCAGTGTTCACTGCAGCGCTGTTTACAATAGCCAAGACAAGGAAGCAACCTGTGTCCATCGACAGATATGGATGAGGAAGAGGTCCGTGCACACACAAAGCGTTGCACAGCCACAGAGCGCACGGAATGACGCCGTCTGCAGCCACAGGGACGGACGGAGAGATGACCGTGCTCAGCGAGTCAGTCAGACAGAAAAACACAGAGCGTGTGGTGTCACGTGTGCGGAATCCACAGTGAACGACACAAGTGATCCTATTTACAAAACACACACAGACTCAGAGACAGAAAAGAAAGTCACGGCTGCCAAAGGGGAGAGTCGGGGGGGTACACGTGGGGCTTGGGGTTACAGTGCGCACAGTGCCGTATACAAAATAAACAGCAGCTCTTCCTGCACAGCACAGGGAACTATGTTCAGTATGTTGCGATAGCCCATAATGGAGAAGAATCTAGAAAGAATACATGTATGTAGCGACCCCTTTGCTGTACACCCGAAACTAAGACAGCATGGCAAGTCAGCTGTATAAACGTCTCTAATTTAAAAAAAGCATAAAACTGCATGGTGAGTTTACACACGTCCCACTGTGAAGACATTTTGGACAGCGAGGGGTGGCATTTAGACTGGACTTCGACGAGGACTCTTCACGTTAGGGATGTGGACCACTTGACCCCAGACTCACTTCCGGCCTCAGGCAGAACAAAACTCACCCGTCCCCCAGTCCCCCTGCTCACCTTCACACGCTGTGCCCTCCCTCGGCCGGCATCGCTGGAGTAGGCAGCTGGTGCTCCCGCCCAGAGCGTAGGAGGAGTCGGCTGAGCTCAGCCCCACAGCGAAGCGACTGTGACCTTAACATGCCCCACGAACCCCACACTGCCCATGCCCCCAGCACGTGGGCGGACAGCTTCTGCCAACTCACAGAGCCCTGTGACCCTGGAGCCCTGCTGGGGTGAGGAGGGGCCCTGTGGCAGCACCATGGGCCCGAGGGAGCACCGTCACCCGGCCGCCTTGGGTGAGGGCCTGGGTCATCCGCCCTGGCAGCCCCCGATGCCCAGGGGTGACGCCCGGGCCCTGGGCTCCTTGCTGCCTCCATCTTTCACACCCTTGCCATCATCCCGTCTACACTCTTTGCTCCGTGTGTGTCTGGCTGGTTGTCTTTTTCTAGCTTGATTGCAGGGCTCTCTGTGGACTCCATGGGGGTTGCTTTGCGGTAAGCTTCTGGGGCTGCCTTTCCTCCATCTGTGTTTTGCGCGCCTGTGGGACTGTCCTCTGCGGTGCAGAGGCCTCGCCATTCCTCCCTTTCGTAGGTACTATGAGTTCACTTTTCCTCTTTACACCTGCTAATCTACCAGGACTTAGTCGTATGTGGTGTGAGGTAGCGAGCTACACTTGTGTGTCTTCTCCATACAGATAACAAGCTCCATTTATTCAATATTCTCTTGGCAAATATTGTCGCCATCTGTACTCTACTGTTCCGTTGCAAAATTGTGTCTGACTCTCTGCGACCTCAAGGATTGCAGCACACCAGGCTTCCCTGTCCTTCATTATCACCTGGAGTTTGCTCAAACTCGTGTCCATTGAGTCAGTGATACCATCCAACCATCTCATCCTCTGTCGTCCCCTTCTTCTCCTGCCCTCAATCTTTCCCATCATCAAGGTCTTTTCCAATGAGTCAACTCTTCACACCAAGTGGCCAAAGTATTGGAGCTTCAGATTCAGCATCTGTCCTTTCAAAGAATATTCAGGGTTGATTTCCTTTAAGATTGATTGGTTTGATCTCCTTGCAGTTCAAGGGACTCTCAAGAGTCTTCTCCAGCACCACAGTTTAAAAGCATCAATTCTTCAGCACTCAGCCTTCTTTATGGTCCAACTCTCACATCTGTACATGACCACTGGAGAAACCATAACTTTGATTGTATGTACTTTTGTCAGCAAAGTGAGGTCTCTGCTTTTAAAAACACTATCTAGGTTTGACATAGCTATTCTTCCAAGGAGCAAGCATCTTTTAATTTCGTGGCTGCAGTCACACTGTCCACTGAGTGTGTGTATCTATGTCTGGGGCTTCCCAGGTGGCTCAGATGGTAAAGAATCTGCCTGCAGTGTGGGAGACCTGGGTTTAATCCCTGGGTCAGGAAGATCCCCTGGAGGAAGGCTTAGCAACCCACTCTAGTACTCTTGCCTGGAGAATCCCATGGACAGAAGAGCCTGGTGGGCTGCAGTCCATGGGGTTGCAAAGAGTTGGACACGATTGAGCGATTAATGCTTTAACTTTTCTCTTTGTCTGAGTACGTGTATCTGCATGAGGGAGTCTGAGTGTGAATGTACGTCTGAGAGTGTGTGTGTCTAAAGAGAGAGTGTGCGTGTCAGGATGTGTGTCTGAATGTGTGCATCTGACTGAATGTGACCGTGTCTCCGTGTGTGCCTGTGTGTGAATCAGTGTGTGTCCCTGTGCTGTGTAAGTGCGTGTCTGAGTGACCGTGTCTGTATGTGGGTCTGTGTGTCTCAGTGAGTGTATGTATGTGTGCATGTGTGTGAGTGTGTCTACATGTGTGTGGATGAGTGTGTGCCTGTGTGTGTGTGTCTCAGTGAGTTTCTGAGTGAGGTCTTTATCTGAGTGACTTGTGTGTTGGTGTGTGTGTCTGAATGAGTGTGTGTCTGAACCGGTTTCGTGTGTCTGAATGAGTGTGTGAGTGCATACATGTGTGTACGTGTGTCTGTCTTGGTCCCCCCTCCTCACGTCTGATCCACTGCTGCTCTGTGTGTGGAGCAGAGAGGGGACGTCAAAGTGCCCGCTTCCAGCACGTCTTGTCAGGAGTGCACGCACCCCCTTAGATTCATGGCTGTATTCACGCAGGGGTTGGTGCTGAATCTGAGGTTAACAAGCCGCTCAGGGACACTCTCTGACGCGAGCCACGTCCTCTCTGGCAGCGAGCGTGTCACCCTGGCGCTGGCATCATGAGGCTCCCTCACCCAGCCCCCCAACCTCCGTGGACGGACCTACAAAGCCTGGCCTCCAGCAGCGTGGTCATGACTCTCGGGGCTGAGTGAGGGTTGTTCAGCAACATCAACAATAGAGACCTTTATCTGCTCCACTGCAGAATTGGCCACGGTTTATGGCCAGGAAGGGATTGGTTGACAGTCTCTGCCAAGTTCCGCGGGGACCCTGGGCCGTGGGACATAAAGGGCCGCTGCCCGAGTGGCCGGCACAGCCTCTCTGCACCCAGCGAGTGACCTGTCGGAGGCCGTGCGTGCAGACCCCAGGAGATGAGGGCCCTGCTCTTGACCCTCGGCCTCGTTGCCTCCCTGCAGGCCCAGGACGCTCCGGTCTCGGACAGCTGGACTGAGGACGTGAGGCTCGGATGGAGCTGGGGCAGCTGGAGGGGCCCCTGGGAGAGGCACCAACCCTTGCCCCCGAGGCTGTGGTCAAACTGAGCGACGGGGGTCTGAGACAAATGGGCCCAGAGCGCCCACGGTCCCGGGGGCCCTGTGGGGCTGGAGCCCACCTGGGGTGGGTCCGGCAAGGGTGCTGGGCATCTGCTGAGGGTGGGGGGTGGGAGACGCACGGTGCTCCAGCCCGGGGGTGGGGCAGAGTCCGGGGCTGCTGAGCGGGGCAGGGGTGTTCAGCCTGAGCCCTGACGGCAGGCAGCTCTCTCCAGGTGTCAGGAAAATGGTATCTGAAGGCCGTGACCACAGACCAGGACATTCCCGGGAAGAATCAGGAGTCGGTGATGGCCATGACCTTCAGCGTCCTGGAGGGGGGCGACCTGGAGGCCAAAGTCACATCGCGGTGAGAGCCGCCTCCTGCCTCCCCGCTGACCCCTCCCCACAGCAGGAGAGAGGCGTCGGGGGGTGGGCAGCCCACAGTGGGGTCTGTCCCGACCCCTTGAATCACACTCAGCGCTGGACAGCTTTGAGGGGCCACTGCCTCACTGGGGACCCCATGCAGGGGCAGGACCCAGATGGGTGAGTGGCGGAGCAGGGCTGGGAGACCCGAGCAGCTGCCGCGTGAGATGCTGAAGTCCCCGCTGGTGCCTGGACTGGGCAAGAGAAGCACCACGCTCCGGGGCTGCCTCAGGCCCGGACCTGCGGTGGCTCTGGTGGAGCGGGGCACGCGGTGCCCGGGCTGGGCTGGGTTTCCAAGGTGGCCGCACCCCAGGCATCAGCAGAGCATGGCTTCTGTGTCCCAGGGTTGATGGTCAGTGTCAGGAGACGAGCCTGGTCCTGGAGGAAACCAATGATCCAGGCAGATACACAGCCTGTGAGTCCTGGAGCCCCAAGTTGGGGGGTGGGGAGGTGGATCCCAGCACGTTCCTGGGGGTCAGCTTTCAGCCAGAGAAGCCCCACTCCTTTCTGACCCCCTTAAGTACCCGGGGACTCCTCCACCGGTCAGTCTGCCTGAGAGGTGAGAACAGCTGACGCCATGTACAGGTGTGACAGACTCGTCCAGAGGGGCTGGCCGGTCCGAGCTCTGGCTGGAGCAGAGCTGAAGCTCCCCCCTGCTCTAGCCTCTTTGGACCCCCTGAAATCCCTGGGATCCGCCCACTGGGTGACCACCTCCCAGGCAGGGCCTCCGCAGGGCCTGGGGGTCCAGCCGGGGTGGAGACCCTGGGCAGGCAGTCCTGGAGGGGCCTGGGTTGCTCAGGACCATGTGCCGCCCTCTGCAGACGGGGGCAAGCGTGAGGTGTTCGTCTTACCGCTGCGGGCGCAAGACCACTTCATCCTGTACTGTGACGGCGAGCTGGACGGACGGCAGATCCGCGTGGCGCGGCTTCTGGGTGAGGGTCCCGCATCCTAGCCCCCGCAAAGCCCCTCCTGCGCCCTTTCCCCCCGTGCCTTCTGCTCAGGAGAAGCCCCCGAGGAAGCAGCAGGTCCCACATCACGGCTCGGTGTCCGTGGGGGATGCGGTGGGCACAGGACACGAATGTCAGTGTTGGGGCGGGCCTTGGCGCTCACCAGGCAACTCCCTGTGGCATCACCCTTGGCTCTGCTCCTCGGGGGTGGGGGTTTCGGGGGGACAGCGGTGTCTGCATGGAGCCCGAGTGGGAAGGAAATTCCAGCTCCTGGGGCTTCATTACGGGGACGAGGCTCAGGCAGGTTTTGAAGCGTCAGGACCTTCCTGCCCATGGACAGGAGGCCCCAAGGGTCACGGAGGGTCTCTGTGGCCAGGAGCAGAATGAGCATCAGCCCAGGGGTCGGCGTGGACTCCCTCCTGGGCTGACCTTCCATCCTCGGGACGTTTGCTGAGGGCACTTACTACCCTGTCGAGGCAGCCGCTCACTCCCCCAGGCCGGGACCGAGTAGCGGTCACTCTTGGTTCTGCCCTTCACCCTCCCATCCATCTCCTGGTTTCACCGACAGGAAGAAACCAGGAGAACAGCCCAGAGGCCTGGGAGGAGTTCACGGAGTTCGCAAAAGCCAAAGGGTTGAACCTGGAGATCTTCAGGCCCCTGCAGAGCGGTGAGAAGCCCACAGGTGCCTGCTGCTGGCTGGTGCCCACGGCGGGCCGTCGGCAGGGCTGACGAGGACAGGCCCCAGCCCGACCCCGGCTCCATCCTCGCTGGGGTCACGTGACGTGCTGGCTGATGGAGGGGCCCTGGGCTAAGGGATTCCCTGGGTCTTCTGAAATGTGCTTCCTTTTTCTACAGAAACTTGCTCTCCCGGAGGAAACTAGGGTAAGGGAACAGCTGTAGAGCACACTTGGGGTCTTGGGGCCCCTGGAGCTTTGAGAGACCATGTGGTCAACCCCCCAGGCCTGCTCCCGCCTGGCAGGAGACCCTCCCTGGGCCAGGCAGGCGGGACGTTTGCTCCTGGGCTCACCCGGCCCCTGGCAGCGCCTTCAGACGGGCTCAGGGTGTCAGTCTTGGGCATTGGGGAAGCCCCTTCGCAGAGGGGAGGCTTCCTGACCCCGGCCCCCGCGTGCTTCCCGGCAGGTGTGAAGTCCCTCCTCACCCCCATGCATCACCGTGACTGTTTCCCAGTGAGCTGCTTAGAAGGGTCGGAGCTGGGGCGCCCCACACAGAAAGCTCTGACCCCCGGGTCCCTCACTGGAGGCAGGTCCCTTGGGAGGGTGGAGTTTCAGCAGTGTGCCCAAGATTACCTGCCCAGGTGTGAGCAGAGTCAGAGTCCAGAACGTTGTCTTGCTCCTCCTTCGCCCTCACTGGCTTGAAGTCCCTTTGTTACACCTTCACACGTGGGCTTGGAGGTCTGAAGACAGCCTAGTGGAGGGTCCCCCTTTGCCTGCCCAGAGCTCCCTGAGGGCCCCACTGCCCCCGCTGCAGCACTCAGAGCATGCTCCCCCTCCCCTGTCCTGGCATCATGACCCGCCCCCTCCTCTGCGCGGCAGGGGGCACCAAGGCACCGCAGCAGGCCCCGGCAGCGCCTTCAGGAGGGCCCGCCCTGCAGGGCAAGGAAGGAGCCCTGTTCCTGGGACATGGGCCGCTGCACCCCCTCCCTCCCAGCTCTCCACCCCTCTCCTGGCTTCAAATAAAGAGTTTCAGCATCCCTGGTGGTTCTGCTTGTCTATGGGGTCCCTCGGAGGGGGCTGGGGCAGGGAGGGATGTGGGGGCCGGGGTGGGACCCCCCAGCGTGTGGTGGGAAGGACCCCAGGTCCATGCCTGGGCAGGTCTGGGAAGGTGAGTTACAGCCCTGGGGGTGAATCACCACACGTCAACTTGTTCAGACAACTTTGAGGGGATTTTTGGTTTTCTATAAGATTTAGAGACTCTCTGATGGAGCCCACGAGGCAGTGAGCCTTGGAGATGAGAGGCAGGGCTCTCATGGCCCTGAGCACAGAGGCTGCCAGGCAGGCTGCACTGGGGCTGCGCCGGGGACAGGGGCTGGAGTCGTGAGGCCCTGAGTGGGAGAGCCCGATGGGCAGGTGTGAAGTGCGGCCGTGACCCGCCGCTCGGGAAGGGGAACTGCCTGCACCTGGCCGCGGCTCCCAGTGGCCAGGATGGCACCAAGCCAACCCACCACACCTGGGCCTGGCTCCCTGGTCTCAGAAGGGAGTCGGGGTCCTACCCATAGTCTGAGGGTCTCCACGCAGCAGGCCCTCCGGACACCCAGCTGGGGACGCAGCGCCAGCTCTGAGCCCATCTGCGGCGGGTGTGGGTGCACCTCGGGCGCGGTCACTTGGCTTGGCCGCACTCGGGGCTCACAGGGGCCCACTCAGCTCCAAAGGGCAGCCTGCAGGCCTGGGGTCCCCAGACGGTTCATCTGGGGAGGGGTCCAGAGGGGTCACACTGCAGCCCCTTTCCCTGGGGGTCTGCCGGCACCTCTTGTCCGTGGCTCTTCGATGGCATCACCCCAGGGTGGAGCCCAGGAGCTCAGGGGCAGGTTCTTCAAGCCGCGAGGGCACAGGGTTCCTGTCAGAACTCTGCCTGCTCCCGGCGGTGGACACAGGGTTGGCCTCAGGTGAGCAGCAGGGAGCCCAGGTATCAGGTCCAAGGCCCTTCGTTACCTTCCTCCAGGGGCTGGCTGATCTGTAGCACTGCTCTGCTGGTCTGCCTCTGGTGGCTCTCCAGCACCTTAAATGGGTGTTTTCACGTTTTGTCCAGAGTTAATAATTGCTCCTTGGGGGAGGTGTGGAGCCCTGGGAGCTGCTTGGCCAGGCTGGAAGTGGCTCAGTTTAGTTCAATTCAGCCACTCAGTCGTGTCCGATTCTTTGAGACTCATGGGCTGCAGCATGCCAGGCCTCCATGTCCATCACCAGTTCCCAGAGTTTACTCAGACTCATGTCCATTGAGTCGGTGATGCCGTCCAACCATCTCATCCTCTGGAAGCGGCTCACATTCACTAAAGGAGTCGCACTTCACAATCCCGACAGAAGAGGGCGCACTGACAGACGGCGAGCGCTGCGTGTCGCCGCTGATTCGCGATGTTCACCCGGTTTTGTACACAGAGGCGCTGCAAGGAGGAAGCAGGATAGCGTCTTAGGTGGGCTTTCCCTAGAGCCAGACCCTGCACGGGGCTCACTCAGCTGGTCCCCCAGCCCAGTGTGGGGCGCGGTCGGCTGAGGGCCAGCCTGGCCGTCCCTGTACTGCTCCGAGCGAGCCTCTGCCCCAGAGGAAGCCCTGGGGGAAGCAGCCCCGGGCCTGTGGTCAGGGCTGCCTCTGTGCCAGGAAGGACGGGTCTGGAGGTCCTGGGGGCCCTGACATGACGGCCCCCCTTACGCTGCTCAGATAACCTAGTCACCCCCCGTGCTGTGGACACTGCTGTTCTTCAGTTCAGTCGCTCAGTCGTGTCCGACTCTTTGCGACCCCATGAATCCCAGCATGCCAGGCCTCCCTGTCCATCACCAACTCCCGGAGTTCACTCAGACTCACGTCCATCGAGTCAGTGATGCCATCCAGCCATCTCATCCTCTGTCGTCCCCTTCTCCTCCTGCCCCCAATCCCTCCCAGCATCAGAGTCTTTGCCAATGAGTCAACTCTTCGCATGAGGTGGCCAAAGGACTGGAGTTTCAGCTTCAGCATCATTTCTTCCAAAGAAATCCCAGGACTGATCTCCTTTAGGATGGACTGGTTGGATCTCCTTGCAGTCCAAGGGACTCTCAAGAGTCTTCTCCAACACCACAGTTCAAAAGCATCAATTCTTCGGTGCTCAGCCTTCTTCCCAGTCCAACTCTCACATCCATACATGACCACTGGAAAAACCATAGCCTTGACTAGACGAACCTTTGTTGGCAAAGGAAAGTCTCTGCTTTTGAATATGCTGTCTAGGTTGGTCATAACTTTCCTTCCAAGGAGTAAGCGTCTTTTCTTAGGTGGAGGTAAAAACGACAGAATGATCTGTGTTTGTTTCCAAGGTAAACCAAAAGTCTATGCCACAGCCACTAATGCTGCAGAAGCTGAAGTTGAATGGGTCTATGAAGACCTACAAGACCTTCTAGAACTAACACCCCAAAAGATGTCCTTTTCATCCTATGGGAAAGGAAAAGGAAAGTGAAGTCACTCAGTTGTGTCCAACTCTTTGCAACCTCATGGACTGTAGCCTACCAGGCTCCTCTGTCCATGGGATTCTCCAGGCAAGAGTACTGGAGTGGGTTGCAATTTCCTTGTCCAGGGGATCTTCCCAACCCAGGGATCGAACCCTGGCTTCCCACATTGCAGGCAGACGCTTTACTGTCTGAGCCACCAGGGAGATGGTTCATCATAGGGGACTGGAATGCAAAAGTAGGAAGTCAAGAGATACCTGGAGTAACAGAAAAATTTGGCCTTGGAGTACAGAATGAAGCAGGACAAAGGCTAACAATTTTGCCAAGAGAATGCACTGGTCATATCAAACACCCTCTTCCAACAACACAAGAGAAGACTCTACACGGACATCACCAGATGGTCAATACTGAAATCAGATTGATTATATTCTTTGCAGCCAATGATGGAGAAACTCTATACACTCAGCAAAAACAAGACCGGGAGTGGACTGTGGCTCAGATCATGAGCTCCTTATTGCCAAATTCAGACTTAAAGAAAGCTCTGCCTGCTCCAGGTGGCGCACACAGGGCTTGTGGGTTAGGCACCCCTTCTGCACAGAGCCTGAGGGTCTCTGGGGGTCGTGCTCCCTCCAAGAAGGTGCAACGGACCTCCTGCCTGGTCCTGCATTGCTCTGGGCTCCAGGTCTTACCCACCAGTGGTCCCAGCAGCCACCTGCCTAAAAGCTGCACCGCGGGGTGGGGGCAGGAGGCCGCCCACGGGGGCCCCAGGCCTCGGCTCTTGCGGAGTCTCTGCTCTCTGGATCTGAAGGTTTACCTTCTGCTCGGCCTCTGTTCACAGGCACCTCTCAGGTTTGCCTCTTCCTTGATCTCGTCTATCAGTCCTCCTGGAGAACCAGCGCTGGCTTTATTTACTTATTATTTTTAAAGCCCATTTACTTGTTGACTTATTTCTGGGCTGCCCTGGGTCTTTGCTGCTGCGTGAAGGCGGTCCCTGGTTGCAGAGAGCAGGGGCAGGTCTCTAGTTGTGGTGGGTGGGCTTCTCATCGCGGAGCACAGGGGGCCGTGTGGCCCCTGGGCACGTGGGCTCTTCCTGGATCAGGGACGCAGCGGGTGCCTGGGCACTGGCAGGCAGATTCTCACCCACTGGGCTCCAGGGAAGCCCAGCTTGGCTTTAGACGGCGTTTCCTCACGTCTCCTTTGCAGGATTCTGGCTTCTCTGTGCTAAATCCCCCCTCTCTGTTTTAGGGTTGCTCTGTGATGGTTTAAGCACTGATTTGAACACTCAGTTTGAAACTGAGTCCCTTTGTCAAGTTTCTAATTAAGCTCCATCCAAAACTTTCTTCCTTGTCTTTTTCTGAACTGGTTCCCCTCAAGATGGTCGAGTATAAAAGAAAGGGGGGATTGAGACCCCATACCAGCTCCCGTGTCCCTAGCTTTTGCCTCCTGGGCCTCCCCTGGTTCTCAAAGGGTTGGCTCAAGACATGGTGATTAGGAAAAAAAAAAAAGATGTGGTGATTAGGAAGTGAGGAGGAGAAACCAAGAACAACCGTTGGGCCAGGAAACTGGGGACAGTTTAGGCCTGACACATGCTTTAAAGGTGCTTTTACAGAAAGCGGACCCCCCACCAGATGCAAACTGCTGACCACAAGCACGGAGACCCCAGACCCCCGAAACCACCCAGAGCGTCGAGCACAAGCTGTTCACACCTTTGCGGCCCCCTCCCCACGCGGCCTTTGAAGCTTGTCTCCTAACCAGCAGCTCGGGACGGGCTGGGCCCCGGCCCGCCGTCTCCCCAGGCTGCCGGCCTCCTGAGTGAAGCAGCTTTTCCTTCTGGACCAGCTCTTGGCGCTGGAGAACCGGCCTTTCGAGCAGCTGAGCGTGGGTTCGGTGCCTGCCGCGTCGATTACAGGCTCATTTGCTGACTTTGTCTGTTTCCTTCCTGTGCAGATTAGGCTGTGGTCAAGGCAGAGATAATTCAGAAAGGGGCGCTGAGGTGCAGGGCGCGGAGCTGCTCCACGTGCAGGCAGGAGGCAGCGGCTCCGGCACAGCCCGTCGAGAAGCTCATCCTTTCTCCTCGAACTGCCGTCACACCTTGGTCCAAAAAACCCGTGGCCTCCTGCTGACGTACGCGCCTGTCCATCACTCACACGGACCTGCGTCTATAAACACGGGCTAAATGGCTTCTTATCTGCCTCGGGGTGGCTGCTCAGAGCCTGCTTGGCCTGACAGCCTCTGTCCATTTCCCAGCGAACCTCAGCTGGGCCGTGGACCAACCCTGCCTCTTGGGCGCCCGGTGCCCGGCTGGCTGTCCAGGCGTCTTGTGACAGTGGGCTGGGCTGAGGGGCCTCTGCAGAAGCCAGGGTGTCCCGGGTCCAGGGAACACCCTGTCTCTCCAAGATGTGGCAGGGGGCACCGTCCTGCCAGGCCCCGGGAGAGGGTCACACAGACCGGGAACACGGGAGCCTCTCCCTGTGGCTGGACCTGCTTCCTCGTCTCCTGAAAGGGCACTGGGCCTGCCCCCTGACCACCTGGGGAGGGCAGGCTCTGCTCAGTGGCACCTTGGATGGCAATCGCGGTAATTACTGGGTCCAGCTGAACGTTCAGTTCTGCCCCCGGGGGTAGGGTCATGTGAGTGCGTGGTGGCGGGAGGGGGCGCACCCTGCCCCGGGCGGCACAAACATTCTTTTGTGGGGCCCCAGGGTCCACCTGTGGCCCTGGCCGCCTTCTCGGTCAGCCCCGAGTCCCAGGAAAGCGTGCCAAGACCAGAACTTCCTCCGTCCCCGGGGGGACAAGGCAGCCCTGCCCTGGCCCAGTGCTGTGTCCCTGAGCTGGCTGCTGTGAAATGCAGACAGCTGGACACCACAGAGGGGGTCAGACACGGCGAGGGGCCACCACGAGGAGCAGGCTGGACGGCCCCTCAGGGCGGGGGTCCCCCTGTGCCCTGAACGTGCAGTTGTGGACAAGCGGGCAGGCTCCCCACCCAGAGCTCAGACAGGTGGACAGACACCCGTGGGGTCATTCAGGTGGGAGCTCCAGGGCAGTGGGCCTAGGAGCTGACGGAAGTGGGCCTGTGAGCTGGGACTAGGTTACCGATGGTGAGGCGATTCGCCCTGCAGCCCAGGGCTGGTGTCCAGACAGACACACGGGAGAAGGCGTGAGGAGACAGAGTGGAGGGTCGGGGGTGTGTGGCCACAAGCCAGGGGCCGCCGGGAGCTGCAGGAGGCAGGAGGGACCCCCACCCCCCACCCAGCCCTGGAGACTGCAGGGGGCCGGCCCTACCGGCACCTGGATCTCAGACTTGGGGCCTCAGCACTGGGAGGGAATACGTTTCTACCGTTCTCAGCCTCCCCAGTCTAGGGGCCCAGGACATTAAAACTGTTCTCCACAGACAATCCACAGGGAATGTGACACAGTTGGGGTGTACCTGGGAGGACTCCCCGAGGAGGCTGTGCTGAAGCTGAGCCCAGAATCCTCAAACGGTGCAGAAGGTCACAGGCCGGGGGGCCGCAGGGATAACTGGCTGCCAGGGCGGCAAGGCCAGAACTGAGCTGGACGCCCGCCTCCCATTCCTTACCCACCCTGTTCGCCTGAGGGTCAGACCTCGCGCTAGCGGAAGACCCTGCAGGGCGGGGGAGGTGCGCTCAGAGAGGGGAGCAGGCTGAGGGCGAGGCCACAGGCCCCCTCCCGTCGCCCCAGCTGCAGGACGGCCCTCCGCCCCCGACAGAGCGCGTGGGGCCCTGCAGCATAATGAGCCGTGGGTGGAAATGACAGGTTCCCTTGCCAGCTGGCCGCAGAGCACAGGGGGTCTGTGCCAAGCGCCCCAGGACCCTGGGTTGGGGCTACAAAGGGCGGCTGAGGGAGGGCTCACAGAGCCTCTTGGAGCCTCAGTGGAAGGACCTGCCGGCGGTGTGAGCCCAGAGCCCCCGAGATGAGGACCCTGGCCCTGACTCTGACCGTCACCCTCGGCCTGACCTCAGCCCTGCAGGCCCGGGACAGCCTGTCCTTCCAGGGGCCGGATGTGAGGCTCCGGGGGAGGGTGGGGGTCGGGGGTCCTGGGCTGAGCCCTCCCTGTCCCCGTAGGCCAGCGTCTCGGGGTCGGGAGGGAGACGTGGTTTAGGGCTTGGCCCTGGCCCTCCCCACAGACAGAGGCCGCCAGGGCTGGGAGACTGGAGGCCAAGGGGCCTCTGTCCTGTGCGCTCAGCCCCACGTGGTGCACCAGGAAGGTGCTGGAAGGAGGGGACCTCAGATGTGCCGGGGGAGCAGCCTGGGGGTATCTGAGGGGCTCCGGGGGGCATCAGGTCGAGGGAGCTGGCCATGGCGAGGTGGCTGGCGAGGTGGAGGAGAGGCAGCCGCCAGGCTCACTTGTGTTTCAGATTTCGGGGAAGTGGTTCATCACGGCCTTCATGGAGACCGAGGGCCTCACAGGGGACAGGGTGTTCCCCGTCACGTTCTCCGTCCTGAGCGACACCCACGTGTGGGTCTCCATGACACACAGGTGAGTGTTGGGGCTGCTCCTGGCCGCCCACTGGCCCCACTTTCTCAGGCCCGAGGCCCTTCATCAGGCCGGGCTGGGCAGCGGCCGCGAGCCCAGCCCCTTCAGGGTCCTCCAGCCGTCCTGTAGGCATGGGGAGAGGCTGAACGCCCTCTGAACTCTGCAGAAGGGGCCAGGGCTCTGCTGGGACGGGGGTGGAGCAGAAGGCTCCACCCGGAGTCGGGGTCCCCTGCGCTGCTCTAGGGTCGGGGTGGGGACTCCGAGCATCCCCAGGGCGGAGGGGACCTCAGGCCCCTGTGCACGGGGCTGTGTCTTCCAGAACCCGGGGCTTCTGCTATGACGTGGATGTCGTCCTGGAGAAGACCAGCAGGCCCGGCACTTACACGGCCTGTGAGTCCGGGACGGCGGGGTGGGGCCCCAGAGCGGGAGCCCCAGGCTGGGTCCTGTGGCCGAAAGGGGGCCGTCAGGATGGGGAGCCCCCTGCTGGGGCTCAGGGCAGGTGGGGCACCAGAGGACAGGTGACTAGATCCGGGGGGCATGGCAATCGGGGGCCCCCCGCCGCCACCAAGCCAGGTGCCAGGACTCGCTGCTAACACGCCCAGCCCGTGGCCCTCCGCAGCGAGGGGCAAGACGCACGTGGATGTGGAGGAGCCGCCCGCAAAGGACCACCTCATGTTTTACTGTGAAGGGCCGTTCGAAGCGGGAAGGTTCAGAACAGCCAAGCTCTTGAGTGAGTCCCCTCTCCTGGCCTGGCCCCGTCTCTGCTCCAGGGGCCCTGCCCGCCCGGCAACAGCCCTTCTCTGCCCAGGGCTTCAGCGCCTCTGAAGGGGCAGCACTTGAGGCACGAGACGTGCACGGGCCCGCCGCTGGCCCTGCTGCCCGGGGCCCGTGCAGGCAGTCAGCTGGTGCCCGGGGCCCGTGCAGGCAGTCAGCTGGTGCCCGGGGCCCGTGCAGCAGCAGCGCCCTCTGGCCCGACAGACCGCTCCAGGGGCACATTCTGAGTCCCGCTTCCAGAGGCAGGAGGCGCTGACGGAGTTCTCGGGGGGTGAGGGCAGGGTTCTCTGGTCAGAGGGCAGCACAGCTCCTCTGGGAGGGGAGCCCTTCCAGGTCAGGGGCCTGACCCTGCAGGTGGCTCTGGGATCTGGCCTGGGTCCCCCCGGAACCCCAGGGACTCAGGTGTCCCCCGGGGCTTCCCCCCCACTTTCCCTGGGACCTGCCAGCTGGAAGGGGCCCGTCTCCTCCTCGCCTGCTCGGAGTCCACTCCAGACATACCCCTCCTGCCCTCCTGGGTGTTCCCCGAGGCCTGACTCACCAGGCGCCTGGCCTGCAGGTAGGAATCCCGACGTGAACCCAGAGGCCCTGGAGGCTTTTAAGAAATTCGTCCAGCGCAAGGGCTTGTCCCCGGAGGACGTCTTCACACCTGAGCAGACAGGTGAGGGGCCAGCCCTGTGGTACCCCCGGGTCCCCTCTGCGTCCTCTTCACGCCCCGGGTCCCTCCCTCCGTCCCCTCCCACCCCTCCCCAGCCCCTCTGTGGGGAGACATCAGCGCTGTGATGGGTCACAGGGAGCCCCGGGGGGCCCCTCTCTGGGTCTCCGTGACCCACGTCCGGGCTGCGGGCGGTGAGGGGTCTGGGCCCCTGTGTGGGGCATCTTCTCACTCCTGGCTTTGTCTTGGTCTCTACAGAAAGCTGCGAGCCTGAAAGTGACTAGGGTGAGTGGTCCTTGAAGCAATCGAGGGTCCCAGTTCAATGGGGTGTCAGGGTCCACCGGGCTCCCCAGGGCAGGGCGGAGGGACCCTGCGTGGCCAGGAGGTGGCGTCTCTGCTCTGAGGGCCCCTCCGGCCGGCCCCGCCCTGCAGGGTCTGTTCCTGGGCTGCACTCCGCCCAGGTGCCCTCTCTGTGCTCAAGGCTCACTGTTGGGTAACTCGGGACGTCTGTGCCCACCCGGCTGTGCACCAGGTGGAAGGTGCATTCCGCCCCCGACACTGCAGCCCTGGGGGCAGGGAGAGCCCCGTCTGCCCCCTTCCTCCATGACCTTTCCCCTCCTCTCCAGGGCAGGGGGCACCAGACTCCATGGCAGCCCCCGGCAGCGCCATCAGGACCCGCCACCCTGCGGGATGTGGGAGGAACCCCTGGGACCTGGGCCTCCCCACCCCCTGCTCCCCTGCCCCGCTTTCTCGCCCAGCCGTCCCTCCCCTCTCCTGGCTTCAAATAAAAGGCTTCAGTGTCCCCAGGGGCTCTGCCTGTCTGTGGGGACCCTCGGGGGGTGAGAGGGGAGGACAGGGAGGTGGAAGCCTTGCAGGAAGGACCAGAGGACCCGCTCGTGTCCTGGGTCCCCGTGGTGTGTGTCTCTGTCCGATGGGCCTGGGGGTCCGGGGAGAGGTGGGTGCTGGCAGTTCTGCCCGAGGTCCTGGGGGGTCTCTGCAGGTCTGATGCCCACAAGCTCAGGTTTGGGTGGTCATGTGGCTGGGGGAGGGACCTGATGCCCAAAAGCACAGGTTTGGGTGGTCCCGTGGTTAGGGGGAGGGCTGTGATACCTACGAGCCCAGGTTTGGGTGGTTGTGTGGTTGGGGGGAGGGGTCTAATGCCCACGAGCGCAGGTTTGGGTGGTCCCGTGGTTGGGGGAAGGTGTGAGGGTGGCAGGGTCAGCCCCAGCCCCAGGTGGGGACACGTGTGCAGGTGGGGATCGCCCAGCCCCCGGGCCCCCACAAGCTGGAGGCCGAGGTGGGAGTGAAGGGGGCCAGGCTGGCCCAGGCGCACAGGACAAGGACAGCCCAACACTGGGCCCCAGACTGGGACGACTGCTAGTCCCCCCACCCAGGCCTGGCTGCACACAGGCGCTGCCCCTGGGGAGGGGACCGCGTCAGCCGGGACCTTCTGGCCTCTTCTGACGCTGACCCTGCCGTTTCCCCAGATCCCCCTGGGGCAACGTGCCGCCTGACAGTCAGCCGATGGCGACCAGGGTCTCCTTTCTGGTGGTGGGAGGGGACCCCAGCCCAGCCTCCCTGGAGACTGGGGACAAGGGGTCCCTCTACACAGGGTCAGTGCGACTCACCAGTGGGGGCGGCCAGCTCGCCAGGGCCCTCCTGGACACAGCAGGACCCCCAGGCAGATGAGGGGCCCTGGGCACTCTGTGTTCCCTCCTGACAAGGAGACACCAGACAGGGGGTCCCCCAAGTGCAAGCCCCTCACCAGTGTGGAGGCATCCCGTGGAGCCCCCGTGACGGGTCTTCTGAAGTCCCACCCCCACATCCTCCCTGTCCAGCCCCTCCCGCCCCCTCCCCATATCAGGGGTGATAGGACTGGGCCCCCAGATCACTAGGATTGTCTCCATCTCACGCTGAGCTGCCCGGCCCCTCCCGCCCCCTCCCCATATCAGGGGTGATAGGACTGGGCCCCGGATCACCAGGATCGTCTCTGTCTCACGCTGAGCTGACCAGCCCCCTGGTCCAGCCGCACCTTCAGGTCTTTGCCACGAGCCTCACCTGGGTGTCGACTGGCCAGGAAGGGCACACAGGTGCTGCCAGGACCAGCGAGAGGGACGGTTCCGGGGCCTCTCAGGGGGCAGTGCCCATGCCAGGCTGACTGCATGGAGCAGACGTTCCTTCCTGCCATCCGACAGAGAGGATGGGGCCACTGTGTGTGAAGAGCCACAAGCCGGGGGACACACAGGGCTGAGCCCCTCGGGAGCAGAGGGGGGACCTCCCAGGAGGGGAGCCCCGGCCTCGTCGTGACCTCAGGGTGATGCGCCCCCAGCAGAGGGGCTGCATGGTGGGGGGAGGGGTCATAGAAGGTTCTGGGGTCTGGGAGGGATGGGACCATCCATCACTGGAGCCAGAGCTGTGCAGTGTGGGAACAGTCTGGAGCCTTCCCCTACTTGTGCACAGGCAGACACACTCACACTCACACACAGACACACACATGCACAGACACATGGACATGGACAGACATGTGAGCGTGCACAGGAGACACATCAGCACAACACACTCACATGCGTGTTTACGTGTGCACACGTGTGCACTCACGTCACACAGCCATGCAGCACGTGTCTGCACAAGACAAAATTCTGTGTGCCTGTGCACACACAGAAAGACACGCATGCACACACACACACACACACTTTATAACACGTTTAAATGCCACCCAGAGCAGGTGTGGTGTGAGCATTCCCCCGGAGGCCTCTCCGCTGCCTCTCTCCGGTCTGGCTCTCACATGCACATCCATGCACGTCTCTGTTTCCCTGTTGACATCACATCCATGTGTCTCACAGCTGAGATCCTGGGTGCAGAGGGTTGGGCCACGTGTCTCAGGTAAGACCACCCTGGAGTCTCTCTGCCGGCATCCACTTTAGCAGTTATGGGGCATTCACTCGTCCATGCGGACCACGCCTGGTGGATCCCATCCCCTCTCCACAGACACGAGTGTTTCCAGTCCCCTGCTATTTCAACAGGTGCTGGGATGGACAACGCATCCGTGAAAAACTGTGAGGATTCCTAGGGTGAGCTCCTCGGAGTCGCTCTGCAGGTACACGCCCCTGGGACCCTCCCCGACACCCCAAGTGCACAGGCACACGTGTGCACACCATCACGCGAGGGTCCCTGTGGGTGAGCTCCTAGGAGTCGCTCTGCAGGTAAAGGGATGCACCCGTGGAGCCCTGGGGTCCCACGCACAGTTCTCCCAGAGAGGTGTGTCCTCCACACCTCCCTGCCGGGGTCTGCTGGCCTCTCTTCCTCACGTTGTCCCCAGCGCTGCTAACCAGCCTGGAAACCCGCCGGAGCAGGGGCAACACAGGCGTCTCCAGTGTTCACATTCCCGTCACCGGAGGCCGAGCGTCTTGGACGTACACCCACCACGTGTGTCGCCTCGTTAGCCGTGGACAGGTCTGTCCTCTGTCCCTTTTTAGAACACTGACTTTCAAGATCTGGGGACCACAGGGGTGTCAAACTGCTCTCTGGCCCTGGGATGCGAGGGACGTTGTCCCGGCCCGTGGTCTATCCTCCCAGCTCTCTGCATGTTTGTCTGTTTGGCCGCAGGAGGAGCCAGGCGCTTCCTTCTGTCTTCTGACTCTGGGGCCACACTTAGAGCAGGGGTCTCCAGCCTGAGACTGTACAGATATTTACAATCAAGACTTCAATTTTTATATCTTACCTTTAACTCACCCGAAATTTCCCTTTAATATAACAAAATGCTACCTCCACTTAAAAAAGAAAACAAAGGTTAACTACTCCCCTCTTAAAACATGTGGCTGATACAAAAAGCGACCTTGTATGATTCTGTTCACAGGAAACACCCAGAGCAGGGGAAGAGCAGAGAGAAAGCGGGTTAGGGCTGGGGGAGCACTTCGGGTTCCCTTCTCGGGAGGAAACCTGTCCGCCAAGGCCGTGGGGAGGGCTGTAGACTGTGAGCGTCTGCCTCGCTCCAGAAGCGCACAACTCAAAATAAAAAAGACTTGCTAGTGTGAAGACGTGCTTACATCGTGCTTACATTGATGCTTACACATGAACTGAGAAAGATGGCAATGCCAACCCTGCACGCAGGGCAGCAGAGACGACACGGACGTAGAGAGCAGACTGTGGACTCGGGGGCAGACGAGGGAGCAATGACTGGAGGGGATGGCACTGAAACAGGCACGCTGCCACACGCAGAATCGACGGCCAGTGAGGGCTGGGTGCGCGAAGCGGGGCACCCAAGCCAGTGCTCTGGGACGGGCCGGCAGGATGGGGTAGGGGGGAGGCGGGAGGCAGGGTCAGGATGGGGGCACACACGTGTGCTCGTGGCCAATTCACGCTGATGCAGGAGAGAAACCAGCACAATGCTGTACCTATTCTCCGATTAAGATAGATAAAACAAAAACAAAACAAAAGACACCATAAATGATAGGAAATGAAATAGTAAAATTAAAAACAAAGACAATGACAGGGAAGGGAAAGGAAGTCTGGGGTGGGGCAACGGGTAGACTGGTCTCCGGGTGGGGCAGTGGGCCCAGGCGGTCAGCATCTCCTTGGGAGCAGGCGCCGCCGGGGTGCAGCCCTGGGTGCTCCTGCTTGACGGTCCCTCCAGACGCTGATGGGGTGCCTCCGGCTCGGAGCGGCTTCATCTGCTGCTGCTTCTGCCGCGGATCGAGGTCTGCGGGTTGTCGGGGCTGCTGCTGGGGGAGGTTCCACATCCTGAGATGTGGTGAGGCTGCAGGAGGTCCCTGAGCCTGCCTTCCAGATGGGGAACATCCCGCCGCCTATGCCAGAAGTGCCAGACTGCGGTCCCCGACGGTGGTGCCCACACGGGCAGTCTGAGGCCAGTCTCTGCTCCCCCTGTGTCCCCCAGCCTGCCTCCCCCTCTGGCTCTGCCTCGCTGAGGTCCGCGTGCTCCAGCTGGGCCAGGAGGAGGTGGGCACGGCGCTCCAGGTCGGAGCCGGGTATGTTGAGCGGCAAGTCGGTCACCAGTTGCCTGAGGCAGGGGAGGTCGGGGGGCTGACAGAAGTCCTCCGAGCCCTGGTCCAGCCAGGTGCCCAGGATGGAGGAGACAGCACTGGGGGCAGGTGGGTGGGCAGCAGAGTCAGGGCCTGGCCTTTCCTTCCTCTCAGCCCTACCCTGGCACCCCCTGGGGGCCAGGCTTCTGGGCTCGTCCCACCCATCTGGATGCCAAGGCCTGGTCAGCAGCAGGGGCGGGCAGTCTCGGCTGGAGGGAGCCCTCGGTCCACAGTGACCACCTCTCCCTTTCTGGGGAGCCTGACTCACTCCTGTCTGCCTGCCAGCCCCACTCTGGGCCCCCCACCCCCCCTCTGACCTCCCCGGCTACCAAAGGGAACTGCAGGAGGGCAGGCAGGGCCGCGCCTGCTCTGTTTATTGCTCCGACCTGGCTGTGCCACACACAGTAGGTGCTGCATACGGATTTGCTGAATGAATGAACCCCAACCAGCACCTTACAGACACCTGAGTGGCCTGGGGCCTTCTGCCAGCCCCCAGTGATCCCTGCTCTGGCTAATCCCAGGAGGGGACTCCAAGATAGGATCCTGAACTTCCTTAACAAGTGGGAAGACGGCTCTGCCCCAGGGCTGGAGGCAGAGAGCTTCTTCACGGGGGAGGAAAAGTTCAACGAAAACCACCCCGTCCCTCGGGAGCCCTTTCCGCAGGGCCAGGAACGAGGCTGCACGGTCCACGTGTATGGAGTGGCTCAGAGAGATAGAGAGACTTTCCCAAGCCACACAGCCGGTCGCTGGGCCGGGGCACTTGCGGGGGGAAGGTGGGTCCAGGACCTGCTGGGCAGGGGGAAGGCTCGTAGGCACACGGAAGATGGTGACGTACGAGGGGTCACTGCCCTGGAAGGCGGGCACCTGGCACTCCAGCGGCTCCTCTAGGGGGTCTGCTGTGCCCACCCCCACCCGAGGGGCTCATCCAGCTTCGGGGAGGACCCATTTACACACAGGGCTCATTTTCAGACAAAGCGGGGTGGTTCAAAATGCAAACAGCGAGAACACTCGGGCTCACGTCCTGAAATGCAAAGAATCACCTTGGCACGCGACCAGGGCCAGGCGTGGATGGCGCCGGGGGGTGGAGGAGGAGCCCAGCTCCTTGGGTCAGGCCTGGGCCTGGAGGCAGTCTGTGCTGGACCCGGGAGCGGGGCCAGGTGGCGTCTGGCCCCAGATCCCCAGGCCTGGAACGCCCTCTGCACTCACACCCACCCGAGCCTTTGCGGCCCAGGTGGTGGCATGGTGCGCCTGCGTCACCCACCCTGGCCCCAGATGTCCCTGGACCTGGCTCTCCTGGGCCCCGGGACACCAGCCGGCCAGGGCAGGTCTGATGGGCAGTGGGAGGGGAAGCCTTCACCGTCAGCCTCGGAGTTCCTGGCCTCTCGGGGTCTGTCTCCAGGCGGCCCCTCTGGGGTCCGTCCTGCGGATGCCTCTGTATGTAGAGGCTGTGAGGAGACACGGGTACCACCAGACGTGCTGCCTGGTGGGACGCCGACCCCCAACCGGGATGGGAGCCTGCGCCACGCACCCTGGGAGGGCCCGGGCCGGCCCTCACCCCGGCTCCACACCCCCCTGCCGGGCCTGTGTGGCTAGACTGTCCAGCTCACCCATGTCCGCCTGGTTGGTGAGTCCCCTGCTCAGGGCAACCACCCGTGCCCGCGGCTCCCAGCGCCCCAGGGCAGGTGGCACAGCTGGAGACCTAGACACTACCGCAGTCCCCGCTGGTCTTCGCTGGCCTGTGTCCCACACGGGCTCCAGGGGATTCTCGGGGGAGAGGCTCCTGGGGCCGTGCGGGCCTCCAGGGAACGGGGGCGGTAGGGCTGCTCCCCTCGGCCCAGGCCCACATCTCAGCTGCCCGTGACCCTGAGTGTCCTCTGCCACCGTGCCCCGTGTCGCCTTCCCTAGACGCCCTGCTTCTGAAGGGTGCGGGGACCCTCTGTCCTGGGGAGGCCCATCTACAGCCAGTGAGCCGCCTCACACCGCATTGGCCCCAAGGGCCTTGGCTGTGCACGCTGGCACCCCTAGGCACAGAGGGACCGTCCATGCAGAGCTCCACCACCGAGCTCGGGCACGCGAACCGCACTCTGAGGGAGGCGCTCTGCGGTGGGAGAGCCCGTCAGGGCCCCTCAGTCGGCGGCCTCTGAACGTCTCCGTCTCCTGCTCCCGAACTAAAGCAGCGCCTGCCAGCAGCTGCTCTCAGGCTGCCACGCGGCTCCCTCACCTTCTGAACGGGAGACCCTCCCAGCAAACACCGGGACCTTCACCGTGCACCCCCGCCTCAAAGGCAGAGTGGGCCCTGGGCTCACCTTCCGAACGGGAGACCCTCCCAGCAAACACCGGGACCTCCACCGTGCACCCCCGCCTCAAAGGCAGAGTGGGCCCTGGGGCGTCGTGCTGCCCCCATGCGCTGCTGCGGTCCCCAGGTGGGCGTGTGTCCGTCCACCCCACCAGACCCCCCACCAAACCCTGGGCAGCAGACAGGCTCCTGGGGCGTCAGGGGTCCCGGAGTCCTACACCCCATCCGGGAACGCAAGTGCTGCCCGGGGGGTCCCGTGATGAGGAGCGTTAAGAGGTCCCTGTGAACAGGGGCCACCCACCCCGCCCACGCGGAGGAGGCCTGTCCAGGCCATGGGGAAGTCACCAGGCCTCCACGCCCCGCTGAGCCCACGGCCACAAGCCCTGGGTCCACCTGAGGCTCAGAGACCCCGGGGGCGGAGGGACCTTGTGTGCCCTGTGGGCGCTGATGCAGAGAGACCATCAAGAACAGACTGTGGGGCCAGGGCCCACCCCGCCCGGACCCAAGCTTTATTTCTGAAGCAACCATGCTGTCTGCTTTGCCCAGCCTGGCCCAGCCCAGACGGGATCCTCTGAAGTGCTCACCCTGCAGCCTCATGTTACAGAACAGCCCCTGTAACCAGGTGGCTGCACAGCCCGACCCAGGTCGTGAGAAGGGTCGACCCACTGTGCAGACACGCCTAACATGGGGGCTCATCTCAGGGTGGAAGCAAGGGCTTCACACTCCGGGGAGACGGTGTTTTCCGAGGGGTCCTTTTCGGACAGGCCCCTTGCCGGGTGAGCCCCCTGGGCGGGCCACTGCTGAGTGCAGTTCCTAGCAGCAGGGGCCCAAAGCCTGGAAGGTCTGGAGGTGCTCCCAGCTCGGGAAAGGCTGCTCCTTCCTCCGGGAGGAGGTTGGGCGGGTCAGGGGGAGTGGCCCACGCCCAGCCTGACCTGCACTCCCGGGGCAGCGGGGTCGGCCGGGTGGGGGCCTGGGGTGCCCTGCAGCCGGTACAGGGCCTCGAGCTGCCGGCGCTTCTCCTTGGCCCGGGTGACCACCGTCTGGAAGAGCCGGCAGAAGAGCTGCACGGCCGGGGGCGAGTCGTCGTTGCCGGGGACGGGGTAGGTGATGAGGCAGGGGTTGCAGTTGGTGTCCACGATGCCCACGGTGGGGATGCTCATCTTGGCCGCGTCCCTCACGGCCACGTGGGGCTCGAAGACGTTGTTGAGCGTGTGCAGGAAGATGATGAGGTCCGGCAGGCGGACCTGGGGGCCCAGCAGGAGGGGCGCGTTGGTCAGCAGGCCGCCCTTGAAGTAGCGCGTGTGGGCGTACTCACCGCAGCTCCGGGCCGTGCTCTCAATCAGGTGTGAGAACTGCCGGGCGCGGCTCACGAACAGGATGATGCCCCCGCGGAAGGCCACGTGGGCTGTGAAGTTCAGGGCGAGCTGCAGGTGCGTGGCCGTCTGCTCCAGGTCAATGATGTCTTGGCCCAGGCGGCTCCCGAAGATGTACGGCTCCATGAACCTGCCGGACACACGGCCACCGTGAGCCGCCTGGGCCACCTCCCCCCACCCCCCCGGGGCCGGTACCGTCTGCAGCCTTCCCGGACACACGGCCAGCGTGAGCCGCCCGGGCCACCTCCCCCCACCCCCCTGGGACCGGTACCGTCTGCAGCCTTCCCGGACACACGGCCAGTGTGAGCCGCCCGGGCCACCTCCCCCCACACCCCCAGGGCTGGTACCGTCTGCAGCCTTCACCATGACGACACAGTGAGAACCCCGCCCAGGAGTGACCACCAGGGGCAGTCAGGGGGCTGGACCAACAGGGCAGGCTGGGCTGCAGGCCGTGTCCACGTCTTGGACAAGAGAACTCTACCCTCTGAACCTGCACCTCGCCACATGGTGACCCTAACAGAAAGGACCCCACAGGGACGTCTGGACGCTCACACGTGACATCCAGTGTCCTGCCTAGGGCTGCCTATCTGGCAGCCACCCTTGTTATTACGGCTTTACCGTGGAGACCACCCAGGGCCGGGGGACCAGCAGGGCGGGGGTGCTGGCTGGAGCAGGAACCAGCCAGGCCTCGGAGGGGAACCCTGTGACCCATACCTGCAGGCCTGGACAGAGGGGCCGGGTGCCAGACTGTCCACTCATGTTCCGTCTTCTCCCACCCTGTTCACCTTCCTGCTCACTGTTGTCTGGATTGTCCTCCCCGCAGACGCTGCCCAAGGCCCCATAGGCCCAGCCGCTCTCAGCGCGGGAGACTTCTGGGAAGAACCCCCAGCGGCGCGCCCTCTCACTTCCCGGCCCCTCCTCCTCCCCCAGACTCTGGGATGCCGGTCACCCGGGCTCCTGCCCAGGGCCTCCCCGGGTCCAGGCTGCTTCCTCCGAGAGCACCTGTGTGACACTGCCCTGGGGTGGCCAAAGCGTCACCCCGCTCGGGACCCAAGCTTCTAACGTGAAGAACGCCGACACCCGCTCTGCTCAGCTCCCCCCTGGTCACCCCAGGCCCAGCCACTGCTGCGGCTCTGCCCAAGCAGCTGGGCCACCCCCTTCCCTGAACTTCTGCAGCGCCCCACCAGCTCACTCTCAACCAGGCCCTCACAACGGCCACCTGAAAAGGACGGCCAGTCACTGCTCCTCAGCCTGGCCTTGGGACGTCCCTCCCAGAGGGTGGCCTTGCCAGCGCCCATCCATCGCCGGCTTACAGAACTTATAACCAGCCGCCCTGCCCCTGCCGAGGACCATGAGCCCCACGGGAGGCTTTGGGGGGAGGAGCAAGCTGATTCTGAGAATAAGCACCTGTCCCTCCCAGGGACTCCACGATCCACTACGGAGGGAAAGGGGAGTACACTCTCTGAAAACAAACTGAAGAGGGAGGCCTGGACCTCAAGGCAGGGGCCCGAGCGCCCTGGACGAGCCACAGCCACCAGGGCCATGCCCACCTGTGCCGACAGCCGGCCTTGTGGCCCAGGTGCACCCGGGCGTTGAAAAGACTTCGCACGGAAAACAGCTCCTTGACGTTAAAGAAGTCGGCATGCTTGAGGGGCTCGCTCAGGATCCGGGCGCTGAGATCTGGGCGGGGAGGTGGAGAGCATGCAGGCCCTGGGTCCCGGCTCCCCCAGAGCCTGGGGCCTGCGGAGGGCGGCGGCAGATGCAGGGCCCCCCGCGGCTTGTGCGGAGGCTCGGGGCGGGGAGACCAGATCTGACCATGGTTTCGCTCCCAGGTAAACCCGGCCAGGTGCCCACTCGGAGAAGAGGAAGAAGCCGGCCGACGTCTGTGTCTGCGGGCCCCGTGGTCCCGCCGGCCGCCCGCAGAAACTCCCTCAAGGCAGCAGTTCGGGGCCCGCCGGCCTTGGCCCGCTCGGTGGCAGCGCGTGCGGCGCGTGGGGCTCTCCCTCCCGCGCCCGCGCCCCGTCCCAGGGCCGCACCCTCCCCGGGGCCCGTGCCCCCCGGGGCCGCACGAAGACCCAGGCGCCCGATCCCCCGGGCCGAGGGCCCGCTTACCGCTGTCGCGCTCGGGCTCGCGGGCGGCGGCGACCGCGGCGCTCCCCAGCGTCCTGCCTCTCGGCGCGGCCCGGCCTCGGGGCGCCGCCCGGACACCTGCGCGGACAGCGGACTCAGGGCGCGCTCCACACCCTGCCCGCCCCGCCCCGGAGGGGTGCCCGCCGCGCCCGCCACCCCGGGCCCCTCACCCGCTCCGAGCAGCCGGGGCAGCATCGCGCCAGGCACCATGGCGCGGATCCGAGCGGACGGACTCGGGGACTGGACGACTGAGGGACGCACGCACGCACGCACGCAGGACGGGGCCCGGCGGCGCGGCCGCACAAGCGGCTCCTCCTCCCTCCGGGGCCCGCGCCGCCCCCGCCGCAGCGCCGCCCGCAGGCCCGGAGGTGCCACTGCGCCGCCGCCGCCGCCTCGTCCGGAAGCCCGGCGCGCCCCCGCCGGCCGCCCCGAGTCCGAGCGCGCGGTCCCCGGGGAGCCGTACCCCAGGCCCGCCCGGGCGGAACCGCCGGGAAGGCGTGGCGGCCAGGGTCCGTGGTCCGATCGGGCGCGGGGCCTGGGGGCCCGTCTCCCCGCCCCGTCCCCCGTCCCGGCGTCCTCGCCCCCTCCCTGCACGGGGCCGGGCGGCCGAGGAGCCCCACGCTGTCCGGGGGTACCCGCCGGGCAGGGGGGCCGCGATCCCGTCCGGCTAGTTCTTACAGCAATATGTGGCTTAGAAGGGCTCCATCAGGTCAGTCCAGTGTGCTGTCCAGCCTCAGACCCAGGGTACCGGCGAGTCTGCAGGCGGAGTGCGGGGGTCAGGGCGCAGCCCTGCCCGCGCGGTGAGCGCCGGGTCCCCGCAGCAGAGCGGCCTTGGAGCACCGAGCCCCACTGATGAACCTAGGCCGGGGTCTTCGGTGCCCCGAGACCCGCCCCGCGTTTGGGGAAACGTGGCGTGCGTTCGCGCCGGTGGCTTCAGAGCACAGGGGCCTCCGCACTGCAGCCCCAGCAAGTGATCCCTTATTCTCACAGCCAGGCCAGGGCCTCGGGGCTTGCCAAGGAAGCTTCTAGAACTCGGACTTCTGCCCAACCCGCCGGCGGGGGCGGGGGTGGGTGGCTCCCGCCCGGGGGTCGCGGCGCCTTTAAGGACCCCGCCCGCGCATCGGGTGGCCGGGCCGTCGCTTAGTAACAGGACGCCGCGCCGCCGCCCGCTCCTTCTGTGCCCCCAGAGCGCGGGGCGACCGAGGCGGGATGTCGGAGGAGGACCCCCAAGCGTGCGCGGAGCCGGAGGAGCCCAAGGCCGGGCCCCCGCCGGAGAAAACCAGCGACTGGTACCGCGTGAGCGAGGACCTGCCGGCCAGGTTCAACAACCCGGCCTGGTTTCGGGGCTACAGGTGAGCACCCGGGAGTCCGCTCAGGGTCTGCCTTGCGTGCAAGGAGGAAAGACCAGTGCTCCTGGTCCGGCGGGCAGCCAGGTGCCCAGCTGGGCCTGCGCTCGGCTCAGCCCACAGGCCCCAGCCAGACCCCAGAGTCGAAAGCGGGGTCAGCGGACACCATCACGGGACCCTGGAGGTGCAGGTAGAGGCGGGCCTCCCGCACGGGCGGTGGGCGGGGCGTCAGCACGCGGGCAGATCGCGGCCACACCCCTAGGGCGAGGTCAGCCTGCTGTCCTGTCCGAGAGGAGGAGAAGTTGGTCTGCTGGAGATGCGCAGGCGACGCGCTCATCACCGGGCTGCTGAGGGGCGCGCGCCCTGCGGGCTCTAAGACAGGCTGAGTGCCTTTCCTGACCCCCACTTAGCCCCTCTACAAGCCCCCGGGATCGGCTCTGTTAGCATCTTCATTTCCCAGCTGGGAAATGAAGCTGGGAGGTAGAAAGATATGCTCTTGCCCATAGTTAGTATGAGGCAGAGCTGGGGTGTCGGAGCCCACAGCCCCTCAGTTACACGGCTGTACCACTAGCTGATATCAGGGCTGGAGGCAGCAGGAACATTTTCTCCTGGAGGCTCAGAAGTGGAGGGGCGCCACAGCCCCGGCCCCCCAGGTCTGGAGGCTGAGTCACAGATCCCAACTTACACGCCCACCTGGGCCATGCTGTCATTTCGCCCCGGTCTTGCTGGGGCTGAGGGGCAGCACTTTCCACCTGGGAGTTCTTTATGGCTTTGGCAGAGGTCTGCAGAGGGGTCACGGGAGGCTGAATGAACCTGCCAGGAAGACCAGCCCTGCACCCCACAGGAGCCCAGGTTCACGGCTGCATTGCGCGCCTACAAAGCTCTGTCAACCTGATACGGTAAAGTTGTGGCTTGGGCAGACTTAGAACAAATGAGTGGAAAATAAAGTGTTCTTTTCATCTGCCAGGACCAAGGAGCCCCCCTCAGTGTACAGGACCAGTAACCAAGCTTATGGTAGCCGAGCCCCCACTGTGCACGAGATGCCGGTAAGGAGGAAGCAAGGAAAGGCTCTGGAGGGGGGTGCGTGGGTGGGTGTCCGGAGTTCCAACATCACAAATGGAAAGGGGTCACCTCACATCTTTTTGGAACATGACAGGGTAGAAATAAATGAGTGAATGAATTTAGCAAACACTTTTTAAAGGCCGGGAAAGGAACATGGTAGGCCTGCTCGTATGTATGTTTTTGGTCAGTTGTGTCCAGCTCTTTGGGACCCCATTGACTGTAGCCTGCCAGGCTCTTCTGTCCTTGGAATTTTGCTTGCAGGAATATCCTGGAGCGGGTTGTCATCTCCTCCTCCAGGGGATCTTTCCAGCCCAGAGATCCAACCCAGGTCTTTTGCATCCCCTGCATTGGTCGGCGGCTTCTTTACCAGCTAAGCCAACGGGGAAGCCTGTAGACTGGTTTACAACATCCCAATGCACTGGCCCCATTCACTCGTACGAGCCAACTCTTATAGGCAGTAGGTTTTGAGGCAAATAAATGAAGGACTGCTTTCGTTTTGGAGTGACACCTAACCTGAGACCCTAAGAGGCAGCAGTGGGTGGCGAAAGCTCAGGCTCCAAAGGGACTGGAGTCCGCGCGCCTTTGGGGAAGCTGAGTCCTTTTTGATCGACTTCACACGGCAGGGGGCCTCCTCGAGTCCTCCGACGGCCCTGCTGCGTCCAGGAGAAGGGCCGGTGGGCTGGTGTGAGCCACCCATGGGGACCCCAGACAGCGGACCACCCGCCTTGGGGGCCACGTTGGTTTTCTTCCAAAATATCCCTCATTTTTTAAAAAAAATCGTGGTTTATGTATTTGACTTAAACTCTGCTGGACCCTTGTTGCTGCACGGGCTTTTCTCTGGTTGGGGCGAGTGTGGGCTGCTCACGGAGGTGGCCCCTCGATGCGGAGCACAGGCTCTAGGCGCACGGGCTTCAGCAGTTGCGGCCCCGGGCTCTAGACACAGGCTCAGTAGTTGTGGATCACGGGCTCAATTGCTCTGAGGCATGTGAGGTCTTTCTGGACCAGAGAGCGAACCCACATCTCCTGCACTGGCAGACGGGTTTTCTACCACTGAGCCCCCAGATATTCCTCATTTAAAAAGAGCTGGATAATCGCTTCTTTACTTGTTTTGCTTGAAAGAGTACAGCTCTTAACAAAAAAGAGATTGTTTACCTAGAAAGTTTCCAGAGCACTAAAGGTCATGCTCCCAAAGCCAAGGGCTCAGGTATTTCCATGCAAAGGACCCCCATGCTCACTAACACAGCCCTGGATGTTTTGCTTTCATGCAAAGGCCGTGTGCTGGTCTTACGAGGCGGAGGCAGTGGGGCGTGAAGCATGGGCTTCTCACGAGGCAGGTTTAGCAGGCGCTTTTCCTGCTCATTGTCGACCTGCTCTATCAGGAGCCTGGTTTCCAGTTTCTGGCCTGAGTGTGGCTGCTGGGCTCATCGAGCAGGACTGTTTCCTTCCTGTGTGGGAACAGAAAATAAAAATGCGTGTTTTGCACTTTAAAACATAGACTGAAGGGAACTATTCTTCCTGACACCGTAATGATGGATGCACGTCGTTCCTTATTCATTTGCTACAACCCAGAACGTATAGCTCGAAAAGTGGACCTGAGCGTGTGGTGTGGACTTGGTTAATGAGAACCCGCCCACACTAGCTCAGTCACTCTACACGCGCTGCGCTGTGAGACACACGCACCACGGCAGCTGTGTGTGCTGCAGGGAGGCGAGTGGGAGCTGCTGCTCTGAAAGATAAGTGCCCGGGGAATGCCCTGGAGGCCGAGTGGTTAGGACTCCATGATTCCATCGCAGGGGTCGAAAGTTCGATCCCTGGTCAAGGAACTAAGATCCAGCAAGCTGCACAGCATGGCCCATAAACCTCCAAAAACCAACAAAGCAAAACAAAACACAAAACACCAAAAAATAAACACACACACACACACCAGACAAAACAAAACATCTAAAAAACCCTCCAGAATACACTGAAGGCCATTTTTCTTTGCATTTGCTTCGTGTCGAGGAGATAGAATATCAGGTGGGCTTCTTGACACAGGGGCACTCTAGAATGGGCCACCTGTCCCGCAGTGGTCCAGGCCCTTTCCGTCAGAGGCGCCCAGGTCACCTGGCGATGCTGGATTGCTGAAATGACTGCCACCCCTGGGTGCCTGCACACACCGGCAGCACCCCCGTGTCCAAACGGCAACCCTGCCCCGCAAGGGCAGCCCCTCCCGAGCCCCCTCGGCGAGTGGGCTGGGGCCCTCAGAATGGTTCTAAGGTTTTGCAAAAGATTCTGATTCCCTGTCAAGGCCGAAACCTACTCGCGCCACTTCTTTTCCACAGAAAGCTCAGGTTCAGAGAGGCGCAGTGACTTGCCCTGGCTGCAGTCAGCAGAAGCA
Source organism: Bubalus bubalis (assembly GCF_019923935.1). Taxonomy (NCBI): domain Eukaryota; kingdom Metazoa; phylum Chordata; class Mammalia; order Artiodactyla; family Bovidae; genus Bubalus; species Bubalus bubalis. Next base: position 105,204,045 of record NC_059168.1, on the reverse strand, counting down.
GAGCTGGGCATGGCTTCGGCCTGCCCCCCTGTAGCCAGACCCGGGATGGCACTGCCTCGCCCGGCTGTTACAGCCCACGTAGGGGCGGAGGGAGGCGCCACTCGTCATGACTCCCTGGCGTTAGGCATAAACCGGGGCAGTGCTGGTGGTTCAGTCGCCCAGTCGTGTCCGACTCTTGTGACCCATGGACTGCAGCCCGCCAGGCTCCTCTGTCCATGGGATCCTCCAGGCAAGAACACTGGAGTGAGTCTCCATTCCCTCCTCCAGGGGATCCTCCCGACCCAGGGGTCGAACCTGGGTCTCCTTCATCGCAGGTAGATTCTTTACCGACCGAGTCACCAGGGAAGTCCAGGGGCAAACGAGGCCATCCTGCAAACCCGCTCCCTGACCCCGCCCCGTCCCTCGGCCTCTCTGTTTTCTAGTTTTAGAAACAACATTTTCTCCCAAATCCTTATTTTTCTTTCACAAGTGCCTGATGACTGATTGCTCGGGTGTCACCACGTGTCACTAACCTGTGTCCCCTTCTCACTTCCAGAAGGTGTTCTATCCAAATTCGTATAAGTTTTCTAGACAAGTTGCAGTGGGCGGAATGTTCCAGAACAACACTCTCAACGTCTACATGGAGAAGAGCATTGTGACAGGCCCTGACAACTACATCACCTCCTATGACCGGCTCAACTTCCACCCCAGCTACAGGGTCTGCAGGCCGTCCATCTGTGACTGAGGCGCCTCCCGGCTCCTCCGGACGGCTGTCCGCCCTAGTCCTCGATGGTTCACCCAGGCGTAAAGGGACACACTTGGCCACTTTTCCCGAAAACACTTTTCCTTTCTAGATAAGCAGGCAGACGGGGCGGCGATGCTGTGCTTTCTCTGTTTTACGCCTGAGAGGAAAAAGAGCTGATGGCTTGACTTTCCATTAAAACTCTTGCCATGGCCTCAGTTCCTGACTCATCTGTAATCCGGGCGCAGGGCGCTGGGCGTCCTGAGACCCCGAGCTCGGCCTGGATGCTGGGAAGGCCTGCAGCGCTCCACCTGCGTCCTAATCTGGATGCATCTTTGTTTTTATGCTCATGACACATTGTGGGGGTTTTCTGTTCTCGAGTAGGCTGCTGGGCCGCGGGGGGAGGGCTGGACCCCCTGCCCGGGGTATGGACGAGAGCCGGTGAGGGAGTAGGGGCGCCCTGGAGCGGGGAAGGCTCCAGGTGGGACTGGGAGAGCCCAGGCCAGGCTTGGAGTGACCCTGAGCACTCCCTGGACCCTGAGCACTCTCTGGCCATGAACAAGGCCCAGGTGGAGGCAGAAAGAAGGCTGGCGAGTGCCGCTTGTTGCTGAGGGGCGATGTGTGCGAGGGGGCTCCCTGCTTGTGTTCATCCAGGGAAGGCCGTTGTGGGTGATAACCACATGGGGCTTCCCAGGTGGGGCTCAGTGGTAAAAAATCCTGCCAAGGTGTAAGAGACACGGGTTTGATCCCTACGTCGGGAAGATCCGCAGGAGGAAAAAAGGATTCTTGCTTGAGAAACCCCACGGGCGGGAGCCTGGCGGGCCAGGGTCCATGGGGCTGCAAAGAGTCGGACACGACTGAGCCTCTGAGCGGTAACTACGTAAGTGGATTCCTATCTCTATATAGTCACTTCTCGGTCAACATTTACCATGGTTTAGACCGTCCTCAGTTAGCGTTTTCGGGGGCTTCCCTGGTGGGACTTGGGTTCTATCTGGTGTGCCCCGACCCTGGAGCCCACTCAGCACAACTACAAGCTCTGCGAACACCCCGCCAGAACCAAGGCCCGAAGCAGCCGCACAACTAAACGTTAAAACCATTTTCTCCGACAGAATGTACGTTCTAGACATCAGTCCCGCTTCCCTTGGACCACTTACTGCAGGAACCCTGGGAGGTGCTGGGACCGGAGAGACGAAATGGTTAGAGGCTGTTGACGCTGCTTGTTTACCGAGGTTTTTATCCAAAGAGAGTTTTTACTCACGTATTAATTTGGGAGGAAATGAAATACCAAGGCCGGTTATCTCTTCATTAAAAAGTTTGTGAAGCAAAAGTAAACATTTCAGCAACATTCTTAAGGTTCCGTTTGCGATGGAAACGGTTTCTAGAGAAAATCCGTCCCTTTAATAGAAGTGATACAAAGCTGAGGCCGGAGCCAGGATCTACTGATAGGTCCTGTCCTTTTCCTTTGCTGGAAAACCAGCACAGGCTCCAGGCATCAAACTGAAAATGCATTTTTCACAGCTTGTCACTAAAAGTACCAAAACACTCAGAATGCTTTTGCATTCTACCTCTATTGAAATACAAAAGGGGGGATAAAAAAGGATACATCATCAGTCGTTTTGAAACTCAACAGAAGAGAAGCACCGCCTCCTCTGCACTGGCCAGAAACGCGGAGTCCTCAGGGCGGCCGCGGCTGTCAGGCCCCGGGACTGTCTGCCCCGCAGCCTTGACCGTGAGCAGTGCGCTCCGGGGCGGGACCGCGCGCAACGGTCAGGGCCCAGGCTGGGCCGGCAGGTCGCGCCGACGTCCACAAACAGCAGGTGCCAGTGCGCCCGTGAGCTTCAGTGAGCTAGTTCCGGCATCAGAGTCAGGCAGCGAAGTGCTTTCATTAATTCTCATAGCCGCTCACCAGTGTTTCTGTACCAGTTGCTAATGAGTTAATGGGAAGTTAGACTCTTGTATGTTGAATAAATGTCTGGAAAGGTGGACGACAGAAATACCTTCTGTATCACACACACACCCGTCTTCCTGAGAAGCCACCCACCGCCTCTGGCACAGGCTCCCAGTCCCCGCGCCCTCTTGGGGCCGGGCCCCTGCCAGACGCCGTCGGCCCCGCGTCCCCCACCCGTGTGCTCACGGTCTTCAAAGGGCTTCGAAGGGGTCGCCTCATCGGCCCTCGTGCCTGCAGCAGGTCTTACTCCACCTCCCTCTGTGGATGGGGAATTAGGGCCCCGAGGGGCTGCCCTGGGCCCCCGCCTTGGTGGTGGTGGGGGAGGGTCCTGGGAGGGACGAGGTCATCAGCGTCAGACCCCATAGACCCGCCCTGACTTCCTAGTGTTTGCACGAGTCATGCAGGAACTCCAGTGATTATCATGAAATTTGTCCTTTTAGTCACTCAGTCGTGTCCGACTCTGCGACCACAGACCATACTGCAGTCTTTATGTGCTGGGGGAAGGGAAAAGACTTTGGATCGACAGGCTAATCTTTCGGCACAAGACCGTGCCTTCTGCCCGGGTAACAGCACACGGAGTGGCTGGTTGAAAAATGGGAAGAAAATCACACCCATCACTCTTCTGACCGTGGTGCCGAGATCTTTCAAAATCTTAAATCCAATCAGAGCAATTACGGGAAAGGCGATCGAAACACTTAGGGTAGCAAACACCAGTTTCCACTGATTATCACATTAACTGCATGGCCATAGAGGAACCCTGTCTCCAGTCACGAGATGCTGCATCGGGCCTCCCTGCTCCACTCTTACATGCAATGTTGACAGTTTCACAGCACTTTGCTCATCGCTTAATTTAGCTGCTGAGTCGGCCTAAAACTAGGAACTTCTTACTCTAAAAGTGTGTTTTCATTTGTTTCCCTATTTTTCTTCAGTGATATTTCACCTTTTATTTACAGTTAATTAGAATAAATGGTTTCAAGTACATAGTAAAATATGTTGATGTTGGGAAGACAAATCCCTCTGTCCAGCACACAAAACACCAGAGATCTCAAAGATTCGAAATAGAAATAATGTGTTTCCGTCCCCGGCAGCCTTGTCTGGTGCTGCCCTGGAGGTGGTCTGCAGACAGCGAGGGTGGGCTTGGTTGCTGTTTCTCCCCGTCTACACCGGCCCTAACGTTAATTTTGAGGAAGGGGTGGGGTCAAGGTGGCAGTGCTTTTTACATGAGCAGATAAAGTGCTGGTATTTAAACTGAGTATCTGCGGCGTCCCTGGCGGTCTCGTGGTTAAGAATCTGCCCGCCAGTGCAGGGCACAAGGGCTGATCCCCAGTTCAGGAGGATCCCACACTCCACGGAGCATCTAAGCCCAGAGATGCAGTGGCTGAGCCGGCATGCCTGGAGCCCGGCTCCACGGCAGGAGAGGCCACCGTAGCGAGGGTCCTGAGCTCTGTGACCAAGGGGAGACCCCGCTCGCCCCCACCAGAGAAGCCCGTGCGCAGCAAGGGAGACCCAGCAGAGCCAAAATAGCAACAGTAATTAAAAAGAACAACTAAACTCAGTGCCTGGGTAAACCTGTCGACAACTCGGATTCTGAGTGACAAAGTCAGGAGCAACTTCTCTCGAGGAAGACCCCGACCTCTGTGTGGACACGCGGGTGGTGAGCATCGGATGCTCACCCCCAGGGCTCTCCCCTCCTCCCACCCGATTCCTGCTGTTAGGGCTTCTGACATGGGGTGGTTCTTGCAGAAACCCGGAGCAGCAGACACCTCCAAAATCGGGTCTCTCCCCCTTCTTTGTGTTAAGGGGAGTGAACCTGTGGCCCCAGCATCCAGCGACCTCCCTTCACTGGGAAGCGAGAGGGGCCCTTTGGGTCGGACTTACTGTACGTCCCCACCCCTTTTTAAAAAATCATTTCTTTCTGGCTGTGGCCGGTCTTGGTTGCTGTGCAGGCTTTTCTCCAGTTGCAGGGTGCAGGGGCCGCCCTCTCCTTGCCGTGTGCGGCTTCTGCTGCTGAGCACCGGCTCTAGGGCGCTCGGGCTTCAGTCGTTGCGGTTCCCGGGCTCCAGAGCTCAGGCTCAGTAGCTGTGGAATCCGGGCTTAGTTGCTCCATGACAGGTGGGATCCCGCCCGACCAGGGAGTGGACCTGTGTCCCCCGCACTGGCAGGCAGATTGGCGACCACTGGGCCACCAGGGAAGCCCTCCTCTGCAGGTCTCGGTACTTTCGGCTTGCTCTGGCCACACGCCCTCCCAGCCTCTTCCTACAGGTGGGGGTGCATTGGCCGCCCGGAGCGCTGTGACCCGCGGACGCGCGGTGGGGCTGGGACCAGCGGGGGAGCTGGACTGGGGCTGCGGATGAAGCCGTCCCTCCTCAGACATGCTCCCGCCGCCACTGCAGCTCCCCTCTTGAAAGAAATCGATTGGTTTTGGCTGTGCTGGGCCCGCGTTGTTGTGTGCAGGCTTTCTCGAGTTGTGGCGCGTGGGCCTCCCGTTTCTGTGGTTTCTCTTAATGGGAGGCACAGGCTCTAGGCATGCGGGCTCAAACCCGTGTCCCCTGCACTGGCAGCTGGGTTCCACCAGGCAAGTGCCACTCCAGCCCCCTTTGCAGACAGGCTGCAGGGGACTAACCACCTTGGCCCCAGGGTGCGCCAGAGTTGACCATGTCAGTGGAGGGGGGGAAGGGTGGGAAAACAAGAGCTTTTATGCAGCCTGGCTTGTGGGCAATCCAAGGATGGGCCCACGCTATCACGGCTATGTCCAGTTTGTCAAAACCAGGCATGGCCTGCACTGCCCAGGAAGCAGCCAGAACAGGGAGGGGGAGGCGGGGGCAGAGGAAGGTGGGAAGGGCCTGGGGGGCGGCGATGGGGCCAGGAGCAGAGAGGTGCCCACGGCTCAGTCCTCGATGGCAAGGGTGGAAGCCCGGCAGGTCCTGGACACTGGGTCCTCACGTCCACATCCTGCAAAGGCCACTCTGCAGAGGACAGACCACATCAGTTGAGGTGTGAGCAGCGCTTGATTTATTAGCATTAAAAAAACCCAGTTCATATATACAAAACAAGCTGATTTTTGTTGTCAAGTGTTAAAAGCACTCCTTTAAAATTAAATACAATTTAAAGCATGGATTAATGAGTTGATTTCCTGGGAAGCACTTCAGTGAATGAATATTTGCCAATGGAAACATCAGATGCACACCACGCGGGCACCAGGGGGTCATGGGATCCACAGGGCTGCTCATCACAGCGTCTGACCCCGGACATTGTAGGTGCTGCACATGTCCCCAGTTGGTATTCCCGCTGAGACCCAGGGCGGGGGCACGACCTGTGAAAATTCACTTGCACGTTAGAATAACGGCCAACTTCAGCTGCAACTTAAACCTCGCCCCAGGCCCACCGCAGCTGCACCGATGAGCCGTGACACTCGGGTGGCCGCTGAAAGTTCGCTGGACAACGGTGTGTGAACGTCCATGCTCGGCTGTGGGCTCCGCCGCAGCTGTGAAGCAGAAGGCACAGGGCACCAGGCTCGTCCCAGCTGTGCGCGGCACCGCCAGGCAGACACACAGAGAACGCGGGAAGGACGGGCGCGCCGGCCCCCTGCCAGAGCCCACCCCCAACCCGCCCAGCCCCCAGCAGGCATGGGGCTCGGTCCTCAGGACTCCGGGCACCAGCCGCTCCGTGGGCACCGATGAGGGTGAGGACACTGGAAACACACGGGCTGGCTGAGACCGGCCGGAGCTGTGATTAAACGTGAAGGACGGCAGCTTCCGCATAAAAAGTGGTATACTGAGCTGGTGGACTCGTGTCAGAACTGAGGAGGCCTGGACGCTGAACAACAGAGGCTCCAGGTGTGAACGGCCGGCTGGCGGTCTCACTGGGGGTCTCCATGTGCGCCCCGGGTGGCTGGTTTGCTCGCCGGCCTTTGTGCTTTGAAACGCTTTTCTGCTTGAGGACCCCGTTGGGCCTCCGTGGGGGAGGCGGGGGCTCTTTCATGTGAGAAGTGCTGCCCGGCAGCACCCTGACAGGGACTGCTGCGGTGTCTGGTGAATCTCGGGCAGGGCTCCGGCTGCTGCCTTCCCGAGGCTGGCATTGGGTTGCAGCAGGCCGTGCCCACCAGCGGTCAGCGCCAAGCACGGGGATGTGCGGAACCGAACGTCCGCTGATCCAAGACTTGTGCGGAGACCACGGAAAACCGCTGCGAGGAACGCCCTGCAGGATCCAACCACGGCGTTCACCAAAAATAGTTTTTACAGCACTTTAAATAATTTACAAAAAAGGCTACAAAAATCATATTTACCAGGACACTTCTGTTAAATAAAAACACGGTTTCACGTTAGTGTACAAATGTACAGGCTGCACAGGGGCCTCCAGGGCCCCTGTTCCATCAGGAGCGTGGATGTGGGTCACGTGTGCACGCCGAGCTCACAGTTGCAGCACCGGGCCCTGAGCCGTGGGCCCGCCGCCCTCCTCCACTGACGTGTCGCTGAGCTCGCTGGCATCGCTGCCCAAGGCCTCCGGCTCCTCGTCGTCTCTGTCCAGCCCCCTGCGCCCGAACCGCAGGTCCAGGACACTCTCTTCCGGCCCCGACCCCCTCCTGTCGGACAGGCTGAGCCCTGCCCGGGGCTTCCTGCAAGGCCAGCGGTCGCCTTCCTTCACCAGCAGGCGCGGGCTTCCAAACACCGGGCTGCGGGTGGCCTGGGCCTCCCGGAAGGCCGAGAAGGATGGGCCCTGCAGCGGCAGACCCAGGCTGGGGCTGAAGAGGCCGGCCTGCTTGGTGCCCCAGGGCACGCTTTTCCCGAAATGGAACAGCTGCGTGGAGCGCAGCGGCGAGAAGCCGGCGAAGGGCAGGCCCCTCCGGGGGTCTGTGGCGAGGCTGGGTGAGCCCCGGGCCTGGCTCCCCGGCCCCTTCTCCCTCTGGCCGCTGAGGCCCCCTCTCCACGCAGCCCCATCCCTGCCTTCCGGGCCCAGTACCCAGGTGCTCTGCAGCCGGCTCTGGGGGCTGAGGTCGGGCCAGGGCAGGGCGAGGCCGGCCCGGGACACCCCGTCCCGCTCGGAGCCCGGGGTCCGTGCCAGTGAGCTGCGGCCCTCTGCCCGGGCACCAGCCTCTGCGCGGCTCGGGAGCTGGCTGAACGTGCCCTCTCCTGCGACCCCCTCGGGCCCCCTGGGGCCCGGGTCTCTGGGGGCACAGACGTTTCTCCTGGGAGCTGGCGGCCCTTTGGCAGGGGCAGGCCCGCTGGTGCTCCTGGGAGGCACCACCTCGCACCGGGCCAGGGTGGCTGGGGGGCAGGGCTGCTCAGGGTGCGGACTGCTCCCCCCGCCTGCAGCGAGGGCTCTTCCTGGCCCCCGGGGTCCCTCGGCCCCTGGCTGCGGGCCCCCCCTGACCCTCTGGCTCCGTGTGCACATGCCTGGCTGGGTAGCTGGGCCGGGGGGCGGTGCTTTCCGGCCCGGGAGCTGCGGCCTGGCCCCAGTCGGCGTTCCCAGGGTGGCTGGGCCCGCTCCTGGAATTTCTGATCCGCTCACGGGCTGCTTGGCCTTTTCGGCCAAAAACCTCCTGATCTCCCGCTCAATGCTGTCGTCGCTGTCTACGGGGCTGCTGTCGCCGGACACGGAGCTGGGGCTTCCGGTGGCACCGGGCGGCTCGCGGGCTTCCCACTCCCTGCAGAACAGGCCCCTGGGCGCGGCCCTGCCCCGGGTCCAGGGCGCTGAGGGGCCCGGGGGCGCGTCCTCCAGCCCTGAGCCGTCCGCCTTTGCCCTTGATGTTTCCTGGCTGGGGATGTGCGGGGGTCTCCCCGCGGTCTCCCTGCTGTCTCTTCTGGACTTGGAGAGACAGCTTTTCAGCAGGTGGGGGCTTCGGTCTCTCCAGTCTTTCTGGAGGCCCCCCAGTTTGTCCAGGAACTGCGTCTCTGTGGTGCTGAAGCGGACCCTCTTCTTGCAGCCGGCCCGGGGGTCTCTGTACCGCTTCCGGAGCCGCCGCTTGGAGCGCAGCAGGTCCTTGATGGCCGTGTCCAGGTCCTCGTCACTGTCCAGCGAGCTGCTCTTCTCCTCAGAGCTCACCTGTGTGTCCCCACGCCTCCCCTCGGCCGTCTGCCTGGGGCCTGGCAGTGCGGCTCCAAGCGGGTCCGGGGCCCCGAGCTCCTCGCCCGGTCCGCCCGTCTTGAAGGGGAGAGGCGGCCCACGGCTCTCGCTCTCCCTTCTGGGGGTCTCGGGGGCTCGCCCCTGGCCAGGCTGCACCCGGCCCCGGCCGCGCTCGGCGTCCTGGGCGTCCTGCGTCTCGGCCGTGTCTCTGGGCCGCCTGGGCATGCACGGCATCCTGCTGCGCCGCCTCCTGCAGCCCGGGGATGGGTCTGGAGTGTCGGGGGCTGGGGCGCTGAGGCTGGGCGGCAGTGGCGGGCTGCGGGCAGGCCGGGCACGGGTCTCCGTGCGGGGCAGTGGGCCCCCCGGCTGCGCCCTCAGGGCCAGGAACGTCCGGATCTCCCGCTCAATGCTGTCGTCGCTGTCCACTGAGCTGCTGGCGCCGTCGGGGCGGGCAGGCCCGTCCAGGCCCTGGCGCAGCGGGCTGGCGGGTGGGGGCCTTTCCCCACCATCCACGGCGGCTGGCAGGATGGTCTTGGAGATGTCCAGGATGGCCTCGGCGCACATCAGCTCAGCAGACGTGTCTGCCCGGCGTGGGGACCCGTCCACGCCCAGGCTCTCAGCAGCCGCGCTCCCCGGAGGCACGGGAGCTGTGGTTTCCCTGGGGGGCCTGGGCGGGTGCTCAGGGTCCGGGCCGCGTTCCGTGGCCTTGGGGGCCGCTGGCTTCTTCTTGCCAGGGGTTTTGCTGAGGGCCTCTGGCCAGAGGCCCCTCAGGCTGTGAGCAGGGACCACGGGCCCCTTCTCCTCCGTTGGCAGGGGCCCCTGGTGGCCCCGGGCCTCCCTCCGCCGCTCCCGCTGGTACAGCCGGATGGCTTCCTCGATGCCGTCGTCGCTGCTCGAGTCGGGCTCCTCGTGCACCAGGGCCACGCTCCTCGGCTGCCTGCCCTTCCGTGCGGAGCCTGCGCCCCTGCGGACCCTGCCTTTACCGGGTGCAGCCTCTGCAGGGGGCCCCGCGGTGGCAGCAGCAGCCGGCTCGGCGGCGACCTTGCACCTGAGGCCTCTGGGCAGTGTGCTGGGCTTCGCTGACCTGGGCAGCTTCCGGAAGATGAACTCCTTGCCGGTGCCCGGCAGGTCCTGCTGCGGTGCCTTCAGCAGTTGCTCTCTGCCGGGCCTGCAGGTCGCTCTGGCCAAGCTGTCACCGGGGTCTGCCTTTCTGTCGGCAGGGAGGTCACCTTTCTGGGTCTCGTGCAGCCTCTTCTCGCTCAGGAACTGTTCGATCTCTGCCTGGATGCTCTGTTCGAAGGAGTCGTCACTGCTCACGCTGAGCGGGGAGGCGGAGCCCTGGACAGGGCTGGGGCCAGCTGCAGGGTTTGGGGGACACGGGGCGGCTGGGGCGCAGCTCAGAGGTGGCTCTGGTCTGCAGCGACGGGCCGCGTCCCCGGCTGCAGGCGGCGGGGCGGCCCCACTCTTGGCCCTCAGGTACTCCTGGATGGCTTCCTCGATGTCCCGGTCCACCGAGTCGTCGCTGTCTGAATCCGGCACCAGAGGCCGGCAATTGGAGGCCTCCTCCTCCTCCAGCTTGGGATCAAGACCTGCGGCAAGACCACAGGCCGCAAAGGTGGGGCTGGCAGTCGGCAGGGAGCCCCGGCCCCTCTCCGCCCTCTGGCTTCCCGGCCGGGCATGGTCGCCGCTCATGCCCAGGGCTGCCCCGTCGCCCTGAAGCCTGCTGATGGCCATCTGCACCTGGGCGCTCGCCGCCGCTCTCGAGACGCCCTCTCTGGGCTCCGAGAAGCATCGGGGAAACCTACAGCTCCCCGGCGGGCCGAAGGCCTCCCACGCGGACCGCAGGGCCAGCACAGGAGGTGCGTTCATGAGAAACATCCTAGCGGGCGGTGTGCAGAGGCGGGGCTTTGCTTCTCTGCCCGCTTCACATCCTGTGGGGGGGCACGCCGGGCGGGTGCCCCGGGTCAGGTCGCGTGGGAGCCGTAGGCCTGGCGAAGGTCCGGCCAGCCGCGGGCCCCCCGGCCTCAACTTTCTCGGCTGTACAGGGCGGGTGGCCGAGGAGACTCATGAGAAAGTGCTTCCAAGTCCCCTGGGCCGAGCTCGTGGAAGCTGACACGCGTGTCCTTCTTCCGTCATCCCTCTGTCCATCTTCTCCGGCGAAGGAGCAGACGCGGGGTTTACCTTCCGAAGTCGTCAAGAGGGGGCGACGGGACGAAGGCGCAAAACCTCTGGGCGGGTGGAACTGTCGACTACTGGGAGTCAGGCTCAGCGGCACATCTCGGGTTGGTTGGCTCTTGACACAAACTAGCAGCTCCTGAAAAGAGAAGTTACATGATGTGAGCACCTAACACCTTTGGAGAGTTATTTACACAAAAGCCTTTTTATTGGAAAAGGTTGAGTGTGTATTTGCCGGATGATCTCAGGGGACCGTATGACTATTTGCATGTAATTAGCACAGACACTGCCCCAGTCACGTGCCCTTCCTCACGCTGTGTGGCTTCTCTGCTTTCTGCATCTCAGTCCAAACGTGGCTGGGCCGGCAGAACCGCTGGGCTGCCCTTGGGAACACAGTGAGGACTTGCTCCCAGAGGCCTTTACACTGGAGGTCTGGGACCACCACCATGGAGGAGACATAGCGCAGGTTGTACACAGCGGATTAGAAAGACGCAAAATACACCATTAACTGTCAATTCTGAACACGTCTCTCCGACCTCTCCTGACCCCCCACAAACTGGGACGCAAAGCGACCAAGAGTCAAGAGGAGAGCTTGGCAGCGCTCCTGGAAGCAGGGAAATTGAGTTCCAACCCCAAATGGTGCTGGGAAAGGCCGTTGCTGCCTGGGAGCCTGGGGGTGGGGGTGGCCGGAAGTGGCCCGGGTGTTTGCTTTGCTTCCCTGCAGATCCTTCTCCCTGAGGAGCTTTCTTCCCGACGAGCACAGAATCCCGTGTTTACATACCACAGCCCTTTCCAAGAAAGCCTGGCCTGGCCACCTAGGCACAGACGTGCCCAAACAGGTGTGACCAGCGATTAACCAGAGGGTGTGGCCAATTCAGAAGGAAGTCCTTTGCTATGGATATTTACGCTCAAAAAGTGAAACTTCAACGTCAAAGAATTTGCTACAATTACCTGTGATTCTCTTCAAGTCCAGGTTCAGTGTAACGTTGGCAGAACGGTCCAAGGACTGGGTCTTCATCTCCCTACGTGTACTCTGTAGCATCTTGGGCCCACTTTTTAAACAGACTTTTGACTGTCAGGATTAAAGAGAATCAGAGACTTAGTTCAGAGGCTGAAACTATAGCTGGTAACTATTTGGGGGGAAATAAAGTGCATTAATTTAAGGGCTCGAAATTCAATTTTGGAAGAACTTACCCTGAGGCCAAATACAGTTAACCACAATTAATCGTTCCAACTCCCCTGAGCCATTGGTCTGATGTACCAGGACATGCATAGCTGGGGACGTGAGAAGCCACTTCAAAGTCCTCATATGGAGCCCCCACGACAGCAGGTGGTCTTTTCCGCAACACCACCCTCCAAGGAGATCCCCTGCTAAGGACAGTGGGGGCCAACAACGCTGAGGGGGAGGGCTCTTCCACCCGGCCGTGCCCACCTCACTGTGGTCATTATTCAAGCTGCCCTGGTGAAATAACACAGCACACAAGACATTCCCATGGGCCTTCTCAAGAGCCTAGATCAGGAATGTTAGCTGGCTGAACAGCAGTGCCGTCTGAAGGAGCGGCCTGGGGATGGATCCCGGAGCTGGGCTGCAGTGACGTCTACTCCAGGCAACAGAGAGCGCGGGGCAGAAAAACGCTCCTCTCCACTCCTCACCTTGACCGTGGCCACTGCTTCTAAATGCTGTCTCAAGTTCGGACTCCCAGGGAGTGGTTTTCTGAACTGTCAAGATTATCTAGCCCAAGAATGAGGTTAAAAATTCAGAGGGTGTCTCCAGCGACAACTTGGCGTGTGGCTTTAAAACAATGGTCTACATAAGATGAATCATTCTGGAAAACTCTCCTCAACTGTACTTTGGGGGACTGCGGGCTGAAGCCAGGGGGCTCCCACTTTGTCAGACTGCCAGCCTGCACTCCAAGAGCCCCAGAACCAGGTCTGGAGGGTGACTGTGGGGGCCCCAAAGCCGCGTGGTGCCAGAGTCTGAACCTTGCAGGGGGGCCCTAGGCCTCTCTGTACACCTCCTGTCTCCAGGAGGGCACAACCTCACTAATGCTTATCCCCAGACAAGCCTGGATCCCTGCACGGATGCCCAGCACAGCTCTGGGTTCCCCACAAGCTGTGCACCCCTGGCTGGTCCCCTAGGGTAGGGAGCTGAGGGTCAGGGTACAAAGCCCAGGAGGGCCTCTCCAGATTGCCGGCCTGAAGTGGGCGTGGGCTGGAATTTCGGCCGGGCTTGCCAGAAGGCGAGGCTTGACAACACAGCAAGGACGGCTCCAAGCAAAGCTGCATGGCCGCGGTCTGTGCCTGGCGGGCCGCAGGAAAGGCGAGACCCTCGGCTGGCCCTGCCCGCCCTTTGCTCCCGGCCTGGGGGCGCTCACCCCCAGCGCGGCCTCTGCCAGGAGGCATCCCTGCGCCCGGAGCAGCGACCCGGTCCTCCAGCAGGGAGGGGTTGGGCTGCACCCCGGCTTTATATTCTGGGCTCCGTGGTTTGGGGGCGAGGGGCTGGACGGGAAGCCGGGGGGGACCCTCCCGGAAGCTGCGTGGGGCGGGACGCGGGGCGCAATCTCTGCGGGAGGGCTGAGCGCGGGGCACCCCCGCCGCCGGCCCTCACCTGGCCTCACCTGGGCCCCGCGCCCAGCCGGCTTCGAGGAACGCGGGCGCGCGCTGACGGGGGCCCTGACCAGGAGCTGCCTCTGGGGCCGCGACCCCCGGCCTCGCGGTTGGGTGACTAGCCGGCCCTGGCCGAGTCCACGCCGCCCGCGGCGGCCCCTTCCCCGGCGGCCTGGCGCCGCGGTGCGGCCTGCGCGCCCGCCCTCCGGCCCGGCCCCCGCCGCCCACTCGGCCCTGCGCCGGCCCCCAGCCCTCGCCCGCGTCGGTCCCGGGGAGGCGGCGGGGTCCCAGACCGAGGGGCGGGCTGTGGGCGCCGGGGGCGCGCGGGAGGGCGGGGCGCGCGCAGGGCGGGGCGGCCCCGGAGCCCCATCCCCGGACCTACCGGCGGCGGCGGGGCGGCGGCGGCCGCGCTCCGGAAGCCGTGCCCGGTGGCTGGGCATCATGGGAATGGCACGGCCGAGTTCCGGGGGAGGCGCGCGGCCCGGCCGGACCCCCGCCCGGCGAGCGCGCGCCCACCTGCCGGCCGCGCCGCGGAGGAGCCGCAGGAGCCGCGCGCCGCCCCCGCGCCCGCCCGGCGCCCGCGCCCCGCGCCCCTCGCCGGCCCCGCCTGGAGGCGGCCCGAGCCTCCGGAGACGCCCCACCCCTCCCGTCTCCGGCCGGCCCCCGAAGTGCGCCGGGGCGCTCGGAGTGAGTAGTCGGTTTGAGGTCTGACCCCCGTTCGCTCCCGGCCAGAGGCGGGGCCCTCCGGCGCTGCGGGGCCCCTCTCCCCGGGGGCCCCCAACTGATGGGCGCTGAGTCGGTGGCAGGGTAGGCAGACACTGCCCTGCCTCCGCGGTCCCGGGTGCGAAGTTCAGGCCGGGAGGGTGTGGGCCCCTGCCAGGCGCGCAGATGGGCTGCTTTGGGGCTGGTGCTGTTCCTGTGGTCAGTGCCCTAACTGGAAACTCCTGCCCGGCCCGGCGCCGCTGTGTGCCTAGCGCCGTGCCCCCCTCCTCCTCCGGGCTGGCGGAGGGGGTTCCTTGAATCTGCACAGAGCTCCAGTCTGGCCCCCGGGAAGCCGCCGGCTCCTCTGCGTCCACTCACCCGCCCCCCGCGCCCCTACCAGTACCCCGAGCTCTGGGCTGCGCGTCCAGCCTTCTCTCTAGGAAAGCTGCCCAGGCCTCCAGCTGCCTTTGCCAAATGCCGCTGTGTCTGCGCTTCCTGCTTCACCTCCACCTCGGGAGAAGGAACAGGGGCCGCGGATGGATAAGCAGCCCCCCAGGGGCAAGAGTCCTGCTGCAGGGAAGCTGGGTGGCAGGGTTCAGGCCTGCTGTGCAGTGGAAGCCCAGGGCCAGAGCAGCAGAGGGCGGGGCAGGGCAGGGCCCACCTGTCACTCAGGGTCTCTGAGCACCTGAGTCTGTGCCGGCTGGCCTTGGGGAGGCCGGGTGGAGGCTGGGGTACCCCGGGTCTGGCTGCATGGGCGTCCCTGCAGGAGAAAGCCTGTTAAGACACACCTGTCATTGGCCAGTTTGGGGAGGGGGAGGGAGCACTGTCTTCTAGGACCCCTGCCCCACCCCCCCCAGCAGTAAGGCAGGTGGTCTCTGGTCCTCACTGACCGTGTGGCCCTGAAGTTCTCTCAGGGTTTGAGTGATTTTTCTAACAGCTCAGAGATCTTCACTCAAGGCCTGGGGTGTCCCACTGCCCCTCAGGGTCCTGGGGCCGGTGGGGTGGACCCTCACCCGTGTGAGGGGCACATTGAAAGGAAGACTAACACTGTGCTTCTGTCCCCCCGTGCCAGCCTCCATGGCCCCGACCTAGACCTCTCTCAGGGTGAACTGGGTTTTGTTTCCTGTCTAGAAAGTGCCAGAAACTGGACAGGAGAAAACAAATCAGAGGCTTTATTCCTACAGGGATGAGAAGGGGGCTGTTTCTTATCTGCCTGGGGCCAAGTGTCAAGAAACCCATGCAAACATTGAATTAATCCTTCAGTAAATTGTTTAATAAACGCTGTCTTCCCATTAGGAGAGTAATACTTCTTTATCACTGAAAGTTTGGGAAAAGTATCTAAGGAGCCAGAACTAGGGACTCCACATAATTTGGCTTGGGTTGTCACAGGTTTAACTAGTGCCATGATGAACATCTTTGCTGATGTGTCCCTGGAAGCCGGCTCAGTTTTCCCAAAGGTAAATTCCTAGAAGAGACACTGCTGGGCCAAGGACTGGGTTGTATTTTGGCCAAAATACCCTCCGGAAAGGCCCGGCTGAGTACCGTCCACCCTCTGGGGCTGGCTCGAGTCCTCCGTTGTCTCTGGCAATCTCACAGGTAGAACAAGCCTTTCCACTTGGAGTTTAATCTCTTTACCTCCTGATGGTATAGAGCATCTTTTCATATTACTGTTGGCCGTTTGGAAAATTGCCGGTATGTGTTCTGTGTGCATTTTTAAGTATTTTTCTGTTGGGGCGCGTGTCTTTTTCTTGCTCAGCGCTTTCCTCATTAGGGTTGAGCCCGTCTGCATCATATACACGCTTATTTTCCAGTTTGTCATTTTCCTTTGAACTTTGGTTTCAGCTTTTGGTTTGTTTTGTTGGTGATGCTTGAGTTTTCAATTTGTGTAGCCAAACCTGTCAAGTTGCTTTTATGGTTTCCAGCTTGGAGATAAGACCCAGGGTGGCTATTGCCACCCTGAGGTTTCCTAACCCGTTTGCCAATTTAATGGCTAAACTTACAAATAAGAACTACTGAAGACCTGGAGGGTGTGAATTACAGATTCCTGTGGCCATCAGAAGCCCAAGATGTGACGGATAATAAACAAATTCTGGAAAGGGAGAGGCTTTCTTCACTTCTTGTTGGAAGCCACCAACCTTCAGATATCTGTGTATACACGCAGGCTTGTGCGCACACACACACACAAGCACACGTGTGTGGAGGCACAGTGCACACGTGCGCACGCGTTTATACTTTAACTTTTAGGAAGCTCTGTCTCCTGCGTGTTGTTAGGTCATCATCGGAGGAAGGGCGCTGGTTTTATCGAAACTCTCCTGTTGTAAGAGGTGCCGACCTTGGCGTTTAGTTCCCCAGTCAGGCTTCTCACTGTGCGGGTTCAGGGCCTCCTGGGATCAGCCCCCAGGCCACCTTCCCCTGGTTCCTGCAATGGACCCACCTGGCACCATGAAGGCTCCCTTCCCCAAGGCAGGGCCCCCCCCGCGCAGCTCTGCTCAGCCCAGTCTGACGCTTCTAGAAGGACAGCCAGTAGCTCTCCTGTCCCGCAGGTGGGTGAGTGGTGGGAGCAGGGGCTGGGGCGGTGGCTGGGCTTCTGGTCGGGCTCTGGGGCCCCTCGTGGTCACTGCTGGCCTCTGGCCCTCCCCTTGTCCTCCTGTCGAGGGGAGCAGGGAGTTCTTGAGACCATCTCTGCCACACTCCGCACAGAGGTGACCTCCAGGGAGGCAGCTGGGGCCCCGGGGCCAGAGTCAGTGTGAGTGGCAGAAGCCAGACGCCCCCTTATTTGTTTGTTTTCCCTGAAAGAGTGAAGAGCGCCTTCACGATGACAGAAACTCAAATGAAAGGAGGCACGGCCCCCGCCCCACACCAGGAGCCCTGACAGCCCCTGGGATGCAGCACTCTAGCCCGCTGGTGTGACAATGAAGGGCGTGTCCTCGCCACGTTGGAAACATGAGGCCTGCTGATCCCGCTCGAGGACTGTGTCCCGAGGCTGCCGTCACAGTCCAGGCGGGCTAATCACCACAAAGACGATCCTTCATTTAGCAAAGCAACTCCCCCTTCCGGCTGTTAGGAGGGGTGGGGGCACTGACCACAGTGCTCCTGGAGCCTCTGCTGGAGAGGACGATGCGGGGCCGCGTGGAGCCTAGGCGGGCTCTCCCCGTGGCCGTGGCGCGGCCTGCCAGCAGAAGAGACGATGGAGTGGCGTCTCACGCTGGGATGCGCCAGCCACCGTTAGCAGCGGGGCCTCCACTGCAGAGCGGCCCGCACGGGGGCTGGCCGGGGTGCTGCGGGCTCCCTGCTGACCTCTTCCTACTGTTCCAGCTTTGATCGTGAGCATTGCTTTCGTACATACAAAGACCAACTCGTAGCGTGTGGAATGGAGCTGTGTGAAAGTTCATGCGTGTGAGCGTAGCCACGCACACACAGCACCCAGACCAGGTCAATGTAATAACTCTGCCCGCTCAATTCAGGCTTGGAGAGTCTATTTCTGTAAAACTGTTTTTTAAAATCACTCACCTCAAGAGTTTGGGACTGACGTATATACACTACCACGTATAAAACAGGTGACCAGTGAGCATCTGCTGTATAGCTCTGCTCTGTAGTCATCTAAATGGGGAGGAAACCCAGAAAAGAGCGGATCTGCATATACACAGAGCTGATTCACTTTGCTGTATGGCAGAAACTAGAGCGATATTGTAAAGCAACTAAACTCCAGTAAAAATTAATAAAAAAGACTCTTGCCTCAGAAATGACTTTTATTCAGTTTGTTTCTCAAGTGTCAGATTTCTTAAGAGTTTTCCTGGTGTGATTTTCACCCAATTTATTATTTACCATCTTTGTGACCAACTTGACTTTAAGATTGTCCGTTAATAAGGCAGCTAAACTAGACAGAAATGAGCCCCTTGAGGGCACAGCGCTTGTCCCAAATGGAATGAAGACATGTTACCTCCAGTTTAATCTCAGAAGAGTGGGGTATTTTCCAACCCCAGGTTTGAGAGAAAAAAGATTTTTTCTCTGATTCTTTGCAGAAAATAAATTGGATGAAGGCCCTCATCCCACAACTCTGGGAAGCTTGCTTTTGCCTCTCCTTGGGGCCTGGGGGCACCGGGATGGTGCTGGGAGGTGGTCGGACTGGGGCTTAGGCTGGATTAAAGTGGGGAGACCCCTTTAAAAGCAGGAAAACATGCTGGGCAAAGGCAGAGCAATGGAGGCTGGCAGGAGCCGGACATTCTGGTCCAGCTGTGCTCTGGGCCAGAGACCCCTGAGGACGGCCCACTCAGAGGTAAGGAGGCGTCAGGCAGTGTCCTTGGACACAGGCCTGGATGAGGGGAGCTGGCGGTGACGTGCGTACAGGGAGGCCGAGGGCAAGATGACCCCTCACTGCCTGCTGAGGAAGCAGCTGGGCCTCTACACTCCTTACACGGGGGCCCCTGGGAGGGGGCACCTCGGTCAGGAGTGTGGCCAGTGCAGGTCCCCTCCCTGTGCCTCCACCCTGAAGGCATCTGGGTGGCGGCTCCGTGTCTGCACAAGCAACTCCTCAAATCCCGTACATCAGAAACGTCGCTGCCTGTCCCTGTTTCCGGCCAGAGGTCAGTTAACTTGTTACATCTTATAGGAGTTTAATTCCAGCTCTGTTCAGTGGAGGAGGCTGCTCCAAATTGGTCAAGTGGTGACAAGGTGGTAAGACTGGGGCGTGAAAATCTGAACTGGAGTGTTAAACGTCAGGATGAGCAGGATGGCAGATGTCGCAGAGGAAACCGATTCCGGCGGAGCTTGTCCCGAGGACGCCTCTGTGCTCCTGGGAAATGATTTGGCTCAGAGTAAAAATGGGAGAGTTCACACTTCAGTCTCAAAAATCTCCCCAAGTCTGCAAAAATGATTCTATTTCAGCTTTCTTTTGGCAGAAAGAAGAGAAATCTACTGCACGTTCTCTGAGTTTGGGAAAGGCAATATGGAAAACTTGACCTTTTTCGGTACAGAAATCTCCTTCTGTCCTGAATCACGTCTTCCCTTCCTAGGACGTGGGAGAGGACGCGTGTCCTCAGGCTGAGGAAGGATCCTGGTGTCCTGGTTTCTCGGCCCCAGCTAGTTGGTGCCATCAGAGGACAGTCGGGCATTCCCTTGCACCCCCACCCGCTTCCAGAAGGTACCGTCTAATTCCACACTAAAGCCACTTTCAGAAACATCCCCTCCACGACACCCTGTGTGGCCCGTCTTGGGAGTATATAGAGCGATAGACATGGTTGGGAAAAATGTCAGGAACCTGCAGACCGGGGAAAGGACACGAGGTCTCTGCTGGTGGGTGGAGACCCGCTGGGAGGGGCCCGGGCGAGGTGAGTGCCCCTGGGTGAACAGCAGCTGCATGGGAGGGTGGCTCCAGTGGCTGGCTCTTGGGCTGAGCACGGAGCTGGGGGCAGTGCAGAGTTTTCCCTCCCTGAAATCAGAGCATCGGACTCAGCTTTCCCCTGGGAGCCTGGATTTTACTTTCTTAGTTTCCGAGTGGCGATGTTTCACTGCCCTGGGGGTGACCACTGAGTGTGCCCGTTCTTCCGCCTTGAGGGGGCGCGGTGAGGTCATCTGTAGGCCATGCAGTGCCCAGGCAGCAGGCAGGCCAGGTGAGCAGACTCCCCGCCCCCATGGAGATGGCGTGTGTGGGGGGGGCTGGTGGGCATCATGGCGAGTGCGCAGAGGAGGACCCCCAGCATGTTCCTCTCTGTTTATAAAGCAGGATGAGCCCCTTTATGAAAAGCAGCTGATGCACTTTACCCTACATGCATAAACCACAGTCTCCAGCTACAATAAACAAGGGTTTCCTTTGCTAGGAGGCAGAAGGAGGTTGACCAGTAAGACAGACATAAAACTCACCAGAATTCTTAGAGTGGGAGCCAGGGGGAAGGAAGCTTTAACCTGGGCCACCTGGCACCACTGAGGTTTTATACCAGAGACTTGCCGGGGGACGGTCTGGCTGGTTACATGAATGACAGGGGCAGAGGTGACCTTTTGTATCACCCTCGGCAGTCCGCTTGCTTGTAGCCTAAGGATACAGTGCGTTGGGCTTCCCAGTGACCACGAATCCACCTGCCAATGCAGGCAATGCAAGACACACGGCTTTGATCCCTGGGTCGGGAAGATCCACTGGAGTAGGAAATGGCAACCCACTCTAATTCTTGCCTGGAAAATTCCATGGACGGAAGAGCCTGGCAGGTCCGTGGGGTCGCAGAGCTGGACACGACCGCACACACGGTGGGTTGGCTTCACCCTGAATGCACACAGACATGGTGGAGACGTGTGCGTGTGTGGTTTAGCTCAGCATCTTTTAAAGGCATTCAGGGAAAGGAGTCGGACCACTGGAGGCAGGCTCAGAGCAGATTGTCTGGGGCGGGGGGTGGGCGGCCAGGCCCCAGGGGATCCCCAGCACTGCCTGCCTCTGCAGCCTCCGTCCCCAGGTACAGAAAGGGTCCAGAGCGCTGGGCAAACCCTCTGACTAAGAAGCCAGCGCTCTGCTCTGGGAGCCTGGAATGGAACACACAGGCACAGCCTGAGGTCTTTGGGGCCGAGGGGCTGCCATGGGCTCTACGGTGACAGCCCTATTCTGTCAGCCACCCTGGACGCCAGGCCGACTGGAGAAGGGACTCGACCTAAACCTCGAAGGGGGAGCCCAGGCGTTTAAAGCTGACGCCCAGGAGAGAATGCACGTTTGACAACTGGTTTCTGCTCTGAGTCGTCTCTTGTGCCTTTGGCTGAACTTCGGGGGAAAAGGGTGGAGCTTGGTTTTGCACTGAGACATTCCACATCCCCATCCTGGCACCTTCCCCAGTCGTGGCTGGGGCCCCTTCTCATCCAGGTGTCTGGGCTTTGACATTCTGAATTCCTGTCTCTGCAGGTTTTGAGGTGGCCGTTTGACCCGAATCTCAGTTCTCCAGGGGGTGGAAGAAGAGTTGTTGCTTTGTGTGTGCAGCTTTCCTCGTCCTGAGGATGGGGTGACGGCCTCCCAGCACTCTACATTACACGTTGGGGGCTGAGCTGAAGCCAGACGTGCCCCTTTGCGGCTCCTGCCACATGCCTTCGGGATCCACGCTTCCTCTTTCCCTCTTGTTTGCTCCTTTCTTGTTGTCGCTCAGTCTGTCAGTCGTGTCTGACTATTTGTGACCCCATGGACTGCGGGACTCCAGGCTTCCCTGTCCTTCACTCTCTCTTGAAGTTTGTGCAAACTCATATCCATTGAGTCGATGACACCATCCAACCATCTCATCCTCTGTCACCCCCTTCTCCTCCTGCCCTGGCGGCTCAGATGATAAAGAATCTGCCTGCAGTCCAGGAGATCTGGATTCGATCCCTGGGTCGGGAAGATCCCCTGGAGAAGGGCATGGCAGCCCACTCCAGTATACTTGCCTGGAGAATTCCATGGACAGAGGAGCCTGGCAGGCTGCAGTCCATGGGGTTGCAAAGAGTCAGAAAATAATTGGGTTTCCTATAAAGCTGTCAAAGTAGAGGAGAAAAAGTCAAGGAGATCTGGACATCTAAAGAGTCAGAGTCCCTTATGGGGAATGCTCTTCCGTGCTGGGTCTGAACACTCTGATGCCGGGAGCTTGGGTGACCAGCAGAGAGGCCTTCTCTGCTGATTCCTCCCAGTCTGGCCTCAGCCTCAGACGCCCCGGCTACCCCAGGCAGCAGATGCGACCTGGCCAGGTGGCCTTTGTCTGGTCAGGTGACTGACCTCTGGGGCCAGGCTGGAGTAGCTCAAACCACCCACTTCTTTACTGACACTGCCCCCTGGTGACTTCCGAGGGTGGGTTGATGACCAGCAGTTGGGACTCTCTGGAGGACACACCCGGAGGTGTGGGCTCTGCCTCTGTCAACGAGAATCTGGAAGGCAAACCTCCTGGTGTGAGCAGAGCCATGTGGAAGGAGCGTCCAGGCTCAGAGGACACGTCCTCCGCCTCTATCCGGGAGACCCAGGGGGGCCTGGCAGAGTGACTGCACTCATTCAGAAAGCAGATGAAAATAGCCAAGCAGCCAGTCACCTATGGGGAAACCCACAGTGACCCAGGTAGACCGGTGGCTGCCGGGGGCCACGGTGGGGAGCTGGGGGACGGGGGGAGGGTGACGGCTGAGGGGCCTGGGGTGCTGTGCTGATGAGTGAGTCCTAAAGTCAGCCGTGGTGGTGGCCGCCCACGCGGTGACTTCACTGAAAGTCACTGACCGTGATGTTTGCCCAGGTGGGACGTCACGCAAAGTCCTTGAGCTGTGCTCTTTTTTTTTTTTCATGGAGTGTCATTCACTTATTACCATGACACAGCTGTGAGTAATGTTTGAAACTCTTGGAATTGGCCTCTGTGCCTTGGATACATTTTGCCAAGTTCAGTAGTCATATATCCTTATGTTTTGCAGATTTTTTGGATTCAAATTTTGGGAATAGCTAGGAGTGCTTTAAAGCCAAGTCCAGTGAAGGGCATGGAGGGACTGAGCGGGTCACTTCCACGTTGGGTTACCAACAAAGTGCAACTTATAAACTGTTTCTGCAGTTATTTCTTTTTTTTGTTTGTTTGTTTGATAGTGTACAGAGAATTCTTTTTTATTTTCACCCATTGTATTTTCAAGTGATTCTGACTATCTTGTTCTCATGATTCATTTTCCCCCCTTCCAGTTATCTCCTTCTCCTTTGGACCCAAAAGTGTTTGTATTTGCTCATCAAACAGATTTGAGGATTTGTCCCTAAAAATATCTGCCACCTGATTTCCTCATCTGAGGCATCTCAGCATTGATGTCTACGCCGTCTCACTTCCCTTCAATTCTTAGTTTCCTGGTTCCTGATAGAAGTGACAATTTTTACTGGATCCTGGACTGTGTGGAAATTGCTCGTAGAAACTCTGGGTTCCATTTCCTTTTCCTTTAACAGGAGATGCTTCTGTGGCGGAAGCTCAGGGATGTGCATTCACTGCCCAGTGACCCAGCAAGGGCGGCACTGACCCCCCTGCTCTGTTCTGCTGACTCTGACCTGAGAGCCGGGGGCAACTGCTGTGAGCAGACCTTCTTGAGGGGCGGGTGACCACCCCCTTGTGTGCCGCTGCCCTAAGGACGGGTGTCGGGCTGAGGGGGCAGCTGAGCTGCAGTCAGGGGACACCCAGACAGCAGGGCTCCGTGGTCTCAGGGACTCCAGGAAGGGAGGGGCAGACACCTTGCCCTGGGAGCCCCATGGCTGTGGGGGAAGCAGGTTTTTGTCTCCTTCCACTCTGGCCTGAAGCAATGTACAAACTTTCAATCCATCAGCCCATGAGAAACAGTAATAATCAGTGTCAGTCCTCAGACTGAACTGAGGTGGTCAGAGCGGCCGAGCTGCCAGACTTGGAGCCAGAGAATCAATCTGGGAGTCCTGAGGGTCGTTTGCTATTTTCATAGGTCAGGACTCCGGGGGCCTTTCCTGGGAGCTGTTGGTACCAGCTCACATAAAGACCCCAGTGTTGCTGCTGCTTCCAGTGCAGGAGAGGGTGACCCTCTGACCCAAAGTCCCGGACACGGAGAGTGGCTGAGTCAGCACAGCCTGGGCCCAGGATCCTTAACTGGAGGTCTTCTGGAATCTGATACTGGGCCATGTGAGCTTTCTGCTGAGTTCATTTTTCGCTGTCCCTGTTTCCAGCACGATGGGCCTTCCCCTGCGCTGGGTTTCTTCCCCTTCCGCTTCTACCGTGGGAGCTTCGCTGAGTTGGGCTCCTGCTGTGCTTGGCCTCTTCCGCGCGAAGGTTGTTTCAGCCAGGTTAAACCTGAGTCACGGCAGCATAGATGTCACGCGAGTGTATGTCCCTCGGTTCTTTGTCTCGTCACAACAAAGATTTGGAGCGAAAGACATTAAAGCCCTCAGCACATCACAGCTCTCAGGTCTTGGACAAATCGTGTTATAGCTCCTAGGCAAATCAGTGTTACACCTCTATTTTATTTAGAAGATAGCAGGAGAGAGAGAGAGAGGGCGCGCACGCACGCAGGAGAGAGTCCCTGCAGTTATTTCTGAAAGAGAAGTTAAAAGCATCTGGACTGAAGCAGCATTATTCAAGCAAACTTACAAAAGTGATCTCTTTGGAGGACACTGCTCACTTGGCAAATAGTTTGTATCTGTATTATTCTTTCCATTTTCTTTGGATTTACTTTACTATTCTTTCTATGTTTTCTTTTTTTAAGATGGATGCTTAACTATTAATTTTTAGCATTTCTTATTAATTTTGCATACCTTTTAAGGCTATCTGTTTCATAAGATGCACAAGTTGTGATACATTAATTTGTAATTTGATTATTATTTTAAAATATTCTCATAATAATTTAATGGTAATTTCCAAGCATGAAAGTTTCCTAATTTTTCTGATTATTGATTTCTAGCTTAAGTTGTCTCAGTCACATATTGCTTTGTGAGAAACCGCCCCAAAACATAGAGATTTAAAATGAGAACAGTTGTGGTATTTATTTCGCTTGTGAATTGAAGTTCAGGTCGTGCTCTGTGGGGATTTTTCCAGGGTGGGGGCGGGAATTGGCTGAGGTGCGTGCGTGTGTGCTCTTTGCGACCCCAAGGACTGTAGCCCACCAGGCTCCTCTGTCCAATCCCTATGGGATTTCCCAGGCAAGAATACTGGAGTGAGTTGCCATTTCCTTCTCCAGGGGCGCTAGTGATAGAGAACTCGCCTGCCAAGGCAAGAGACATAAAAGACGCGGGTTCCATTCTTGGGCTTGGAAGATCCCCTGAGAAGGAAATGGTCAGCCACTCCAGTATTCTTGCCTGGGAAGTCCCATAGGCAGGGGAGCCTGGAGGGCTACCGTCCATGGGGTGGTAAAGAGTTGGACACGACGGAAGTGACTCAGCACACGTGTTCTCCAGGGGATCTTCCCGACCGAGGGATCAAACCCTCGTCTCCTGCATGGGCAGGCAGATTCTTTACAACTGAGCCACCACGGAAGCCCCGGGATTGTCTGAAGTCTCATCCACGTGCACAGCTAGTACTTCATGCGTCAGTCAGGGCCTTAGCTGGGTCTGAACACCGTCACGGGGCCTCGCTGCGTGTCCTCGCTCCCTCACGGCACTGAGGCTGGGTTCTCAGGGCAAGACGGTCTGAGAAGGAGCCAGCTGGGCAGCATCAGCTCTGCGACCCAGCCCCGGGTGTCTCAGCACCAGTCCCACCAGGTCTGGTCCTCGAAGGCGAAGACCTGCCAGGTTCCAAGTAAGGGGAGCCGGACTCCACCTCGTCACAGGTTCTGGGTGATCTTAGACAGAAATACTGTTGTAGCTTTTTTTGTTTTTAATACAATCTGCTCCACTACCCTTCATGATGTCAGCCCTTTCACGTTTTTGAGAATTCCTTTCTGGCTCAGTATATGGTTAATTTTTATAAATACACAGTGCGTTTGGGAAGAATGTGTGGAGTTGTAAGAAGCAACCAAGTCTCAGTTTTGTTGGCCATGTGGATAAAGTATTCTATATATCCAGACTGACTTTCAGGTGACTGTTCTATTTAATTACCCAGAGAGAGTGTATCAGAATCTCCCATGATGTGTAATTGTCTACTTGTCTTCGTTTATTTGAAAGTGTTTGCTTTATGTATTTTGAGGCTACTTTATTAAATACATAAAAATTTAGAATTATTATTATTCCTGATATATTGGTTACTTTATCAATATGAAGTGTTTCTTTTTATGTCTAGTAATGCTTTTTGCTTTAAAGTTTATTTTCTGATATTAACACAGCTACCCAAGCTTTGCTTCCATTAGTATTTCATGCTACGTTTATCTATTCTTCACTTTCAACTTTTAAGTATATTTATGTTTTAGGTGCATTTCTTGTAAAGAGTATATAGTTTCCTAATACCCACCTCATCTATCTGAAAATTCTAGTAGACTGTTACCATTATTATTTTTAGTGCTTCAAAGGCGCCATTTCATTTTTTTTTTTTTTTGTGAAAACCCAACAGCCTTCTTTATTTCTGTGGCTTCTTATGATTTTCTCTTTATTGCAGATTTTTAAAGAGGTTTATACTGTGAATGTCTAGTTGTAGATTTATTCTGATTTATTCTTCTTGGTTTTCCCTACTTTCTTCAATTTCAGTCTGAATTTGGCAATAAGGAGTTGATGATCTGAGCCACAGTCAGCTCCCACTCTTTTGTTTTTGCTGACTGTATAGAGCTTCTCCATCTTTGGCTGCAAAGAATATAGTCAATCTGATTTTGGTTCCAAATAGGGAAAGGAGTATGTCAAGGCTGGATATTGTCACCCTGCTTATTTAACTTATATGCAGAGTACATCATGGGAAACGCTGGGCTGGATGAAGCACAACCTGGAATCAAGATTGCCGGGAGAAATATCAATAACCTCAGATATGCAGATGACACCATCCTAATGGCAGAAAGCAAAGAACTAAAGAGCCTCTTGATAAAAGTGAAAGAGGAGAATGAATAAGTTGGTTTAAAACTCAACATTTAGAAAACTAAGATCATGGCATCCGGTCCCATTACTTCATGGCAAATAGATGGGGAAACAGTGGAAACAGTGACAGACTTCAATTTTGGGGGCTCCAAAATCACTGCAGATGGTGACTGCAGCCATGAAATTAAAAGACGCTTGCTACTTGGAAGAAAAGCTATGACCAACCTAGACAGCATATTAAAAAGCAGAATCATTACTTGCCAACAAAGGTCCATCTAGTCAAAGCTATGGTTTTTCCAGTAGTCATGTATGGATGTGAGATTTGTACTATAAAGCTGAGCACTGAAGAATTGATGGTTTTGAACTGTGGTGTTGGAGAAGACTCTTGAGAGTCCCTTGGACTGCAAGGAGATCCAACCAGTCCATTGTAAAGGAAATCAGTTCTGAATATTCATTGGAAGGACTGTCGCTGAAGCTGAAACGCCAATGCCACCTGATGTGAAGAACTGACTCATCGGAAAAGACCCTGATGCTGGGAAAGATTGAAGGCAGGAGGAGAAGGGGACGACAGAGGATGAGATGGTTGGATGGCATCACTGACTCAATGGACATGAGTTTGAGTAAACTTCGGGAGATGGTGATGGGCAGGGAGGCCTGGTGTGCTGCAGTCCATAGGGTCGCAAAGAGTCGGACATGACTGAGCAACTGAACGGAAGTGACGGATTCTCCATGGGATTCACAAGCTTTCTTGAATCTATAGACTGATGTCTTTCATCAATTTTGCAAAAGTTCTCAACCATTACTTCTTTGACTATCTCTTCTCATTCTGTCTTTCCTCCTCTGCTGGGGTCCTAGTGCAATGTGCGTTTCTGTCTCCATCCACTGTGTCTCTCACACCCCTCTGTATTTTCTGATCCTTTTGTTTTATGCATTTAATGTTCATTTACATTAGCTTGCAGATTTACCATTTTCGTTTTTCTTCATCTCTTCCTCCTCCATTTGAGTAGCCTTGATACTTAGAAAGGTTTGAACTTTTGTGTTAGTGTTCCCTTTATTATTATAACTCTACATATCAAACTTTATTCCTCATTTTCTGTAGACAGTATTTAACATATAATCCTCTAACACACAATTGCAGTTGCTTTTTTCCATTTCCTGACATGCCATTGGCAACCTTTTATTTTCAAACTTGACGGCAATTTTAGATGTATTTCTGTGAGCAGCATAAAATTGGGTTTGCTTTGAGGTACAACCTGAAAATCTGTTTAATAGTAAGTTAAATTTGTTTATGTTTAATGATATGCATGAGTGTTTTTCAAAGTTCTCTCCCATTTTGTTTTCTGTTAGTTTGGCTTTTCCAGAGTCCACGTACGTCATGTCTTAGAGCATTTGTCTTTGTCTAAGTGTGTGATCTCACTCGGCACAATGCCCCCAGAGTCCGTCCTTGTCGCAAATGGCGGGACGTGCTGCTTTCTCCTGGATGAATGATATTCCACTGCAGACATGCACCACCTCTTCCTTACCTAGTCGTCTGGTGATGGACACTTGGGCTGTTTCCGTGTCTTGGCTCCTGTGAGTGACGCTGAGCTGAACGTGGCCGTGCGTGTATCTCCTCTCGATCCTGTTTCATTGCCTGTGAACAGACACCCGGGAGTGGGACTGCTGGGTCACTGTAGCCCTCTTTAGTTTCTTGAGGACCCTCCGTCCAGTTTCCCACAGCGGTCGCTCCGGTTTGCCTTTCCACCAGCACTGCACGAGGCTTCCCTTTCTCCACATCCTCACCAGCACGTGCCATCTCTAGTTGCTCTGACGGCGGCCGTCCTGAGGGGGGTGAGGTGATGCTCACTGTGGTTCTGACGTGCGTTTCCCTGGTGGTTCGTGATGCGGAGCACCTTGCCACGGAGCTCTTGTCCATCTGAACGTCTTCTTTGGAAAAACCTCAGTTCCCCTCCTCTGCCCTTTCAAAATTTGGATAGTCTTTTGCTACTGTGTATGAGTTCCTTATCTGTGTTGGATATTTACCCCTTCTCAGACGTATGGTTTACATGTCTTCCTTCCCCGTCCGGAGGTTGCCTTCTCATTTGTGGATGGTTTCCTTTGCTGGGTGCTTACCTTTGGCCCCATCCTCGTGTTGATTTTTGCCCTGTTCCTTCTGCAGATGCTCTGGAGGAGTCTCAGTGGACCTCCCGGCCTCACAGCCCCAAGGCTTGCTCCTCTGCTGTGCACCTCTTCCTGCTCACACAGCTGGTCTGCGGCTCCATGCGTGTCCCCTTCCTTCGAAGCAGCCTGGACGTGGGGGGCCCTTACCCACTGTGGACGTCCTCTTCTTCCTGTGGCTCCCACACTGGTTACACGCAGCTGTTCCCCTTCCACCCCCGAGGGCTGCGTTCTGCTGGCGCTTTCTGGGCTCCTGCACTCTGGGATCTGCCCGCCACCGCGGAGCTGCCCTCCTCCTGCCTGTTTATCTACCCTCCCCACGTGTATTTTCAGAGTCTGTGCTTTACACTTCGCTCCTAGTTTTCCTGAAAAATGAAGTTTTGAAAAAGATCTTGTTGTTTTAACGTGATACCTAGGTAGACAAAGGCTTAAATTCTGGTTTACACAGCCATTCTCATAGCAAAATGCTCAAACTCATGATTTTCAAGTAAATATATATATATATATATATATATATATTTGGATTTATTTATTTGGTTGCCCCAGGTCATAGTTGTGGGCATGTATTTTCAGTCTTCCCTGAGGCATGTCGAATCTTATTCCCTGACCGTGGGCTGAACTTGGGCCCTGCATTGGGAGCACAGAGTCTTAGCCACTGGGCTTCCAGGGAAGTCCCATGTTCTGGCTTATTTTTTAGGCAGCACTCATTTTTCCTGCGCTGCAGTCCATGGGGTTGCTAAGAGTTGGACACGACTGAGCAACTTCACTTTTCACTTTCATGTATTGGAGAAGGAAATGGCAACCCACTCCAGTGTTCTTGCCTGGAGAATCCCAGGGACAGCGGAGCCTGGTGGGCTGCATAGTCCAGTTTATGGGTTTGTACAGAGTCGGACATGACTGAAGCGACTTAGCAGCAACAGCAGCAGCATTTTTCCTGAAAGAAAATTTTGAAGTCATCTTGGCTTTAGGAATATCTTTTGCAGCACTTTAGCTTGATAAAAACACATTTTATGATTAAGTTCCAATAATTTAAGCAAACCCTTCTGGTAGAACCAAAAGGTAGAAAGAGGACACCTTTCGCTGGATTTTATTTAAAAAATTAAAAATAACCAGGCACTTCCCTTTCTCCCTTCCTTGCTTAGAATTTTGCTTATCTGTATAAAAGCCTTGGAGGGGAATAATGACTTTTCCTTTCTGATACTGAAGGAGGAAACAGAACAGGCTCCGTCTTGAAAGCAGGACTCCATCTTGGGCCAGACTGTGGACTTTGAGCTACATGCCCAGTATCTATGGAAACGACTTGCCAACAGGGGCACCAGGCCCCCGGAAGGAAGAGCCTCGGGGCCTAATTATCTGTGTAACCGAATAGAATCATACATTCTATTATGCTTATTGAGGAATGACCACAAACCTGTTGATAATTGTCCACGGTTAACTACCTAGGTTTAAGGCATATAAATCACAGGTTAACTCTGATTGTATCTTTCCTTTTCCTTTATTCAGACTAGTTTCAGGGAATTTGGGGAAGTGGCTTTGGGCACGTGCGCTTAAGGTATAAGGTTTTCACAAACACTGGCCAGGGTCCTTGGCTAAGAGGAGACTGCGACGGGCCCATCGGTGGGCCCAGCGGCACTCCACTGTCTGCATCGTCCTTCTGAGAGCTTGTTTCCCGGAACGCGTGGCTACAACATTTGACAATACTTGACGGAGTAAAAAGTGCAGAGGTCATCTCGCCCTGGCAGGAGAATCTGAGTCTTGTACGGGAAGGTTCTGGATGCTCCCAGCAGCTCACGGAGTTAGACGTAGGAAAGTTCCCACCCCACCCCAAATGAGGAAGGGAGGTGGGGACTGAGGGGTGCCAGCCCCTGAGGGATGAGAACTCGGGGAGCACATCCACACTGCAGTGAGAGCTGGGGCTGGGGCTGTGTCCTCAGAAGCGACCCCCTGGGGCTCCCCTGGTGCTCCCGCAGCTGAGACTCCCCTCTTCCAGCGCAGGGGGGCGTGGGCCCCGGTCGGTGGGGAACTGAGAGCCTTTGGGCCCAGCGGTGAGGCCAAAAACTTAGAACAAAAGAAGCCGCGAGCCCCTGGCTCCCGGCCCAGCTCCAAGCGCCTCCTTTGAAGCAATTATGCTCGCAGCATTTCAGCGACTGTCTCTCTGGTAGGGAGGCTCCTTGGCTGTTTATATTCAAGATGAAAGGCTCCGGGTTAACATTTCCCTCACAGGAAATTCATTCAAACTGTTTTCAGTGGGGGGAGGCTGTCGAGATGTATCAGGAGTGACAAATCTGAGTCAGAAATAGAGCCCTGGGTGGACCGTCTGATCGCTGTGGGCCGGGGGGTGGAAGGCACGGAGCTGGAGGGCAAGTGGCTGCCCAGCCTGCCGTCAGAGGATCTGTTCGTGAAAGCGTCCTGCTCACTGGACCTGCTTCCTTGAGAAGCTGTTCTTGGCCAAAGGACCGTCCAAGCAGGTAAAGGAAGCTGTTATTTTCTCTAATGAGGCTCAAAAAGACTCAAATCTAGGAGTATTTCCTCTGAGTCAGTGGTGCTGGATAGGAGGGACACATGATGGTCTGGGGACGCCCCGGCCGTGGCTGTGAGGGGCTGGCAGGGCGGCACTCTGCCTCACACCGTGGGCGCCCCCGGCGGTCCCGGGACAGGAAGTGATCCCACGACCGGGAGTGATCCCGCTACAGGGAGCGATCCTGCGCCCGCGTCAGCCCCGCCGGAGCCGCGGCCCTGCTTCAGACGAAGCTCTCCGGAGAAGGGAAGTGGGAGTCTGCATTTTGGAGCAAATAACGGGAGGTTTTAGAGTTTGTGTAAAAATCTGTCTCTCTTAGAAAGGCCAGAGCCTGCTACCCACTTAACCGTCCCCCTGGAGCAGCCTGCACCTCGGCCGTTCACGGCCATGCCTCTGTCTGGGTGATCTGAGGCCGCAGGAGAACAGACGGGTCTAAATGTTCCAACCCGAAGGTGGGTCTCAGCTGGTGGATGCACACGTCTGGCACGAAGACGCTCGGTCAATATTTGTAGAATAAATAAAGGAGGGGCGGCTGGCCGGGCTGAGAGGCAGATGGAGCTTGCAGCAGCTCCTCTGTGCTCACCCCGCTGGCCGAGGCTTCGAGGTGGGAGGCCTTACACGGTCCTCGGCCAGGGCGCCTCGAGGAAGCCTGTGCTCACCCCTCTGGCCGAGGCTTCGAGGTGGGAGGCCTTACACGGTCCTCGGCCAGGGCGCCTCGAGGAAGCCTGTGCTCACCCCTCTGGCCGAGGCTTCGAGGTGGGAGGCCTTGCACGGTCCTCGGCCAGGGCGCCTCGAGGACGCCTGTGCTCACCCCGCTGGCCGAGGCTTCGAGGTGGGAGGCCTTGCACGGTCCTCGGCCAGGGCGCCTCGAGGAAGCCTGTGCTCACCCCTCTGGCCGAGGCTTCGAGGTGGGAGGCCTTGCACGGTCCTCGGCCAGGGCGCCTCGAGGACGCCTGTGCTCACCCCGCTGGCCGAGGCTTCGAGGTGGGAGGCCTTGCACGGTCCTCGGCCAGGGCGCCTCGAGGAAGCCTGTGCTCACCCCGCTGGCTGAGGCTTCGAGGTGGGAGGCCTTGCACGGTCCTCGGCCAGGGCGCCTCGAGGAAGCCTGTGCTCACCCCGCTGGCCGAGGCTTCGAGGTGGGAGGCCTTGCACGGTCCTCAGCCAGGGCGCCTCGAGGAAGCCTGTGCTCACCCCGCTGGCCGAGGCTTCGAGGTGGGAGGCCTTGCACGGTCCTCGGCCAGGGCGCCTCGAGGAAGCCTGTGCTCACCCCTCTGGCCGAGGCTTCGAGGTGGGAGGCCTTGCACGGTCCTCGGCCAGGGCGCCTCGAGGAAGCCTGGGGGTCAGCTTGCGGGCCCAGGATGGGAGGCCAGCCTCCAGGGCCCCTCCCAAGGAGGCTGACGCGGGGAAAAGTGAGAAACAAGCCTTGGGGTTCTGCACCCTCCCAAGACACTTTCCAGCTTCAAAGAGGTAATTAAAAATGCTCTTTGGAAGAGCAATTTACATTTCATTGCAAGCATTTCCCTCTGTTAGATGGCTTTTAAGAAGGTCTATTTGCCTTCCTCACGGAAACGATAGGAAGCACACGTTCCGCCATCTGCCTGGTCTTGGAAAACCTCTGGTGGCCACGGCGGAGCTGGGCCGGGGCAGGCGCCCCGGTGTGAGTGTGGGAGGTCAGAAGACCAGTGCGTGTGCACACGTCAGCGTGTGTGCGTGCGTATGCACACGTGAGCGTGTGTGTGCGCACACACGTGAGCATGTGTGTGTGCACACGTGAGTGTGTGTGTGTGTGTGTGCACGCACCCTGTGCGTCTGGGTATGCGTGCATGAGCGTTTTGCAGCTTCTAAGGAAATGGAAGTGATGAGCCACAGTCTTACAGGTGAGTCCTTCCCGTGTGCGTGTGTGTGTGCACATGTGTGTGTGAGTCTGCATGGGTGACACGCGCTGAAGGACAGCTTCTATCCTGGTTGCTGACGTGGGACGTTGTCCACCTGGGGCTCTGTGGCCACGTCTACCCTTTCCTGGCCTCGGGGAAGGTTCAGGAGGGAAAGAGGCCCTCAGAGGCTGAGAGACTAAGAGGTGTGGAGACGCCCATGACCTCCCCGTGGCCCCTGGACCGGCCTGAGGCTGACCCGCCGCGCCGGGACCTGCCTTCCTGGGCTAAGCTGGCCTGGGCCGTGTCTCTGCTCCTCACGACGGAAGGTTCTGAGCAGTAGAGCTTTGTTGCGGGGTTTGGACTTGCCAAGATACCGCCGTTCACCAAGCTTTACATGGGCAAGCTCTAATGTCTGCAAAACATGAGTTTTTAGATAGAAAAGATATCAGTTTGAGGACGTTCAAATTGGAAGCACCGGGGCAGCCGTCCCTCAAAGCTCTCTTGATAATCTGGTTTTCTATTTCTGTGAGACACACCGCCTCAACATTAACTGTGAGAAAAGACAGCCACGCTTTCATGGAGCTCACGGGGGGCGTGGGGGGCAGGGGGCGGCTTCGCCTCTGTTTCAGGTCGTCTGGGCCCCTGCGGGTGGTGCCGGCGCCCGAGCCGCAGGTCCTGAAGGCTCCGAGGTCGCGCCTGCCTGCGGCTGGTCCGTAAGGCCTGGGCTCCTCCAGGCGGTGGCCGGGTTCGGAGCGGGAGTCTCTGCCCGGGAAGGTCAGGGAGCTGGTCGGGCAGCCGCAGACAGGTCTCTGAACAGACATCCTCGTACCTTCTTCCTCTGTTGGAGGAGCCCTCGTCCAGCTTGAAGGAAGCGACAGAGACCCCACCTCTTAGCAGGGAGAGGGTCCGCGGCTTTGGGGCTTACAGTGGCCATCCGGAGTCCCTGTGACCTCTTCGAGGCTGGGGTACAGGCTCATGTGCAAGCTCTGATGAAGGCACCTCCTGGCCTTGCTGTCTGGGGGCACGGTGGATGCACGGTCCGATAACTGTTTTATCCCCCCCAAATCTGGAGCTCCCCACGTTCTAAATTACCCCAGGCTCCATAGCTGGGCTCAGAGCGCCCTGCAGGGATTCAAGCTCTTCAAAAGAATTGAGGTGAAATTCATGTAACACGAAACGCGCCGTCTTAAAGCACTTGACTAGGAGGCATCAGCGTAGACAACATTGCCATCGCTGAGACGGAAACCCTGTGTGCCTGGCGCAGGCACCCCGCCCCTCCACCCAGCCGCCTTGCTGCTTTCTGCCTCTCTGGATTTGCTTGCGGCGGGTTTTTCGCCAGAAGGAATCGTGTGATATGTGGTCTTCTGTGTCATCCTGTTTTCGAGGGTCATCCTTGCAGAAGAGGGCCATTCTTTCTC
Organism: Bubalus bubalis; assembly: GCF_019923935.1. Lineage (NCBI taxonomy): Eukaryota > Metazoa > Chordata > Mammalia > Artiodactyla > Bovidae > Bubalus > Bubalus bubalis. The sequence goes on along the minus strand of NC_059168.1, from coordinate 105,169,468 downwards.
AAGGCTGAGTGACGCTTTGCCCAGTGGGCACGGACTGCGTTTTGTTTATTTATCACTCGAGGGGCATTTGTGTTGTTTCCACGTCGTGGCTGCTGTGAAAAGGGCTAATGTGAACTTTTGCATAGCAATTTTTGTTCGAATGAGTTTCCAATTCTTTTTGGAAAGCGCTGAGAGAGAGAGGAGCCGATGCAGGGAAGGGTCGCGAAGGGGGCTGTTTTGTTTCTGGGCAGCTCCCCAAGCCCACCTCTGGCTGTGCCTCTTAGAGGGAAAGCCGTGAGCCAGACCCTCCTTCCCCGCAGCCAGCCCACTTTTGTGGGAAAAGGAGTCTAGAAGCTCTAGCAAAATCTCCCTTGACCTGCTCCCTTCCCAATTTTGAATCAGTCAGTTGTTCCATGTCTGGTTCAGTTGCTTCTTGACCTGCATAAAGGTTTCTCAGGAGATAGGCAAGGTGGTCTGGTATTGCATCCCCTGAAGAATTTTCCAGTTTCTGTGACCCATAGAGTCAAAGCAGCAGTCAGTGGAGGAGAAGTAGATGTTTTTCTGGAATTCCTTTGCCTCTTCTATGATCCAATGGATGTTGGCAATTTGATCTCTGGTTACCCTGCCTTTTCTAAATCCAGCTTGAACATATGGAAGTTCTCGGTTCATGTACTACTGAAGCCTACCTTGAAGGATTTTGAGTATTACCTTGCTAGAATGTGAAATGAGCACAATTATACGGTAATTTGAACATTCTTTGGCATTGCCTTTCTTTGGGATTGGAATGAACACTGACTTTTTCCAGTCCTGTGGCCACTGCTGAGTTTTCCAAATTTGCTGGCATATTGAGTGCAGCACTTTCACAGCATCACCTTTTAGGATTTGAAGTAGCTCAGCTGGAATTCCATCACCTCCACTAGCTTTGTTTATGTAATGCTTCCTAAGGCCCACTTGACTTCACATTCCAGGATGTCTGGCTCTAGGTGAGTGAGCACACCATCGTGCTTATCTGGGTCCTTACGACCTTTCTTGTACAGTTCTCCTGTGTGTTCTTGCCACTTCTTCTTACTCTCTTTTGCTTCTGTGAGGTCCTTGCCATTTCTGTCCTTTATTGTGTCCATGTTTACACAATAATTGACGTAGAACATTATATTAGTTTCAGCTGTACAGTGTCGTGATTCAGTGTTTCTATATATTGTAAAGTGATGATAGTTCAGTTCAGTTCAGTCGCTCAGTCGCGTCCGACTCTTTGTGACCCCGTGGACTGCAGCACGCCAGGCCTCCCTGTCCATCGACAACTCCCGGAGTTTGCTCAAGCTCATGTCCATTGAGTCGGTGATGCAATCCAACCATCTCATCGTCTGTCGTCCCCTTCTCCTCCTGCCCCCAGTCTTTCCCATCTTCAGGGTCTTTTCCAATAAGTCAGTTCTTTGCATCAGATGGCCAAAGTCCTGGAGCTTCAGCCTCAGCATCAGTCCTTTCAACGAATATTCAGGGCTGATTTCCTTTAGGATGGACTGATTGGATCTCCCTGCAGTCCAAGGGACTCTCAAGAGTCTTTTCCAACACCACAGTTCAAAAGCGTCAATTCTTCGGCGCTCAGCTTTCTTTAGAGTCCAACTCTCACGTCCATACGTGACCACTGGAAAAACCAGACTGATTGACGACAGTAAGTCCAGTCATCACCCATCAGCATACATCGTCACATTTTAATTTTCTTGCGATTCTCTTAGCAACTTTCACAGGTACAATATAGTGTTATCAAGTGTGGTCACCATGCTGTGCGTCATGTCACTTTGTAGCTGGAAGTGTGCACCTTAGACTCCCCTCACCAGGGCTCCCTGTCCTCCGAGGCCCAGCCAGCCGTAGGAAGGCCCCTGGTGCAGAAATGCCGGCTGGGCCCACTGGGTGTCAGGACTCCCCCACCGGAGACACGGGTGCAGGGGGCAGCGTGCCCAGCAGGGGGCAGCCGTGCCCGCAGGTTGCCGGCTGAGATGCCGGGAATCAGCCCTCAGCCCACCCTGGGGAGCTGGGCTGCGCCAGGCCCCCTGGAAGCTGAGCGGGAGGCCTCTGCTGCTCACCTCCCGCCTCTCGTTTCTGAAACGTACATTTGCGGTTTCCTTTTTCTCACTCGCTGCCCACCACCCTTTCTACCCTTAAGTCCCACGCAGCCCCTCCGAGCCCCATGCAGCCCTCCGGATTAAGAATGACTGATGTACCCCGATGCTGACAGCTTAGTAGGGAAACATGCAAAGAGCTCATTCATAATTTTTATGTTGGTTACACATTGAAATTCACAGTTGATAGGTTCGGCTAAGTGAGATATCTGATCAGAATTCTCACCTGTTTCTCTTTGCCTTTTCAAGCACAGCTCTCTTCCACTCCTCGGGCAGGCCCCCTGCCCTGCGGCCCCCTGTCAGTCTGGGGGGCATGGGAGGCTTGTGCCCGCAGCTGGGGTGCAGCCGCGTGGCTGTGGGACGGCGTGCCCGGTGGAGACCTCGGCCTCCTGGCCTGGCTGCAGGGCTTGATGCCAGGTGCCTGCCCGGGCCGTGGGGTCCTGGCTGCTCTTGCTGCCCGGCCACCAGCCTGGCAGCACCAACGCCACGCTGGGCCCTCTGCACACGAGAGGCATGGGCCGCAACCCGTTGGCCAGTCCCTTCCTGCCGCGGGCGCCCTGAGTCAGCACAGAAAACCGGCCCCTGGGCAAGCCCAGCACGTCAGCCTCCAAACCCGGCCCTTCCAGGGGCCAAGGCCTGGACGTGGGGCAGATACCTCAGCCGGAAAGCCTGGACCTCGGTGTATCCCCGGGAGTGCGCCGGGCTCTGAAGTCCCTGTGCCTGCCCGGGCCGGGGAGCCTAATCATGCCCTTTCCTGGTGGCTTTTTCTTGGGAGATGGCAGATGGGAGACGGGAGATGTCGAGGCCGAGTCTTCCTCACCCTTCCGCCTCTCCTGGGGGCGGGCTTTCTCGGGTGTGGGGTCACCGGCCTCGGCCGTGGCGCGGGCAGTCCCCAGCTGCTCTCCGCCCGCCTCTGCCGGGGCGTGAGTCCTCTGCTCCCCCTCCAGCTGTGGGCACAGCCTGCTTTGCCCCAAGAGGACAGAGGCCCCAGTGCCCAGGTGTGCGGGTCCACGGGGTCACCCTGCCCCGTCCTGGCCCAGAGCTGGGCCCAAGCCCCCCCAGGCTCAGAGCCCTCCCGTCACCCTGGGGTGTCTCAGGGTCCCCCCCAGCTTCCTGCCTGCTGGACGTACTCCATCCGTAGGATTCTCTCTCTTCCCTCACAGAGCCCAAGCTCTCCCAGCCTGCTGGGGTGGGAAGAGGGGGATGGATTTTGTGGGCAAGACACTGCGATCTCTAGCCATTAAAGGAAAGCTGGACCAAGTGGAAGATGTCAGAGTTAAGAATCCTGTCTATGGGGATTTCCCTGGTGGCCCAGTGGCTGAGTCTCTGAGCTCCTAGAGCAGGGAGCCCTGGTTCAATCCCCGGTCAGGGAATTAGACCCTACATGCCGCAACTAAGACTTCACACGCGACAACCAAACATCCCACGTGCGACAGCAAAGACTGGAAAGCCTGTGTGCTGCTATCAAGACCCGGCAGAGCCAGATAAATGAATACATTGTGAAGAAAAAAGAATCCTGTCTATGAAGAGACAGAGTAAAGAACAAAGAGCAAGCTATGGACTGAGTGAAGAGATTCTCACTGCAAATAACGGACAAAGGATGGGGATCCAGCATATGTACACAGTCCTGACCGACCAAGAAGAGGACACACGCCTCAATAGCAAGACGCGCAGAAGCCACGGGCAGGCGTCTCAGACGGGAGACAGCTGACGGCACAGATGAGGCCCGCTTGTGACTCGTCTTACGTGCAGTCTAGAGCCTGCCGGCTGGCGAATGCACTTGGTCTGTAGGACCTTCTCTCGCTGGTGGGAGGACGAAAGGGAAAGTGTTAGTCACTCAGTCGTGTCCGACTCTGCGACCCCATGGACTGTAGCCCGCCAGGCTCCTCTGTCCATGGGATTTCCCAGGCAAGAATCCTGGAGTGGGTTACCATTCCCTTCTCCAGGAGATCTTCCTGATGAGGGATCGAGCCTGGGTCTCCTGCATTACAGGCAGATTCTTCATTGTCTGAGCCACCAGAGAAGATTTGGACAATCACTTTGGGAGCATTTTGCTCATGTTGTAAGCTGAGCGTTCATGTGTCCCATAGCAGGCCACACGCGCAGGAGCACGGCTTGTGCGCGAGGCAGGAGACACTGCTGAGCACCCGGGCGAAGACGGGCCAGTCGCGGCGCTGGGACAGTGGAGGGGCCCGGGCACCTCATCCACTCAACGGCGGGCTGGGTGTAGGATGGCCTCCGCACACGTCTGGGCGGACAGCACTGTTCAGCAGCAGCAAAGGCAACAAGCACAGCCTTTCAGGCTGGTGGTTACCCCTGCGGGTGGGGAGGCAGGCGCAGAGGGAGGCAGCCTGTGAGGTCCCGGGGTACTGGTGCTCCCCGCATTCTCAACACTCCTGAGTGTGCCGGTGCACCCACAGATCTGTAGATACGGTAGAGGGGGCCCCTGTGGATGCGTCTCATCACTGCCCGCCTCATCCGCTCTGAGCCTGAGTCCAGACGGTGAATGGACTTGAGTGACCCCCGCCCCACAAAGCGAGCGCCTGCTTAGCGTTAAAATTCACAGCAAGGCCACCCAGGCCGCCGGTGGTCACCCTGCGTGTGTTTCTTTTCCCGGTTTCCCGGAGTCCAGCTTGGTGTCAGTGGGCGGGGGCCTGGGAGCCGAGGGAGGGCTGGCCCGAGACGACACGGGGGACGCCTGCCTGGCCCTCCCAGGCTGCTTCTGTGCTCCGGTTTACAAGACGACAGTGAGTTCCTGGGCGCAGAGGCAGCGTCGTCTCCCCGGGGTTGCTGGGGCCTGTTCAGCTTCGGGGAGGGGAGCCGGGGTGCTGGCGAGCTTCCTCTCCGGGCATTACTGAAATCGCTCACAGCTCTTCCTGCCCGATGCGAGCTGGAGGGAAGACTGCCAACTTCTGTCTTTCTGGAAAATCCATTTTGTGAGCATCTGGTTCTGACCCACTTGTGGACACGGCTGTAAGCGGCTTCGTCAGTTGAACAATTTTCTGTCTCTGAACAGAGAAAACAGTCTGAGGACAGGTGAGTGAGGGGTGGGGAGGGGACTGGGCTGGTCACACCCACCTAGGGGTCCCTTTGTAAAAGCCAGATACCTCCCGGAGCCTGAAGGCCAGGGGACTCTGTCTTTGCTGAAGCAAAGTGACCAGAAGCTACAGCATTGCTTTTGTGGGAGAAAGGATCCCACGACTTTCCCACGCCTTCTCTCAGCTCGCTTTTTCCTTCAGCAAATGGCCCCAGAGCAGGTGTGGCCCGGCAGGGAGAAGCAGCCCCCTCACCCTGGGGTGCTCAGCAGGGAGGGGTGACCCTGCAGTAACGAGGCGGAGGTGGCTTAGGCCCTGATGCTCCCCGGGTCACCCTGGGGCCCCTCTGGCCACGTCTGGTGTGCCTACTCCCACACCCGCCGGTGGCCAACACCAGTCCCCATGAAACTGCAGAGGCCCCAAACAGTCCCTGATCCCCTAGAAATCCTCCTCTAGAAATCTCTGCTCCTGGGGCCCCTCTGCTGGCTTGGGGCCCCCGCTGCCCCTCACCCCATGTCCCCTGTCACTGGGCGTGCCCATACGGCCTCCGCTCGGCTGTCTGCTCCTGCCCGTCCCGCTGCCCCAGGCAGTCACCCTCCATCCCACCCTGGACCCTGCGACAGCCCCCTCCCGGGCAGGGTCCTGCCCCCTCACCAGCCTGACCACGTTCGCCCTCTGTTCAGAGCCCCTCAGCTGCTGCGCCCAGGACTGCCCAGAGTGGCCCTGCCGCCCCCTCCCAGACCCTGCGGCCTGCCCAGCCTGCTGCCCCCTGCCCCGCCCATGGCCCTGTGGGACACGCCCCTCCTCAGGCCGGGGGGCCCCGTGCACGTCCTTCTGTGGGTGACCCTGCTCACCGTCACTAGTGAGCTCCCCCACGTGGGCGCCCCGCGGCCGGGCCCTGGCGGGGTCCCCGCACACGTCGGGGCTCAGTGAGTATGTGGATGCGGCCAGGGGCCCCTGGGCCCTAATGGGTCAGAAGAGCGGCTGGTCCTGGATGAGGACCTCTGGGTTCATCCCTCAGTGGGGTCCCGACCTTTCACCCCGTGAGGTGCTTCTGCCTCCGTTGGGAGCTCACTGCAGGGTGGGCTCTCTCGGGGGGCGGCGTCCCGTTGCGGACCTCCGTCTGCCCTCCTGAGGCCAGAATCTTTGGCCTATCCCAGTTGCCTGTGGGGGGAAGGGAGGGGTCCCTGCCACTGCCTTCCGCCTGGGATAGGGGATGACTGGCCAGCCCGCGACTGTCCCCAGGGAGCGCGGGGACCTCCCAGGTGGTTGGCCTGGGGAGGGGGCCGCCAGGGAGGGGGCAGGGAGCTGAGGCCTAGCTGTGAGCGTCTACACAGTCATGAGCGGGCTACTGCAGGCATGCCCTTGTCTACGCAGACGGCAGGGCCTGGGTAAGGGGGGTAGCTGGGCTTCTGCAGCAGGAGGGTGGTGGGCCAGGGTGGCCACCTGGTGGGGGGTGGGGCCGGGGGCATCCAAGGATGGTCTAGGGGGACACGGGCTAGGAGGGCATGGGGGTGGGAGGGGCAGACCTGGGCGTCTTTCCGGGGCTGAGACCAAGCTCCCCAGGAGGAAGGGAAGCCAGACCCTGAGGGAGCAGAGGGGTGGGGGCTGGGGGCCGGCGGGGACACTGGGCCCGTGGGTGTGAGATGGAGTGAACTTGGGGGTGAGGGGTGGCGGGCCCCTGGGAAGCGGGTGGAGGAGGATGGGTGTAGCCAAATTGGGGGCCAGCCTCGGGTGCGGGCTCACCCTCGGGATGGACCTGGGGTCAACCCCCGGGAGGCTCAGGGCCCTCCCACGTGCAGCAGTACCCGCCGGGGTGCAGCCTGGGGGCTGCTGGGCTGGGGTGTTCTCCAGCTGAGGGGCGTGGGGAGGGTCCCCAGGGGCATGCCTGTCCTCAGAGACGCCAAGCAAGTCCCTCCACTGGCTCCCTGCACCAGGACCCCGGTTTACTCTGAGGACCCCTGCCGTCGGTCCTGCCCCGGGCCAGCCGTCTCAGTGGCCCCTGGCCCTCTCGGCCCTCCGGCCTCTGCAGCCTTGGGGGCTGGTCTCGACAGTCACGTCCTTAGGGCTGCTTCCCGGGGCTTAGGTCCCAGCCCCCCTGCTCTGCCAGCACCTGTATCCCTGTGGCCTTGAGGGTGACGTGGTCACCACCCTGAGGGGGCAGAGCAGCAGGGCCCCCTCGGTGGGTGCTGATGGGAACGGGCTTGCTCTGAAGATGCACGAGTTTTTGGGAAGAAGGCTGGGTGCAGCCCCCACACAGGGCCTCAGCGCTGCCCTCACACCGTCTGCCCGCTGCCCGCCCCCCAGGCTGCCAGGGCTGAGCCCTGGCAGGCCTCGCCAGCTCTTGCCCCCTTAGCAGGAGGCACCTCCAGGGAGCGGGGAAGGTCCTCCCAAAGTGTGTCATCTTGGCCGAGGGCTGAGTGTGGACCAGGCTCCTGCGTGGTGGGGGCCAGGGCTTCGTTTGGGTTGGCAGAGCCCCCACCATCCGCCACAGCTGCGCCCCAGAAGCGCGGCTCCTGCAGCTGACGTGGCTTCAGGCAACCTGGAGTAAGTCGGCGCCTGGCCTCCCTGCCGGCTGGACGCCTTCCGAACGGATGACGAATGTGTTTTAATTCGTCCCCACTTGGCATGGAATCCCCACCCCCACCTCAAGAAACTGGGTCGCCAGCAAAGGCGTGATGGGCTGACTCCAGCTCCCCGCCCTTCCTGCACGAGGGCCCTGGTCTTGTTAGCACGCTGACGGTCCCTGCGGGGCTCAGGGCGGTCCAGAGACGGCCGGGCCTTGGGGAGCTGCAGGGCAGCCCAGGAACGCAGCTCTCTGCCCTCAGGAGGGGGTCATCTCCACTCCTACCTCTTGGGGAGATGACGGTGGGGTGCAGAGTGGGGGGGTTTGTGGGGACCCCTCAGGGTGCTGGAGCTGAGCCTCCCCTGCCAGGTGCTGAGACCTCTCTGGGCTGGACTCCCTCCCTGTGGGCAGGATGGGAGTGTCCCGGGGTGACCACACCTGTCTCAGATGTGCCGGTGTTAGGGAGATCACGAGTTCCCGCTGTCCACTGGCTTCTGGGCCTGCGCCCTTGGCTCTGGAGGGTCCCTGAGCCTCCTTCCCGCCTCCTCAGCTAAAGGATTCTCCAGGTTCATCAGCGGGTGATGGGCAATCCTCCACAACGGCCGTGCGCTTGGAGGCAGGGATGTTGCTCAGCGGCCCATGGCACAGCTGGGGTCAGCTCCAGCCTCTGCCCTCTGAGCCAAGGCAGGTCACCCCACCCCTCAGAGCCTCAGTCTCCCTTCTGGGGACCGAGAGGCAGAGACTGAACAAACAGCCTTGTGTGGGCTTGGACGAATGGGGCATGTGAAGGGTGAGCTGATCAGACATGGGGAAGGAGAAACGGGGGGCTTGGCCATGGGTGAGGGCCGAGCCCTCTAGAGTGCTTGCGGGCAGCCTGAGCTGGGCGAAGCTTAGCCCTCGGTATTTGGGTCCTTGAATTTTCCTTGGTGGAGGGAGGGGCAAGTGGGGGCCCCAGCGTGTTGGTGGAATCGACCTCAGCAGGGATCTGTGGGCTCAAGGTGCTCTTGTGTCTTGAAGACTCTCGGTGGGCTTGTGGCCCTGGGACCGTGGGGGACCCCGAGGTCGGGGTGGGGGCTGGGAGCTGTGCAGACCTCAGACTCCCCAACGGGCATCCCCGGTCAACACCGTCAGGACAGTGGGGCTGCTGGGCTCCGGGGACTTAACCACGCCTGGCTCCTGGCTCTGCCCAGCAAACAGCCCTGCTCCCCCAGGCCCGCTGTCCCAGGGCCTCCTGCCTCGGCTCCCAGCCTCTGTACACCTTCTGCTTTTTTGCATCTTGGGTTAGGCCTCCACTTGTGTGTGGGGTGTGTTCATTGTCCAGGCATATACCCACTCATCCAGCCAACCATCCATCTTTCCATCTGTCCATCCATCCCCTCGTCCTATAAATACTCTCCTTGAGCAAGTCGCGCGGTCAGTTTAAAGCTGGGAACAGGCAGGCAGGCAGGGAGAGATCCAAAGGGGAAAACCAGATGGCTTCTGCTCTCATGGAGCCGAAGGGTGACGATGGGTAAACCCTCTGCATCCGTGGAGTGGAGTGGGCAGGGTGAGGCAGCTCAGCTGCTCAGACCACCACAGAGCTTGCCTGTTGGGAGCAGGGGCGATCAAGGAAGGCTTCCTGGAGGACAGGCAGCCCGGCTGAGATCCTGGAGGCCTGTCTCCCAGGCCAACCGGTTCTCCCCACGTGTCTCCTGATGGGGGGGGCTTCAGCTCACAGATGTCCGCATTGCCTGCCCACACGGGTGGGCCCAGCCTGCCCACGGGCCATCTGCCGGCTCCTGCCTTCTCCGAGCGACGTGCTGGAGCCCGTGGGCTGCCTGGCTCCCGCATGGTTGCTAGCTGCGCATGTGGGCCTTGGAGGTCCAGCCCAGGGGTGCCGTGCCCCGGAGGAGAAGGCGCTGGGCCCGAGAGCCAACGGGGCGGGAAGCATGGCCCTGCTGGGCATGGCGCTTCACCATCTGCGCGGTGGTCCCAGGTCCAGCGCTTCGTCCCTTTGTCAGGACCATCCTGGGGGGCGGCCAGGTGGAGGTCACTGCTGGAAATGCAGGCTCAAGGGAGGCGGTGCTCCACCCCAGGGCACAGAGCCCCCCGCGGGGCCAAGCCCTCTCTTCCGTGGTGGGCGGCCCGCCAGGAGCGCCCCCGGCAGCGTCACAGCCAAGAGTCTCCGGCCTCGCTGAGTGTCCCCTGGGGGCCTTTCGTCCGCAGGGGACAAAGCAAAGCCCTGCCACCCTCATGGAGCTGAAAGTCTTTGAGGGGACACAGAGAAGGAAACGGCCAGGTTGGGTCGCCGAGGGACCCAGGAGAGGAGGGCGGCGGGTCTCACTCAGGGATGGGCATTCCTGGAGTTTCTGGAGCATCTGTGGGTTGTGGCAGAAAAGGAAGAAAGTGAAGGGCCCCATGAGGAGTCTCTGTGTTCTGATTCGGGTCAGCTCTGTCTTTTCTCAGAAGCAAAAACAAAGGCCGGGGTTTCTTTTACTAACTGCCCGATGGACTCTTCCTTCGTGGTTGAACGTTACCAGGGCCGGGTAGGGCTCGCGGGGACCCTGGGGTGCTCTCGGGTTTCGTAGAGGACACAGCGGAGGGCAAATAGCACTCTCGGGAGGGACCACCTGCTTGGGGAGCGGCTCTGAGAAGCCGCTTGGAGCAGAAAATGCTGGCACGGAAGTGTGCAGGCGAGCCTTTGGTGGGACTGGGTGTCTCCTGGGCCTCGGGAGGGGCGGGGGTCCCCGGGAGCTGAGGCTGGGTTCAACCCCAGCGGCTTGTGTCAGCCAGTTTGATGTGGGACTTGGAGGGGCCAGGAGCCCTCACGTCTGGGTCCCACCGCTCTGGGCCAAGCCCCGTGATTCCTAACCCCAAGTCCTCCAGGCTCAGAGGGCTCACTGTCTAAGGCACAGGCCAGTAGGCAGCCTCACCAGTCATCATTCTCACCCCCGGGGTCCTCCCTGTATAAAGGCACCTGCTTCATCGAAGGCTGAGACTGTCCACAGTGGCCACTGGTCATGCGGCCCCTCACCAGTCTGTGCATCAGGGCACGGCTGGGCCCACTGCCTGCAGATGCCCCCGAACATCCCTGTGCCCAGCGTGTGCCCGGGGCACAGTAGGTGCAGGGCGTGGCTGTGCACGGACGGGAGGGGTGGACGACCAGCCCCTCAGACTGGCCCCTCCTGCTGAGTCCAGCCTAGCAACGCCCTGGGTGGGCGAGTCTGATTGTTAATCCTCCCCGACTCTGCCCAGCTCAGCAGGGGGCCTCTGAGCAGGCCGGGGCAGTCCTGAGGCTGGGGCCTCCAGGGCAGGGGCAGGGGAAGATTTTGGGGTCCCCTGGGCTGGGGAGGCTGGGAGAACCCACTTCAGACTCCTGCTTGTGTGGAAGCCACAGAGGCTCAGGGCTTCCTCTCCTTCCTGCAGAGCAGGGGGTTGCCGGCCCAGCACCCCCATCCCCAGGCCACAGGCTGCTGTGTCTCTCCAGGGGTTGCCGTGTCTCTACCCCATTCCCCGCCTTCCTTGTGTGTGCAGAGGATGCACCCTTCTGGGTGCAGGGGGTGTGGGGCTCACACAGGCTCACACCTGTCTCCGCCACAGGGTCCTGGGGCCTAGGCAAGTCAGGGGACCTCTAGGACCTCAGGCTTTTCCTCTGCACGCTGGATACTTGAAGGGTCCTGTCTGCAGACTGCTCTGAGCCAGGACGTGCTGGGGGCTTGTCCCCCCACAAGGGGCTGCCCTCCTGGGCTCTCCCCTGGGCAGAGCTCCTCTCCTCACAGCTAGACAGTCGTATTATCTTATTCTACCACTTTGGACTATAAAATGTCCGTCTGTACCCAGTAAAATCCTGGCTCAGAGGGTGCTGGCTTCTGCCTCCCTTTTTAGTAGTGAAATATGGTGTTTAAACGTTTCATGGTCTGGTGGTAAATGTTTATGAGAGAGGCCCATTGGCTAGAGGTCAGTGGCTTGGCTGGGTTTGTCTCTCCTGGGACCCAGAGAAGACAAGGAGAGCCGGGGGACCCTTTGTCCTGAGACAGCCGCCTCTGGGACCTGACCCTGCAGACCAGGCAGAGGTGGGGACCAGGCCAGGAGTCGGAGGGGAGGTCAGGCTGGCCCTTTTGTGATAGCGGCTGTGTACTCAGGTAAAGATGATGACGATGATGAAACAACATTCCCAAGAGCCTGGTGGAGCCCCTCCCTTCGCTCTAGGCCCCCAGACTCTCCCCGGCTCCTGATCCAGCCCGGGAGCTGATGACCCCAGGGGTGCAGGGGGGATGCCCAGCTCTCCGTGGGGCTCTGTCCTTCCAGTGGGCTTGTACCTTCTGTGCTCTGGGCCTGCTGGCCCCGCCCTGACCAGTCTCAGAGAAGCCTGGGTGGGCCTGCCATCTGCAAACAGCCTTACACCAAGGGTAAAGGCAGGCCTTTCCTACTCACCAGTGGAGACAGGCTGAAACGTGAGGCCCAGTGGGTAGGACGCCCTCCTGTTTCTTGTCTCCCCTTAAACATAGGAATGATGATGACGATGCTGGTGCTCCCGCCGAGACGTGGGCCCAGCTCAGCGCCCCTGCTTTGGGCTCAGGGCCCACTTGAGGTCCCTTTGGATGTCTGCTCAAAGCCTTAGCATTCCCCTCTGCTGCTCCCCAGATCTAGACACAACCTATGAAACCACGGTTCAGGACCCTGCACACCAGGCCAAGGAGGACAGGATCGCTGAGAGGTGGAGACGAGCTGGGCGAGCCCCACAGCTGCTCCCAGCTTGTGGCCAGGAGGGGACCACAGGAGGATCCCGGGGAAGCCCTGGGTTCAGGAACCCAAGAGCCCAGGGAGACCAAGGCATTTAAAGTCACAGGGCAGAGCCTCAGAGGAGAGAGCTGGTGGAGATTTGGACCCCCACATATTCATGTCACAAGTGAGGAGGGTTGCTGAAGTTTAGGAGAGGACCAGCCACCCAAAATGATGAGAGGAAACAGTCCTCAGGCTGACAGCTGGGAGGAGGTGTCCTTCCCACCAACCAGAGGAGAAACCATGGTTCGTGGGTCCCTGGGGGGAGCGCTCAGCAGGGTCTGGCCTCAGTTATGAGGAATAACTAAAACCAGGTTAGCCACTGTCTGGTCCTGCGTCAGTTCAGTTCAGTTCAGCCGCTCAGTCGTGTCCGACTCTGCGACCCCATGAATCGCAGCACGCCAGGCCTCCCTGTCCATCACCAACTCCTGGAGTTCACTCAGACTCACGTCCATCGAGTCGGTGATGCCATCCAGCCATCTCATCCTCTGTCATCCCCTTTTCCTCCTGCCTCCAATTCCTCCCAGCATCAGAGTCTTTTCCAATGAGTCAACTCTTCACGTGAGCTGGTCCTGCATAATGAAGCTTAAAAACAAGACCCAAGAGGTTAAAACTGTTTCAAAATAAATTCACCCGCAAACAAAGCTCTGAAGAATTGATGCTTTTGAACTGTGGTGCTGGAGAAGACGCTTGAGAGTCCCTGGGACAGCAGGGAGATCAAACCAGTAAATCTTAAAGGAAATCAACTATGAACTTTGGAACTCTGTCACTGGAAGGACTGATGCTGAAGCTAAAGCTCCAATACTTTGGCCACCTGATGCAAAGAGCTGACTCATTGGAAAGATGCCAATGCTGGGAAAGATTGAAGGCAGGAGGCAAAGGGGACGACAGAGGATGAGATGGCTGGATGGCATCACCAACTCGATGGACGTGAGTCTCAGTGAACTCCGGGAGTTGGTGATGGACAGGGAGGCCTGGAGTGCTGTGATTCATGGGGTCGCAAAGAGTTGGACACGACTGAGCGACTGATCTGATCTCAAATGTCCAAATTTAAATAAAGCTGTAAACCTGCAGAATCAGGTTGCTCAATGGACCCTGAGCACAAATTACATGAAGAAAATGACAGGAAGGCACGTTTTAATAAAGTCACTCAACACCTGTGAGGAAGCAGCCAAAGAACAGGAACACATTACACTCAGAGGAAAAGTGACGAAGGAGACAGTGGGTTCCTCGTTGGAGGTCAGCAAGAAACGGGGCGGGGGGTAGATCTTTAAAGTGCTGAAAAAAAGAATCATCAGTCTAGAGTTCTATACCCTACAAAAGCATTTTCCACAAAAACAGAGGTGAAATAAAAGATTTTCTAAAAATGTATCTAAAATGTATCACCAACCATCCACAGGACAAGGAGCACTGAAGGCTGTTTTTCAGGAATAAGAGAAGCAAAACAGAATTATGGATTTACCCCAGAGGAACAAGGCACCCCAAAGTGGTAATTTCGTGTGTAAACACAGTCTACATCTGTTTGCCCGTGATAATGACGTTAGATGCCTTTTACTGAATACTCATTTGCACCCAGCCCTGCACATATTGTACCACATTCCATTTTTCCTCTCCATTTTGCAGATCAGGAAACTGAGGCTTGGAGAGGTCACATGACCTGGATGACAGCGAAGACCAAGAGTCCACCTGGAGCTGAATTTGGCTCCTTTCACCCCCTAAGCTGGGTGGCCCACTACTCTTCTTGCCTTAAACCCTTCCTTTCTATTCTTCTAACCCTCACCTCATCCACGCAGCGTCTCCCACCCTGCCGCCAGCTCGGTGCCCCGGGGTCTGGCCGGCGGCAGGCTGGGAGGCTGAAGCCCCTCCCCTTCCAGCCCAGCTCTCTGCAGCTCTGACGGACCTTTCCTGAGTCTTCAGGAGATGAAATATGACAGGGCTGTCGCCGTGGCAACCATTCATCATTTATTGATAGCCTGAAAACCCACTTGCTCAAACAGCTGGCAGTGATCTGCTGATTCTGTTCCCACAGGTGGGCTTGCTGAGTGGTGGGCTCTGCCCCAGGTACTCTTGCTTTGACTCGGGGTCAGGGGGAACAGGGCAATGTGGGGGCTGCCCTCTGGCCTGGCTGGTTGCCGCTCACCATGCTCTCTGACACCAGAAACCACCTTTCCCGCTTCTTCTGCAAGTGCTGAGTCACACCCGGGTCACTCAGAGCAGACTCGAGCCCGGCCTGTGGGCTAGGCGCTGTCAGCCCCCCAGCTTCCATTTCTGAATCCCGCCAGACAGTCTGCTTTCTGTACCCCCTACCCAACCCACCGAGTCGATGGCTGCACGTGACTTTTTTCCACCAAAACTTAGAAACAAGTGCTTGAGAGGAAATAAGGGCGGCTACTTGTCAGCATCTTGGCCAGAGATGCGCTGGGTGTCTGCCCTTCCAGAGAAGCTTTGATAAAAATAAATACATATGTAATAGGCTTATTAAAAATTTTAAAACTGTGGTGAAATAAGCTGCAGGGGGCATGGGTTTGATCCCTGGTCGGGGAACTAAGATCCTGAGGACCATGCTGCATGGCCAAAAAATTTTTTTTAAATATTATTTACTGATACTGAAACAAATTATATAAAAAAGGTAATATATACTCAAAACTCATCACTTTCTAATTATTTACTACATTTTATTATCATCCATGCTCTTGAGGTTAATCATGTCTATTGTGTCTGTTTGGTGGAAATATTATATGTAATGTTTTGCTGTCTTGCATCCCTTCCCAACTTCACATTCAGTGACTTAACATTGGTAGATTGAAATCAGCCATGGTGGGAGGATTTATACCATGGAAATTGTTGGTCATATAGACTTAAGAAAATGGTGGAGAAAATGTTAATAATACAGATTCAATTTTGGGAAAGACCCAGATGCTGGGAAAGTATGAGGGCAGGAGGAGAAGGGGACGACAGAGGGTGAGATGGTTGGATGGTATCACCGACTCGATGGACATGAGTTTGAGGAAGCTCTGGGAGTTGGTGATGGACAGGGATGCTGGCATGCTGCAGTCCATGGAGTTGCAAAGAGTTGGACATGACTGAGCGACTGAACTGAACTGAATTTGAACCCATGTTGTATTAATAATTGTTGCATTGTGATGAGTGCAAAAAGCTGAGGATATACTCTTTCAGCATTCAAAAACCACTACCTGATTCAGCAAAGAAATCTGTCCCTGATGAATAGACGGAGTTCTGACACACGTCTTTGTTGTTTCTCTTTTGTCTTGCTCCTTAACAAGTGACCATCCACCAGCATTCACACTGGAATCGTCCTCCCTTGTTTAGTGACGTGACCGCCTTCTTTGCTGCACTGGATCCTCATCGAGCATTTATGGGCTTCCCAAGTGGCGCTAGTGGTAAAGAACTCACCTGCCAATGTAGGAGATGTAAAAAACGTGGGCCTGATACCTGGGTCGGGAAGATCGTCTGGAGGAGGGCATGCCAACCCACTCCAGTTCTTGCCTGGAGAATCCCATGGACAGAGGAGCCTGGCAGGCTACAGTCCGTGGGGTGGCACGGAGTCGGACACGACTGAAGTGACTGAGCACAGCACGGCACAAGCATGTATACACATCCTGATTTTGTCAAGTCATGGTTGAGTTGCTAGTTTGACTATGAACACGAGAGTCCCACGAAGGTCCATGAAAGCACTGTGAGACCCACCTGTCAAACAACGTCCACGATCCTGGCTCAAGCACCTCTACGTGCAGAGCTCAGGGGCGTCACGCCATTGTGCAGCCATTGCCCGTCTCCAGGGGTCCTTCATCTTCCCAAACCTGCGCTCTGCGCCCACTGGACGCTCACGCCCCTCCGCACCCCTGCCGCCGCGTCTGCTTCCTGTCTCTGTGGGTTTGGCTCCCCTCGGACCTCACGTGGGTGGGGCCCGCAGGACTGGCCCTTCTGTGACTGGCTCATTTCACCGAACGCAGTGTCCTCACGGTTCACCTGCACTGTCAGCTGGGTTGGAATTTCATTCTTCTTTGAGGCTGAATGACGTTCCTGCCACGAACGGGCCACGCCTAGCTTCTACGTTCATCCGCCATCGGTCGCCGGAGCCTGGCACGGGCTTGTGGGAGGAGCGGGGCCCAGGAGGGGGAGCAGATGGCATTCTGCTCCTTCTCCTCCCGGCTGGACTCGGTCCCATGGGCGCTCCTCTCCTGCCCTGCTTCTTATCGCCAATGAGGGATTCACGGTAACAAGAGGTCCATCCAGACCCTTATCTGACATCAAGCCCTTGTCTTCACGGGTGAGCCACCTGAGAGAGGACGGGGTGCCAACTGACTGTCTGAGCCTCACCTGGTCTCCCCACCCACCCACCTGGCTCCAGCTGAGTCCAGAGGGGCCAGAGGCAGAGGAGTGCCCTGGGCGGTACCTCGTAGCTGCTGCCAGGGCTGTCTGGCCACAACAGGCTCCTCGCAGTCCTTGGGTGGTTCTGGAGGCCTCATCTCTGAGGATCTCTCAGAGTGGGAGTCTGCTGGCCCACCGATCATCATTGTCCCCTCTCCTGGGGCCACTTGCCCACTCCAAGTGCTCTTTCTAGGAGGGGTCTCTTTCGAGATGACTGGAGCCCAGCTGCCCTCCTGGAGAGAAGCCCACCCGAGTCCTTGCCCTTGGCTGTGACACGCATGGCCTAACTCCTCGTCTGTCCCCGGGATGCTCCAGGCACAGCCCCTCACCTGGGACGGTCAGGGGCCCAGCCCTTGTCCCCTCGCTTGACCTGCAGTGATGGGAGGATCCCTTACCTTCCGTCATGGGTGGCGGGGGCAGGAGACAGCATGGGGCCGGGTTTTCTTTGGGGAAGTGCCCATCCCACCTCTCCAGCCTCTCGTGGACTCTCCACGGCTGCTTTCAGGGTTGGGAGGGCTGGGTGCTAGCAGGGCTGCCCCCAGCCTCCAGGTGGGCCCTGCCCCCGGGGTCTGGCTCTAGGACATACAGGTCGCAGGCCTCAGACGGGCACTCAGGCAGTGGCGCTCATCCCCAGGAGTGCAGTGGGGCCGCCAGCCTCACAGTGTGGGCACCAGCTGCGAAGGGGGCCATGGGTACCCTCCTGCCTCTGTCTCGGGGAGCGCCTCGCCAAAGAGCGGCAGCGCTCGGGGCCCAGAAAGGTCACTAGGAAGGGACAGCAGCCCACGTGAGCGTCTCAGGGCAGCAAAGGTCCAGCCAAATGGCTGAAGATGCCGCCAGGGTCAGCGGATCCATGGGGGACACAGGCCCGAGGACACTGCCCGCAGCTGCCCCTCGGGCACTACTCCTGGCGAGGAGGAGCTGTTGGGAGGCAGCTGCATGTGAGAGCCTCAACCGACCACGGCGTGGGCCCTGCTGGCTCCTGCCGCCAGCCCTGCTTCAGGAAGGAGGCACAGCGTCCGCCCCGTGCTGGGCATAGCAGGGGTCACGAGTGGGTCTGCAGAAGGGAAGTTAGGGGTCCTCGGAGAGCCCAGCAGGTGTTCTGCAAGGACAGAGCTGTCGGTCAGGGTCAAGGTTAGGGCTGCCAGTGTCTAGCTCACCCAGGTGGATGTGGTAGCTGGGCTCCGGGCGGCGATGTCTCTGCCCCTCTTTGCAGGGATGTGCTGAGCAGCGTGGGGGTGAGGCGGGGAATCGTTGTGGTCTCCGCAGAGTGGGGCTGGAGGCCCTCTTTCCCTGGGGGGAGCGGAGTTGAAGCCCAAAGCCTTCACCCCGGGGATGCCCCCACAGACGGGCTGCTCCACAGACCCAGACATGTGCGTGGTCATGCGGGCGGGTGGGAGGGGAAAGCACTGTGTCCTCGGCACAGAGAGCCCGGAGGCCCAGGTCCAGGGAGCCTCCTGTGCTTTGGGGGGTCCTTCTGACTCATCGGTGACCCTGACAGGCGGGGAACCCTGGCCTGCCCGAGCTTCTTGGGGTCAGTGAAAGGTGCCCACCGATTCTTCATTTACCTTCCTGTTGAGAGCCGGAGTCCAATCCCCCACCTCCCTGAAGCTGTGTGGGTCCTTGAGAGTCCCATGGCTGATGGACTTGCAGGACTGGGGCTGGGGGGCTTCCGGGGCCGGGGGGGCTTCCGGGGCTCGGTTGGAGGCTGGGTCCATCTGGGCCTCTTGGAACCTAGCCGTGTGGCCGGAGCTGCTGGCTAAGAAGGCTGACCGTGCTGCTGTCGGGACCACGTGACTCCCAGAGGAGGGGTGCCCAGCAGAGCCCCCGCTTCCGGCCACCCGCTCCAGGGTCGGGGGTGAGCTCCCTCTTTCGTGGAGCAGCAACAACACGCATCCACGCCTTCTCTGAGGCTGCGCTGAGTCTGCTGCCCTCTGCACGTATATTAACTACCTGGGCCCCCGGGACGCCTCACAGAGCAGCACATCGATCCACAGAACGGGAGACACGTCGATGGGGTCAGCTGAGCAAGGTGACCGTCAGGAGCTCAGCCGAGCTGGAGAGCCTGGAGCTGCTCCTTCCACAGCCAAGGAGGCCGAGTGGGCGTGAGGATGCCCCCGTCTGTGGGGGCATCCCCGGGGTGAAGGCTTTGGGCTTCAACTCCGCTCCCCCCAGGGAAAGAGGGCCTCCAGCCCCACTCCACGTCCCCCAGGCTCGGGCCACACCTCCAGCAGAGGGGAGGGGATGCCCCGAGGACCAGCCACAGTGTGGGGGCTGCGTCCGTCCCCCCAGCGCCCTCCCACGCCTCTCTTGGGGAGGAAGCCCTGGGCTCCCGAAGGAGCCGCCCTCCCCTGGGTGCCCTGCCCCTGCCCTTCCGGGCGCAGGTCCACCTTGGCGTCGCTTGCGCAGACCTTGCCGGGTGACGGCAGAGGTGTGTGCACCCCTGGATCAGGACCCAGCGGCTCAGGGACAGCGGTGCCTGATGCTCCGACATTGTCTCTCCAGCTCCAGGTCAATGCGCTTGTGAAACCCCAGGGCCGTGCTGACAAGAGGTGGGGGGACCCGGGGGTTTCTCAGGCGCTTCTCCAAATTCTGGTGATTTTATCCCTCCAGCTACTCCTCCGCAGGAAGAGCTCCTGACATGACAGGCTGTCTCGGGCCTCCGTTCGGGAGGACTTGGTGAAACGATAAAAACTGTGAAGTTCACCGTGTGCGGCCGCCGCTGTGCACCCCCCGCTGTGAGCGTGCTTTCTATTCATTATAGTTCATTTCTGTCCCCAGGACCACCAGGGAGGCACGCGATCCCCCCCAAGTTCTTTGCAGGAGAGAGCCAGGCTCTGTCTGGGAGGCTCCAGGGCCGCAGAGAACCCGTGTTTCAGGAACGACCCACAGTTACGAGCCACAAGAGCCATACGACCGCATTACTAGAAAGAAATCTCGGCAGACGCCTGAAAGGCATCAGAGTGCTCCATATTCCGAATCTGATCATAATTAGAGGTTGAGAGTACGGGCCAGAAGGAGGCTGGTTGTGACAGACATGTGGCTCGGGGCACACGGAAGCATTATTAACGAGAGGAACTTGCCGGAGTCGGGCTCGGCGGCCGCTCCGCTCCAGTGTGCACAAACAAGGTGGTTGGTGCCCCCAGCACCCGAGTCACAGCGGGTGACGGCTCTGACCCCGAGCTCTGCCCTGGAGCCCCCTCTTGGCGCCTCCACAAGCGGGGAGTGGGCGAGGTGTGGGGTGTGGGGACTCGGACGGGAGAGTTGGGTGGTGGGGCCGTGCAGGGCCGTGCAGGGACTGAGGGGGGAGGGGCCACGCTGCCCGGGGTTCCTTGCCCCTGTGGGTGCCCCTGAGGGAGCAGGTGGCTCCTTACAGACAGGCTCGCTCCCGGCTGAAGACAGCAGCCTGGCTCCGGCTCGCGCCTTCCTCTGAGGGCGGCCAGCCTCCCAGACTGCTCGATGTGGGGCCGGAACGGCTTGGTTGCTGGTCCAAATCCGGGATGGCCCTGAGCCCCTGCAAGACGCTTCCCCTGGGAGGGCTCCCAGAGCAGCCTCCACATCCCCATCTCTGTCTCAGGGACAGCGTCCAGAGAACCCACCCGCCAGGGGAGTCGAGCCGTCCTGGGTCTCGGCAGGGTGGCCAGCATCCTGGGTCTTGGGACAGCTGGGGGAGGGAACAGGGATGCAGAGACTGAAGGACGTGCCCGAGGCCATAGCGCAGCCCCGGGCTTCCCTGGGTGCTCACTCACCCTGAGCCCACCCCACCGTGAGCACAGAGGAGGGTGAAGGCCCGTTGCCGGCACCTGGTGCTCTCAGATTGAATTCGGATCTCTTCCGACTGACTCAGTCTGGCTGCCTGGTTTCCGCTTTCCCACCCGCCTCCTGGGCTCCGGGTGGACAAGCCGACGCTGGGCCTGGGGTCCTCCTCACCCTCACAGCGACGTGTGCAAGGGCCCTGGGGGCGGGGCTTCGCACAGCACTTCACTTTCTGCCTTGGTTTCCCCCTGTGAGCAGGGGAACTGTCATTAGGATTGGGTTCAGACCCGAGTCTTGCTCAGCCCAGAGACAGCCTGGGCTCCAGGCACCCGGAGACCGGCGCATCTCAAATGGTATCGTGCCCGGGATGTCCTGGGGGTCTGGTAAGGTCCAGAAGAAGTGTGACCTCCCTGCTACTGCTGGAGCAAGGGTTCTGGAGGAAGCCTGGGCTCCAGGATGCAGGGCTGGGCTCCCTCTGGAGGCCCCAGGGCCCTCCTGTCTCCAGCTGCCGGTGGCCTCATTCCCCAGCCTCTGCCTCTGTCCTCTGAGAGCTTCTCTCTGGTGTTGCATCTCCTGCTTGTCAGGACACTCGTGGTGGTGGGCAGGGCCACCCGCACAGCCCTTAACCCGGTTACACCTGCAAAGGCTTGTTTGTTTGTTTGTCTGTTTTTTCATATAAGGTTGCCTTTAGGAGTTCCAGAGATTAGGACGTGAATACCTCTGGGGCTATAGTTCAGCTGACCCCAGGTGATCTAGGGTGGGACCTGCCCTTCTCCATTTCTGAGGAGCTCCTGGCTGGGGCAGGTGCTGCCAGCCTGCAGACCCTGCGTGGAGTGGCCGTGGCGGATCGCTCGCCTTGGGGTGGGCATGTTCCAGAAGCTTTCGGGGAGGGGGTGGCAGGGCCCCCGAAGGCTGCCTGGGGTGGAGCAGAGCCCACAGGAAGGGCATTGAAGTGGACCCAAGGGTCATTGCCCAGGCAGGGGCAGCTGGCAACAGGAACGTTCTGGAACCCGCACGGCTCCTGCTTCCTCTGGGTGTGATCTGTCTCCTTTCTCTTTGTCACAAGCTGCTGCTCTGAACTGAAAGCCTGCCCGGCTCAGGCTGGACCCCAGTCCCGCAGTATCCGGAGGGCAGTGAGCGGCAGGGACCGCGGGTGGGCTTTGTCCCGGCGCAGGCTGTGCTGGTGCCGCTTCACTGCGATGAATCCACATACCGCGAAGGTCATCTGTTTACAGAGTGTGATTCAGGGCTTCCGGTGTGTTCACAGAGCTGTGCAGCTCTCACCCTCAGAGAAGTCTGGTCCCCACCCGCCGGCGCTCCACACCCTGCCTGGCCCTGCTCGCTTGCTTGCTCAGGCCTGGCTTTGTACCTCTGCGGGCAGCCATCGGGTACTGGGCAAGCCCTGAGCGTGCCTGTCCCAGGGCCGGGTGATGTGTGGGCTGGCAGATAGCAAGTCTTCGATGCTCATCAGCCAGTGGAGGGGGTGGGGTGGGGGTCCTGGGGACCTTGATTGCTTACCCACCCCCACCCCCATGACCGTCCTGGCCAACAGAGTTGGTGTCCCCTTTGACAATCCAGGAGACAGGAGCTTGGGAGGTCATGTGCCTGTCTAAGGTCACAAGGGCTGGGAGGTGCCAGGACTCAGAACTCGCCTCCTGAGTCCCCTTCTCCAAAGAGCCGGCCGGCTGGGGACCCCGGCGCGGGACAAAACCACCCCTGCTGCCCCACCTGCCGCTGTTCAGGGGACAAGCAGGAGGCCAGGATAGACGAGTGGCCCCAGAGATGGTCTAACGGGGGCAGGTGTGGGGAGGGGGCACAGAATTCTCACAAAGGTGTGACCCAGGGGTAGGTGTGCTGCAGGCAAGGTGCTCCCTGGAGCCCCTCGGTGCTCTTTCCTGCGCCCTCCTCCCGGGCAGGCACAGTACTCCTTGCGGGGGGCCTCGGTGGGGAGTCAGGAGTCTGGCAGGGAGGGGACAGCGGGGGTGGGCCCTGGGCGAGGGGGCGGTGACAGGCAAACGCACGAGGTGGACTCACACCCTCTGAAAATTACAAAGAGCTGATTGATGAGCACAGCTTTCTCGGTGGCCCGTATCTTGTGCCGGATCCTGTAAATGGATAAACAGGAAGGGATTTAATTAGGTGCCTGGAGCAGAGGAGTGGTGATTAGCAAGCGGATCCTTTAATGCCCTGTGTTACATGCAGTTAATTACACAGATTGCAGGGGAATTAATGTCGGGCCCTGCTAATGATTTTTTTGGGAAGAATAATTTTATTTACACAACAGCGGCTGCAAGAATTATTGAAACAAGAAAAATGGGAATGGCTGAGGACCACGGGTTCCCAGGGAAAGGGGTTCTTTGGTTCTGGGATGGTGAGGGCCGCGGGGACTGGGGCTCCGCCCGGCTCTGCCACTCCAGGCAAAAATGCGGTGGCCTGGGCATCCAGGGTCCACCACTTCTGTCTGTCCGGATGACCTGCTGAGGTCACTGCCCCACCCTGTCTGTTCCTGAGGCTGCCTGTCCAGCCCCCTCCCACCAGCTCCCCTCTCCTCTCCTCCCTTCCCTCCTTGTTTCCTCCCCCACCCCACTAGCTAGTAAGTGTCTGAAGTGTCAGATCAAATCTCTGCAGAACAAGAAAGGCCAGTCCCGCTCCTGGCTGTCATGGTTTGCAGGCTGAGACACACAAAGAGACGAGCCCCATGGCTCCGCGTGGCTTGGAGAGGCGGGCAGAGCCGGCTCTCAGGACGAGGTGGAGGGCTGGGCGTGCAGGGTCAGATGCCCGGGGAGGGCCCAGGGCCGAGCAGCGCCCCGCACCCCTGGGAGCTCTGCCAACCAGGCCCTTTCCCCAGGAGCCGGGAGGTGACCAGGCCACCGTGGTCCCCAGCGGTGTCAGCCACCTGAGATCTGGCCTTGGCCACCAGAGGCACAAGAGGGTCTGCCCACCATCTCTGCGACTTGGGACAGGGTGGGGTCTATAGGCTGAGGGTTTCCTGGCAATGAGGATGAGCCCAGAACCAGGTGCCCATCTGGACTTGATTAGCTGTTGCCAGAGACGGCTACCATTCACAGGAGGGCGGTCCCTAAGCTCTGGAACCCCACACCCCACGTGAAAATTTTCAGGTGTAGAGAAGGACATGGCGGGGGCGGGGGGTTGGTGCAGAGAGACACAGAGACAGAGACTGAGACCCTGGAAAGACCAGATTCCCACTTGTGAAAGGCTGGATGGTGTGCAGACCAGACCCTATGGTGTGTGCATGCGCACGTGTGAATGCATGGTGTATGTGCGCACACACACGCAGACTCACATGCTCACTTCTTGCCAGATACAAGGTCTGGGGTCACCTGGGGCTCGACCAGAAGATGTGAGGAAATTCACTTGAGGAGTAAGTTGGGGGAGGTTGCAGGCAGGACAGGCTGGGGGGCGTCTGAGTGAGTGTCCAGTGCACAGGTCCTGAGCTAGGAGGGATGGCAGAGGGGGTGCAGCGCTGGGGCCAGAGCCCAGGTGCCCGGGGTGAGTGTGGACCTGGCTCTGCATGCTCCCGAATCCTTGAGAAACCACTTTCCCCGGGATGTGGGGGGGTGTCAGCTGGGCAGCAGCACCCCGTCCTCTGGGCCACTTCTGAAAGCACAGAAGTGTGATCAAACCACAGCCATGCTGGAACCTTTGCCCCACCCCCGTCTACTACCTAATGTGTCCTGGGGTGCAAGGCAAGCCCCCTGGTCACCTGATTGAGTGGGCTGGTGGGGGCAGTGCTCAGCTGTGAGCATCCCTCGGTGGCCAGTGGGAGGGGAGGCCAGGGACCGGGGCTGAGCAGGTGCACCGGGGGGAGGTTGGCAGGTCCGTGCTCTGAGTGAGCATCTGAGGGGCTCCGTGGGGCAGATCCCGCCTGGAGGGCCTCCCCCTCCTCCCCAACCCCCCTGAGTCTGGCTGGGCTTGACCTTCAGCTCTGTCCAGACATGTCTCAGGAGCAAGCGTGAAATACAAACTGAACAATTTCAGTGATTCCAGATATGACTTAGATGCTCTGATAAAATAATCAGAGAAGAAACCAGGATAAATGGTAAAATTCATGCTAATAATCTACATTAAAAATTTTTCTTTACTTAGAATGACATTAACCAGCAGCAAGTAAGAAACGTTACGGGGAGGCAAGGACAAGGCTTTGGATCTGAGAGCCTTTGAGGACCCTCCTTGCCTGCTTTTCTGAACAGGGCCCTGATTTCCTCATGCCCTAGGCCTGTGCCTGAAGCCCTCCCCATCCCAGCTCCTGCTCACTCAGTGCCCACCCCACCTCTGCCCCGTCCTCCCCAGCCTCCTTGCCGCTCCCTCTGTCCAGGCTTGGAGTCCGGGCCACCCTCTGCACCCTGCTGCACGCTGCCCCGCTCTGGCCCTCCCTCAGTCCCTTCTGGTCCCTGTCCTGGCAAAAGCCCAACCCTGGTTAACACCCTTCTCTACCTGGTTCCTGTTGTTCCCACACTGCTGGTGTGTCCAGAGAAAACCTGGCTGCTGTGCTGACTGGGTGTCCGGGCTGGACAGGGTCTGGGCCACACGGGTGTCCAGCAAGTATCTCATGAGGAGTGAATGGATGACTCCTGAAGCCCTTTATCTCTTAGGCACCGGCTTGCCTTGCCCTGCCATCGAAGTCAAGCCCCGCCCATCATGTTATAGCCCCGCCCACAGCCCCACCCACTAACCACAGCCCTCCAGCACCACAGCCCCGCCCACACCCCATATTATAGCCCCACCCACAGCTCCTCACCACACCCATCATATCATAGCCCCGCCCACAGCCCCATCCACTACCCCCACAGCCCCTCCCCATCCCTCCCACTATCACCAAAGCTCCGCCCACACCTCATATTATAGCCCCGCCCACAGCCCATCTCCACCCCATCCATCACCATAGCCCGCCCACAGCCCCTCCCCACCCCACTATTTCAGAGCCCCGCCCACAGCCCCACCCACTTCCCGCCCACAGCCCCTCCCCATCCCATCCATCATTACCAGAGCCCCGCCCACAGCCCCTCCCACCCGTCCAGCCCCTGGGGCCTCTAGGCAAGGTGGCCCGCGAGGAGGCAGCGAGCAGCGGGCCTCCCGTTCCCTCCGTGTGGGCTGAGGGCAGGGGAGGGTCTTGCCTCTGTGGGCACGGGAGAGGCCGTGGAGTAGGCCGGCCCTTCCGTGGCCGCCACCGTGCTGACCCCACTGGGTCTCCGCGGAACCGCCTCCGCGCCTGCAGAAGGGCGGGGCGTGTGCGTGGGGAGGATGTCGGGGTGTTGGGGTGGAGATTCTGCCAGGACCCCCGCAGCCCCTCAGCACAGATGCTGCTTTCCCAGGGTTCCTGCCCTACCCCCTCCTCTGTATAGCTCCTTAGCCGAGGACCCCCAGGGGAAAGGAGAGGTGCACGCACACCCATGGGGGCCCTGCTCCAGGAGTGGCTGTGGGATCACAGGGGGCACCCCTTCCACCAGCAGGAGGAGACGGGTTGGTAAGAACCTGACTGAGTGTCGGTTGGGGGGCCCCACTTTCCATGTCAAGGGGATGACCTCTGATGGGGAGACGACCTGGGGGGAGCTGGAATTGTCAGGAAATGTGCCCCAATTCCACCCATTCCTCTGTGGCCTCCTTCCCTTCTCTGCTAGGTGGGGGTGTCCTCCCTGCACGCTGGCCATGGAGGCAGTTTAGGAAGGGCATGGCCAGGCTCCGGATGCCCGCAGGGGCTCCTGCCCCGGAAAGGCCCATGGCTCCCACTGGGGCCCCTGCTGTGCCTCCTCGGTCACACCTCCTCCCAGCAACTCGGATCTCCATGCCCTTGCTCACACGACGCTTCTGGTCCAGCCACCCCTGTCTGTTGACCACCTGAAATCTCAGTTTAAAAAGGAGAAGGTCCATTTGTCCCCATCCTAGGCAGCCAGACTGGGTGGAATTTGGCAAAGCCGGAGAAGGGAGCCTGGTTCTCTCCACAGACCACCCCCGGGGCAGTGGCTGGACCCCAGGCAGTGGGGCCAGGTGGTCTCGGCAGGGTCCTCCCTGTGAGAGCCTCGGTTCCCTCCTCTGTGAAATGGGAATAATGCTGATGTGGCCCTCCCAGGGCTGCTCTGGGGCGTCCTGCACCCACAAGGCTGGAGGCCGTTGTGCCCGGGCTGCCCTTGGAGGCCTTCTCGCTGACCAGGAGAGAAAGGCCTGTAATTAGCACCTCCCAGTAGACCTGCCCCTGACGGCTGACAGCTGCTGGCCAGGAGCTGCTTCTGGCTTTTCAAAGGTCCCTGCGATCTTGTCTGCTCGTTAATTCGTACTGTCTGTCAAATGTCACTTTCTGCCGGCCCCAGACGGGCTGATCACAAACCCCTAATTAGCGGTGTCTCAAATAATGAGGTTTCCCTGTGTTCTCATTACATGGAAATTACTTCCGAAAAGCAGCTCAGAGGGGCACGTGGGCCTGAGGCAGCCCTTTCCAGAGGGACACTGGTCCTTGGGACAAGGGCAGACTTTGCCCTGGGGAAGAGCTTATAGGGGGCTGAAGCCAGAGGCAGGGGCTGAGCTGGGGTTTCGGGGACCCTGTGGGCGTGCCTGCCTCGGGGCTCGACGACAGGAGATGCGGGGCTGGTTGGGGAGGAGTCCGTTCATCTCAGCCCCCGCTTCCCCGGGCTCCATGCAGGGGCATTTCTCGTTCTTCACTTAAAAGGATGCTTTTTGGCAAACCTCAGTGTGTCATTAAAATTTCATGGCTCTCCTTAAGTGGAGGACCGTTGGCTATGACCTCAAGCCGAGTCCACGCCCGGCCCAGGTGTGTCCTGTTGGCGAGCCACCCCCTGGACCTTGCGCGAATCAGCCATCACCTGTGGACGCAGGACAGGTTGGCTGGGTCCTGACACTCACGGGCTGGGATGCCGTCAGCTTGAATTCACTTCCAGACAGAGCTGTGTTAACACAGCTATTAAATGCCGGATGACTCTTTTTGCCTTCTCCACACCGTATTTCAGGGCTTTGCTAGCAGCGATGAGTGCTGCATTGCAAATTGCGTGTGGTCCTCGGTGTGCCCCTCGCTGGGCACCGTGGTGGGTCAGGCCAGGTGGGTCCTGATGACTTGTGGGGCCAGAGGGGCCCACGGCCCGTACAGCGTGGACCTCAGAAACTGAGAAGCCTGCCGTGAGCCAGCAGACTCCTGGGATGGTGGCGAGACCTCTGCCACCGGGAGGGCTCCCTCTTGTCTCTGCCTGGGGTCCCTGCTGCTGTGGGCCCATCTACGCACCTTACCGCAACTCCACGCCTTCCGCACCGGGAGCGTGGAGGCCTCCTCCCCAGGAAGCATACCTGCTCTCCCGGGGCCCCTGACTCGCCGCCTGTGCCTGCCTGCCTGCCTGGAGTCTGTGGACACGTTGGTTCATAAATAAATGCGTGGGCTCCTTAAGAAGGTACTTGGCACACACTAGATGTTCATGAAACATTTGAAAATGCACGTGTGGCTGAATGAACGCATGTACAAATGTGGATTAGTTCATTAATACACACCGGTGGGACCTGGCTATTGTAATAGTGAGCACCAGCTCACACACCCTGAGGCCTGGACGCAGGCTGGCGGCCCAGGCCAGTGACCCTCCTGGCTGCCACGCCCCCACCCCGCCTGGCACTCTGCCTCCTACATCGTTTCCAGGGACCAGTTCCCTGCACCCAGGGAGATTGGGGGCCTCCCCATTGGGACTGTTGTTTAGTCGCTCAGTCATGTTCGACTGTTTGTGACCCCATGGACTGCAGCATGCCAGACTTCTGTGTCCTTCATTATCTCCCAGAGCTTGCTCAAACTCATGTCCATCGTGTCAGTGATGCCATCCAATCTTCTCATCCTCTGTCTTCCCCTTCTCCTCCCGCCTTTAATCTTTCCCAGCATCAGGGTCTTTTCCAATGAGTCAGTTCTTTGCATCAGGTGGCCAAACTATTGGAGTTTCAGCTTCAACATCAGTCCTTCCAATGAATATTCAGGGCTTATTTCCTTTAGGATTGACTGGTTGTATCTCCTTGCTGTCGAAGGGACTCTCAAGAGTCTTCTCCAGCGCCACAGTTTGAAAGCATCAATTCATCAGTGCTCAGCCTTTGGGGGCTCCTGGCTTAATTGACCTTCTTGCTGCTCATCTTGGAAAGGAGTGCCTGCCTGGCATGAGGCGCCCCTGCCCACGGTGCCCTGGACAGCATTTCTGAAATGATTTTCCTGATAATGAGACTCTGAGACACCTCATTAACCCTGACAACTCTGACTGAGGTGACCAGTTGTTCTGCGGAGGCTGGTGGAGTTTGGAAGCAGCTTTCTTCTTAAACAAAGAAAGTGACTAAAGGCATTAATGAGTAAGTCTGTGAATCATGAACAATGAAGGCCTGGCTCGCTGGTCGCTCTGGGCACCATGCCGTCAACATTTTGAAGGAATGAGTGAGTGAATGATGGAGGCACGAGAGGTGTGTAGAGGTCCTCAGAACCCCGGGTGGTGGCCCTCAGGACCCTCTCGTCTCCAGGACTCTCAGCCCTCCCACGGCCCTGCCTGGAGGTCATCTCGTCGAGAATAGCTCAGGCCCACTTTACAGATGAGAACACTGAGGCCAGACTCGAGGGCTTGGTGCTCAGGGCTGTCTTTTTACATCACGCTGCATCCTAAAAACAGCTCATGCTTCATCTGAGTCTGAACTAGGACGACTGGGGCACCTCGCTTGCCCAGAATCCCCAACACCTGATTTTAACCTTTCAGGGGGCCTTAGAGGGAGCTTGTCTGTCCCCTCCAAAGTTCTGCTGGAGGTGAGCGGAGGCAAGGGATGCTGGGGGCTGCCGGGAGCCGGTGGGAAGCAGCCTGCCTGCATGTGTCTGGCAGCTGTTCCCTCCAGTTAGCAGGAATGAGCAGGCATTGCCCTCAAGAGCCCCCAGCGGTTAGAAGGCCATTATGCTATTCCTTCTGGTAATTACATTTGGGAGATGGCCGTGGCTGCAAAAGAGCAAGGGAGTGACCCTGGCTCCTGGGGAAGAGCACTCACGTGGAAGAAAAGGAGAGAGGCCCACGGCCTTGAACCTGGGGGAGGGCACTGTACCATCTCTGCTGCTTGGGACACAGCTGCCCACTGGGAGGGGGGCACCTGGGTGCTTTGGGGGAACTCGAGGCCTTGGGGCACAACTGCCCACTGGGAGGGGTGCACCCGGGCGCTTTGGGGGAACTCGAGGCTCAGGCCTCGTGGCTGGGCGTCTTTCAGTGGCTGAGCTGTTCTACCAGGTCCTGTTTGCAAACTGGGATCTGAGCTCCAAGCTGCAGGAACGCGCCAAGCGGGTGGTTCTTACGAGAAAGAGCCATGGCTTTTGTGGACAGTGTGTGTCTGGACCAGGCTCACAGGATCCTGTAATCGTGCGGGTCCCTGTTCAGAACCCAGCACTTGCTGGACGCTTCCTGGGCACGGACGCTCATCTTTCCCAAAGCCAGCACCGCTGTTGATGCCCAAAGTCACCCAGCTTGTGGTTGGCGAGGGTGGAGTCGCATCCACGTTCCTGTGGCCCCTAAACCTGTGTCCTCCTCGAAGCACTGTGCAGTCGGTGGAGGAGGCCTGTGCTGGGGAGTGGAGAATCCTGTTTAATTCTCTTGCCCACCATCTGCTGGCTCTGGAGCCTTGGGCAAGGAAGCCCCCTCTCCTGAGAGCCATGCTGGTGACCTCTGGGAGGATATAGGCCAGGACTGGATCTTGGGGGCACATGTGAGACAGCACGCATCCACGCGCTTTGGAAACTGCTCTGCACATGCTGGTGTGTATGAGGAAAGAGCCCAGGACTCACAGCTCTGACTCTTACCTCACAGCTCCGACTCTCATGCTTGATCTTGGAGCCCAGAGGGACCACAAGAGTGCCCCAGAACTCACTCCAACAGGGTGGGCAGGGCTGGACTGATGCCAGGGCTTCAGACCCCAAAGTTGACTCTCTCCACTCCTCCATGTTGGTGTGCCCTGAGAAGCCAACACCTCTGCTGAAAGACATCCATCCTTCCATCCATCCTTCCATCATCCAACTCCCTATTCATCCCTATTCATCCATTCATGTATCCATCTGTTTCCCACCCATCCATCCAGTATCCATCCACCCTCTATCACCGATCCATTATCCATCCATCCATCCAATATCCATCCATCCATCCACCCAATATCCACCCGTCACCTATCATGCATTCATTATCCATCCATCCATCCACCACTCATTCACTGTCCATCCATCTACTTGTCTTTTCCTCAAGAACTAATCAAGCAGTTACTATGTGCCAAGAGACAGGGCAGCTGGCACAACCAGACTGGGCCCTGCTGAGAGTCTCCTGGGTGAGAGGCCTTTCTTGGGCCCTCATGTAAACGCACCTGTAATATTCATGCCGGCAAGTGTCCATAGGATAAAGGCTCAGATGGCTGGGTGGGTGTCTGAGCGAGTTACAAGCTTCTTTGTGCTTCCGTTTCCCCACCTGTCAACAGAGAGCAGCCACAGAGCTGGCCTTACATCAGCGCGTCTCCTGTGAGGCGCTGGCTCCTTCGCGGGTGTCATGTTCTCGGATGAGCGTCTGCCGAGGGTTTTTCTGCTGCTGTGACCATCGGCATCACCGTCACGTTGCTTCAGGCACTGAGAAGGGTGGCTTGCAGACGTGAGGTCCAGGAATGGGTGCACCCTGAGTGGAGGGGCTCTCGGTTCCTTCTGCTGTGGGTGTGATAGGAGCCGTGCTTGCCCCTAAAGCCCCCAGACTCGCCTATGTGAGTCCCTGGGGCCTTGGTGAACTTGGGGAGAGGCGATGTGATGGGGCAAGAGTGGGACCTTGGGGGGCGCCTGGGGATGGCAGCTGCTTGTCACGATGTCACCTCACATAGTCACTCCCAGTCTTCTGGAAGGTTCTAGTGCTATTCTATTTAGATACGCAGAGCCTGAGGCTCAGAGAGGTTACGTAACTTGCCCAGGGACACAGCTAGTAGCCGGGTCTCCCACCTGAAGCACGCCCTTCCCGCTGGGACCCCTGTTTCCAGGCTTGCTCTCTGAGTGTCTGGGGCTGTCCAGACGTACCAGGGGGCTGAAGCCAATGGGCGTTTACTGACTCCCCGTTCTGGAGGCCCGAGGTCTGAAATCACGGTGTCGGCAGGGCTCTGTCCCTCCAGAGGATCTGGGGGAGGGTCCTTCCTGCTTTTTCCAGCTCATGGTGGCCCAGGTGTTCTGGCTTGTGGTCACATCCCTCCAGTTTCTGCTCTGACTTCACTTGGCTTCTCCTCTGTTGCTGTGTCTCTAATAAGGCTCCTTTTCACTGCATTTAGTACCCACCTGGTCAATCAGAACTATGAACCATGAAACTATGAGCCATGCTGTGTGGGGCCACCCAAGACGGACGGGTCATGGTGGAGAGTTCTGACAAAAAGTGACTCACTGGAGAAGGGAGCGGCAAACCACCTCAGCTTCTCACCTTGAGAGCCCCGTGAACACCATGAAAAGGCAAAAAGAAATGACACTGAAAGATGAACTCCCCAGGTCGGCAGGCACCCAACATGCTGCTGGAGAAGAGTGTAGAGATAGTTCCAGAAGGAATGAAGAGGCGGAGCCAAAGCAAAAGCAATACCCAGTTGTGGATGTGACTGGCGATGGAAGTAAAGTCTGATGCTGTAAAGAACAATATTGCCTAGGAATCTGGAATGTTAGGTCTGTGAATCAAGGCAAATTGGAAGTGGTCAAACAGGAGATGGCAAGAGTGAGCAATGACATTTTAGGAATCAGAACTAACATGGACTGGAATGGGCTAATTTAATTCAGATGATCATTACATCTACCACTGGGGCAAGAATCCCTTAGAAGAAATGGAATAGGTCTCATAGTCAACAAAAGAGTCTGAAATGCAGTACTTGGTGCAATCTCAAAAAGGACAAAGTGATTTCTGTTCTTTTCCAAAGCAAACCATTCAATATCCATGTCTATCCCCTGACCAGTAATGCTAAAGAAGCTGAAGTCGAACATTTCTATGAAGACCTACAAGACCTTCTAGATTAACACCCAGAAAAGGTTCCTTTACATCACAGGGGACTAGAATGCAAAAGTAGGAAGTCAGGAGATACCTGGAGCAACAGGCAAGTTTGGCCTTGGGGTATGAAACGAAAAAGGCAAAGGCTAACAGAGTTTTGCCAAGAGAATGCATTGGTCATAGCAAACACCTCCAAATTTGCTGGCATATTGAGTGCAGCACTTTAACAGCATCATCTTTTAGGATTTGAGATAGCTAAGCTGGAATTCCATCACCTCCACTAGCTTTGTTCATAGTGATGCTTCCTAAGGCCCACTTGACTTCAGACTCCAGGATGTCTGCACTCAATGTGTCCGCAAATTTGGAAAACTCAGCAGTAGCCACAGGACAGGAAAAGGTCAGTTTTCATTCCAATCCCAAAGAAGGGCAATGCCAAAGAATGCTCAAACTACCGCTCAATTGCACTCATCTCACACGCTAGCAAAGTAATGCTCAAAATTCTCTAAGCTAGGCTTCAGTAGTACATGAACCGAGAACTTTCAGATGTTGAAGCTGGATTTAGAAAAGGCAGAGGAGCCAGAGATCAAATTGCTGACATCCATTGGATCATAGAAAATGCAGGAGAATTCCAGAAAAACATCTACTTCTGCTTTGTTGACTATGCCAAAGCCTTTGACTGTGTGGATCACAACAAACTGTGGAAAATTAGTCAAGAGATGGGAATACCAGACCACCTTACCTGCCTCCTGAGAAATCTGTATATAGGTCAAGAAGAAACAGTTAGAACCAGACATGGAGCAACGGACTGGTTCCAGGTTGGGAAAGGAGTACATGAAGTATGTTGTCACCCTGCTTATTTAACTTATATGCAGAGCACATCATGTGAAATCCTGGGCTGGATGAAGCACCAACTGGAATCAAGACTGCCGGGAGAAATGTCAATAACCTCAGATATCCTGAAGAGAAGAGGAACTAAAGAGCTTCTTGATGAAAGTGGAGAGTGAAAAAGCTGGCTTAAAACCCAACATTCAAAAAACTAAGATCATGGCATCCAGTCTCATCACTTCATGGGAAATAGATGAGGAAACAATGGAAACAGTGACAGACTTTATTTCTTGGGCTCCAAAATCACTGCAGATGGTGACTGCAGCCATGAAATTAAAAGACGCTTACTCTTTGGAAGAAAAGCTATGACCAACCTACACAGCATATTAGAAAGCAGAGACATTACTGAGAAATGTCCATCTAGTCAAAGCCATGGTTTTTCCAGTGGTCATGTATGGATGTGAGAGCTGGACCATAAAGAAAGCTGAGTGCAGGAGAATTGATGCTTTTGAACTGTGGTGTTGGAGAGGACTCTTTAGAGTCCCTTGGACTGCAAGGAGATCCAACCAGTCAATCCTAAAGGAAATCTGTCCTGAATATTCATTGGAAGGACTGATGCTGACACTCCAATGCTTTGGCCACCTGATGTGAAAAACTGACTCATTGGAGAAGACCCTGATGCTGGGAAAGGCTGAAGGCAGGAGGAGAAGGGGACGACAGAGGATGAGAGGGCTGGATGGCATCACCGACTCGATGGACGTGAGTTTGAGCGAGCTCCGGGAGCTGGAGATGGACAGGGAGGCCTGAGGTGCTGTAGTCCACAGGGTCGCAGGACTGATAAGAGTCAGATATGACTGAGCGACTGAACTGAACTGACTGTAGAATTGAGGATGACCTTCTAATCTCAAGATCTTTAACTTAATTGCATCTGCAAAGACCCTTCCCAAACAAGGTCACGTTCCTAGGTTCCAGGGGTGAGGACATGAAGAAACCTTTGAGAAACCCCATTCAGTCCACTGCAGTTGGGAGCAGGTGGGACGTGTTCCTCCCTTCTCCAGTGACTCAGCAGTGAGGAATCTGCCTGCAATGCAGAAGATGCAGACGCAGGTGCAATCCTTGGGTCGGGAAGGTCCCTGGGAGGAAGCGTGGAAACCCACTGCAGTAGTCTTGCCCGGAAGACCCCATGGACAGAGGAGCCTGGTGGGCTACGGTGCATTTGGTCACAAAGAGTCAGACAGCAAAAGCAAGTTGTGTTTCCACCATAGGAAGAGTCGGCTGAAGGCCCTCTTAGTCCGAGCTGGGGGCCCAGGGTCCCCCAGATGGCCTCCCTCGCGCAGTGAGCACCCGGACCCAGCTTGGTTACGTTCGCTCCTCCAACAGTGACTTCTGCGTGGCCTCCCCCCCCCCCCCCCCCGCTCCTGGAGAGCAGGACGTGTCCCCGTCATCGCTGCTCGCCCGGGCACACAGAATGGGCAACTTAAAGGTCAGGTCCACCAGGGAGGGACGGGGTCGATGCTGAAGTCTGGCCCCACTCCGCCACTGCCTGGAGGCCCCCCAGGCTGCTCTGGGGACCCCGAGCCCCAAGCAGGACCTGGCTGCCCGGGGCTGCGGCCAAGCTGCTCAGCCCAGTCCATCGGCTCTCTCCCCGCCTGTCCTCTCGGTGACGCTGCTGGGGGCGGCTGAGCAAACCCGGGGTCGGGAGAACCCTCCTGGGCCTGGAACGTCCACTAGCGTTTCTCTAAAGTGTCACAGCTGATCGGCAGCTGCGGCCTCTGATGGTTTCAGGGGGAAAAGAAAGTAATTTGGAGCCGGGAAATGGCTATTGATTGAGCACGAAGTTACTGCAGCTGGGCCGCCTCTGCCTCCTCAGCTCCGATTCACCCGCTGCCGTCCTGCCGGCCCCGAGAGCTTTCCCACTCACCCGTCATAGTCGCGGCTGTGCTAACAGAGCCTGCCTCCCGAGCCAGGACACCAAGGCCTGGGGGCTCCCTGCACTCATTCGGGGGCCCCGTAGGCTCTGCCCTGGCACCCTCCTCTCCAGGTCATCCTGCACTCTCACTGGGGGTGGTGGCCCCACGCACAGAGGCCCCAGCACCCAGGGGTGCCCTGAGGTTTGACACCTGTAACTGGAAAGGCTGCAAGCATACCCGTCTGAACATCACAGACTTCACACTGTCCAGTGAAACACGCAGACCCTGGGAGCACAGATGCCAGTCTGGGCTTCTGTAATCTGTCTGTAAATGCAACGGCGGACCCAGGCAGGTTTGAACTGGGTGGAGCTTTAAGGAGACCCTTCCTCTGTGCTCGGCACAGGGTGGTTTGCATCCCTGGTGGCCCAGATGGTAAAGCATCTGCCTGTGATGCGAGAGACCTGGGTTCCATCCCTGGGTTGGGAAGACCCCCTGGAGGAGGGCATGGCAACCCACTCCAGTATTCTTGTCCGGAGAATGCCCATGGACAGAGGAGCCTGGAGGGCCACAGTCCATGGGGCCGCAGAGTTGGACACGACTGAGCGACTGGCCCCGACATCTTTGTGGAGAGAAAAGCACTGCTCTTGTGAACGCGGGGATCTCCCGGGAGGCTCTGCGTCTGGGAAGGTCCTGCTGGGGGTCTGGGGAGGAAGGGCTCCCGGCCCCTTCCCCTGCCCCGTGTCAGCTGCCCCTGAAAAGGGACCCAGGGGTGCCCTGAGGTTTGATGTCTGTAACTGGAAAGGGGGCCACCCAAGCCCATCAGGTCCTGGGGCTTGGCAGCCACAGCCCAGGGGGTGGCCCCTGCCGTGGACTCGGGCTTGGGACCAGGAGGGCTCGTCCCTGGCCCACGGCAGGCAGGAGCCGAGGAGGTCTGGCCTTGACTGCAGCCCTCTCTGGGCCAGCCGCCTTCTGGACCTGCTCACAGCAGCTGCCTTCCGTGCTGGGCCTCCCGGGTCCCCAGGGCCTGTGCCAAAGATGAGCAGACGCAGGGGGCGTGGAAGCCCGTCCGTCCTGCCTCAGGCTGGGGCAGCTCTGAGCGGCTGGCCTGGCCCCCAAGACCACGCCCGGCTGCACCTTCGCTGCAGCTCCCCGTCCCCGGGTACCTCTGTACAGGGGGCCTCGGGCCAGCTCTGGCAGAGTCTCCTGGGAAGCAGGGCTGTGCCAGGCCATCCCCCGGTGGCAGGCCACCCTGCCCCTCCTCCCCGAGGGCACCGGCCTGTCCAGCAAGGGGCTCCTGGAGACCCCATGCTCCCCTGGGTGTGACCACCGGGCCCTCCCTGCCTGCTCCGTTGGCCGTCCAGATGGAGCCTCTTCCCTGCCTCCCCGGGGGACAGAGCGCCCCTCACCCCCGTCCCAGCCTGGAGGCCCGTGGGCGCTCGGTAGGCAGCCCGACCCTGGCATCACAGACCCTTGGCAGCAAGCCTGGCGCACACTTCCCGACTCCCAGGAGACTGAAGTCTGGGTCCCACCTGATTACTAGCTGAGCTACGACCTTCCTGAGTCCCAGTCTCCTCCTCTGTAAGGGCGGGTGCACGGCTGGTGTGAGGAATTTTTCCTAAGGAAACAGGGATGTGCACATAGATACAAAGATGTCTTCATACTTTAAAAAAGGCGGTTACATGTCCAGTGAGAGGGCTCTGATAAATCCCGGTGCGCGCATTCACCAGAACACTGCGCGTACGGTGACTGGCAGCAGTGTGGCCGGGGCGCGTTTATTGACACACGTGTGTTCGTGATAACGTGTGCGAAATTAACAGGCTGCAAACAGTCAGTGTGGAGGCTGTAAAGTGACAGGCCTCACGCACACAGAAGAGCTGCCGCTGAATCATGCAGCCCCTCGCGTTGAGGGTTTGGGCGGATCTTTTCCCCTCCTTTTTCCAGTTTTCAGGATCGTTCAGCTTTTCTGTGTGGACCCGTGTTGCTGGGGCAA
Organism: Bubalus bubalis; assembly: GCF_019923935.1. Classification (NCBI taxonomy): domain Eukaryota; kingdom Metazoa; phylum Chordata; class Mammalia; order Artiodactyla; family Bovidae; genus Bubalus; species Bubalus bubalis. The sequence goes on along the minus strand of NC_059168.1, from coordinate 105,132,150 downwards.
TGAACCGATAGGGTTTATCCTCTCTGGTGTGAGAGCCCGTCAGAGCATGAAGTAGCGTGTGCTCGCTCAGCGCGTGCTCACTCAGTATTGTGGGCATGACCGGGCCGTGCTGTCCCTCTGCAACAGCCCTGCCCCTGTCCCGAAGGAGCGTCCGGCCCCCGAGCCCATGGGCTGGTGCCCGGGGTGGTCCTGCTGTACCTGGGCAGGTCCACGGAGGGGTGGGGGCCCGGGGCGCACTGGGGGGGCACGTCAGGCAGGCCTTGGGTGTTGCTGTGAGTGCTCCAGGCTTCCCTCGCCCTGGGGGGGCAGATGGCACTGTGAGCTCTGCTCAGGCCCAGGCCACCCAGGCCCAGTGGAGCGCTGGAACCGGGAGGAGCTCCGCCCAGCAGCTGGCGGGGCCCCAGGCTGGCTTCTCCCAGGCCGGTGATCGGTGATGTGATCAGCGTGAGGTAACGCTGGAGAGCAGGCCCAGTGCCCGCCCGCCGGCCTGGGGCCTGAGCTTGTCCCAGGTAAGGAGGGTCTTCCTGCATCCACAGCTGGCCGCTTCCTGGGAGGCTGCCTTGGGGCCTCAGGGGCTCAGCATGGGAGCAGGACCCCAGGGGGGATTTGTCATAGATTTTATGCCCTAGTGAAGGTCAGAGGGGCAGGTGTTGTTCAGGTGCCCAGTCCTCAGCTCCAGGAGTCCTCTCTGCCTGGGAAGCTGCCCCCTCCTAAAGGACTCGGTCTGCTCAAACCACACCGACCTTCTAGGCACCTGGCTCCTGACTTGCCCTCCCTCTGAGCATCCCCCCAAGAAGAACCCTATAGGTTCATTGACCCAGCAACACAGGTCAATGCAGAAAAGCTGGACGATCCTGAAAACTGAAAAAAGGAGGGGAAAAGATCCGCCCAAACCCTCAACGCGAGGGGCTGCATGATTCAGCGGCAGCTCTTCCATGTGCGTGAGGCCTGTCACTTTATAGCCTCCACACTGACTGTTTGCAACCTGTTAATTTCGCACAAGTTATCATGAACACACACGTGTGTCAATAAATGCACCCCAACCACATTCCTATCAGCTACCGCACGTGCGGTGTTCCAGTGAATGTGTGCACCGGAATTTATTCAGAGCCCTCTCAGCCCTCGACATGTAAACGCTTTTTATAAAGTATGAAGACATCTTTGTATCTATGTGCACATCCCTGTTTCCTTAGGAAAAATTCCTAGAAGTGGAGGTTGCTAGGTCAGAGGCTATATGTGTGTGTGTGTGTGTGTGTTTATTTTCACAATAATGTATCATCATTGTGTAGTGATTTTATAAAGTTTTATTGAGATATCATTGACGTGCCATACAACTCAGTGATTTTAATGCATTCACAGGGTTGTCCCAGCGACGCCATCAACCGGAGGACATTTTATGGGGTCGCACAGAGTCGGACAGGACTGAAGTGACTCAGCAGCAGCAGCAGCAAGGGAACCCTGTGCCTGCTGGGACGCAACTCTGCCCCGCCTCGGCCGCTCTGTTGCCGGTGTGACCTCTTCTGTGCCTGGGGTCCCCCAGTGCGAGGCGGGGGTGCCCGGCGCCCCTGCCTGGCACACTGCTCTTGAGGTCATCCGAGTGTGAGATGCTCCTTGCAGCTGCCCGACGATACCTGCCGGAGGGGCAAGTGTATTTTCTGGCTTTTCATAAGCGCTGCGCCTGGTGCGCCCCCAAGCTCGGATCCTCCTGACCGCAGCTGTCCCGGGGCTGGGATCCTCCTTGTCCCCGCGCCTGGTTGGGGGCCTGCACTGGGGTCTCAGCGGGTGGGCAGATTGCAGACACGGTTCCAGCCGGGGTCAGCTGGAGCCCCGGGGGGGCAGTCATGCCCTCCAGGCTGTCACAGAAGCCTTTAAATATCTTCAAACTAGAGGAAGTTTAATTTACATTAATTAAAAAATGCCACGGCGCAGGGCAGCTTTCCTTTCCTTTCCTTCGGGTTGGTGCTGGAAAACTTGATGTCAGTCTTACAACATCTAATATACAGTAGAAGGCTGGATACTTTTTTAAAAATCTGGTTGCTATGGCAACACCATAAGAGGCCGTTAATATTTCCCACATTGTGGGCGACTGAGAAGCTCCCCGTCCCTTTGGGGTGGTCCTTCCCGGAGGTGTGGGGGAACCGGGACTGCCCCCCAGGCCCACCGTGATGCCCCCCCACTGGCTGGGCCCCCCTCCAGCCCACACCCCTCGCCAAGCGCTGCCCTCCCTCTGGCCGGCCTCGTGGCCCTGCCTCGGGCCACCTCTGCTTAACGGGGTTCGCGGCTCCTGCCGCGGCGCTGCCCACGGGCCCCCTGAGACGCACGTGGTAACACAGACCTCGACTTCGTGGGCGCTCCGTCCCATGTCCTCCCTTGCACAGCGGATCCACCTGCTCACAGGTGGGAAGCAAGGCCCCGGGGAAGGACATGGGGAAGTGCCTTCCTGCTCCAGAACTCGGCTCGCACCTGAAGTCTGTCACCTGGAGTCTGTCACCTGGAGTCATCCCTCCTGGAGACACCCCTTCCCTAAGAAGGATGGGCTCCTGGCCTCCGGGGGCTCTCAGCTTGGTGGAGATGGCGCATCACAGGGGGCCAGCCTGTCCTGCATGCCCACCGTGATGGAAGCTGGCTGAGGACCCCCGGCTGGAGGAGAGGGCTCCGAGCTGCCGGCCGAGCAGTGGGGAGGGAAGGGTCAGACGGCTGAGGGCTATTTCCGGTCAAGAATGGCCCTGCTCCAGGCTGCAGAATGGATGCGGCAGGCCCTTCAGAGAACACACTGAAATACAAAAGAGGGGCACCCTGAGCCCCCCTCCCAGGGACAAATGGCCTCCGCGCAATGAGATCGCATAAGCTCCCCACGCTCACAAGAACTCCTCTCTTTTCTTAAAGTGGGTCAAGAAGAGGGCCACACCTGTCACTGAGCCCCGTGCCCCTCTGAAGGTCTCTGTCCTCGTGGGTGGGAGGCTCTGCGCTGTGCCCTGAGCTTGGCCCAGGGGAAGGAGTCCGTCTGACGCTGGCTGTACAAAGAAAGGTGCGGACAAACCCCTGCTCCTGGGTCGGGGCTGGGGTGCGATGAATATTTCATACCCGAGAAGGCGCTGACATTTTGCTGGATGGCTTCAATTAGCTGCACAGCCTCATTCTCAAGCTAATAAGCAGCTTGCTTATCATAATGGCTTATTAATCTATTTCCCACTGTGAGGTCAGACAGCGGGTTTCGCAGATACCTCCTGCTGCAGCCTTGATTGGATGGAAATGAGTCTGGCCCTGCAGTTCTCAGAGCACTGGGGGTGGGGAGTGCATTGGGGTGAGAGGCTCACAGTTCTGGAGTGTTTCTCCATCTTCCCGGAGACAAAGGGGGCCCTTCTGGATGGAGCATGGGGGCTTGGGGCCCCGGGTGGTGGCTGGGTTTTCTTTTTTCTGCCTCTGGCTGTTGGGGCTGTCCTGTGATTCCCCAAAGGGGCTGGGGGAGCCCTGGGAAATTCTTTAGAAAAATTTCTAGATGGGAAATTTGAGATGGGGTTAGGTAAAAAGAGAGATGGGAAACAGTAGAATCAGCTGGGCAGGCTTTTTTAAAAAGGATTTTTAATGCAAAGGCCGCTGTGGCCTGTGTCATGTGACCTGCCTCCTGGACACGGGTGGACGCCCGACTCCAAGGCAGCCACCGATAGACTTGCTGGTGGCTAGGAGTTGGCCCGAAGCTGCAGCGATGCCTGCCGCTGCAGGGGTCATCTTTAGAGGGCATGGCATCCAGAGCCAGGAGCTGGTCCCCTGGGGGGCAGGGGCTATGGGGATCCCTCGAGGGCTGGTTGGCAACACTCAGGGGTCAATGCTCCTTCTTGGGGAGGAAACTGTTCACTGGGAACACGCCTGAAAGAGCTGCTTGGGGAGGGAGCGGTCTGCCCAGAGGAGGCTGGGGTGTGGGGGGTGGGGAAGGTGGGGAAGACCGGAGGGGACTCCGAGCTGCTTGGGGCCAGGCCGGGGGCCAAGCATGCAAATGTGGCCGAGGAGATGCTCTCTGCACTTGAAATCATTTCAAAACAAAAAGTTGCGCACTAGGATGGAGCTTTTCTGTAGATTTCTCCCCATCCAGGCTCCCCTAGCATCCCCACACGATTGTCGGGCAGTCAGCAAGAGGCAACGATTACTGAGGGTGTGAGGCTGTCCCCTAAACCCCAGGCCTCGCTGGCGGCTCCCCAGTTTTCCATGGGGGTCCTTCTCCTGTTTTAGGATCCGATGTGGATCCCGCCCCAGACGCCACCTTGGTTTTGCGGTCGGCTCTCCCGTGCCCTCCTGTCTAAGCTGTCCCCTCTTCCCGTTCGTGTCTCTGCCTTTGGAGAGTGCTGATTGGGTAGTTTTCAGAAGGGGCCCCAATTTGTGTTTGTCAACTATTTCACGATGAGAGGGAGGCTTTGCGTTCTGGGCCAGAACGTGAGAGAACGGAGGCGCCCTGCACAGTGGCATGTGGGGACTACCCGATGTCTGTAGGTCTTGGGTGGTGTTACCCTGATCCTTCACCCACCTGGTGTCTGCTGCGTTTCTCTGTTCAAAATTGCTATTTTTTATCTTTATTTATTTATTGTTTTACTTTTTGGCTGCCCCTCGTGGCCTGCAGGATCTTAGTTCCCCAACCACGGGATCCTCCTCTCCTGCAGTGGAAGGGTAGATTCTTAACCCTGGACCTCCAGGGAAGGCCCCTAATTACTATTTTTTAAAACTTCCTGGAAAGTTACAATCCTTCTCTTCCTAACTAGTAAGTAGCTTCAGGGAGGAAATTGGAGACTTCACAGTTCATTACTTCTCCTTGGACTTTGGTTCATGATTTTGAGCTGCCATCCGTGGGTCTTGCTGGCAGTGACATGCTCACGGGATATTCAGTTTCCTTCGTTCCTTCCACATGTGTTAATTAGAATTCTTCTTAAGGGAAGATTTGTCCCTTCCACTTGATTATTTTTGATGCTGGTGCGAACTTGCGGACGCTTGCTGTGTTACTTACGGGTGAATGCAACTCTCCGCGTGTTTACCTTCCTGCTCCGAGGGGGGACCCCGCGTTTGGCTCCGCCCCTTGCTCACGCCCCGCCCCTTCACTTCCTGACATCACGGGCGCTCCAGGCTCCGCTGGCGCTCGCCCTGTTCCACCCTGGGACCAGCCTCTTCTCCAAGGCGACCAAGGAGAACCTAGAGGAGGAGGTCGGGTGCCAGCTTTGCATCTTCTGCCTTGCGGCTTCCAATGGCCACTCTTCCGCTCCTGTGGTGACCTGGAGTCACCATTGAAAGTCCCACCATCTGTCTCAGCCTGGAGTGGGGGTGTGTGTTGCAGGGTTGGGGGTCCCTCACTTGGGTTGGCAGAAGGGCGTGGAGAGAATGAAGCAGGTCAAGGCCAGTGGTGATGTAGAATGGATCTAGATGGGGACTCAGCTTGGCTAATGGATGGTCAGTGGGGGCCTCTGGGTCTGCTGGAGGCTGGTGGGGGCTGGTGGAAGCAGGAAGCGGGACCAGAGAAGCCTGGCCCACTGCCTGGTCACTGGACCGACCTCAGGCTGGGAGGGGTCTGAGTGACGGCATCTAGACTGTAGACAAAGGGCCTGGCTGAGAACGAGGAGGAGCATCCGGTGTGCACCCCTGCCTGTGAGCACCACCTGTATCCCACGTCCACCGCGTGGGCCCCGAGCCTGTGCTCCCTGCTGAGTCCTGCTGGCTCCTCGGCCTCCCGCTGGCCTCAGCTCTGGCTCTGCCTGACCTGTGGCTCCCCGCTGGACTCCAGCGATGGAGAGCTCTGCACCCAGCCTGGGGAATGACCTTGACTCAGCCCAGACCAACAAGGCCGCGAGCTGGCCACTGCTCTCTGATCCAGGCAGAGCCCCTGAGCCCTTTCCTCATATACCTGAGCGCACACACCTGAGCACACACCTGTGTGCACACACCCCTGCTCCAGGAGGAGCTCTGTGCTGTCTCGCTCCTTGCTGGCCTGTTAGGTTCCTGGATTGTGCTTGTCCTGTGCCAGCCCGTAGCCCCTCCTGACAGCCGGCTCCTGCCCTCACCTCCTACCCATGTCACCAGAGCACCCCCAGTCCTCCCCCTTCATCACTGTAACCAACTTCCTCACTCGTGAGCTGCCTTGGCCTGTTTGCTCCAGGCTGCGGACCTTGGCAAAGGCCGCTCTTAGAAGCCAAGTTGCACCCCACAGCGTGTGTCCTGATGGCTCTCCTCCTCTGGGCTGCTCCGGGGGACGGGCCTGGGCAGACTGGCCACCAGGAGGGCGGAGGCTGTGGGAGCCTCCAGTCCTGTTGGGACTAGATGAACGGCGCCGTGGGTCTGGCACACCTCCGCAAACACTGGGCCTTAACCTTGGGACCCGGCTGGAAGTTCAGGCTCTGTGTCTGCAGGGAGAAGGGTGGGTGAGGGGCTTGGGAAGGAAGCTCAGAATCCTGGTGTGGCCAGCGGCTGCTGCTTGCCAGCCGGGAGGACGTACTGGGTCTCGGTCCTCCTGCGTCTCGTGGGTCCACGCATAAGTGGAGCTGTGTGTCCAGGCTGTGGTCGTGAGGGAGGCGCACACGGGCAGGAGGCATTGATTTGGGTTCCCCGCCCAGCGCTGTGGGCACAGGGCACCATGCCCAAGGAGGGCTCTGTGGGCAGGGCTGGGGCGGGGCTGGGGGGATTGTGGCAGGATTGACGTGTGGCGGCCCCTCCCTTCTCTGCTCCCACCCAGGCAGAGTGGTCTCCGGCCTGAACCAAGGGAGACCCTTCACCTTGTCCCGCTTCACTCCTGCTCACTGCTCACGAGCCCCCACCCCGCCCGCGGCCTGGGTCAGCTTTCTCTTGCACCACGGCTCTCACAGGTGGGTCCTGCACCGCGTCACCTGGGAGGGGGTCAGAGATGCACGTTCCCAGTCCCCTCCCGCGCCTGCAGGCTCCGAACCCAGGGCGGAGTCGGTACTCTGGGGCTTCCTCCGCATTCTCGGGTTTGAGAAGGGCACCCCGCACAGGTTGTACCAGCTGCACGGTGGGGACCCGTGGGCATTCCCGAGCGCTCACTGTGGGTGGGAGCCCGCTCAGGGCTCTGCATCACAAGAGCAGACAGATAGATGTGACGTGTGTCCCTGTTTCCCAGGGGGACAGAGGCGCAGCCCCTCCCCTCGGGGGCCCAGCGTGCCCTCCCGCCCCATGGACCGGGGCCGGCGGGGGCGGGCGTCAGTCCCAGGTGCCCGCTGCGTCTGCGGGCACTCCCCTCCCCGCTGCCCCCGCGCCGACCTTCACCCGCGTGGCTCAGCAGGATGGCTTTCGGGCGGCATTCTGTCTCCCACGCAGCCCGGAGAGACAGCCCCACGCTGCCTCCTCAGTGTCGCAGGCATTTAAATTGCCGTTTTATTTAAATTTATGTCCGAGGATACAGGCGGAGAAAGGGCCATTTCAAAGTCAGTTTCTGTTTTATGGCTTTATGGGGGATCGCATGGGGCAGCTGCCGCTGGTACCTCACTGCTCCCAGCACCGCAGAGGATCACGTGGCTCCGGCTGTTCGGGAAGAAATCCCTTCTCTCAGCGGCGGGGCTCTCGCTGAGCCTTGTCCTTCCCCCAGACTCAGCCCTGACGCTGGTCTCAGGCTGAGCCCTCCTTGCTTCTGACCCTAGTTCCAGACCCAGCCCTGATCCCGGCCCAGACTCAGCCCCAACCTGGGCGGTGTCACTTCCTTTCTGAAGTCACGCCGTTGCTTATGAGGTGGGTAGATGCAACTAGAAGCCTCACGGTGTCACCCCCCACCCGGGGCTGGCCTGCTGTGCAGAAGACACAGCTCTGAGTGCACCGTGGTTCAAGGCGGCTAATCTCTGCAGCGGGAGGAGCATCTGCCCACGTTCGGATGGGGGAATGGAAACAGTGCTCCCAACACCTTCTCCAGAACAGATTGGCACCCTGGTTGTGCAGGCGGCAAGCCCCGGGGGAGCCCAGCCTGGGCTCCAGGCCGCTAGGTTGACCTCTGCTCGCTCAGGCGACCTTGCTGAGTCTCCTAAATCCCCGTAGTTTCTCTCTGATTTAGTCGGAGGCTCAGACTCCGCGCCCGCATGGGGTGGTGCTACGGGCTGAGCGGGATCGCTGGGGGAAAGCACTTTGCCCCCTGTTGGGGCTCCTGGCAGCCCAGCAGGTCCAGGAGGGGGCCCGGGGAGCTCCAGGGCCTGACACTCGAGGGCAAGCCCAAGGGAGGGGTATCTTGGGGCCGCCACAGTCCGCAGGCCCGGAAGTCTTTCCTTTAGTCCTTCAACAAGCATGTATGGAGTGCCAAGGGGTGCAGGACCCAAAATGCGTGCCAGCCTGGAGTAGACAGCTCTGCGGGGCGGCGGCGGCAGGGGGCCAGCCACTGGCCAAACAAAAGGAGGAAATAATTTGGGGCTTTGATGGGCAAGAAAATAAACCTGGGTGAGTTTGCAGCATCCCTCCTTCCTAGTGTGGAATCCTGGGTGCCTTTACCAAGGGGTCATGTTTGAGTTGAGACTGGGTTGCCGCAGAGGTTGAGGCTGGGAGGGGAGGCGACCGGCAGAGGGGATGCAGAGAGGCTCATCCGGCCCCGTCCCGCCCCCTTTCTATTGGATGAATCGGGTTCCTCGGGGCCCAGATGCTAGGGAGCCATGCCGAGAGTTTGCTGATGGCTGAGCACTGGTGGAGTCCTGATCGGAGCTCTCCGGAGATGAACCGGGCTGTCTGCGCACTCCTGGCACGGTGCAGGGGCTCAACGGTCCCGTCCTAAGTTCTGAATTGTCTGTCCTCAATTAGTCTCCCAGCCATTCCTGCCTGACAGCGAGATGAAGGCCTTGTGAGTCCCGGCGGGTTTGTCCGCTGGGAGGGCCATCCGTTTGCAGGCTGGAAGGGGTCTGCACAGCACAGGTGTGCTGGTTGCGGGTGGGGCCGGGACACAGCAGGGAAGACCTCAGGCACAGTTGGTCCCTGCCCACGGGGCCCTGCAGGCCCCAGACACTGGATGCCACCCCCTCACAGACACAGCCCATGTCCCAGGAGTGCCCACTGGTTCCAGGAGGCAGAGCACCTCCTTGGGGGTGACTGCCTCTGACGTTTGAAGGATGAGACACGTCAAACGTGAGGGGAGAGCGAAGGGTTCCCGGCGGAGGGGATGTTGTGATCAGAGCCTGACGGCGGCGAGTGTGGTCAGTGGGACTGAGGCCCCACCAGGCGCCGAGGTGCCGAGAGCAGGGTCAGGCCCCGGGGTTCTGGCAGGGGCCGCACTTAGTCGCTCAGTCGTGTCCAACTCTTCGTGGCCCCGTGAACTGCAGCCCGCCAGGCTCCTCTGTCCATGGGATTCTCAGGCAAGAGTACTGGAGCGGGCTGCCATGCCCTCCTCCAGGGGATCTTCCAGAGATCGAGCTCAGTCTCCTATGTCTCCTGCGTTGCAGGTGGATTCTCTGCCCCGAGGTGGGGGACAGGCTGTGTCTTAAGAAGAGGGAACAGCCCCGAGAGTTTTGTGGGTGCTTTGGAGGGGGCAGGTGGGAAGGCAACCAGGGGCACAGAGGAGCCGGGAGAGGGGCGGCAGCCTGGACTGATGGGGGCGGGGTTGGCTCGTGGCCTTGCTGGTGGGTGGAGGTGACGGAAGGTGGCGTCTGCACCACTGGGTCTCGTGGCTGCTGAGCCTACAGCGGGCCCGAGCTGACGGCACAGGCGGGGCCCCGGGAGTGATGGGCAGCAGAGGCGATGGAGCCAAAGAGGGTGAGGGGCTGGAGAGGCCCCGCTCCCGGAGACGGCCAGGAGGTCGCGGGAGCCCAGGGGTGGCTCCTAGGGAGGAGTGGCCAGTGCTTACCCGGGCTGCCTGTCCCCAGGCAGGGAGGTCCTGGGGAGTGGGGGCGGGGAGCTGCTGGGGGCGGAAGCTCCTTGGAATCTGGAGGCCAGATGGGAGTGGGCGCGGAGCGAGGGGGAGGTGAGAAATGAGACAGTGGGTGCCGCCAATTCTTCTTGATTTTTTGTGATTCTGCAGTTTTATTTACTCAGTTGGCGTAGGGCATGTTCTAGAAAACGAGCTTCATTCCTCTTCAAACCTATCGTTCATGTCAGAAGCCAGCCGTAGGGAAAGAGAGGGTGAGGGCCTGGTGGGGACACAGGTGGCAGAGTCCACCTCTGGGGGAGCTGGCAGCGGGGCGTGGTCCAGGCCAGCGGCTCCGGGGGGCTTGGCGCTGTGCCGCGGGGTCAGCGTGGGGGCGTGGTGTGCTGGACTGCCGGGGCCCCCGCCCACGAGAAGCTCAAGAGCCCACGGGGCAGGAAGCGCTGCCCGTAAGACAGCGGGAGTCTGCGCGGCCAAGGGGGTGGCAGGCACATGAAGGGGCGGGGCCTTGCTCCATGGTGACCGAAAGGAAGGGCCCCTGTGGGGAGGGCCATGCGGACAGCGAAGGTGCAGGTCTCTGGAGAAGGTGGGCAAGCAGACCCTCAGCCTCTCACTGCCGGATGCCCACGCTGCCCGTGGTCCTTGAACAGCTGCCCCTGAGTCAGGCTGGGCCTGGGCTGGGGGGATGCCTGCAGGGGTGAGGGTGGGAGGTTCACCTGGGGCCCCCATCCCGCTGGGGTCAGAGTCGGGCTGGGCTGCTCAGCCCTCACAGGGTCAAGCCCGCGGGTAGAGTGTTGGGCCTCCACCTGGAGGTGCCCAGACATTCCCGTGTCTGTGGACACACGCAGACACACACACACGCATGCAACGAGCACAGTGCACACACAGGCACATGTACACATGAGCACATGCACGAGTCACATGGGCCCGTGTACACACGTGCTCAGAGTGCACGCACACGCGTGCACACACAGGCACACACACACGTGTGCAGGCCCTCAGGAGACGGGGTGCATAAAGAAAGCAGCTCTCCACTTTCTCCCCTGAAAGTCTCCCGCCCCCTGCCGTCACGAGACCGGGTGTCAGACAGCAGGGAGTCTGGAGCCAGGCGGCGGCTGTCTCCAGTTTGCTGGGGTCACATCTCTGTCTCCACCAGCGTGACAGGTAGCTTTTAGCGTCTGACGGCAAAGATGACCAGCCTGTCCCCTCCATGGCTTTCATTCTGAGCCCACTGGCGCTCACGAGATGCTGGCCTGCCCCATGGCTGAGGTCCCTGCGAAGTGCTGGGCTGCACGTATTATGATCCCGGCCATGGCGTCTGAAAGGCGAGCTTGCATTCACACAGAGAGGGAGGGCCTGCGTGGGTCGGGGGCATCCCAGACCCCGGCGAGGGTGCCCCCTGCGCTGGTGTGAGTGGGACTGCACTCTGGGCTGTCATCGCGGTGAGGGGGCCTGGAAAGGCGGCTGGCGTCTTGCAGTGAAGGTGGACGCCCTCCCCACGCGGTTGGTCAGAGGCTCCGGCTGCCCGCAGCCCCACAGCCGCTGAGCTGAGAGATGAGGCCGCTGGGGCTCAGGGCCGTGTTCTCGCGGAGGAGCAGTCGTGGGTGTGAGAGCTTGGGTGGGCCAGCCCGCATGGCTCCACAGAACTCGGGCCACGTGTTCTTTGGTTTTCGAGGGTTGTGCCAGCTGCTGGACCACGGCACTTCTCAGGGCCTTGTGCGTGGCTGCTTCTGTCCTCGGGGAGCAGCCCATGCCATAGGAGGGGGACGCTGGATATCCTCTGTCCTGGGCGACGGCGGGGTCTGTGGCTTCACCCTTGTGGCCTGACCCCCAACACACGCACCTGTGCAGTACCCACTGTGCCCACTAGATGGCACTGCCTTGCCCCCATCCGGCTGCCTGGGTACCAGGAGGGGCAAACCCTCAGCACAGCGATGGACAGAGGCCCCGTCTCCCAGGGGCCTCGGAGCCCCTCATCCCTGGGTTCTGGGAACACGTGGTGTAGGTTTCGTCCACTCACACCAGGAGGAACTAGTTTCTGAGCAGGAAACCCATCCCTAGCGGAGCTGGGATGTGTGCGTGAGTGTGCATATGTGAGCATGCGTCTGTGTGCACACGTGTGCCCGTGTGTGTTGGGGAGGGAGGCCGGGCCAGGCCCCATGGGGGGTGCTGGGCTCTGAGATGACCAGGCCCTGCCCTGGCCTTGCTCTCTGTCCTCTCTGAACCTCGGGTCGCTTGTCAGTAACACAGAAATGCCCTGGACGCCCCCAACCTGCCTCCAGGGCGAGGGGAGGCCCCGCTGAGGCCCCGGGGGTGGCGGGCGCTCTCTGGACTGCATCGTGATGTAAACCGCACAGCAATGCAGAGTGGCGACGTGGCGGTGGGCTCGTGCCCGTGGCGGCAGCAACAGGAAGGAAGGACGCCTGCCCTGGGCAGCCTCAGGGCCATGGGGGCTGCTGCCGGGGAGGTGTGCCTGTCCCCAGCCCCCGGGGCAGAGACAGGCGGGGGAGGAGCCGCAGGTCAGCACCCAGCCGTCCTGCGTCCCTGCCTGGGGGACGGGAAGGGGAGAGGCACATGGGGGTCAGCGGGGGAGCTGCCAGCCACCTGGGGCCAGGCGGACGGTGACCCAGGCTGGCTCTGGCCTGTGGGGCCTCCAGCCTGGTCCCCACCCGGCAGCAGCCTCGGGCCCAGAGCCTTTGCACACCCGCAGCGGGGAACCCTCGGGAGCTGGAGGAAGCCAGGTGTGGTGGGACCTCCAGGGCCCCTGGGCCGGGCCCAGCTGTCACCGGGCACAGACTCCAGCAGGGCTGGACCCGCCGGCTGGGCAGAGCCCGTTGCCCAACATCGGACATCTGTCCAGTGGTCACTGCATCGTGGCCCGAACACGGAGACCCCGTGGCAGAGCCCACCTCATGGTGGGGGTGACTGCCGGGTCCCCAGTTCTCCAGCCCCCCAACCTCTGCAACGCCCCCCAGAGACCTGGAACCGCTTCTTGGAGGAAACACAGAGCCAGACCCAGCACGCTGCCAGGTGGCTCCGCGTGTGGTCAGGCTCGTGCCCTCGGGGGGTCGGGCCGGGGCGGGGGCTGACGCCAGGCCCTGTCTCTGGGAAGGGCTGTGGTACAGAGGCACACATCCTGCCACGACGTGAGCCTCATCCCCGTCCGCTTGGAGCAGACCCAGCGGCCGGGAAGTCTGCAAGGCCGTGAGTGAGCAGGCCTGGCCCAGGCTGTGGGGTTCCGTCCTCTGACCTGAGCAGCCGGATCAGAGCCAGAGTGGACATCCTTGTCAGGCACGGGACACGCTTGTCGGCAGGGACCGTGCTGGGCCCACAACTATCTCGGGCTGACTCTGGGGAGTGGGGGAGCCCAGGTGCCCCATCTGCCCAGTGGACCTGTAGGGGCTGGTGGGGGTGGTGCGGGCTTCCCAGGGAGGGCGGTGAGGGGCCGCTGCTCCAGCTGGACCACAGGGACCCGAGTCCCACACCATCCTCAGCTCCCCTGGACGCAGGGCTCACCCTGTCTGTGGGCCGGAGACCCCTTAGGGGTGCTGGGCAGTGTGGATCCCACTCCGGGCCCCAAGCTCAGCGGGTGGTGGGGAGGAGGTGTGTGTACACGGGAACTGGTGATCCTGTCGCTAAGCAGCTGGCCAGGCTGGTGTCCACAGAGCCAGCGGGCAGCTCTTGGGGGCTGTGATTATCCATCTTACTTAAGATAAACGGGGGCGCCTGGGGGCAGAGCATGGCTGGCACTTCTCGGAGGGCCCCCCCACCAGCTGCTCCGAGCAGGGGGGCACCCGCCCACCTGCTAGGTGAGCAGCTGGTCTAGCTCTGCTTGTCGCACGCTTTCCCCGAAGGTGGAGCCTGGCTCTGCGGGAACATTGTGGATGGATGAGTCCAGAGGGGGCGAGGGGCTTCACAACAGACCACCACGGCATCCTCCCTGGGCCCTGCACACCTCCCGACCTGCCAGGCATCCTGGACTCCAGCTCAACCGGGCCCTGGCCGGCTGTCTGCTCCTGGCCCCATAAGTACGGTCGCTGAGGCGGTCCTGAGCCTCCATGTACCCCCTGGGCTCTCTGGGTACCGCCTCCACCTGCCAGCAGCCAGCAACAGCCCCCCGAGTGCTGTGCGGAGACTGAGCCTTCCACTCCGCATCAGGCGCTGTAAACGCCTCTCTGCCCCCGGCGTCCTGCACACGCAGGGCTCCCAGCGTGGCTGCCGGGGACGGCGTTGCCCCACAGGGGCTGCGTGTCCGGGAACAGGCTCCGGCTCCCTGAAACGTCCCTGCACGGTGCCTGCCCCAGCACCCCCAAGGCCGGCCCTCCACCTTCCGCTGTGACTCTGGCCGGAGGATATTGGGGTCCAGCATCTTTTCCTCTGGGCCCCCCACTTGACTCTGTTTTTTGCAGAATAGGAAGGAATTCCCAGAATCGTAGCCCCGACTTCACCCTCACCCCCGCCCAGGGGTGGTCACACTGTTGTGACATCCCCCGGTTGTGTGGCTGTGGTCAAGGCCCCCACAATCCCCCCACAACACAGATGGAGAAACTGAGGCCTGGAGTGCTCACAGGGCGGCCCAGGGGGTGCCCGGCACAGCTGGTGTCCAGAGCCTGGGGGTGGGGGGCAGGAGAGAGCTCAGGCTTGAGCGAGACTCCCGGGTCCCGGCGCTGGCTTGGGGTCCCCCCGCCTCCAGGAACCCCACACACTGGGAAACCAGGAAATGGGATTTCTCAAAAATTCACGCTTCGGTGGCGTCTCTCAGGAAGTTAGATGGGTCTGTTCACTGGTTAAACCCAAATAAATTGCAGAGGGGATTGGTGTTTATGAATCTTTAAAGTCACACATCTGCATTTATCTGGCATTTATTTCGCTTTGATTCCTTTGTCTTCTGCCTTCCTGTTTGGGGGCAGTGCAGCTGCGGGCCGGCCGGGCCTGAGCAGCCAGCGTATGCGGTCTGAATGTTTGATTCGCCAGCTGCAAACGCGAGATGAAATCAGAGGCTGTCTGCAGTCATCAGGCAGGCAGGGAAGGGGCCCCGCCACGGGCCCTCTGTGGTCTGTGGAATTTACGGTGTTTGGATTGCAGGGCCATGGGGAGCAGCCAGTTTGTTTTTTATTTTCTGACTCAGTGGAGACAAAGGTTTCTGCAGCACTGATGCTCCGAGACTCCTATGCCATCCATGACATTTTCATCAGATATTACGGCCCAAGCCCTGTGGTCTGCCTCGTGTCAGCGAGGTGGGGCCTCAGGGAAGGTCGGCCGAGGAGAAGGCGAGGATGTGTGGTGGGAGGCGGTGTGGAAGAAGCAGAGGAAGACAGCTCAGCGCCCCCAGGGCCGCGACTGAGCAGCCCCAGGCGCCCTGCCCTCTCACCCCTCGTCTCTCGTGGGGTGTCTGGCAGCCGGTCCGCGCCTGGGGAGGCCCTGGGCGTCTGTGAGAGAGGGTGTCAGGGCTCTTCTGGGAGAAGTTCAAGGCCCGTGTCCAGCTCGGGGCTCCTGGCCGGCCCACTGCGGGCGCCTGAGCAGGCAGGCAGGCGCCTGTCGGGGGGTCTGGGTTCACACAGAGGAGTCACTGGTGGGCCTGGACCCCGCTCCCCCTCCTCTTATTAATTATTTTTTAGTTATTTTAACGGGAGGGTAATCACACTGTTGTGACGGGCTCTGCGTGCCCCTGCTGGGTGCCCCGCTCCGTGCACCCCCTTGCACTGGCCGTCTGTTTCACACGTGGTCATGTCCGTGTTTCAGTGCCATTCTCTCCATTCATCCCACCCCCGCCGTCTCCCGCAGAGTCCAGAAGTCTTCTTTGCATCAGAGTCCCCTTTGCTGCCTTGCATGTAGGATCGTCGTTACCCCCACTCCCCTTCTTAACGCCTCAACCCCAGGGGGTTGACCCCCAGCTTCCAGAGCCTCCCGGGGCCCTGCCGAGGGGCCAGGCTGGGAGACAGACCTGCCTGAGTCCAGCGCCTGCCCCGCCCGCCTGCCGTGGTCTTGGGGGGTCGCGTCTGCCTTGTGCTTCTGCTCTGACCTCCCCGTGCTGGGTCCTGGGGAGGCTCGTGCAGGAAAGGCTGCCGCAGCTCCTCTAGGGTAGGCACTCAGCGCAAACTCGCACCCCGGGCCCCCCGGCCCCGCCACAGCCCGTGCTCCTGAGACCTTCCCAGGTGGGCTTGTCCAACGAGCGGTGACCCCTGGAACCTTAGCAAGCAACTGAGGCAACCACACTCATCGCAGAAACAGAGACGACGCGGGTGAGCGAAGAGGGGAAGGGAAGTCCGTTGGAATCCCAGCGCCCAGTCGTCTGACGACGGGCCAAGCAGAGACAGACTTCTGAGCTTGGTCTCGGTAGCTTTTACGCTGCAGTTTGCGTGTTTACAGAAAGCAGGTCTGTGAAAGTGGCTCCTGCCTCCCTCCTCGGACTGTCCCTTTGAAGTCTGTCCGTCCACGTTCCGGCAGCTTCTCTGGATGAAGCCCTCCCGGGCCCGGGTGGGGGGCCCCCACAGCACTGTCGACCATACGTGGCTGAGAAGCTCAGTGCTGGCTGTGTACACACGTGCACACAGAGGTGCACACGCTTAAACACACCTACACACACACCTGTGCATGCTGTGGACTGTACCCCACAGGGTTCCTCTGTCCATGGGATTCTCCAGGCAAGAATCCTGGAGAGGGCTGCCATTTCCTCCTCCAGGGGATCTTCCCAACCCAGGGATTGAACCGGCATCCCTTACATCTCCTGCACGGGCAGGTGGGTTCTTTACCAGTGAGCCACCTGGGAAGCCCACGTAGGCATCTGTGCCCACGCGTACGTGTGCCCCTGCCAGGCAGGCACAGTGAAGCTGGGAGGGCCTCCGCTGCGCCCACCCTGGGAGGCCCGCCCTCGCTCCTCACGGATCCACTCGGGTCGTGGCTCAGAAGGCCGCCCGTGGCCCCTGCCCCCCGCCTGAGGGTCCTCCTGGGCCCCGTCCCGTTTCTGGGGGGTGTTGGGGCTTCTTGGAGTCTCTGGCCGAGCGGTCCCTGTTTCCCAGAGCCAAGTGGCCAGGCCCGCTTCTGTGACTAGATGCTAATCCTTCACCATTTAATTAAACACGAGGACATGGAGGAGGTGGTGAGCCTGGCTTTTTAAGAAATGAATTATGAAAACCCTCCCCTCCAGATGTCCCCTCTTGGCTGCTTAGCCAGGGGCTCTCGAGTTTTTGTTTAAAAATTTTTTTTTCTAATTTTTTTTCAGTTATGAGTAATATCTCCTTCCTTCCTTTACCAGGCCGGTCAGTTAAATTCAAATTAAATTCAGAATCTAAACATTTATGGAGTGTCAAGCTTCAAGCACTACATCAAACTGTAGTGAGTTCGAGAAGGAAAATGCCCGGTTTTTGCCCTTGAGGCCTTATATGCTGGTGATAAATTTCACAAAATTCATCCTGTACTTTCACGAGCTACTCGTTGAGCCTCTGCGTTTATTTAGTGCCGGGTTCCGGGCCAGCGGCTGGGGAGAGAGTCAGGGAGGAGCCAAGTCAAGGGCTTCTGGGCTGGGCAGCCTGGCGTGGGGGAGACCTGAGACTGGGGGTCACACAGGCACTCGTGTAACTGAAGTCAGAGCACGTTCAAGAAGGAAGAGCCCAAGATGCCACACATGCGGTTTTCCTGCCCCCGTAGCTCCTCGTCTCTGATGAGGCTCACCTGGGCTGCAGCCGTGACCCATGTTCCTAACTAGCCGAACGTGCGTTTCCGGAGCCTGGTGTAGGACCAGGCGTGGGGCCCGATTCATCCCCCTCGAGGGTTTGGGAAGCTGTAACGCCACTTAGAGCCGGGTTGTGAGACCCGTCTTTGCTGTCCCCGTCACCCTGGATCTGAAGGAGATGCCCTGTGTGGTGCCCACCCTGCAGAGAATGGGGGTGCCCGAGACAGGGTCGGGGGTGGGGGGCAGGGGTGCAGAGGAGCGAGCTGGTCACTGCCTCCCTCTGTCTTTCTGCAAATGGTCTTGCTGCTGGGACGTCATGGGGACGTGGCTTGTCTGCTTCCTGCCATCTTCACACCAGCAACCTTGCAATTTCGTGGACGTTTGCTTCATTCAGCCTGGTCAGATCCTCCTTCAACAGACTCGACGAGGCAGGCTGGGGGGTGTCCTCTGCTTCTTCGAGAGCAGCCTTCCGACTCAGCCGCAGTCATTGGCTGTCCCCGGTGCTTGGGCGGGTGAGTGTGGCCGGGCGTATTGCTGCCGTTGTGTGCCTGGTGAGCTGGATGCCCCTGTGAACACGCAAGAGCTGTTTGCTTCCAGGGAGCCTAAATTGTCGCGTGGCCCTTATCTGGGTATTTACCCATGTTGAAACGACTGGGCTATGTTAGAGCTCTGTCATTGTTTGTGATGCCGTGTCCAGGAAGACTTGCTGAACCAGGAGCACTGACCCAGGCCAGGCAGGGGTGCTGCCAGCCTCATCTCAGTGGGTCTGCCCTGCCATCCCTGGAGGCCTGGGGTCCGAATCTGATGGGGCACGTATCCACCCATCCACCATCCCTCCATCCACCACCCATCTACTCATTCACCCATCCATTCAAGGACCCACCATCACCACCCATCCACCTATCCATCCATTATCCATCCAACCACCACCCATCCACCCATCCATCAATCCACTATCTATCCAGCCGTCCACCATCCACCCAGTCATCCATTATCCAATAACCCATCTATCCACCCACCCAGCCACCCACTATCCTTCCATCTGTCTTCCAAGCAGTTAGCCAACTGTGGTTATCTTCCTGGCCTCACTCTCACTGGTGAAAAAGGAAGGAAGATGCCCATCTCACACAGTTGTTATGAAGACCACATTGAATGTCGTGAAGGAAATAAAGGACTTGAAGCAGTGCCAGGCTGTGGCGGTGGCTGCTTTTAGCTGGGCCGTTGGTGTTCCAGGTGTCCTGGCTGTTTGGTGTTCCAGGTGGTGGAGGGAGCCCGGACTGCAGCCGGCGGAGCCTGGCTCTGGCTGGGCTCTGCTTCCTGCTAGTGACCTTCGGTAAATTCTCGGTCCTCTCTGAGCTTTGGTTGCTCATCTGGAAAGAGGGCTCTTCAAGGCTTGAGGAGACGATGAGTGAGCTGTACAAGGTGCCTAGGCAGGGGGTCGGGCACACGCCGAGCGTCCACTCACGGGGGCTGTTTCTCGACACTGGCGTCATTGCCACCTGCCCAGCAGACAGGTATGGAGCGCGCTTACGGGCTGAATTATGTCCCCTCCAAAATACGTGTGTCCTAAGCCCCGGACCCTTAGGATGTGACTATTTAGAGACGGGGCATTTGAAGAGCTAATTGAGTTCAAGTGAGGGCATGAGAGTCCTATCTAACCGGTGTGCTTGGAAGGAGAGGGGGTCAGCTACAGACGCACAGAGGGAGGGCCGCGGGAGGACAGCGGGCAGAGACGGCCGCAGATGAGCCGAGGACGGAGGCCTCGGGGGGTCCAGCCCTGCCCACACCCTGGGCTAGGGCTTCTGGCCTCAGACTGTGAGACTTCACTCTGTCATCTAAGCCGCCCCAGGAAACTCACTGGAGTACTTGCTGTGCACCACGTGGGCTTCCCAGGTGGCCCTCGTGGGACCACCTGACAACGCGGGAGACGTAAGAGATGCGGGTTCAATCCCTGGGTCAGGAAGACCCCCTGGAGGAGGGCACGGCAACCCATTCAGTATTCTTGCCTGGAGAATCCCATGGACAGAGGAGCCTGGCAGGCTACCGTCCATGGGGTCAGCAGAGTTGGACACGACTGAGTGAGTGAGCGCAGCGTGCCATGCCCCGGGCCGGGTGCGGGCGTGTGCCGTGGGGTGTCCCAGCCCTGACCTGTGGGAGGCTCCCAGCCCCAGCTTCCCCAGGGGAAGATGGCGAGTCCCCTGAGATGATCCCAGGCCGCTCCCCAGGAGCACCCCTCCTTCTGGAGTCCGGCCCCAGCACTGACCACAGCAGCCGAGAAGGAGGAGACCCAGCCGATCACTTGTGAGTGTCCTCAACGAGAGGCCGCTCTGGCTGGGGCGGGTGCCCGGCTCTGCCGCATCCCTGCCCTGGGCTGGGCTTCGCACGAGTGGCACAGAGGAGCCCGGGCCCGGGGGGCCGGGAGGGTCCGGGCTTTTACCGTCTGCAGGCGCTCTGTCCCTGTCCTGCTCTCCCCGTCCCGGGGGCTTGGGTTTAAAAAAACATCTAATTTCTGTCCCTTTAGGGAGTGTTAGGGGTAATGAAACAGATCTCCCGCTGTGGGCAGAAGCCTTGGGTTGGAGCTTCAAGCTCGGGTTTTGTCCCCATCACCTCCAGGGACGTCCTCATCCCAGGACCCATTAGGCCTCCTCAGGCCCACCCTCTGCTACGGAGGTGGGGTGTCCAACCACACTGTGCCGATGGGGGTTCCACGTCCTAAACGCCACTGGAGTGAGGGCTGCCCGCGGGCGAGGAGGCTCACTAGGGTTTGCAGACTCCCGCCAGCCCGCCCGGAGTCACCTGCAGCCCAGTGCCCAAGCCACGCGTCTCAGACCCTTCCACGTGGCGGAGGGAAAAACTGCAATTTTCACTCTGAGAGGACTGAGTGTGTCTGTCCTACTGTGGGGAGCAGTTGAATGAACTTGAATAACACTAGTAACCACGGCAAACTCGGGGGAGACGCGCATGACCCCACTGTCCTCAGTGCCTTGTCTGCGCACTGATCTGTCAGTGCTGGAGTGGGCGGCCTTCCCCTTCCCGGAGATCTCCCCGACCCAGGGCTCGAACCCAGGTCTTCCACATGGCAGGCGGATTCTTCACCAGCTGAGCCACCGGGAAGTCCACTCCTCATCACAGCCCTCGCATTGGATCATCATCCTCATCTCATAGATGTGGAAGCCGAGGCACAGCGAGTGAGGTTCACGGGCCACACGAGCTGTGATGGGTGGAGCTGGGGTCACATCCCTGCTCCTGGCCGCTCTTGGGGTGGGGAGGGGGTGTGATGACCTTGCCTCCTACACGTGTCTCGGGGGCCACGGCGGAGTTCCACCTGTGGTGTGAGCGTTGGGCTCCTGGTGGGACCCCAGGGGTCAGCATTAGGGCCTGGGGCCAGGAGTGAGGAGCGGCCACGGAGGAGGGACCTGTGGAGCCTTGGGCTGCCTGCACCCGGCGCTGCGGCTGCAGAGCCTGCAGACCCACGTCTCTGGGACGCCCGGACTCGGGCTGGCGCACTGTGATGTTTAGAAATGGATCTTCTTCCTCCTTTGCGTTAGAGACGGGAGCAACCTGCTCAGAATCATGGCGGATGGAGCCTGCATACCTGCAGCCTTGCTGTTCGTGCGGGTGGCGGTCTGTGAGCAGCGCGGCCACCTCCGTGAAGGGCAGTTTATCCCGGATCAGATCAGGGTAACGGTTTACAAGGCTGAAAGACAGACACAGGCGTGGGTGCTCGCCAGCCCCAGATCTGCAGGCGTTTATGTGCCCTCCCCCTGCTCGTGGGTGGATGATAAATTATTCACCAGCAGGGCACCGGAACCCGGGGTGGGTGGGGGCCCGCAGCGCAGAGGTGCTGGCCCCTTTACTGTGGACGATAGGGACCTGGAGGGGTGGGGGTGGGGCTCCCAGCTGGGCTGGGCCCACGGCTCCAGTGCCCCGGGCGCTTTCAGGAGCTGAAAAGGAACGGGAGTTGGGAATCATCTGGGCTTTTTCCCAGCGGTTAGGTGGGAAGAGATGCCCAGAAGGACGCTTGGAGGAATCTGGCCTCAGGGGACATCCTGGGCTTGGAGAGGAGCCTCCACCTCTGGATGGCAGTGTAGTGTTTGCGAAGCCCTCCGGGAATTGTGTGCAGATTTACTGGATCCAATCTCTGAAAGAGGGAAATGGCAACCCACTCTAGTCCTCTTGCCTGGAAAATTCTATGGACAAAGGAGCCTGGTAGGCTACAGTCCATGGCATCGCAAAGACTTAGACACGACTGAGGGACTTCACTTCACTTCTTCAATCTGTGAAGGGACTGGATCTGATGCCTGGGTTAGAACCCTGGACCAGCACTCAGGGGCTCAGCCCCTGACCTCCCTGGGCCTCAGTCTTCTCATCTGTAGAATGGAGATGGTTAGAAGGCCTGCCAACCTCTTGGGGTTTTTGCAGAAGTTAAAAAGCATGATATGTGTAACAGGCTCAGCCAGGGCCAGGCACGGAGCCAGCGATGGAGGGCTGGTTTCCTCAAAATCACCATTCTCCTGTGGGCCCAGTGGAGCCACATTTTTGGGCAGGGAACCGAGTCTGAGGAGTGGGGTGCAGGAGGCCCGAGCCTCCGCCTCTGCTCCCAGGTCTCATCAGTCCGGCCACACGCGGGGGTCCCAGGTGCGGCCCCATCCCCCAGCCCGGCTCTCTGCACTCAGGGCTCCCCTGGGCCTGGCCTTCCTGCCAAGACGAGCTCTTCCGCGTCTGGTCCTTCAGGGTCCGCGGCTCTGGAACGTCCTTACGCAGCCGCCCTCTGAGCCCGAGGGTGTCCTCGGTGTGGCCCCAAATCCTCAGCTCCCAACCCGGACCTGGCCAGTGTGGGAGATCCGCCAGCGTCCAGGGCTGGCCTGAGGAGGGCCACCAGGGTTGTGTGAGTGTGAGTGTGTGCGTGCATGAGTGTGTGGGAGTGTGTATGTCTGTAGTGTGTGTGAGAGTGTGTGAATGAGTGTGTGCGAGTGTCTGTGAGTGTGTGTGAGTGATCAAATGTGTGTGTGAAAATGTGTGAGTGTGCATGCGTGTGTGTGCACAAGTGTGAGTGTGAATGTGTGTGTGCATAAGTGTGTTAGTGTGAATGTGTGTGTGCGAGAATGTGTGCATGCGTGTTTGTGCATGAGTATGTGAGGGTGTGAATGCGTGTGTGTGTGTGTGCATGCATGTTTGTGCATGAGTATGTGAGAGTGTGAATGTGTGTGTGAGTGTGTGTGTGTGAATGAGTGTGTGCTAGTGTGTGTGAGCAAATGTATGTGTGAGAATGTGAGCGTGCATGCGTGTGCACAAGTGTGAGTGTGAATGTGTGTGTGCATAAGTGTGTGAGTGTGAATGTGTGTGTGTGTGCGTGAGAATGTGTGCATGCGTGTTTGTGCATGAGTATGTGAGAGTGTGAATGTGTGTGTGAGTGTGTGTGCGCGTGTGCCTTCTGTGCACCATCTCTGGTCATGGCTCCCCGTGTCGACAGGCAGGGCCTCCCTCCTGGCTGGTGAGCATCCCAGACTCTAGGCAGCAAGCCTGAGGGCCCCTGGAGTGTCTCCAGACTCTTGAGCTCAGGAAGCTTCTCATCCCAGGGCGGGAAAGCCTAGAAACAGGCAGGGGAGGGGGCAGAGCCCCAGGCTCCATGGGAAGTGCGGGTCCCCTGGTGTCCCGTCCCCCTCCCTGCCCTGCTGCAGGCCTGTAGCTATTCCTCCAGTAATTATCACACCAGAATCGCACACACCACAACAAAGCCATAAAGTAGTCAAAATACAATCTTTTTATGGGCAGCAGATTGAAAAATCCATCAACACGTGCCCATCTATCAGCGGTGGTGACAGAAACCACCGGAAAGGGAGAAACAGACATAAATAAGCTTTGTCCGACTGGGCACGTCGGAAGCAGCGGGGAGGTCCCTGGGGCCCGTGACGCCAGTGCTGACGGCTGGCGGCCTCTTGACCCCAAGGCAGGTGGGCTGACCCGCAGCGTCCCGTCCAGGGCTGCGGGGGCCCGCCCTGCCACGTGACGGCCGGAGGCGGGGCTGGGCCCCCTGCACACAGACGCCCGACCTCTGATGGGGGGCTTGGGGGCCAGGCATGTAGGCCGGGGGCTCCCAGCCCTCCAGGGCATATTTCAAGTCCTGGGCAGGTCCAGTGGTCTGCGCCGTTCCCCAGCGCCCCTGTGCCGCTGCGGCTCCTGAAGCTGCCGGCTCCTTTAGGCTCGGCGTTAGGGCTCCCTCTCCCCGGGATCCGCCCCCCACCCCGTCCTCCCCTCCTCTGTCCTCCTGATCCCTGCCCCGCCCACCTGTCCACTAAGGCCTGTCCAGGCCCAGCAGCATCTGCCCAGGATCCTCCTGGTTCCGTGCCTTTCCCAGTTGGGATGAGGCCCCCGCAGAGTGCCCATGCAGAGCTGATTGTCCCAGAAAAGGCAAGGCAAGGACAGCCAGTCGCGGGGCTTATCAGGAGAGGCTTCTCAGAGGCGGCAGACGTGGTAGAGGGCACGCAGGTGCCAGGAAAAGAGGACCCATGAGAGGAGCCTTGTGGGAGCTGGGGTGGGCCTGGGGGTGCGTCAGGGACTGAGGGTCCTGCTGTGGAGAGCGTGCAGCTAGCACCTAGTCTGGGTCGGCACCCTCAGCAGACTATTATTCTTACTGCTTGCTGTGGGTATTGCTGTTTCTTCCGCAGGCTGTCCTTAACGTCGCGGTCTCACCAGCCTGCCCCCTTGTCCCCATCTAGGTGTCTGAGCGAGGACTCGAGAGAAGGCCGAGGGGGAGCTCAGCCGTCACCATGCTCTTGATCTGAGATTCTCCCAGCATCCTTTGTGTGCCCATCACTTGCAGCCCTGTGCAGGGCGGAGGGGCCATGACTGCAGTCCCTGGGAGATGGTGGGGCCAGGCAGGGAGCCCCCGAGGCTCAGCTTGTCCAGGGGAGACCCCACTTCGCCTACCCGTGTTAGTGACAGGAATTCATGGGGACGGGTGATGCCCTTACCCACCCCTCTCCCATTCCAGAAAACCCATGTGGCCCCCACACGTGGGTACTGATGGGGCTGAGCGGTGGGCGGCCTGCAGGAAGCGTCTTGGTTTTGGGGTCATATCGTATTGCTGCTCATCCCCCTGGCAGCCCGGAAGGTTCGGGAGCCGCCCTCAGCTGAGGACAGGGAGGCTTAGCGGGGCGGCACCTCACGCATCGACCCCTGCAGTCACTGTCCGGGCGTGACAGAACCCAGGAGACCCGAGTCCTCTTCACCGACCCGGAGGAGATGGGGATGGCCTACCTCCCTTTGAAAAACCAACTAGGAAGTGATTTAAACATTCATTCACATCCCAATGCATATGTTTTGTATGTAGTTTTTGATGAATTTCTGTAACACCAAAGTAACGATAACAAAGACAGGATGAACTGTGAAGTTCTCTTTTTTGTGACAGCCTTTGAGAGATATAATCACATTGCTTACAATGCCTCCATCGGACTGTACAGTTCAGTGATTTTTAGTATATTCACAGTATTGTGCAACCATCTACATGAGCAATTTAGCGCATTTGTATTACCTCAGCAGGAGCCTCCCACTCCCTGGCAGGCGCTCCCTAGTTCCCTCCTCCTGGTCCTGAACAACCGCCGAATGCCCTCTGTCTGCGTGGATTTGCTGCTCTGGACATTTCTCAGAAAGGAAGTCAGACAATACATGGCCTTCTGTGCTTGGCTTCTTTGACTCCGCATGATGCGTCCTGACACTGCTGCGGGTATGAACACTCCACTCCTTTAAGGGCTGAATAATATTCCACTGGAAGCAGTGACAGATTTTATTTTCTTGGGCTCCAAAATCACTGTGGACGGTGACTGCAGCCATGAAATTAGAGGACGCTTGCTCCTCAGAAAGCTGTGGCAAACCTAGATGGTGTATTAAAAAGCAGAGACATCACTTTGCTGACAAAGGTCCATACAGTCAAAGCTATGTTTTTCCAGTAGTTATGTATGAAAGTCAGAGTTGGACCATAAGGAAAGCTGAGTGCTGAAGAACTGATGCTTTTGAACTGTGGTGGAGAAGACTCCTGAGAGGCACTAGGACAGCAAGGAGATCGAACCAGTCAATCCTAAAAGAAATCAGCTCTGAATATTCATTGGAAAGATTGATGCTGAAGCTCAATACTTAGACCACCTGATGAGAAGAGCTGCCTCCCTGGAAAAGACCTCGATGCTGGGAAAGACCGAAGGCAAAAGGAGAAGGGCTGGCAGAGGATGAGGTGGTTGGATGGCATCACCGACTTGATGGACACGAATTTGAGCAAATTCTGAGGGACAGTGGAGGACAGAGGAGCCTGGTGTGCTGCAGTCCACGAGGTTGCAAAAGGTTGGCCACACCTGGGGGACTGAACAGCAACGCTATTCCGCTGTATGGATGGACTGCGTGTTGTTTATCTGCCCGCCCACGGACAGACCTCTGGGCCGAGTCCACCTCCCGCTTATCGTGAGTAAAGCTGCCGCGGGTGTTCGTTCAGTCTGTGCAGATGTGCTCTCATCTCTCTTGGGTAGAGAGCTCGCAGTAGAGTTGCTGGGGCACATGGGATTTCTGGGTTTAACTGAAGAACTGCCAGACTGTTTTCCAAAGCGGCCGCATCATTTTCCATCCCCGCCAGCCACGTACGAGCCTCCAGTTTCTCCACGTCCCTGCCAACACTTGTTATTACCTGTCACTTTGATTAGCAGCATCCTGCTGGTACCCCATTGGTTTTGATTTGCATTTCCCTGACGACGCATGATGTTGAGCATGTTTTCCTGCGCCCGTTGGCCACTTGTGTATCTTTGGAGAAACACTAGTCCTCTGCCCATTTTAAAATTGGGTTATTTGTCTTTTTACTGTTGAGTTGTACAAGTTGTTGTTGTTTTTAATGTAATGTAGGATGCAAGTCCCGGACCAGATACCTGCCTCATCGCCTTGTAAAGTCACCTGCAGGCAAGAGAGGGCCGCCCCCACCGAGCCCCACGTCCTCCAGGAACATCCTGAACTCCAGTGGGCCCCGCGCTCCCATCTGCCGACTCCATCCTGCCTGTCTGGAGCCAGCTCCCTTCTGGACGCGTCCCTGCCGCCCACCGGCCCCTCCTCCGGCTCCCCGGCTCCGAGGGCCCCCCTCCTTCCAGACCCTGCCCACCTGCCCTGTATCCAGGCCCCCCCGGCTCCAGCCACACCCTCCAGCCACACTTGCCCCTCCAGCCCTTCTTCCTTGGACCACAGCCCCCAGCCCCGAGTGTTCAGGGGTCCTGTCCGCTCCCAAAGTGGGCCACGTCCAAGGCCCTGCAGCTGGGGAACGGCGGAGCCGGACGGAAGAGCTGATCTTCTTGGAGGAGGCCCCCCTGCCTGTTGCCTCCGGCAGGCCCGGGAGACCTTTTAGCTCCGTTGGCAAGGAAATGCCGGGCTGGCGTCTATTTTCTCTCAGCCAGAACAACGCTGTGTGCATCGCAGCTGAGCGAATTTATATGAGCAGCCCCACTGACAGGCCGCACTCTGCACGCGGCTCCCACGCGCCCCGCCCCTCGGGCGGCTCTAAGCCGACGGATAAACGAGACCCTCCGTGGACCCAGGCGCCGCGCGCTCCTCCCTGCCCACCCCCAGGCGCCCCGGGCCTGAGTCCCGGGCTGAGACCGTCCTGGGCCCTTGGCGAGTGCGCCCAGCCTGCTGGCGCGATGAGAGCACAGAGGCCGCGGAGCGAGAGGCGGGCTTGCGGGCGCGTGGGGCCTGGGCCCCTGGTGCTCTCCTGCTCCCTTTGGCTGCAGGGCTGGAGGCGACTGGCCACAGCTACGGTCCTGGCCATCCCCGATCCTGTCTCTAATTTTTCTTTTGAATTAAGCTTACTTGTATTCAATTGTCTAAAACGTCAAAATATTACAGATCTTGGTTCCATTCCTTCCCACTCCTCCCCTTCCTATCCCAGAGAGAATCACTCTGGACTCAGATAGCGACGTCTTCTCTCTTCTGTTTAGAACTCAGACTTCTTTATCCTATGTGAATACACTTCCATCTTATAATTCTTCCGTATTTTCTTCATGTTCTTTTATAACATCTTCACATGATCTCCTTAACCCGCTTGGATTTTTTAGTGACGTAAAGTAAGAACTATGTTACTTTGGCTTTTTTTCCTTCACTGGGTCTCGTGAACTGTAGCAGGCTCGTGCACTGGAAGCTCCCCCTTCTTCTAAAGTCTGTTTCTGCAGGTCCCTGGAGCCCGTGCTTCTCACAGCTGCTTAGGTTTTCTGGTTCTCGTGGAGTCAGCTTTGAAAGGTGTATTTTATCTAGGAATTTGTCAGTCTCACGCAAGCTTTGAAATGCATTGGCATAAAGCTTCTGTTTATTGATAAAATGTCCTGCCAGCTACTTAATCAAGTCACGTATTTAATTATGTTTTCATTCCTAAGGTTTTTATTTAAAAAACTTTTTATTTATTTAATTTTGGCTGTGTCAGATCTCGCGGGACCCTCCCCGGGGGTGCGGGCCTCTCTCTGGTTGTGGCGCTGGGGCTCCAGAGCACGTGGGCTCAGCAGTTGGGGTGTGTGGACCCAGTGGGCCCTGGGCACACGGGCTCTCAGCTCTCTGATCAGGGACTGAACCTGTGTCCCCCACACCCCCCGCGTCGGAAGGCGGACCCCTAACCACTGAACGACCTGGGAAGTCTCCCTAATATTTGTATCTCTCCTGTCTCTTGTTTTCGGGAATTTTCTTGCTTTTTGTATGATCTGATGGATGTTGGCAATTTGATCTCTGGTTCCTCTGCCTTTTCTAAATCCAGCTTGCTCACCTCTAAGTTCTTAGTTCACAATCTGTTGAGGCCTGGCTTGAAGAATTTTGAGCATAACCTTGCTAGTGTGTGAGATGAGTGCAATTGTGTGGTAGTTTGAGCATCTTTGACATTGTCCTTCTTTTGGATTGGAATGAACACTGACCTTTCCCAGTCCTGTGGCCACTGCTGAGTTTTCCAAATTTGCTGGCATATTGAGTGCAGCACTTTTACAGAATCATCTTTCAGGATTTGAAATAGCTCAACTGGAATTCCATCACCTCGACTAGCTTTGTTGATAGTGATGCTTCCTAAGGCCCACTTGACTTCACATTCCAGGATGTCTGGCTCTAGGTGAGTGAGCACACCATTGTGATTACCTGCATCGTGAAAATCTTTTTTGTACAGTTCTGTGTATTCTTGCCACCTCTTCTTAATATCTGTTGCTTCTGTTAGGTCCATACCATTTCTGTCCTTTATTGAGCCCATCTTTGCATGAAATGATCCTTTGGTATCGCTAATTTTCTTGAAGAGATCTCTAGTCTTTCCCATTCTATTGTTTTCCTCTATTTCTTTGCATTGATCACTGAGGAAGGCTTTCTTATGTGTCCTTTGCTGTTCTTTGGAACTCTGCATTCAGATGGGTATATCTTTCCTTTCCTTCTTTTGCTTTTGATCAGTATTTCCAGAGATTTTTCTCGTTTATCCATTTTCTCCCCTGTGAACTGGTCTGTTTTTTTCTGACTCTCTCTGGTGTATTTTTTTCTCTTTTGTTATTTCATTTCTGCTGCTTTGTTTAGGTCTCTTGATCTTTTGCTACCATTTTAGACAGATACTTAGTTTACATATTTTCAGCTTTTCTTCTTTTT
Organism: Bubalus bubalis; assembly: GCF_019923935.1. Taxonomy (NCBI): domain Eukaryota; kingdom Metazoa; phylum Chordata; class Mammalia; order Artiodactyla; family Bovidae; genus Bubalus; species Bubalus bubalis. The sequence continues at coordinate 105,103,042 of NC_059168.1, read as the reverse complement.
AAAATAATCATTTAACACTGAAATTCCTTGTAAATTCTGTTGTCGTTTCCTTTCTTAGGTTTTGATGTACAGTGTTTGTATTGCCGTTCAGTAACTAAATATATTCCAACTTCTATTTTGATGCCTTCTTTGCACCACGGGTTATTCAGGATTGTTTTTCTTGATTTCCCACATAGAGTGTTTCAGGTTTTCCTCTTGTCACTGATTGCTGACCTAATTGCTTTGCGTTCAGAGAATGTGTTCTCGTTTCTAAAGCTTTTGTATCTGTTGAGACTTGTTTTCACCCCAGTATGTCATCAAATTTTAAAAACACTTCCTTTTATGCTGGAAAAAAATGTGTGGTCTGAAGTTTCGGGGTGCTGGGTTGAACTTTCTGTTGACTTGTGCGTGTTAGCTGGGTTATTAAAATCTGCCGTGTCCCCTGCCGTGTCCCCACCGACGTTTTGATGCGCTCGATCCGTCAGCTACAAGAGAGGGGTGTGAGCCCCGTCTACCGCCCCGGGGCTTTCGTCCCTCCCTCTCGGAGGGCTGGCGGGTTTCTCTTCGTGGATTGGAGCAGCGTACATGCTGAGAACTCTCACAGCGTCTTGGTGAAATGAATGTTTTGCTCTGTGAAGGGTCTTTTCTAATTCCTTTTTTTAAAAAAATTATTTTTAACTGGAGGATGATTGCTTTACAACATTGGGCTAGTTGCTGCCATACGTCAACGAGAATCAGCCATCGGTACACTCATGTCCCCTCCCTCGTGAACCTCCCTCCCACCTCCCACCCCACCCCACCCCTCTAGGTTGTCCTTACAGAGCACTGGGTTTGAGCTCCCTCTGTCAAACAGCAGATTCCCACTGGCTGATCTGTTGTATACCTGGCAACGTGTGTGTTTCCATGCTGCCTCTCAGTCCGTCCCACCCGCTCCTCCCCCGTGTCCGCATCCCCACTGCTGTTGTTCAGTCGCTCAGTCGCGTCCGACTCCTCATGACCCCATGGAATACGGCAGCCAGCTTCCCTGTGCTCCACTGTCTCCCATCTCTACCGGTGCCCTACAAATAGACTCACCAGCACCGTTGTTCTAGATTCCATATACAGGCATTAACATACAGTGTTTGTTTTTCTCTTTCCGACTTACTTCACTCTGTGTAATAGGCTCTAGGTTCATCCACCTCCTTAGAACAGACTCAAACGTGTTCCTTTTTTACGGCCGAGTAATATTCCCTCGCATACATGTGCCACAACTTCTTTGTCTGTTCACCCGTCGATGGGCACCTGGGTTGTCTGCATGTACTCTTTCCTTTCAGTGCTTGTTGCTGTGAGGTCTATTTGATCTGGTCCTGCGGGAGCCACCGTGGCTGCTTTGGCTGTCCCAGAGGAGGACACTTGGCCTGGACCCCACCCACTTTCTGAGGGCTTCCTGGGGTACCCGGCTCTGCCTGAGGCCTCACATCCCTCACTTCACTGTCTCCTCTCACCCCACAACCAGGCAGGAGGCTCTATTGTTTTCTCAATTCAGAGATGAGGAAGCTGAGGCTCAGGAAGTTCAAGCCCAAGGCCACAGCTGGTCTGAAAGTGAGGTGGGCAGCCACCCTTTTACCCCAGACTCCCAGCCTAACCCCGCTGCCCGGGATGGACCAAGGTGGGTGTTGGTGGTCTGCTTTCCCTTCTGCCCACCTCCTTCTGTCCATTTCCTGTGGGTGCTGGTCATAGGAATTGCTCCCTTCGGGCTCCTGTGCCCTCTGGTTTCGGGGCAGACTCACCAGCGGGAGGCTGTGCAGGCCATCAAGATGGGGTGGCGGGGCACAGGAGACTTCATCCCTCCTTTGAGACCTCTCTCCTGGCAGGCTCCACTCTCTCCAGCCTGGGCTCCACACGCCTCCCGGCTGGTCACCCCGAGCTCTGCCCACAGCACCTAATGGCCCTCAGCTCCCCTCTTCACATCTGCTTCCTGCTGGACTGGTGCACTCGGGGTCAGAACAGGAGGCTAGAGTGACCCATGGAGGTGTGCAAAGGTGTGGGCTCCCCCAGAATTGTGCAAATACGGGTAAAGCTGCAAGGGTTCCTGCCAAGGGATGGGGGGGATGACGGCGGCCAGGCGTGGTCACGTGTGCTCTGTGGTGGCACAGACGTGCAGAGGTGATTTGGCAAAGCCAGCGGAGGGGCAGTTCCCAACCGGCCTCGCCGACGGGTGCCTCCCCGTCGGCCGCATGGGTGCAGCCGTGCCTTCCAGGAGGCCCCCCTGCGCTGGGGGGCGGGGGCGGGGCCGCAGCACAGGCGTCCCCGGGGGCAGGTGGCCCTGCGACCCTCCCCGTGGTGCCGTCTGTGTCCACCCCGAGGCCCTCGGGGCCGCGCTGTCCGGAGCTGATGGACACGCGTGCGACGCGGAAACACGAAGCCATGCGCAGAATGAGAAGCCGCGATTCCAGGAGGGCGGTTCCTCGGGGAGCGGGCGGGGCCGGCAGGGGGCGGGGCCACGCGAGCTGCCTCTGAAGCTTGATTTCCGTCAAGAAACACAGGTCTGGAGCCTATGGCGAAATGTTAGCATCTGTTAAATCTGGGCGGTGGGTACATGCGTGTTTTTCATGTTAATTCTTGAGGACCTGCAATATTTCATAATCAGCATGCTGTGGAGGCTTTGTAAGGAGAGCAGAGGGTCGGGTCTACGGGGCAGGCAGCCTCGCTCCAGCGTCTTTGATCCGCGTGGGCCGCACTGAGGATTCCCTGAGGCTGGGCTTGCGAGGCAGCGGGTGTCTCCTCCTCTGTCTCCTCCGGGGAGGGTCCCAGTACATCCAGGAGGGCGTAGGCAGAGAAGCAGGGCGGGAGTCAGAGTCAGACGTCCTGCCGCTGAGTCACGGGGTGCCAGAAGCAGCCTCTCGGCTCTGAGTCTCAGTGTTCTCATCTGTAAAATGGGGTGACCTGGACAGGCAGGTGAGATATGTCTGCAAAGTTCTCAGCACAGCGCCCGGCAACTCTCTGGCCATCAGTGAGGGCTCCGGAAAGGTTGCCCTGAAATCCCCATTGGAGGCCACGCTACGTCCGTGAAAGGACAAATGAGACAGGAAGACGCCCCAAAGACTTCTATGACATGTAAATTAAAGTTTGGGGGGGCACCGTGATCACCTCTTTGTCTAGCAAATCTTGCAAAGTCAGCAGCAGGGGCTAGTGGGAGGGAAACTGGTCCTGTCCTTGTAGGGGTGACCGGTCAGTATCTGCCAGGGTGCCCACACAGGGGTGACCGGTCAGTATCTGCCAGGGTGCCCACACAGGGGTGACCGGGCAGTATCTGCCACAGTGCCCACACAGGGGTGACCAGTCAGTATCTGCCAGGATGCCCACACAGGTCCTCACCTGACCCGGCAGTCCCACGTCTGCGAGTTTGCCCTCAGGTCACACCTGCAAGCCTGGCGTGCTGCAGTCCATGGGGTCGCAAAGAGTCGGACACGACGGAGCGACTGAACAACAGCAACCCACACCTGCGCCGGCACAAATGCCTTGTGCACGGGTCACTCACTGCCACGGGGTGTGCATGCTGGAAACTTTCTGCACGCTCTATGTAGGAGTGGGAGCGTGGCTGAATCAACCGTGCATGTGGGTGAGCACGCCTCGCAGCTTGGAACAGACGCAGGGAGCGAGCTGTGAACCGCTGGGAGGGTGAAAGCACGCGTGTGCAAGAGCACGTGTGCACGTGTGTGCGTGTGCGCAGGCTGCTTAGGTTTGAGTTGTAATAAGAGAACTAAGAAAACACGTTCGCATGGATCTGCTTATTCTCGGGGGAGGAGGAGGAGCACGCAGGCAGGATAAATCAGACACTAAGGCGTGTGGGTGCCTGTGGGAGGGGAGGAGGGAGTGGGCTGGGGGTAACCCCCTCTGAGGACACTTTAGGGGACAGTGTTTTGGAGGGGGACAGCCTTGGTTTTTGAATCCTGCCAGTATTTATATCAGGGCTTCCCTCATAGCTCAGTTGGTAAAGAATCCGCCCGCAATGCAGGAGACCTGGGTTTGGTCCCTGGGTTGGGAAGATCCCCTGGAGAAGGGAAAGGCTACCCACTCCAGTATTCTGGCCTGGAGAATTCTGGGGACTGTATGTCCATGGGGTCGCAAAGAGTCAGACACGACTGAGTGACTTTCACTTTCACCTCAGTATTTATACACACACCCACAAATTAGGAAGGGTGGAAAGCAGACCAACCAATGGGTCTAACTTGTTTCAGATGAACGGCAGAGGCTCACTAAGGCAGGAAGAAATGACTTAGGTCAGTCTCAGCACATCGCCCTGACCGCACACCACGAGTCTGAAACCTCCCCTTGGCAGCTTGCTTCCCCAGTGCTGGGGGTGGGAATTTTGAAGCTGCACCCTGTGTCTCACAGGACAGAGCCAGGAGTGTTGTGCGAGGGTGATGCTGTGGGCGTGGGTCGTGTGTCCAGGGTGGAAGCATGGGGTGAGCCCACGGGGCTGAACGGAGCATCTGGGGAAGACATTCCCGTGAGGACCCCCGTGCACAGATCCTGGTTTTTAGTGTCTTCCTTCCAGGAGGAAGTGGGGCTGCCTGGAGAGACGGCAGGTTTCAGGACAAGGGGCAGGGAAGGACAAAGTGACCCTCGGGTGTGTTTTCTGCCAGAAAGTAAAGACATGCTCAGAGAAAAGGGGGCGTGTCAAGAGGACCTAGGAGTCAGCACGCAGGGACTTCCAATCTCTTCAGCATGAAAACAAGTAACGCAAGTAACAGGATGTAACCCAGAGAATAAGATGAGAACAGCAAGTTCACACTGATGCAAATGAACGAAAGGATGCATAAGGGTCAGGAGCTGCACTGTGTCCTCCTAAATCCACAGGCTGAGGTCCTAACCCCGGGGGCCTCAGAATGCAGCCTTATTTGGAAATAGGGTCACTGCAGATGTAATTAGTTCAGGTGAAGTCACTAGGGGGGCTCTATTCCAGTAGGACCGGTGTTCTTATTAAAGAGGAGACTTGGGCATGGGCCAAGCATGTGGGGAGAAGGCCCGTCCACTCACCCATCCACACCCCTACCTACACACCCATTCATATGCCCACATACCCACCCGTCCATCCACCCATCCATCCACTCACCATCTACCCATTCACTCATCATTCATTCATTCACCCACCTACACGCCCATCCACCCATCATCCATTCATGCATTCATCACCCAACCATCCATCCACCCACATACCCACCTATCTACCCATCCATACATCTGCACACTCACCCACCCACCCACCAATGCATTCATACACCCACGAATCCACTATACCACCCATCATCCATCCATCCATCAGCCATCCATCCCTCCTTCCATCATCCATCCATCATTCATCCATCCATCCATCCACCCACCCATCCACTCCATCACCCATCATCCATCCATCCATCAGCCATCAGCCATCCATCTATCCATCCTTCCATCAACCATCCATCTATCCATCCATCCACCCACCCATCCACTCCACCACCCATCAGCCATCCACCCATCAGCCATCCATCCATCAGCCATCAGCCATCCATCTATCCATCCTTCCATCAACCATCCATCTATCCATCCATCCACCCACCCATCCACTCCACCACCCATCAGCCATCCACCCATCAGCCATCCATCCATCAGCCATCCATCTATCCATCTTTCCTTCAACCACCCATCATTCTATCTACCCATCCATCCATCATCCATCATCCATCCATCCATCATTCATCCATCCATCCATCCACCCACCCATCCATCATCCATGCATCTGAACATCCGACTGTGCCAACTATACACAAGGATGTATAGGAAGCCACTCTATTGCCGTCTCAGCGTTTGGAGGTGTACATGTGTATGTGCCTGGGGATCTTCATCGTTAAGCAACATTTCAGAGTTGGAGACATGATTGAAATACAGAGGAGTTCTTTTGGGTTTTTAGGACCGCAGTCTAGGAGACAGATTCCAGAACCACTTGAGTTGTGATCTACTAGACGACAAAAAGGACAGAGCTTATAAAGGTCAAACCACAAGCCCATAGTTTCCTGAGTTGTTTCTCAAGGAATAAATGCTTCCCTGGTGGCTCAGATGCCAAAGAACCTGCTTGCAATGTGGGAGATCCAGGTTCTATGCCTGGGTTGGGAAGATCCCCTGGAGAAGGAAATGGCAACCCACTCCAGCATTCTTGCCTGGAGAATCCCATGGACGGAGGAACCTACAGTCCATGGGGTCGCAAAGAGTTGGACACGGCTGAGCGGCGGACACTTGAGGTACCGGGAGCTGTGAGCGGTGGGAGTTAGGTGAGGGCTGGCTGGGTCCGGAGCGGTCGCACCATTGCGAGGGGACTTCCCGGAGGCCTAGCCAGTGTCCTTGACTCGCTGTAGTTCGCAGAAAGCTCAAGTTCTCAGTGATGCAGGGATGCATCCGAGGCCAGATCCTCAGTGGCCACCGACTCCATTTCTTCTGCCTGCACTATGATTACTCCATTATGATCTCAATCTGTCGTCAACCTGTACAGGAAAACACAACAGATGCGGGGAATATTGAGGGAGGCAGGCACAGGTGTGGGGGGCGGAGGCTGCGGAGGGAGGGGTGAGCTGTGACCCCCGGGTCCCAGCCCTCATCACCCGTATGGATTAGCTGGGGGCCTCCCTCTTGGCTCAAGGGTTAAAAATCTGCCTGCATTGCAGGAGATGTGGGTTCAATCCCTGGCTCGAGACAATTCCCTGGAGTAGGAATATGGCAATCCACTCCAGTGTTCTTGCCTGGAGAATCCCATGGACGGAGGAGCCTGGAAGGCTACAGTCCAAAGGTTTGCAAAGAATCAGACACGACTGAATGACTAAGTGCACACACACAGGGACTCAAACAGTATAAAAGCAGAGCGTCATTAGCAATTGGCATCTGTAAATCACTGCATTTCTTTTGTGTGCAAGTTGCGGGCGCAGGTATAATCAGCTCCTGTTCTCTGCTCCTTTAGGCTAAGATGCAGGGTGGACCCCGAGTTTCTGAGCACGTGGATCCCAGCGGGGGCATGGGAGGGAGGCTGGAGTTTCAGGCAGAGAAGAGCTGATGACACCCAAGCACCCAGGACCATAGCTTTCCTTTTCTCCTTTGTGTTCTGTTATTATTGGTGAAGTCACCTCCCCACGCAGAAGGAGTTTTCGGGTTTTCGCTTTCAGGGCTCCTGAGATGAGCATCCCCAAGTCCCTAACTAGCTCCCTGTGCTGCGTCTTCCTGACCTGTGACTACCAGTGAAGGCTTCATTTTTACAGAGTTTGATCCTCCGGCCTGGCTGCCTCCAGAAAGGCGGTTCTCGTGGGCTCCCAGCTTCAGGGCCAGCCCCGTTCTGGAAAGGACTGGATCCAGGGAGCCCCAAGTGCACACTCCAGGACAGGCCCACAGGGGTCCAGTGGCCTGGCCAGGGGCCACCTGCCCACTGCCTTTGGGTGGTCCCTTCACCCACGGCCTGGTGGCCTGCTGATGTGAAGTCCCAGGGCAGAGCCTGCCCGGCAGCAGGAAGCAGAGAGAAGGTAATTAAACGCCAAGACTGAGAATAGCTCTCCTCTGCGGGCGGGAATGACCCGGAGGCTTGTCAAGATTTGAGAAGAACCAGGTCTGACACGGAGGGGAAGGGACGGGGCGGGACTGGCACTCAGATGATCGCTGCAATGAGACAGGCTGCAGGTCCCGCCCCTCCGTGGGTGCGGCAGTTCTTTTTATGCCGGACCTGCTGACCCTGGAGATGGCTTCTCTGGAGACCTGCCCAGAGCCCCCGGGGACTGGTGGCCCCTCTGCAGAGGCCGGAGGCGAGAATTCTTCCTCCGGCCTGTGAACAGTCTGCTCAAAGCTGTGTGCCTTATCCATCTCATTCCTCAGCCCACCCTCCCCCTTGGCAAACTTAGACGGAGGACCTTTACGCTCCAGGTGGTTCTTTTCCTGAGCCCAGGTTCGCTTCCCCATTTCACTCGAGGAAGACCTGTCGCCTTGCCTGATCTCTGCTCTCATGCGGGGTGAGGGTGCGTGGAGCTCCCCATGGCCTCCGTGACCTCGCTCAGAGCCCAGACCTGGTCACCCCGTGGGAAGCGATGCCTAAGAGACAGAGGAGAAAGGAGCAGGGACAGAGTCCCACGCCTCCACCCCCGGGCAGGCCTGGACCTGCCCCTGTCGGGGGCGAGCTCAGGGACCTGTCCACACGGAGGACGCTGCAGACGAGCACCGGCTCCGTGCTCCTCCGGCGGCCCCTCCCCGTCCCTCCGGATCCGTGCTGCCCTCGGCGTGGGGCGGCTGGGTCTCACTCGGGGCTCTGCCTGTCGCAGAGACAGAGCTTCCCTTTGCCCTCCTGGAAGCGTGGTTGGACCTAAGAACCAAAGTGTCCGAATGGAGTAACAGGAGAAAAGCAAACTCAAGTTCTTCACGCGCTTTAGAGTGAAGATGAACGCGGACGCCCAAAGGCAGGGCCTAGAGAAGGAGCTCCAGGGGCCTGACCAAGGAGATTCTTTCTTTCCTTCTTTTTTAACACCAAAAACATGTTGTAGCGGGGTGCAGCCAGTTATCTATGCTGTCACGGTTTCAGGTGAATGGCGAAGGGACTCAGCCCAACATACACATGCATCCATCCCCCCCAAACTCCCCTCCCATCCAGGCTGCCGCATAACGTTGAGTGGAGTTCCCTGTGCTTTACAATATGTTTTTGTTGGTTGTCCATTTTAAACATGGCAGCGTGTACATGACCTTCCCAGAGTCCCTAACTGTCCCTTCCCTCCGGCAACCTTGAGTTCATTTTCCAAGGAGAGTCTTTCTTGAAGGCTTGGGTGTTTCCTGGGCGCAGGCTCAGGAGGGCTCCGGGCATAGCCATGGGTCCTGGGGTGAGGCCCACGGTCTCCCTGGGGGAACCTGGGACAAGGAGCGCCTGGGGAGGGGGGCTCCCCCGAGGAAGCTCTGAGCTCCAGGTCCAGGCTCTTCCCTGCCACTGACTGGATCACCCACATTTCACAGCCATTGCTGGGTGAGTGTGGAAGGTGGGGGGATGTGGGCTCAATGGGACATGCCCCGGGGCCTCGCTAACCAGCCCTTCTTCAGGGACGTTGGATGCAGCCTGCCGTCTGCAGGTCTTCTCGCTGGGCTTCTGTCTTCTTTCCAGCTTTCCGCTGTCGTCAATGAACCTGTGTGGAACGTGGTCCTATGGCCTTTTGTGTGGTTGTATATATGCTTCCCCAGGGCCATTACTTGGGAGCGGAATTGCTAGGTCACGTGGTAATTCTTGCTTTAACTTAACAAGAAACCACCAATTCTTTCCCCAAGTGCCTGCACCCATTACATACACGAGCAGGCTGTGAGAGGATTGGGCAAGGACAGGCTTTAACTTTGGATGTTCCCGTGTGGGGGGCTCTGGCATCTCCCAGCTTGGTCCCCCCAGCAGCTGGGGCCGTGGGTTTACTGCCAGACTGTGTGTGTGCCTGGCCCTGTGTGTGACGGGTGGGCAGCCACCTGCTGTCCTGTGCTGTCTGTCTGCCTGGTTTCAGTCCAGGGGCACTGCCTGCTTCCCTCTCACAAAGGGGCCCCTTCACATTGGCCCTGCTGTGGGTGCATGGCTGGTGGGGAGGTAGCTGGGACCCAGGAGGAGCCCCCCAGCAGTGCCTCCAGCTCTGGATGGGAGGCACCCGCTGCAAAGCCGGTCGCTCTATCTGAGCCCCTGCCTAGTTCTGTCCAGGTGGTTCTGGCCCCAAAAGCCCCTGGAAACAAAAGTGAGAGTTACTGCCCAGCTGGACAATTGTCAGGAAGCCTCATCACCCTGGACAAGAGGCAGATCCCTCCACTTTGCCGTTGTTCAGTCACTAAGTCGTGTCCCTTGCTTCAGTTGTGTCTGATTCTTTGCAATCCTCTAAACTGTAGCCGATCAGGCTCCTCAGTCCATGGGATTCTCCAGGCAAGAATACTGGAGTGGGTTGCCATGCCCTCCTCTAGTTATAATAGAAATAATAAGAATAGCTAGTATTCATTGAGAGCCTCCTACATTCAGGGTCCTGGTGATAGAGTGATGGATGGGAGCTCAAGCCCAGGTCTGCGTTTGGACCTCCTGACTTGCCCACAGTCCCAGACTGACCTCAATTTGAAAGTGAAAGTGAAAGTCGCTCCGTTGTGTCTGACTGTTTGTGACCCCAGGGACTGAACAGTCCATGGAGTTCTCCAGGCCAGAATACTGGAGTGGGCAGCCATTCCTTTCTCAGGGGAACTTCCCAATCCAGGGATCGAACCCAGGTCCCCTGAGTTGCAGGTGGATTCTTTACCAGCTGAGCCACCAGGGAAGACCAAGAAGACTGGACTGGGTAGGCTATCACTTCTCCAGGGGATCTTCCTGACCCAGGAATTGAACTGGGGTCTCCTGCTTTGCAGGCAGAGTCTTTACCAGATGAGCTACCTCGATTCACTCTTCTTTAAAATGGAATGCCGGGAGTTCCCAGGGCCAGTGGTTAGACTGTGTACTTGCATTGCAAGGACTGTGAGTTCAGTCCCTGGTTGGGGAGCTGAGATCCTACAGGTCACACAGTGTGGCCAAAACAGAACGGAACAAATGTGAATGCCATGCTCTTCCCTGCTGACCTTGAGGGACTGGAAATGCGAATGAAGTTGTTCTTGGGCATAGGTCATGGTCATGGTCATGGTCATGGTCATGGTCAGCCAGCCCCAACCAGGTGGCCCATGAGCTGCCAGTAAGTGTGGTCATGAATTGGGAAACCCAGAGTGATCTGGCCGGACCATTTTGTCTGCTGAAGCTAATAATAAAATGTTGGAACTTAGAATTTATGGGTTTTCAAAGATGATTTTTTCACTTCATCTTACTGGTCTTGGTCCACGTGGATTAGAGAAAACTACAACCAGTCTTAGCCACAGAAAAGTCGGGGACACAGGCTCAGTGATAAAGAACGCATTTCTTCCAAAAAGCAAATCAGCCAGATAACCATGATGGTGTGATCACTCACCTAGAGTCAGACATCCTGGAGTGTGAAGCCAAGTGGGCCCTAGGAAGCATCACTATGAACAAAGCTAGTGGAGGTGATGGAATTCCAGTGGAGCTATTCCAAATCCTAAAAGATAATGGTGTGAAAGTGCTGCACTCAATATGCCAGCAAATTTGGAAAACTCAGCAGTGGCCACAGGATTGGAAAAGGTCAGTTTTCATTCCAATCCCAAAGAGAGGCAATGCCAAAGAATGCTCAAACGACTGCACAATTGCACTCATCTCACACGCTAGTAAAGTAATGCTCAAAATTCTCCAAGCCAGGCTTCAGCAATACGTGAACCATGAACTTCCAGATGTTCAAGCTGGATTTAGAAAAGGCAGAGGAACCAGAGACAAAATTGCCAACATCCACTGAATCATCGAAAAAACGAGAGTTCCAGAAAAACATCTATTTCTGCTTTACTGACTTTGCCAAAGCCTTTGACTGTGTGGATCACCACAAACTATGGAAAATTCTGAAAGAGATGGGAATACCAGACCACCTGACCTGCCTCTTGAGAAACCCGTATGCAGGTCAGGAAGCAACAGCTAGAACTGGACATGGAACAACAGACTGGTTCCAAATAGGAAAAGGAGTACGTCAAGGCTGTATATTGTCACCCTGCTTATTTAACTTATATGCAGAGTCCATCATGAGAAATGCTGGGCTGGAAGAAGCACAAGCTGGAATCAAGATTGCTGGGAGAAATATCAATAACCTCAGACACGCAGATGACACCTCCTTATGGCAGAAAGTGAAGAAGAATTAAAGAGCTTCTTGATGAAAGTGAAAGAGGAGAGTGAAAAAGTTGGCTTAAAGCCCAACATTTAGAAAACTAAGATCATGGCATCTGGTCCCATCACTTCATGGGAAATAGATGGGGAAATATGGAAACAGTGGCAGACTTTATTTTTTGGGGCTCCAAAATCACTGCAGATGGTGATTGCAGACATGAAATGAAAAGATGCTTACTCCTTGGGAGAAAAGTTATGACCAACCTAGACAGCATATTAAAAAGCAGAGACATTACTCTGCCAACATAGCCTTGACTATTTTTCCGGTAGTCATGTATAGATATGAGAGTTGGAGTATAAAGAAAGCTGAGCTCCAAAGAATTGATGCTTTTGAACTGTGGTGTTGAGGAAGACTCTTGAGAGTCCCTTGGACTGCAAGGAGATCCAACCAGTCCATCCTAAAGGAAATCAATCTTGAATATTCATTGGAAGGACTGATAGTGAAGCTGAAACTCCAGTACTTTGGCCACCTGATGCGACAAACTGACTCATTTGAAAAGACTGTGATGCTGGGAAAGATTGGAGGTGGGAGGAGAAGGGGATGACAGAGGATGAGGTGGTTGGATGGCATCACCAACTCAATGGACATGAGTTTGAGCAAGCTCCGGGAGTTGGTGATAGACAGGGAGGCCTGGTGTGCTGCAGTCCATGGGGTCACAAAGAGTCGGATACGACTGAGCTTCTGAACTGAACTGAACTGAGTGTTGTAGGAAGGTGGGTGCTGCTCAGGTGTGCTGGCCTTGGGGACAACCATTCGATGAGCACGTCCCTACATGCCGAGGGCGCTGAAGGAGTGGCCGTCCTTTGACACAGTTGTCCAAGACGAGACGAGAGATGTGACCACAGGACTCTGCGGGGCAACACCTGAGACAGGGAGCAGGAGAGCAGCGTCCTCGCCCCAGAGCACAGGCCGGATGCAGGAGAGGCCTCCCAGGAGAAGAGGTGCCTTCCTCCACCTGTGTGTCCTGACAATGGCGAGGGGCCTGGACCTGGCAGGGGCCCAGACGATGGACCGCATCTCTGAGGGCGCCGTACAGATGGCCAGTGCTGAGCCAGGGTGGGGACAGCTGCAAAGGCCTGCACACAGGCACGGCCTGTCCCTCCTCCCGAGGGTGGGACTCTGGGCATTGATACTCCTGGGGGTTTTCCAGTTAGTTCCCATGGCGTTCTGAGATGAGTATCTGTCAGGGTAATACTGACTGAAACCGCCCACCCTGGCCGGGCACCATGGTAACCACTTGCTGAGTTATCGTACAACAGGAGGTCCTGGTAAGGAATAAGGGACCAAGTGGACGAATTCGGGAAAGGTCCAAAGGAGACAGGAGACGCGAGTTCACACGTTCTCCCAGAATCCATCTCGGCCGAGTGATGCCCATGTCACCAGGAGGGAGCCTGAGACCGCCGGGAGACCAGCCCCATCACCAGAAAGCCCGAGCCTCCGAGCCCCGTGTCAGAGCGGTCCTCCCGGGCCCTCACCTGCTGCTCTCCACCCGACGCCCTTGCTATGTCATCACAACTCATTTCTGAGTGTTAGACAAGAGCCCCCTCTCGGGCCCTGGAAGTGGTCTCCCTTCCTGCAACGTATCTGTGACCGAATTTCAATTTGGAATGAAGTTCGATTTGGAAATAAATGCCGTTTTGAAAGTCTGCATTTGCTTGGACACAAGGGCTGTGAGCTGGAAGACTTGCAAGGTGCTGATCTTCCTCCAGGGCTCCCAGGGGCCTGGCTCTCAGCTCCCCGCCAGCCCCGCCTCCCAGAGGCCGCGGGCTGCCTTTCAGCGTCTCCTCGTGTCTGTGTGTCTGGCTGTCTCTGGCCTTTCTTCCGGGGTGCGCACCCAGCCTCTGGCTCCCTTGGGTCCCCCATGGGCCTCCAGCCTCCAGCTCGCTGGCTTTCATTGGCCGAGGCCAGTACCCCAGCCCTGCCTCCCTCAGAGGCCGACTGAAGACCCAGCCTCGCATCCACCTCTGTCTCGGCTCCATCCCAGCCCTTGGGGATGGTTCTCACACCTGAGCACCTTCTCGGGGACCACGGGGCTCTGGCTGGGAAGAGCTGGACCCCAAACTCCTGCCTGCTCGGGGGGCCCTGAGGACAGGCCTGCCCAGCCCTTGGCCATGTTGTCCCTGTCACCTGCTCAGGCCAGGCTGCATGCTACTCGGGTCCTCACTCGGCGGCCCTTGGGCCGTTGCCTCTCCACCTGCTCCTTCTCCCCATGGCGGAGCCATTCTGCACAGCTTGGCTTGGACACCACCACCTCCAGGAAGCCTCCCTGGCATCTTCCCTCCTGCCCTGGACCTGGTGAGGTCTCTTCTGAGCTCACACAGGCTGCACCTCCCCGACTGCAGGGCTTGGTCCCACTGTTTGTGAGTAAACAATAGCTCATGTGCGTGTGTGCAGACGTGCACCTACACGTACTGGATAGATGAACATTTCTGTTTTGAATGTGTCCACGCACATTTGTGGCGGGCACGCGGCGACTCGCTGTGAGTCCTCCCGGGTGGGTGCTCTGTTGGGCGAGTGGGCACCTGTGTGACTCCTTCTTTCTCGCGGCCGTAGTGGGCTAGGGGCTGAGAGCACCCCGCACTGCGTCCCGGCTGGAGGCTATGGAGGCGCTGGGCTCGTGGGAAGCGGCCGCCGCAGAAGGGTCAGTCTCCCCTGCCCGCTCGCTGTCCAGATGCCAACGCCTGATGTAGCCTGTCGGCGACAGCGCGGTCAGAGCTGCTCGGTGCACGGGGGCCGTAAACCAGCCCTAAGTGATTGTTTTAGAACGTTCCCTCCCCCTCCTTGGGCCGAGCACACACGTCCAGGGAGCGCAGGAGGCTTACGCTGGGGCTTTGCTGGGTTTCCCTTGTTTGTTTCCTCGCTTCTAAAACTCACCCGAATGGGCCAGATGCTGTTTCCATGGCAACCTCCTCTCCTCCCGCTGCCGACTCCGGAAAAGCCAGTTTTCAGCTTAATCTTCTTGGAAGTCTCCGTGCCCCAGAGGGCGGTTTAGCAGGAAATGGGGGCCGTTCGGCAGCGCGGCCTGCCCGGGCCTGCCCACTGCTGCCCGTGCACCAGGCTTTCAGAAAGTCATTATTGCTGCTGTTGCTGTTCTGATTTCTGGAGTGAGCAGCTACCCCTTGGGGTGATGCTGAGCCCTGGGGATATGTGAGGGAGGCCAGGCAGCACCCCGGGACCCTGGCCAGAGCTGGCTGCTGGCACCGTGGCCTTTGGGGACCCCACAGAGCCTCCCAGGGGTGGGAGATGGGCCTGTTGCAGCTGGACTTAGCGTGGGACCTTCCAGGAGCCATGGGGCCTGGCAGCTTCCTCAGGGGCCTCCCTGGGGGACCTGGGGCCAGGGCTTTGGCCTTGGAAGAATCTGAGGGTAACCTGTGGAGTGTCGTCCAGAGCGGCACTGTCCACGGCAGCCTCATGCGTCTCCTCGCAGCCAAATGAAGCAGAATTCACCACATTTGGAAATTCAACTCCTCTTCACTCCACAGCATTTCAAGGCTCAACAGCCATGGGAGCCACCCTGTGGAATGGCGGAGGTCTAGACCGTTTTCCAGCAGGGCAGGAGTTCTGCTGAGGGCATCCATCTAGGGGTTAAGTCTAGAAAGTTCTGTTAGATGGTTCAGTCACACGTCAATAGACTCGGGAGAGGACCAAGTCCGGGAGGCTGCAATTAGAGACACAGGGCTCTTGGGGCGGGTCTGGCTCCATCTTGCCTTCTAGGTGTGACTCCAGGCGAGTCTCTGGATCTCTCTGAGTCTTGGCTCCCTCGTCTGTAAGGTGGGCGTGCTGACGGCCTTGGCCTCAGCATCGCTGTCAGGGTCGTATTAGGTGGGCCCGGGCTTGTCCTGGCCCTCCTGGGTCCAGGCTCCCTAGGCATCAGAACACACGGGGAACCAGGGAAAGGGCCGCTTGAGCCAGGCTGGATGGTGGCCTTGTTGACGATGTCCTACACGCTGGACCCTCGAGGCCACCTGGGCTATATGAGGCCCTGTCTCCCAGAAGGCTCCAGGTTTTTGGCTCATTTCCAGTGAATCTTGGGTTGTTGATGAAGACGCTTTATGAGGCTGGTAACTACTGCTTCTTACGCTAATTGGGGTGGGACAGTGACCTCTGCTGACCCTGAAACGTGGGTCAGCAGCAGCAGGTCTTGCTGTGCTTGCCCACTGCTCCAGAGGGCTGCGATTCTAGAAATCAGTGTCCTAAGCTGCTACGTGAATCTGATTTTGCAGAAAAGCATGGGGGTGAGGTGAGGGATGGCTGGGGAGCAGCCGCACTGAGACACACTTTCAGCTGACAGGGTCCAGCCAAGAGGAGGGAGTGGGGCATTGCAGGGTGAAATTGGGGAGCAGCGACAGTTTTTAAGATCTGCAGAAGTCCAGGATTTGGAGCCATCAGACCTCATGCTTTTTGCTCATCTGGGCAGTGAGACCGAGTAGCTGGTTTATACACCTGCAGGCGAGAAGCCTTCCCCGTGCAGCACCCCAACCCCGCTCCAGATGACCTCTCTGCAGACGCCCCAAGTCTCTGCTGAAATCCCGCTGCTGCCAAGAGCTCCTCCCCGATGGTTAAACCCCTGGATTCCTTGCCCCAGGCTCACAGAAGGTGGAAGATGTTTCAAGATGTCAAGAAACTGTTTGATCACAAGACAAATAGTCGGTGCACGTGTTCTAGCCACCGGTACCCACTTCCCTGGGCAGTTTCCTCGTGGGTGTAAGTTCCTGCGTGGAGTTCACACGGGGACGTCCTGAGCGCCTGCTGCTGCAGGGCTGAGCCTGGAGTGGGCAGGACAGCCTGGCCCGCCTTCACTGGCTGGGGACGCAGAAGGGGGTCTTCCGCCCCTCACCCAGCCTGGCTGGGAGGCTGCAGTGGCCTCACCCCTCACCATGTGCGACCCCACGGAACGATTGCCCTGGGGGCCCCTGCCAGAGAGCACCCCGTGGGCCCTCCTGAACCCGGCTTGCTCTTCTGCCTGGGCTTCGGGGCCCTTCCTTTCCCTGGTCGTCCTTGCATCGGGTTGCCCGTGTCAGAGGGTGGGGGCCCCGGCCCCCAGCAGAGCAGAGACGTACCCGCCTGGCGTCACCGTGAGCCAGGCACAGACCGGAGGGGGAGTCTTTGCTACTGTCCCCATGGTGCAGACGCAGAGACAGAAATCAGAGGCAGGAATCACCGGCCAAGATCAGGCCCAGGGCTCCCGGTATCTCTTCACAGAGCCAGCCTGCTCCCAGCAAAGGGATACAGGCAGGAATGTGATGGGGCAGAGTGGAGGGAAGCCCAGCGTGAATTTCACTTAAGGGGGAAAGATGCTGGGTTTTGGAGCCTTCTGACCTGGGCGTGGTCCCCCAGACCCTCGAGGGTGGAGCTGAGGGCACCAGGGCTGGGGTCCTTTGCGGGCAAGTGCAGGGCAGCCTGT
Source organism: Bubalus bubalis (assembly GCF_019923935.1). NCBI lineage: Eukaryota > Metazoa > Chordata > Mammalia > Artiodactyla > Bovidae > Bubalus > Bubalus bubalis. The sequence goes on along the minus strand of NC_059168.1, from coordinate 105,085,870 downwards.
GCCCTCAGGGCTGGATGGTCGGCCAAATGAATCCTGGAACTGTAGGGGAGAGAGCCGGGGTCCGCACGCAGCTGTTGAGACGTCGTAACCAGGGCTTTTTGTTCTTGTTCTCACTGGGGTCTGGGCAGAGGAGGTGAGGGTGGGGCGTTCCGGGAGATGGAGGCGCTTCCTACAGGAGCATGCTTGGCTCTGAGAGAGGCTCCAGCCCAGTCTGTCTTCTCAGGGGACGCCCAGTGGGGATGCGGACCGCTGCCCGCTCAGGGTCAGCGCCCCGCCCCACCCCGCCTCGCCATTCACTGGGACCTGCCCGAGGATAGATGACGCCATCCTCCTCTGCAGCTGGGTTTCCGTATCCGGACACTGGATGGGGTCGATGCCCACCCTGCTGGGTCACTGCAGCGTGATGGGACACGAAGCAGTTAAGGCTGAAGGTCAGGCAGACCGGGGTCAGCTTCCTCTCACCAGCCCTGGGACCCCAAGCCTGCTCGTTTCATGGTCACGTGGCAACTGAGACCCAATGAGACAATGTGTGTGAAACAGCCCGGGGCCAACACGGGGAAAGCGGCAGGAATTAGGATGAGCAGGCACCCAGGGAACAGCATGGCTGACTGCGGTGGGCATTCCACCCCCTGCTGCCCAGCCAGCCTTAAACCACAGCAAGGAGCCAGGCCGCTCACAGCCACCAGCCAACGTTCATCCCCAGCAAGGACATGCCTGCTGATCTGGGATTATTTAAGTAGGTTCTGGGTCAAGGTGGACCTCTGCTTAGCAAATAATTTTTGAAGACATTGCAAAGTCTGTGTGAGCAGAAGTTTACCGAGATAATAGCAAGGATAGCTTAGAAAGCAGAACAGCCTGAGATGCGCTGAAGAATATATCAGAGACTCTTCACTGCAACTACAAATACCATATAACACCACTTCCAAGTGGAATCTAAAGTAGGACCCAAGTGAATCATCTACAAAACGGGAACACACTCGCAGACGCAGAGGAGAGACTTGAGGGTGCCCAGCGGGAGGGGCTGGGGAGTGTGGATTGGGAGGCTGAGGCCAGCGGATGAGAACTATTATCTACAGGCTGGATAAAAAACAAGGTCCACTGAAATGGCAACCTGCTCCAGTACCCTTAACTGGAAAATCCCATGGACAGAGGAGCCTGGTGGGCTGCAGTCCATGGGGTCGCAAAGAGTCGGACAGGACTGAGCGACTTCACTTCCTTTCAGTGTATAGCGCAGGGAACTATATTCAATTTCCTGTGATTAAACCGTGATGGAAAAGAACGTGAAAAAGAATATGTATGTGTATGTATAACTGAACCACTTTTCTGTGCAGCAGAAATTAGTGCAGCACTGTAAACCAACCACTGTTCAGTCGCTCAGCCGTGTCCGACTCTTTGCGACCCCATGGACTGCAGCACGCCAGGCCTCCCTGTCCCTCACTATCTCCTGGAGTCTGCCCAAGTTCATGTCCATACCTCAATTTAAAAAAGGAGGGAGTTTGGAAAATGACCCCAAAAAGATGTCCACTGAACCGTAAATCACTTGAGTGCTAATTTCAATAGAGTCTGATCCGCTCACTAAGGAAGTTCTAGAGCTGCACAGAATCCTCTGCAACCCGTAAGATTGCTTGTCAGACGACGTGAGGCTAGCCCAGTTTCAGAAACCAGGTGGCCTTGCTGTTCAATGGAGCAGAGTTTCTATAATCGACCTTTCTCCTGCGTCTGGACCTGCGGAGCGCCCCCCTGGCCCCTTCGCCCTGAGCCAGAGGTCCTGACCAGCTGGCACCCCAGGGAGCACGCGCAGCAGCGGTCCGGCCAGCGACCCGCCAGCCCTGCGAGCGCCCTGCCCGAGTTCCGTGTTAGCTGAGCCTCTGCTTCTGCCTCTTATTAGTGAGATGTCTGGTTGCGCCTGTAAGTGGATTGTACAGCTTACTAATGTGTCTGTAGCTCGGAATTATTTATTGCTCGTGATTGCTCTGCCTGGGTTTTTAATACATAATTCATATTTGGAAGGTTTTTTCCTTCTGAGCTCAGAGCTAGGAGGAAAAGCGAGCCTGGAGTGAAGGCTGCATGCAGATGCTGCAGGGAGCGGGAAGGGGCACTGACCGGGGGTGGTGCCTCCTGGGGAGCGGAGCGCTCAGGGCCCCGGGCTCGGTCCCTTAGAAGATGAACCCTGGGGCCCACAGGTGTTGCTGCTCTGCTCATCCTCCTAAACTTCAGCTGCTTTCAGGCTGAATCCTAAAGGAGACAATCCCTGAATATTCCCTGGAAGGACTGATGCTGAAGCTGAAGCTCCAATACTTTGGCCACCTGATGCAAAGAGCTGATTCATTGGGAAAGACCCTGATGCTGGGGAAGATTGAGGGCAGGAGGAGAAGGGGACGACAGAGGATGAGATGGTTGGATGGCATCACCAACTCAATGGACATGAATTTGAGCAAACTTCAGGAGATGGTGAAGGACAGGGAAGCCTGTCATGCTGCAGTCCCTGGGGTCGTGAAGAGTCAGACACGACTGAGTGACTGAACAACTCCAGGCTGGGCCCTGCATGAGCAGACAAACCAGACCTGGCCAGTGTTGTGTTCTCAGCAGAAGGTGAAAAGGACAGACCTGGAGTAGGAGAAACCGGGGTCAGACTCCGGAGGCCCCGTTGGCTCTCGGGGAGAGGTCGGGGCAGAACCCGCGGCCCCTGTGCGCCAGGCCCGCCCTGGCCCGGGGGCTCCGCCTGAGGCCGCTCTGTGGCAGAGGGACGGGCCGTGTGCATCCCGGCAGGTCCTGCGATCCGTGGCTGTGAAGTGATCACGTTGGGAGAAGATGCCTGAAGAGCAAATAGGATAAGAAAGGAGGCTTTGAACAAAATTGCTACCTGAGATCAAGCAGAATCAGCATGGGGCTTTTTCCGGAGCGGGCAGCGGGAGGCTTCCCCACCGTGAAGAGAGCGCCAGGGCCCGTGGCCGCCTCGGGTCTGGGCTTAGACTCTGCTCTGTCCTTCACGTTCCTGCCTGAGAAGCTCCAGCCTCGGGTGGGCGTGGCTGCCACAGTAGCTCGGCGAGGATGTGGGCAGTGATATTGGGGATGAAAAGCAGGCAATTTGAGGCTGTAGGACTGGGGCGAGCGGGGAGCAGAGCGCACGGAATACTAAAGTGCCCAGAGCTCAGGGCCAGACGCAGGCGCGTGGGGCGGGCCGCCTCAGATCCCATCAAGACGTCTTAATCCTGCTCGCTTCTCTCCTGGAGGCTGCACGAGCTGGCGGCGGGTGGGCCAGCAGGAAACAGGAGCAACCCTTTCAGTGAAGCTGCTTGGGTGCGTGGATGTGTGTGCTTTGCACGTGAGCACGTGGGCCTGTGTGCGTGTGTGCGGTGTGTTCATATGGGCATGTGTGTGGTTGGACACGTGGGCCCGTGTGTGCATGCGTGTCGTGTGTGGGCACGTGGGCCTGTGTGTGGTGTCTCCTGGCGGACAGGGTGGTGGTTAGCATGACGGAGGACATCCATGAATTTCCGGGACGTGTCTGAGGGCTCAGTCCCACGGGAACCCTGAGAGGGCGGCTCCAGACGGTCGGCCTGGGCCGGCGGGCTCCCTTCCATTCTCCGTGGACCTCGGTCTCCACACGGGAGATGCACGCAGGACGGGAATCCCAGCAGAGCTGTAGAGACTGTCTAGGCCAGGGGTCCCTGCCCCCGGGACGTAACGCCTGATGGTTGAGGTGGAGCTGGTGTGATAATAACAGAAATAAAATGCAGGATAAATGTCATGAGCTTGAATCATTCCCAAACCATCCTCCAACCCTGGTCTGTGGAAAAATTCATTTCCACAAAATTGGTCTCCGGTGCCTAAAAGGCTGGGACTGTTGGTCTAGACCCTGGCACAGGGCTGCCCGTGGTGCTGTGCCTTGGCAGGAGCCCCCTGGGCGTCACGGGCCCTTCACTGCTGAGCCCTGCATGTGTGACATTTGGGGTCAGATAACTCTGTCGTTGGGGCTGCCTGGGGCCTTGCAGGGTGTCTAGAGCATCCTTGCCCCCCACGAGGTGTCAGGAATGCCGTCCCCCAGATGTTGGACCCAGCTGCTCCGACGGAGCCAAGGGTCCTCCGGGCTAGAGTCCGCCCTGGCTGACCCTGGGTCTGGACGTTCACCCTGCGCAGCCTCGGGCCGCAGCCCTGGGCGCCCCCGGGCTTGTCGCAGCTGGCCAGGGCCACACTGTTGGCGGAAGGCCCAGCTCCGGGCCGCCTTTGAGGCTGTGGGTGATCTGCGGGCCAGTCAGGCTGCTGGGGCTCTGGACAGTTGGGGGGACACTTGTCTGGGACTAAGGGCCCTCCTATCCCCAGAGGCCAGTTTCTGTCCCAGTCTTACCTGTCCTTCCTGATCGCTCAGTGGGTAAAGAATCTGCCTGCAGTGCAGGAGACATAGGAGACAGGGGTTCGATCCCTGGGCCAGGAAGATCCCCTGGAGAAGGAAATGGCAACCCACTCCACTACTCTTGCCTGGAGAATCCCATGGACAGAGGAGCCTGGCGAGCCACAGTCCATGGGGTCACAAAGAGTCTGACACGAGTTAGTGACAGATCCACCCGTCCTTGGAGGCAGCCTGGCTCGCCTTGCCCTCTGACCCAGCTTGAGGGCCGGGTTCCTGGTGTCCCTGGTCCCTCCTCTGGACCCCCATCAAGACCTCCGCTGCTTTCCGCTTGGGTCCTCAGCTCCCCTGGGGAGGCCGCCCTTTGGGGACCGTGTGACCTCCAGCAGCCGCCCACCTGCTCTGATGGCACCCCGAGTCCTCTTGCCAGGCTCCCCCAGTCCTTTTCTGGAGTCCCAGGGTCCCTGCTGAGCCCCGGGGTGAGTCTTCCTGGGCACTGCCCCGTCCTGGCTTCCTCCTCCAGGCAGTCTGCCTAGCCCACAAGGCCTGTCTCGCTGTGCAGATCTGTGCCCCCTGTCTCACGGCTGACACAGTCAACCGCCTCTGGATGGAGCAGGGGCTTCTGTCCCCTGCAGGGCAGCCAGGGACCCACCGGCCACGTCCCCCGTTGGATGGTACGCTCCCCCTCCAGGAAAATTCCAAGGGTCAGGGGAGGTGAGCTGGCTGCCAGCAGCCCACGTAGGGGAGGGGAACAGGTCCACCTCTGGACACTGTGGCCCCAGGTGGAGCTGGCTCAGGGCTGGATGCTGCAGAGGAGACAGTCTTAACAAGCCTGCCCTGGCCCGGCTGGTTCAAAGTAAAGAAAAGAAGACAAGCCCCCCAGCACAACCCCCCGGCTGGCGGAGGGTTAGGAGTGCAAGCATCTGCGTCCGTCCAGGCTGGAGGTTTCTCGCACCTCTGGTTGTGTGCTCAAGATTCTCCGGCCTGCTTCCACTGCGCCGAAGAGAGTCTGGCTCCCCTGGGGCCCCCAAGAACCCCCCCCCCCACCCTGACCCGCCTACCCCAGGGAGCTCAGAGCCGGCTCCCCAGCGGCCGCAGCCTCCAGGCGTCAGGTGTGGAGCCTCTGCGCTCCGTGGGCAGCCCTGGCCTCCTTGGCTTTGGGCAAGGCCAGATGCTCACCAAGAAACGCAGGCTCGGAGCGCCCACCATGTCCCGGAGGGCAGGGGTGGGGCTCCAGGACGCGGCAGTTAATTCAATGATTAAAAACAAACACTCCTTTGTTTGAAAAGACTCAGTCCCTCCCGGCTGCCGAGTCTTGTCTGAGGCTGCAGTGGACAGGGCCCAAGCGGGCCGTGCCCGGGGCTGCCAGCTGGAAAACCACCTCTGGGGAAATCTCTCTTTCTGGGGCGCGCACGTTGGGCTCCTCAGGGAACAGAAGCTTCCAGGGAACAGGAGTGGATGGGAAGCTTCTGTTCCCACGACATCGTCTGAGGACGCTGGACTGATGGGACCCCCAGGGGATCTGAGACTGGACGAGGGTCCCCTTCAGCGCCTGGCAGGCGTGGGCGCCAGCTCTGAGACGTTGTCCCCGGGGAAGGCTGGTCTGGGGGGCGCGGCCCTGTCCACCGGTGACTCAGGGCGGGAATCCCCGTCTGACCGCTGAGCCCTGACTGTCCGGCTCGGAAGACTCCGGGGGGACCTGGAGGCGTGCGGGCTGTGGTTGGGCCACACGCAGAAGAGACACGTGCTGCCACCCAGAGTCAAATCCATTTTTCCTGAATTAGACCGGAGCGCCGATTATGCCAGCGTCTCCTTGCATGGTTATCATCGCTGGTGCCCTGAGGGCGCCGCGCCAACTGTGTCTAATTAACCATCACCGCGTCCCGGAGGACCGGTGGGGGTGCGGCTCACCGCGAGGCAGCGTCTGGGCCTTGGGCGGGGGGCACAGAGGGAGGGACCGGCCGGTCCTGAGGACGGGAAGCGGAGGCCCACCTGCAGGGACCACCTGAGTAGTTCACGGGCCACCGTCACAGGTGGGAACGGCTCCTGGAGCTCAGCCATCTCGGGCGGCCCCAGGCTTGTTTCCTCACTGTGCGGCTCTGAACAGCTGACTGCTCTGTTATGAAAGCCATTTTGCAGAGTCGGGGGTCCCCCGCACGCCAGGCACGGGGCTGAGCTAGAGAGCTGAAACGCAGAGGGAAAGGTCAGGGCCTGCGTTCGAGGGTGGCGGAAGCCAGCGGGGCAGCAGAATAGGAGCTGGGCATCTGGCCACCCACCCCTGGGAGGAGCTCGGGTGACCTTGGCTGCCGTGTCCGCCAAGTGGGTCTGGAGGCTCCTGTGGCCCTGGGGGTTGGGGTAGGGGGAGCGGTCGGGGCAGTGAGCGGGGATTGCGGAGCCTGCGGGTTCCAAGGTCACGGTCATCTGGGGAGGGAAGCCTCTCCCATCATGCCCGCCTGGCCGGGAGCAGGCTGGGTTTCCGAGGGGCCCCTGCAATATTCGCCCTCAGACTACTTCCTTCCTGGTCAGCAGGAGCACGTGGATTGTGTCCAGTCTGAGGGGTGGGTTCCCCCAGGGTGGTTCATACAATGAGGATTTCTTACGCCGGACTGTGTGCAGGGCGCTTTGCCGGGGTGGGGGCCGGGCAGGTGCTGAGCTCCTCACGCCCTGAAGCTGACCGGAGGCCACTCACCGCGGTTCACGGTGGACGGGGTGTCGGTGCCTGGGTGGGTCGAGCGAGCTTCGGGGAGGAAGAGAGATTGCAATCTGGAGAGGCTTCCCGGAGAAGGCAGCCCGGATGGCTGAAGACACGGGGAGAGGATTAAAGGGGCAGAAGGGCCCTGTGGAAGAAGAGGGGACCCGAGCCTCCCCACGAGGTGATGGGAATCCGCGGGGCGTGACTGGTTCCTGCTCCCACTCACGGCCAGACCCCCGCTCCGCCTGGACGCCGCCTGGCGTGGGAGCTCTTCCCCAGCTTGTGATGAAGGCCCAGCCTCACCAGGAAACAAGGCCTGCTCCCCTGCAGCCAGGAACTGCTGCCTCCCCGGGCCACCCCTCCTGTGGATCACGGGAGTGGGAGGTGGGCATGCTTGTGCACGCGGGCGTGTCTATGCACACGCTTCCTCCTGGTCCCAGCCCACACGTGGGCGCTGGGGCGGCGGGCGTGTCTGTGTACACGCGCTTGGACGCCGGGGCCGGAGGGGGACGGGAGAAGCTCTCTGATGTTGGATGAGTGTCCTCAAGAGGGACAGCTGCCTCTCCCTGCGGGTGAGGAGCTGAAGCCCCAAGGAGACAGCCCCCCAGCCTCTGTCCAAGTCCCGGTGAGGCCGTCTGCCGGACCTCACATCAGAGCTGGCCTGTAATTGATGGGTGAGACCTGAGGAGGCCCAGTCATTTAATAATTCAGCATGTTTGTGAGTGTTTGAGAGCCGGAAAGGAAGCAGCTGCTTTCAGAACCTGGTCCTCCCAGGCTCCCGGGGGATGTGATGGGCTGGTTGGTCTCAGCAGCGTGTAATTGGACGAGAGCTTCCCTGGGCACCAGGGGCAGAGGCGGGCCCCGGGGACTTAGAGCTGTTTAATGTTTCACCGCCCTCTGTCAGTGTCTCTGCCACTCAGTAACGAGCACGCAGGTCCTCACCTGGTGCGGCTTTTTCAGCATCGCGGCCCCGGGGGCTGGGCGCAGACGTCTGCTTAAACAACCGGGCGTGTCTGTGGGGCGCTTTGGGAGGGTAACATTCGAACCCGCGACTGGATGACGCAGGCGGGTGCTCCCCAGTCTGGGCGGGTCCCGTCCAATCAGTCGATGACCTGAATAGAACCGGAAGGACGACCCTCCCCGCACACAGGGAGAGTTTCCGCCTGACTTGTGGCTGCTCTTTCCCTGTCTTTGGCTCCAGCTGAGACCCCAGCCCTTTCTGGGCTCAGAGAGCTGATAACTGGAGCGGCACCGCCACCTGTCCGGGTCCCAGCTCAGCTTGCCGGCTGTGATCTTGGGACTTGTCAGCTTTCATAACCACGAGCGTGAGCAGTTCCGCATAGTAAAGCTCTCTCTGCACATGTACACACACACCCCTGGCACTGTTTCTCTGGGGATGCCGACTCAGACACATGTAAACACTCTTCTCACACCAGGTGGTCAGCGGAGAGCGGTTCAGCAACCCCTCCACTGGCCAGTTCCCACATCCATGCCTCAGTTACGTGCCCTGTGGGGCTGGGGGCCCAGAAGAGAACAGTCAGACGTGTCCCCGCTGGGTTGCAGGGAGCCCTGCTAGAGGTGGCCATGTGCAGGTCATGAGCTGGAGAGGAGGTCTCCAGGGGGAGACTAGGGCCGTGTCGGGGTAGGGGCAGGTGTGGACGGGGGCTGACGGATGCAGGGTCCAAACAGGGACGCTGGCCCGAGTGTGGATGGCGCAGGAATGGGCTGCGGCCGCTGGGCGGGGCCGAGCATCCCCAGGAGGGGTGGCCCAGCGCCGCGATGGCCTCAGCGGCTCTGTGACACGGCGGGCTTCTGAGGGCGACTGTGGACCTGCATTGTTGCAGCTTCGGGGAAGATGGGCTGGCTGGGAGCTGACAGCCACGAGGTGCCCCTTCTTTGATCGCAGGCTTGGGTCGGTTGGGCTCCCCAGATCAGACCTCGTGAAGACCCCACCGGGCCTGCCGGACACCAGCTGATCAAAGGCAGATCAGACAGCCCCTCCGCTTGCCGAGGCCAGATGGTCGGGCCCAGGAACAAAGGGCTGGCTCTGCCAGGCCCAGGCCCGGCAGCAGAAGGCATCAGTCAGTGTCCCTGGGGCCTGCCAGCGTTTCCTGGACTTCAAAACAGCTGTGGGAGGGCAGGTCTTCTCAGCTTTCCACTGAAACCAGCCTCAGGGCTGACAGAGCCTTCGGTCTTGTGGAGGCCAGAGCTGGCCCTGGGGTCTTGGGTTTCAGGAAGGAGTGTGTGTGGAGAGCATGCGTGTGTGTCCTGCGCACACAGGCGTGTACACGCACACGTGAGGGCACACGTGCATGTTTCAGCAAGGACCCTGGGCAGGCCTGCGTCCATGTCCAGATGTGTGTGCACACGTGAGTGTGTGCACACGTGAATTTGTGCATGCTACCTGTGCGTGTGTGCTGCCTATGTGTGTGTACACACGTGAACGCACGTGGGTTGTGTGTGCACGCATGCTGCCTGTGTGTGTGCACACGTGAACGCATGTGGGTTGTGTGTGCACGCATGCTGCCTGTGTGTGTGCACACGTGAACGCACGTGGGTTGTGTGTGCGTGTGCTGCCTGTGCGTGTGTGCACACGTGAACGCACGTGGGTTGTGTGTGCGCATGTGCTGCCTGTGTGTGTGTGCACACATGAACGTACGTGGGTTGTGTGTGCGCGCGTGCTGCCTGTGCGTGTGTTCGAGTGTCCCGGGAGCGGCTGCATGGGCAGCTGTGACCCTCACTTCACGAAAGAGTGGCCCCCAGGACCCCCGTGGAGGCTGGTCCTGCCCCGACAGCCCGGGATCTTCTGGCCGAGGCTGGGCGCAGCGCCCTGGATCTTCGGCTCCGCGCTCTGAGCCGATTACAGGGCCGTTTGCTCTGTGTGAGAATCGTCTGGTTTCCTGCAAAAGAGGCCTGTCTGAGAAGGGGGTGGGCCAGCCTTTCAGGGGAGGGCGCTTCACGCACTTGCCGGGAGAGCTGGCCGTGCCCCCCGAGGCACTGGTTGTCATCTGAGAAATGCCGGTCTCCGCGGGGGCCCTGGAGCTGGCCGAGGCTGTGGCAGGGCCGGGACCCGGTGGTGGTGTCCTTGCCTGGACTGCGTCCTGAGGGGCCTGGCACCTTTGTGGGGGGCATCGGCTATCCTGAACCAGGCTCTGGGATCGCTGCTCCCCGTCACATGACCTGGGGAAGGCCTGCACCTCCATGAGCCTCTGTCCCGGCCTCTGCAGAGTAGGGGTGACGACAGCCCACCTCTCCGTGGAGATGAAGGGTGGACGCCCTCAGGACACAAGGGGTCCTGCCGTGGGGGGTCAGGAGGTCTCCACGGTGACCTTCCTCCCTTGTCTGTTGTAGCGACTCCACGATGCCTGGCACTTTGCCCCTGGCAGGGTCCTGTTGGGTCTCGGGCAGCAAGGACCACAGCACTGGATGCCGGGATGCAGGCGGTGGGCGCGGAGGCTTGTGGGCAGCTTGTCTCCTGGAATCTTGGTTTGTGCTGAGGCTACAGAGCGCGGGGTGGGTCACTGTGGTGCGCCGAGTGGGTCAGGACCCATCCCGAGGACACAGGGGGCTCTGTCCAGCGTCACAGAACTTCCTTCCACTGACTCCACTCCAGATGTGCCCACCGAGCACCTGGGCGCCACTTTGACCCTCTTGATGCCGGCGGGTCATCACGTCCTGGAGGCAGCCTGCTCGACCCTTCTCCCACGGAGGAAAGGCGGGGAGGGCAGAGTGAACGGCTTTCCAGGTGGCGCCCGTGGTAAAGAACCTGCCTGCCAAGGCAGGAGACCTAAGAGACATGGGTTCAACCGCTGGGTTGGGACGATCTCATGGAGAAGGAAGTGGCTGCCCACTCCACTATTCCTGCCTGGGAAATCTTATGGCCAGAGGAGCCTGGCTACAGTCTATGGGGTCACGAACGAGCTGGACACGACTGAGCAACTCAGCACGCACACACGCGGTGGTGGAGGGAACCACAGGGCCCTGGGAGCTGGAATCCAACAGAAAGACACTTTTGTCCCCTGCCCCCACCCAGCCCCTGTTCAAGGCCGTGCCAGTCCCAGGTGGGAACAACAGGCTTTTGTCCTGAGTTGGTGGGCGTGAACTTCATCCTAGGGTGGGGGGGGGGGGGGGGGAACGCGGCCCCTCAGGACGGGAATCGAGTGCACAGCAGGCTGCGCCAGGCCGGCCTCCGGGCTGTCTACAGTGCTAATGAGCGGCTGTGAGCGTCCTGCGTCCTGCGGATTAATTCCCAAACAGTCAGATCAGACACATGCCTAAAAGCCCAGTTTGATAAATTTCCAGGACGCCAGCCCCGCGCAGAGCAAAGAAGTTGAAAGGAAGCAGAGCGACTGATCTGCTCGTGTCTATTTTCACAGGGTCTGGGTTTGGTGATGGCCCCTGACGAGGTGTCACGCCTCCGGCCTTTCATTCTCTCCCCCTTCCCTCAGCTCCGTCTGACTCTCCGGGAACTTAATTCTGGATTTTCAGGACGTGTGAGCCCAGCAAAGATGTCCTTTGTGTCCACGTCAACCCTGAACTCGCGGGGCTGACCCCAGTGCAGCCCCCAGGAGGCGCTGGGCCAGGATGCTGCCCTCCCTGGACTCTGCTGGCCTGGTAGCTGTGATGGACGGTGCCCACCGGGCCCCGGGCTGGTGCTAGCGAGTCTACACAGTGGCCGTGCATGCGCCTCCATCCCTGGGAGCTCACAGGGAGTGGCCGGGAGGCCCTGGGGGTCCAGCCTCCGAGGCCCCCCCCAGGAAAGCTAGTCCAGCGGGCAGCAGCCGCGTCAGATCCTGAGCTCCTCATCTGGACTTGCGCCCGCCGGGAGGGAGGGGACCCCCGGCCCTCAGCCTCCTGGGCGCCCTTGGCTTCCCGCCGCCCACCCCCGCCCACAGCCCAGGAGCTCTGTGTCCAGGACTCCCTGAAATCAAACAAACCAGTAACTTCTCCCTGGTCCCGCGCCCTGATCCCACCCTTGTTAATGTTCCTCCCGTTCTGCCAAGTCTGTTTCAGAAAAGGAGAAACGAGAAAAAACAGCAGAAGCTGGGCTGCCAGGCTAGCAGCCTGCTGGGAGGGCAGCTGGGGGCGGGGCTAGACCCGGCAGGCGGGCGCCTGGGCGCAGGAGGGGCAGCCGTGGGGAGGGGTTGCTAGGGCTCCGGGGTGCGGGGACTCAGCTCTGGGAGCCGCTGCTCCACCTCCTATGGGCCCATCCTGGCCTCGCCATCTGTCTAAGGAGGGATGGGGGAAACGAGCAGGAGGCAAGGAGGAAAACCCAGACCCCCGCCTCTCTGGAGGACCCCCAGGATCCAGGCACCCGTGTCCACACCTGTCGGTGCCCACCCCCCAGGCCAGCACGGTGGGTCCCTGGAGCCCCAGCCTCGCCACCTGTCACTCCGAGTCTCTGTGCGCCGCCCGCCCCCGCCCCCCGCCCCCCCGCAGCACCCGCGTCTCCAGATGGCCAGGCGATTTGCTCATGAAGGCAGACCCTTCCCGGGCGCACACTGCAGGCTGTCTGGGCTTTCACTGCAGCTCACGGTCACCTCACCCGAGGCGTGTTTGTTTATCTGCTTCTTTATTTACCCGGGAAGATGGGCCGGCCGCCGGGGAGTGTCTGGACTCCTCCCGGCTGCCGGCACAGAACTGCGCTCAGCCCGGCGTCCGCAGACCCTGCACAGCCCGCCGGGGTCCCAGGACAGCCCCCGCCCCCATCCCAGTCCTCAGTTTCCCCTGATGACAGTCAAGGTTGGGGCCGACGGATCCTGGCTCTGACAGCTCCCAGCCCTGCAGGGATCCCAGGTGTGAGCCTGTGGGCCCAGTGTGCGCGCGTGAGTCAAGTCCAATTGACACCACTCAGTCGTGTCTGACTCTTTTCAACCCCGTGAACCATAGCCCCCCAGGCTCCTCTGACCATGGGATTTCTCAGGAAAGAATATTGGAGTAGGTGGTCATTTCCTACTCTAGGGCATCTTCCCAACCCAGAGACTGAACTCTGTCTCCAGGAGGGCTCTTGACCACTGGGGTGGGCCCAGTGGAGTCCCCAAATGTGTGTCCACCCAGAACCTCAGAATGTGACCTGATTTGGTGAGAAGGTCTTTGCAGATGTAATTCTCTATTAAGGACCTGGAGATGAGACGTGATCACCCTGGGCTTAGGGTGGGCCCTTCATCCAGCGGTTGGGGTGCTCACAGGAGGGGTGGGACTCACAGGGACACAGAGAAGAGGGTCACGGGAGGACGAGCAGAGGCCAGGGGGACGAGGCCACAGCTAGGGCTGCCTGGGGCCCCCGGGAGCTGGAGGAGGTGGGAAGGACCCTCCTCGGAGCCTCTGGAGGGAGCGTGGCCCTGGATCTTGGATTTCTCATTTCAGTCCCACCAGGGGAGTGGGACCCCTTCGTGGGCACCGCTGGTGAGCAGGGGCAGTGGGCACCTGCCTGCTCCTCCTGGGATCAGCCTCCCTCTGGAGCTCCGGGTGAACCTCCACCACCGTCTTGCCACCCAGAGACCACAGAGCCCAGAGTGACGGCCCAGGCCTGGGCGTGGTGCCAGCCCCGCGGGTCTCAGGCAGACGGAGCAGAGCAGGGTCCAAATCACCAGCATAAGCTCAGAGAGCCTGGAATCAAGGAGAAGATGGGTTTTGAAAAGCTCATGAGTCTCTGAAACCAGAAGGTTTCCCTTAGGTTCTAGCCTATGAGAGCTGACGCGCAGATGTGAGAGCTGGGCCGTGAAGAAGGCTGAGCTGAGCGCGAAGAGTGATGCTTCTGAACTGCGGTGTGGAGCAGACTCCTGAGAGTCCCTCGCACTGCAAGGAGATCCAACCAGGCCATCCTAAAGGAGATCAGTCCTGGGTGTTCATTGGAAGGACTGATGCTGAAGCTGAAACTCCAATACTTTGGCCACCTCATGCAAAGAGCTGACTCATTGGAAAAGACTCTGATGCTGGGAGGGATTAGGGGCAGGAGGAGAAGGGGACGGCAGAGGATGAGATGGTTGGATGGCATCACCAACTCAATGGACATGGGTCTGAGCAAGCTCTGGGAGTTGGTGATGGACAGGGAGGCCTGGCGTGCTGCAGCCCATGAGGTTGCAAAGAGTCGGACATGACTGAGCGACTGAACAACAACAAAAATGAGAAGTGATGGGACCCTTGGGCTGGATTCTAGCAGCCTCCCCCACCCTGGAGGGGAGAAGCCCCATCACCCAAGAAGGAAACCTCTCATTGCTGGGTGTTGGCGAGTCCTGGCAAGTCTGTTGGAAACATGCAGCTGCCCGGACACATGGGGGCCCAGCCTCCTGGACACAGAGCTGCAGTCCACTGGAGCTGGAGCTGGGCGTGACCCAGGGGCGGCAGGACAGGTCACCTGGCTTGGAGTCAGTCCCAGACCATTGAGGGGACTGACCCCCGGGGGGCCGCAGGCACGTTCCCCAGAGAGCCGATGTGGGGTTAGCGCTGGGTACACGGGGTGGGGGGACCTACAAGGGCGGGCCGTGGACGCTCACTCTGGGGCGTGGCTGCAGTACGTCCCCCGGAAGGACCCACCGGCTGCCTTGGGAGGGAGCCCATACCAGTCAGGAGAGGCTGGGGGCTGCTGGGCTGGCCTGGGCCGTCCTCTCAGGGGACAGGCTGCGATGCTGACCGTGAGCAATGCGCTGGGGTCCCTGCAGAGCCCCGGGGTCATCCCTCAGGGGACTGGCATACGTGGGTGTGGACTGTGCCCCGACAACGGCTGGAGCGCCATCCCTGTCGCCAGAGGCCCCCTGGGTGCCCAGGGTGAGCCGAGCCCCCTGTTCTGCCCTCTCAGCCATCCCAGGGAGCTCCCCCAGAAAGAAAGGAGGCTCAGAGAGGGGAGGACGCCGCTCAGCTCCCCACACTCACCGACAGCTGCCCCCGTGGACACCAGGGGGACGGGCAGGGGCGTCAGCAGGGATGGCGGGAGGCCGGGAGGACGAGGCAAGAGAGCATGGGGCAGTGGGGAGGGTGCCCCGGGTACTCACGGAGCTAGCAGCAGTGAACGCCGGGGGGAGGGAGGGAAGGAGGGGACGGGGGTGGTGTGAGCAACGAGGGGCAGAGGCAGCAGAGACAGGGGCGGGGCGGGGACCTTGGGGACGGAGGACCTTGCGGATGCAGGAGCGCGTCTGAGCTGCCGCTGTCCAGGCAGGCGGGCTCAGAGGCTCAACCAGGAAGAGGAGATGGACAAAAGCCACTGGGATGCGGGACCAGGATCGTGGGGCCAGAGCCGGCCTGCGGGAACACAACCTGCAGGCTCCCTGACGCACGAGAGGAGGGTGAACGGGAGGCTGAGGACCCTGGGAGAGGGATGCTGACGGGACGCCAGGGCGGCGAGGCAAGGTGAGCTCGGCCGCCCACCTTCAGGGGGTTTCCAAGGCACCCCGAGGACACGCGACCGCAGCCTTCTTGCTGCAGCACCAGGCTCCTCTGGTGAAGGTTCCCGCAGTGTGGAGGCGCCCCCCTCCCCCTGGCCTCCCCTGCGCTCCCCCGACGGGCACACGCCACCCCGGGCGGCCCTGCCAGGCATGTGTCCCGGAGGCTGCTCCCAGCGGGTGTGTGTGTGAGCAGGGGGATGGCGGGGGCGCGCCAGCCTCTTTGGCTTCAGGAGGAGCGGGCGGAGAGGCCTGGCAGGAAGGCTCGAGGCCCCGTGTTGCTCCTCCGGGTGGAGGCGCAGATGACAGCGATCTTGCTTTCCACAGAGAGTGACAGGTTATTTGCGCGGTGGGAAACAGAAGGAAATTAGATTTGTCCTTGAGAGTCCTCCCCCAGCTGGGGATGATCTGTCTTCCACTGGCTCAAAAGTCACGAGCAGGGGGGCCTCGGGGCACTCCGGTCCCCCAGCCCTGGGGGGCGCTGGGTCTGGGGGCCGGTTTGGTGTAATGAACACAGCGGGGTCTCCTGATTTCTCAGGGAATCGCACCCTGCCGTTTTCCCGTTTGTGGGAAGAACCACCTGGGCCGAGAGGACTTCCCTCCCCCTTCTTCCCTCCTGACCGGGGTCTGGGCTGTGCGACCTGGTGGCACTCTTGGCTCACCTTCACCAGGGCATCCAAACGTCTGGGCACAGAGGGCCACCCGAGAGAGGAGCCCCTTCTGGATGGCGCTAAAAGGCGGAGTGAGCTCTGATTTGTCAGGCTTCCAAGCAAACTGGCCCGGAACGGAACGGCACCGTGCTGGGAGTGTTTGCGAAGGCGCCTTCCTGCTGGCGTTGACGGGCGCCTGCTGTGCGCCAGGTGGTGGTTCCCGCTGTGGCCGCTCCTCGGCACAGGAGTGACCCCCGCGGTAGCAGGAGGGACGCAGAGGTCAGGCGGACGGTCCCCTGCCACACGTTAGGAAAAGACAGGCTCGTCTGGAGCCCGGGCCCTTGGTTCTGGCGTCTCTGCCCCTCTGTCTGCACTGGTGGAGCTTTGGCAGGGGTGGCCCTGAATGTCCCTGAGTCCCTGAAGTGAAGGGAGAACCCAGTAAACCCTGGGACGGGAGGACTGAACAGGGGGCCCCAAGGATTACTTAAAAATGGGGTCAGAGACATGGCTGTGGGCGGGCTTCCTTCATGGGCTTTCTTCTGTCTCACAAACACACCATCAGCTCTCCAAGCAGCCAAGCCTCCGAGGGGATCAAACCTGGAGGCAGGGCGGGGAAGCACGGGGCGGCTTCCAGCAGAGGCTGGGTCGACTGCGAGGCTCAGCTGGGGGCTGAGCCCCCCTGGGTGGGGGGTGGCTCAGCTGGAAGCCATCTCCGGCAGCCTTTATGTTTCGGTAGGTAGGTGGCTGCCCGCTCTGTGTTGTCACACAGGCGCTGGGGGCCTCTTCCAAAGCCCGAAACACCACCTCCACCTGCTTCCCGGTGCCCGCAGTCTCTCTGATCAGAGGATGGCTCTCTGCTCCTGACTTGGAAAAGAAGCTAGCCGGTCAGAGCCCGTGCCGACGTCAGCCAGCCGCCCACCAAGGAGCAGGTATGCATTAGGCTCTCAGGCCGAAGGGCGCTCAGGCCTGGCTTTGGAATCAGGGGGATGCTGGCTTTGGAGAATTAGCTGGGAAGTCCTCACTCTTCTTCTCCCTCCTGGACGAGTTAGTGTGGGGCTGGTGGTCCTTCTCCCTGAGATCCTCTGTAGACATCAGCAGTGAAGCCTTCGGGAGGCTGCTCACATCCGAGTCACACCCCTCTGTGCTCTGGGCGGCCAGCATCAGGCGGGCGGGCGGGCTTGTGTAGGTTCCCCTGCATCTCCTCACTTCTTTCTGGGGCCTCGTGACGGGCTGCTGGTTGGGCCTTGTCTGAAAACCATCGCCTGGCGTACCTCTCCTGGTTGTTCTAGCGGCCTGAGGCAGGAGGATCCGTTAGCCCCCGCCCTTCTTCCCCAGCTGGGAGAGAAAGACAACTGAGAGCGCTTTCAAAGTAAGTTTCTCTCTAATGGAGTTGGAGGGGCGGGAGTCAATTCATGTGCTCAGTACATTGCCTCAAATAAAACCTTGGAATTTTTATGTAAAACAGAGCAGATTCAAGATTATCACCGTGGAGGCCTCACTCTCTGCGACGTGTCACCCAGGAAGCTCTGAGGTACCAGCAAGGGACGGGTCTTTGCCTGAGGCGTGAGGCGCTGTGTGCCGCCTGCCCAGCAATGGAGCCGGCCCCGCCCCTCACCGCACCGCGGGGGCCCTCGCCTCCGCTCAGCCCGTCCGGCCATCCGGCCATCCGTCCACCCGCCCTGGAGCTGCGATGTCGCCCTTGCCTCCCCTCGCGTCCTGTGACTGACAGCGTGCCCTTGCGGGTGGAGGCTGGTGGCCCTTGACTGCACCAGGAGATGGGAGACGCACTGCTCTCCCAGAACAGATGAGAAAAAGAGCCGCTTGCCCACTTCCCCCGGACTCCTTTTCTGAGTCCAGCCTGGCACTTCCTCAGCCCTCGGCCACCACCCACGTGGGGAGAGAGAGAGCCCTCTGGGATGGGCGGCCGCTTCTCTGAAAGGTCGGAAGAGACCTAGTGGAGTGCTGCGCCTTCAGGCGGTGGGCCGCTGACGCCCACCCTGACCCTTGCACCAGTGGACTGGTGCCTCCCGGCAGCCGTGAGCGCCAGCGTGAGCGTCATGTGTGACTCCGGGCTGTGCCCCCAGGGCCCGGGGCGGACTTGGGTACCCCCGAGCGGCCTCTCCTCCCACCACCACCCCCCTGCCATCCCAACCAAGCTCCCAGTGCCCCCTCTGCCACAGGGCCTTTGCACAGGCTGTTCTTGAGACTGGCTCGTCGTCTCCCCAGTATCTCCACAGTTTCCCTCTCTCTCGAGTCTATGTGTACCTGTCCCCTCTCCGGGAGGCCTTCCTCGCCTCTCGTCTCATTCAGCAGTCCCTTCAGCAGCCCCCAATGGCAGGCAGATTTACGGTCTCCTGAAACCTGCTCATTTCTGTCTAGAACGCAAGCTCCAAGCATGCGGATTGGCCTGGAGCATCTCCAGAGGTGAACACCGCGGGCTGCGGGGCTTGGTGGGAGCTCGCAGGGAGGGCCCGGGCGCGGGGCGGGCCTCCCACGGCCTCGCACTCCCGGGCGCAATGCTGTCCTGGGTCCCAGGGACCTTCCTGTGTGTTTGCGGTTCTTGACTGGCGTCTCACCCTTCTCTGAGGCAACTATCCAGTTAGAAAGAGCTAAACCGATCTCTTTGTGGCCATAGCTCGAAGAAGTGATGCTACGCAGGGTCCACAGTGAAGAGTGTGTCTCCAGGATCAGGACCAGCCCACCTCCTGGGCCTCACCTGTAGGGGTCTTCACCTGTACAGAGGGTCCTCACCTGTAAGGGTCCTCACCTGTAGGGGTCCTCACCTGTGGGGGTCCTTACCTGTGGGGATCCTCACCTGTAGGGGTCCTCACCTGTGGGGGCCCTTACCTGTGGGGATCCTCACCTGTAAGGGTCCTCACCTGTAAGGGTCCTCACCTGTAGGGGTCCTCACCTGTGGGGGTCCTTACCTGTGGGGATCCTCACCTGTAAGGGTCCTCACCTGTGGGGGTCCTCACCTGTGGGGGACCTCACCTGTGGGGGTCCTCACCTGTGGGGATCCTCACCTGTAAGGGTCCTCACCTGTGGGGATCCTCACCTGTAAGGGTCCTCACCTGTGGGGGTCCTCACCTGTGGGGGTCCTCACCTGTAAGGGTCCTCACCTGTGGGGGTCCTCACCTGTGGGGGACCTCACCTATAAGGGTCCTCACCTGTGGGGGTCCTCACCTGTGGGGGACCTCACCTATAAGGGTCCTCACCTGTGGGGGTCCTTACCTGTGGGGATCCTCACCTATAGGGGTCCTCACCTGTAAGGGTCCTCACCTGGGGGGGTCCTCACCTGTGGGGATCCTCACCTGTAGGGGTCCTCACCTGTAAGGGTCCTCACCTGTGGGGGTCCTCATCTGTAAGGGTCCTCACCTATAGGGATCCTCATCTGTAAGGGTCCTCACCTGTGGGGGTCCTCATCTGTAAGGGTCCTCACCTGTGGGGATCCTCACCTGTGGGGGTCCTCACCTGTGGAGGTCCTCATCTTTTGTTGCTCAGTCACTAGGTCGTGCCCAACTCTTTGCAACCCCATGGACTGCAGCACGCCAGGCCTCCCTGTCCATCACCAACTCCCGGAGTTTACTCAAACTCATGTCCATTGAGTCGGTGATGCCATCCAGCCATCTCATCCTCTGTCATCCCCTTCTCCAGCCTTCAGTCTTTCCCAGGATCAGGGTCTTTTCAAATGAGTCAGTCCTTCACATCAGGTGGCCATAGTATTAGAGTTTCAGCTTCAGCATCAGTCCTTCCAATGAACACCCAGGTCTGATCTCCTTTGGGATGGACTGGTTGGATCTCCTTGCAGTCCAAGGGACTCTCAGGAGTCTTCTCCAGCACCGCAGTCCACAGGCATCCATTCTTCGGCGCTCGGCCTTTCTGGTCCAGCTCTCACATGAGTACATGACACTGGACAAGCCTCCAGGCCGCCTCCAGGGGAGCTTCATTTGAGAGGGGCTCCAGGGAACTGTGGGTGCCCAGGAACAGGGACTGACAGGCAGCTCTTTGGGGCTCATGCAGGTCTAACTTTATGGGCTTCTTCGCGGGAATCGTCTTTTCAGAAGGGGCTCGGTGGCCGCGGTGTCTGGAACCCTTAGGCTTCAAGGACGGAGGCGGTGTCTCCCCAGGGTGGGATGCCCTTTCCCAGGATGGTCTCCCTGATGAAGCTCTTACCTGGGGTCTAGGACTGCAAGGAGATCCAACCAGTCTATTCTGAAGGAGATAAGCTCTGGGATTTCTTTGGTAGGAATGATGCTAAAGCTGAAACTCCAGTATTTTGGCCACCTTGTGTGAAGAGTTGACTCATTGGAAAAGACTCTGATGCTGGGAGGGATTAGGGGCAGGAGGAGAAGGGGACGGCAGAGGATGAGATGGCTGGATGGCATCACTGACTCGATGGACGTGAGTCTGAGTGAACACTGGGAGTTGGTGATGGACAGGGAGGCCTGGCGTGCTGCGATTCATGGGGTCGCAAAGAGTCGGACACGACTGAGTGACTGAACTGAACTGAACTGAACTGAAGGGAGAAGGAGGAGAAAGAAGGTGGTGTGTCTGGGTGAGTGTATGTGTGCGGATGAGTGTGTATACACACGAGCAAGTATGTGCGTGTGAGTAGGCATCCGTGAATGCTCCGAATGTGTGCATGGGTGTGAGTGTGCGGAGCAGACACGGCGGGTGGGGGCGCATGTACTGAGGCTGCAGTGAGGGAGGCTGGGCGGGTGGTTGGCTGGGGGCAGGTGGGGCTGCCGGGGACCTGGTGAGTGGCATGCAGGGTTGGCTGTGTGTGGCCCGAGGCCAAGGTCAGTGGAAGGGGAAAGGCCACGGGGACCCGTGGGCTTCAGAGGGGCCCCTGATCATCCCTCCCATGGAGGGCGAGATTCTCTGGGAAAGGCAGGTGAGGTGTTAGGTGGAGGTGCGGGTGTGTGCATGTGTGTGCATGCACGTATGTATGTGCATGTATGTGTGCATGTGCATGAGTGTGTGCATGCGTGTGCATGTGCATGAGTGCGCATATGAGTGTGCACGTGTGCATGCATGCGTGTGTGCATGTGCGCACATGTGTATGTGTGTGCATGTGTGTGTGCATACGAGTGTGTGTGCATGCATGTATGTGTGTGTGTGCGTGCACATGTGTGCGCATGTGCGTGTGCACATGTGTGTGTGCATGCATGTGTATGTGCACGAGTGTGTACATGTGTGTCTGTGTGTGGGGGAGTGCGGGGAACTGGGGCAAAGTCAGGAGCAGGAGGGCTCATCTGACAGCAAAGAGACGGCCCCTCCCTGCCCTTCTCCAGCTGCTCCGACCCCGCCCTTCCCAGCGGTGCGGTGAGGGCACGACCTCCTGCAGGTGGACGGCCCTCATGGGGGAGTGTGGAGGCCTGCCTGGAGGCGGAGCGCGCGCCCACCCCTGTCCACGAGCAAAGGCATGTGCGGGCTGCTTTGGGGCTCAGGACCCTGAATGCGGGAGGGAGCAGGGCCCATCATGTGGCAGCTTATGTGGGAATAATGAGGGGAGAGAGGCTGTGCTGGTAGAGCCCGTGTCTAATGAAGGGAAATGTATTCAGCGCTTTCCAGAGGAGCCCCAGTGCTTGTTGGTCTTAAAAGCACCACGTGCCGGCCTGCGGTTTGCCCCTGACTGACGCAGGGGGCTGGAGAGACCCCGCCCGGGGGGGATGGGTGGTGGTCCAGGGGGACGCAGCTGCCCTGGAGGCGCCTTCTGCAGGGTCCCCGCCCCCGCCCTGCTGTTTCCTGCTTTCCCTCTCGCTGGCCTTGCCTTCGGTCTCCTAGCCCCCATCCCCCAGCGCTTCTCCACGAAGCCATGGGAGTCACACTTCCAGAGGCACATCCATCCCGGTCAGTCCTCTGCTCCAGCACCCTCCGTGGCCCCCTGTGGTTTTCAGGGCCCACCCTGGGTCCCTTCCCCAGAGGTCCTGCTGCCCCTCAGGGCTGTGTCTGGGCGCCAGGGCCTGGCCTCCTGGGTCCCCGTGGCCTGGAGTGATGCTGAGCATGCTCACAATTCTCTGCAGGCTCTGGGCCGCCCTCCCCTCAGATGTACCCATCCCCCCAGGCTTGCCCACGTGGTGCAGGCGCTGGGAGCAGACCTCCTGAATGGAAAGAAATGCAGATCAGCCCTGCGGCCTCCCCCCTGAGATGAGAGACCAGCGTCACCGGCGGTGAGGTCTGGACAGGATTTTCCTGCAATTTAGGATGAACTGTCTGCCTAAGGGAGTCGAGCGCCGGGCCTCCCCCCGGGACGGCCCCTCTGGGTGGAGCTCGGGGCAGCAGCCTCAGGACCTGCAGCCAGGCTGCCTCCCATCTGGAACTGGGGGCTCTGAGCTTCGCCAGGGTCTTGTGTTACCCTGATGGGACTCAGAGAGGAGTCTGTCAGGGAAGGCCCTGGGGGAGGCAGCCCCGCTCTTGCTTCCAATGAGAAGAGGGCCATGTCGCCTCGGGACAGCTGAGGAGCTGCTGAGTGGTGCTGTTGGGCACGCGTGTGCGTTGCATACGTGTGTGCATGTGTGTGCACGTGCACGTGTGTGTGTGCACACGTGTGCTCATGTGTGCACTCATGAGCAGGTTCTAATCTGTTTCCAAAACCCCAGCGAGCTCACGGGAGCATCAGTGAATATTTACTACCTTGCTTTTTTTTTTTCCTCTAAAAAAAAAGTAATTTCGCTGTCTGGTTATTAAATCTATTTTTATTGCTACAAAAATGCCTCCCATCCATTAAGATGAGGGGCTCCTGGTAAAGACTGTGCTTCAGCTGCTGCTGTTCCTTCCTGTTCCAGGGGAAGGGAGCCTCGGTTCGGGGTTCATTGCCACATTTCTGGGGCCCTGACATTCCCTCTTCTTCTCCTGGAGGCCTTAAGAGCCACAGATTCTCCAGCAGCTGCAGAGGTGTGACAGTGCCCGGGCTGAGCCGCCCCAAAAGCTGCTCCCTGGGCCAGGCCTCCCCGTGGCCTGGACTCAGTGGTCTCCCTCGGGAGCCCTCAGGCTGGGCGCCAGGGCCCAGTGGCCCTTGGGGGCTCAGCTCTGTGGCTGAGCCGTCTACTGTCAGGAAAGAAAGAATGAATAACATTCCCATTGGCTACCATGAGCCCCCCACCGACCGTCGTGGGGTCAGCGCTTAGGAGGGAGGGGCCATGAAGTGGAGTGGGGGCTGCAGACGGCGGTGCTGGCAGGCTGGGGCCCATCCTCGAGGGCTACCACCCGGCACCGGGGAGGCCCTGAGATGGCCCATTGGTCCCACGTCTGACGGCCCCGGTCCCAGGCCTGGTGCTGGGGGGGGGTCTGCCCAGGCCCGGCTGCTCAGTGGAGGTAGGGTGGGCTGGCGATGGGGCTGGTGGCAACGATCCACCTGGGACTTGGGCTGTCGGGAGGGCTCAGTGTCCCCGGGGGTCAGGGAGGATGAGGGAACAGATAGGAAAGCATCCATGACGAGCCCCCCAAGCACCGCTCTCCAGCCATTGGAGCAGAACCCTGCCGGCTGCCCAAGGGGCCGAGCGGGGTGGGGCCGGGGGACCTGCTGCCTCTGTCTGCCCTGCCCAGCTCAGCCTGTGTGCGCAGACCTGGGGGCTGGATGGCTGTGCCCACCCTGCCCCTGCCCCCATGCTCACGGCAGGACAACGGTGGTCCGTGGTTCATGCTCTGCGGATGCCAACATGGAAGCGTGTGGCTGGCTTTGTCCTTGGAGTCCTGGGGGGCGGCAGTGAAGGGAGCCCACCCCCGGCCTAGGCTGGGCCTCCAGATGGAGGCTCTGAAGGGCGCAGGTGCTGGGCCTCTGTGTGGGGGTGGGGGCTGGGACAGCTTGGGGACCCACTGCTGGGGACCCGGGGTCGGTGGGTTACCTCTGCCATCTCCTAGCCTCCCAAGTGGGGCTCTGGACTCCTATCTGGGAGCCTGGGCTTCCTGGTGCCAAGGCAGGGACCACAGTGCCTGCGGCATGGACACGAGAGGTAATAGTTTACTCAGGCGGAGGCCAGCATGTGGAGGGCATTCACACACGGCTCCATGACGAGCCGAGTCCCCAGCTGGACCTGGCATGGACCTGGGGCGGCCCTCGGACCTGGCGGGCAGCCCGAGGCTGAAGCCCAGGAGTAGCAGGCTGGCAGTCACCCATGGCCCCAGAGGGGGCGAAGCACGTGGGGGCTCAGGAGCGTCAGACAGGCCGTCTCTCTCTCTGGTTTTTCTGAGACCCGGCCGGGTTCTGTGAGCCCGAGGGCAGGCTGCACGTTTTCTGATTCACAGTCTCGGGGCCGGGGAGCTTTGCGTGTTTGTCCACTTGCTGATGCGACATTGTGATGACCCCCGAGGACACACCGGGAACCATGGCAGAAGCGGGGAGTGGGCGCTGGATGGGGCTCTGCCTCAGCGGAGGTCCCAGGGCTGTGGGGTGGACAGACAGGGGCAAGACAGTTTAATGGCCCTGGCGGGAAGGGGACAGTCGTTGGAGGCGTGAGTTAGAGCTGAGATGCGAGCCCAGCTGCGAATTGTTCCGGGCCGGGGGCTTGTCCAGCCAGACGGTGAACCACCGCTCAGGTGTTGTCGGGGGTCTGGGTGAGGAAGTGAGGTATGCAAGCCGTCCACCCAGTTCCAGAGTGAAGCCAAGTGGCTGGCTTCTCTGGGTCATGGCGTGATGACAGGTAAACCAGGCCTTGTGGCCCAGACACACTTTGATCTTGCTTTAAACTTCCCTCTAAAACCAAACTTGCTCCTTGGGCCAGCGCTCTTTACTTTCCTTGCATTCCAAAGCTCGGAGGCAGTATGGACATTTGGGGACTATTAACCAGCCCGTGGCTGGGCCGCTGGCCCTTTACCTGCCCAGCTGCGTCCTATGGCCCAGGGCAGTGCCGCCCGCCCCGGCGTCCGGGGGCCGCTTGTGCCCATCTGTCCCTGCGGTGTGGCTGGGCTATCCCCAGTCGTTGGGTCATATCGAGTACCATAGCGTATCACACATCATGTCACGTCACACGTGTTCCGATGTGCACTGGCAGTCAGCACCTGTGATGACGTGGGGTCATCCACATGGGAACACCAAAGGCAAATCAAATATGCTTCTCCCTTTAGATGGTGCCCTGTTGCGTCTGTTAATGTATGCGGACACGCCCCAGGAGGGCGGGGGGCTTGGTGCGCTTTTGCCTTTTCGAAGCAGGTTGATCTCCACTCCTGCACCCTCTTCTCAGCCAGGGACAGAGGCTGGACTGACCCCATGACCCGGGTTCCCCCTCGGGGACGGGGGACAAGGACGAGAGCTCCGCAGATTGAAAGCCGGGCGGCTCTGGATCCCTGGGAGGCAGGTTTCCCACCTGGATCTGAGTCACCCTGGATCTTAGAGGAAGGGCTGGATGTGCAAGCTGAGGGCCAGGAGACACTCGGGGTGGGGTGGGGGTGGCGGCGCTGAGCTGTCCCTCAACCCCTTCCGCAGGGCAGCCCCCTGGGTTACCCGCCCACAGTCAGTGATGCCAATTCTAATCCTTAAGGTGGACCCACTGGCCACCACGTCAGTCTTCCTCCAGACCAGTCAACTCACAGCCTCCCTGAACAACTAGATTTGGTACAGGGCTGTCCCCCACACCCAAGAGATAGCTCTGCGGTGGTCCCAGAAACTAGGATTGTGAAGACAGAGAAAGAGGAGGCAGAGATGCAGACAGAAGCTGAAACGGAGGACGTGAGTGTGGACGTGCCAGAAAACCAGATCTGTGCTTGAGTTTTCAAAGCTTTAATCTAAACACAGTCAGTAAAGTGTCAAAACATGAAAACCTCCCCAGCAGATCCTTTTTCTGCCAAGGAGAAGGTCTTTTTCAGACCTCAGCCAGGCAGCCCAGCTTTTCACACGGCTGTGGGGTAATTCACGTCTAGCATGGGGTTGGACGGCTGAGGGCTGCAGACAGGATTTCGCTGTGAGCGTCTCAGGCTTGCCGGCGATGTTTCTGAGTTTGTTTTTGAGGTGATGGCATGTTTACAAGGCTTCGCAGCAACGCACACGTCGGCTTTGCCCGGCTGCATCAGGAAGGGAGTAATTTCTGTTGGTAGCTGACAACACCCGTGAATGATGCTGTACAAGCTGGGGATTCAGGACTACATCTCCGGAGAACAGACGGTAGCAGAGTCGAGTGTTTTTACAGAAACCTGAGGTTCAGCCAAGAGCAGGCAGCCCTGGAGCGTACGCTTTGCCCTTCAGAATCGGTACCCTGGGGGAGCTTTCTCCGGTTACTGGAAAGGTGATCCAGCGTTTTCTGGCTTTTATCTTGGTTGAGCTCCGTCAGCAGGCCCAGGGTTTAGACAACATCAGCTCCCTCCGGCTAGGACTGCCAGGCTCAGCTACCGAGAAAACCGAGTAGGTGCCCAGAAAAACCGGAATCTCAGAGGAACGGCAGCAAGGGGCTTTGGGCCCAAGTGCCCCAGGCGGCGTCTGGGACACACTTGTGCTCACAGAGCTGCTGGCTGTCTGTCTGGAACTCGGGTTTTACAGGGCGCTGTGTAACTCGCCTGGCAGCCTTACTCTCAGCCCACACCCACCCACACATGCACCGGGACTGATCACACCCACTGCCTCCTTCTGGGCCCACCAGCCGGGCAGCCACGCCCCCGGCCCGAGCCTGGAAACGGGCCCCCGGAATCAGGGAAGAGCCTGGGTGCAGGTTGCACTCTGGGGGCCCAAGGACCAGCCTCGACCACCCCTGGAAGTCTCGAGAGGGGGCAGCAGGGGTGCGGGGTGACGTGTGGACAGGGGCCTGTGGCCCGAGCTCCCTGAGCTGCTGCCCTGCTTCCTCGGGCTGCCCCTGGCCACCAATCCCCGAACCCCTGCATTCCAGGGGGGGGGTCAGCCTGGTGGGCCTGTCCCCCACCTGAAGCTGGTGCCCATGCAGACAGGCAGGCCCAACACTGCCATTCTGGGTGGGGAAGCAGGCCAGAGAGACAGCGGGGAGGGGGCAAGTGACTGCAGGCCTGGGGCGGCGGGCCTGCCTGAGTGGGAGCTGCCGCAGAGGAGCAGGCCTGACCTGGGGCTCACCCGCGCATCCCCTTCTCTTCCCTGCCCCGTCCTGCTTCCCTGGGAGCCCCAAGCTTCAGACGCAGAGCGTCTGAGATTCGGGCGGGCTCCCGGTGGCTGCCGTCACAAGCGATCCCGGATGCAGCGTCCTCACAGAGGCCCGTTTGCTGTTATAGCTCTGAGGGTCAGAAAGTCAGAATGGGCCTCGCTGGGCTGAAATCAAGGTTGGACGGGGATTGCCCCGAGGCTCCGGGGGAGCTTCTGGTCCCCTGTGGCCGAATTCTTGGGCTTGAGGTTCCTCCAAGCCACGGGGCCCGTGAAGTCCCTCTCGGGCTGTGTGCTCTGGCGCCTTTGGCTCCTCTGCCCTCGTGAGCGTGCTGCAATGCCAGGGCCTGTCTGGACAGTTCTGAGCACTGCCCTGCCCCGAGGTCAGCCGATTAGCAGCCCAGGAGAGCGGTCGGCCTTGTGTTCCAGGACTGGGACGTGGACACGGTCAGGGCCCCTTTTCGGCCTTCCCTGCCACCGGCAGGTCAGTGTGGAACCTCTCAGAGCCTCAGTTTCCACTTCCGTAAAGTGTGGGAGAGAAACCCCGATGGGATTCTGCAGGTGATGGAAACAAGGCAGGTAATTCTCCCAGCACCGCTCCCGAAGGCCGAGCTACGTTATAGCAGCAGGCTGGGAGGAGGGCACTCTGGCCTGGCTATGGCCACCGTCTGACTTCCGGACACAGGACAGCAAGTGTCAAGAGGCAAGGACCACGAATCTGGACCTCACAGTTCTGGACATGGAATCCATTGCTTAGTGGACAGAACGAAGGAGTGAAGGAATGCAGGGATGTCTCGCTCGTGGGACAGATGCTGGGAAGATGAAAGTTGGTGTTAGAGGGGGAGTGAACCGTTTTGGGGTGGGAACAGAGGAATCTGAAGATCCCGGAGCCCCCAGACCTGCCTGTGATCCCGCCCCAGGTGAGGGGAATGGAGGGACCACGCCTAGAGACCTACGTTTCCTCTGCCCCAGCTGCATCTCCAGCCATCAAAGCCCATCTCCTTCCCCACAGGAGACACTTGGCTCTCCAGAGAGGCCACGTGCCCAGCAGCCCTGGCCTCGCTTGCTCCACTACCCCCAGATGCTGCCAGGATCCAAACGTACCCCTGGAAGGCAGCATCCCACAATCCATGCCTCTGACCCCATTTGTCAGGGACAAAATGACCCAAGTGCCTTCACTGACCACGGGCCACTCCAGGCAGGGCTCAGAAATCCTTTGTCCGGGGGCTTCCAAAGCACCGACTGGTTGCTCATCCTTCAGGGACATGGAGCTGGCCTGAGCCCTTGTTCCACAAGCCGTGGGCCAGCCCTGCTGGTCAGCAGTGGACCAGGCCTCCCCCTACTGTGACGAGGCCCCGTGGGGGCAGTTTAGTGGGACAGCATCCTGGTGCAAATCTGCTGCTCCAGCCCCTGGACGAACAGCTGACTTCCTGTGGCAGCTGCATCCTGGTCTGGCAGCCCTGGGAGCAGGGCTTCTGGCCAGCCCCCGGGGGCTTCGCTGGGCTGGGTCCGCTGCTTCCCCTGGCACGTGGGGCAGCCTGGGTGCAACCTTCCCCCTGGCTGGAGCCGGCTGGTGTGCACGGGGCAGATGCCTGTGAGGCCTGCTGTGCAGTCCTGGGGGAGTGGGAGGGTGTGGGTCCAGCCACTACCTTCCTCCCAGGCCCATCGACTCACCATTCCCCCAGCAAATGCTTCAGTTTAGTCGCTGAGTCATGTCCAACCCTTTGCGACCCCACGGACTGCAGCACGCCAGGCTTCCCTTTCCATCACCACCTCCCGGAGCTTGCTCAAATTCATGTCCATCCAGTTGGTGATGCCATCCAACCATCTCATCCTCTGTCATCTCCTTCTCCTCTTGCCTTCAATCGTTTCCAGCATCAGAGTCTTTTTCAATGAGTTGGCTCTTTGCATCAGGTGGCCAAAGTATTGGAGATTCAGCTTCAGCATCAGTCCTTCCAATGAATATTCAGGGTTGATTTCCTTTATGATGGACTGGTTTGATATCCTTGCCGTGCAAGGGACTCTCAAGAGTCTTCTCCAGCACCACAATTTGAGAGCATCAATTCTTCACCACTCAGCCTTGTTTATGGTCCAGCTCTCATATCTGTACATGACTACTGGCAAGATCATAGCTTGGACTATCTGGACCTTTGTTGGCAAAGTGATGTGTCTGCTTTTTAATATGCTGTCTAGGTTTGTAATAGCTTCTCTTCCAAAGAGTAAGTGTCTTTTAACCACCAGATCATAGACGCTGACAATGACCCTCCTGACATCAAGAGGAAGCAGGATGTGTCCTTTGGATCCCAAATGGGCACAGAGGTGGCTTCTTCCCTGTGAAGACCTGCCCACACCTTGATTCTGGCCTTGGGAGAACTTGCCGGGGGACCAACCAGGCCCACTGGATCTCTGGCCTCTGGAACTGTGGGTGATACATTTCTGCTTTTATGAGGTGCTGATCTGTATTTCAGCAGCAATGATAGCACGACCCACTGTTCTCTGTGACCTAGCAATATTTGTAGGTATTTTATGGATTCTTAGAACGTAATGGAGCCTTATAAGCTATACTGAGACTGCCTACGGGCAGTAATTGCCCCTGTGGCAAGGCGGCATGCTGGCTAATAGACCAAGATGAGCTTGAGTGCAGGTCCTGATTACCTCACCCGCCCTCTATGTGGCCTTGGTGAGCTTCCCAAAGGCCCTGTACCTCAGTTTCCCCATCTGCAAAATGGGGACAATCACAGCAACGGAGGATCCAGTATGGAGATGCATATGCAATGCTCAGCCCAGGGCCTGGCCCTGGGGAAGCTCAGTGGACAGTGCTGGTTATGGCTCTCACGGCATCTCTGAGCGGGGGTTGTCTGGTCCGGTCACTTCCATGCTCAGGAAACTTGATCTCTCACCAGACGGCCAAGGTAAAAGCCTCCTGTTCCCACGTGGCATATGAGGGTTCTGGGGTGGGTGTCGGGAGAGCAGGGGGCCGGCCTGGCTTTGGCTCAGGCTCCAGGCGTGTCGGGCAGGCCAGGGTCCTCCCTCCTTCCGGGGCCTCGGTTTCCCCGTCTGTGAAACGAGAGGGCTGGCGCTAATCCCCCTCCTAGCTTTGAGGTTTCATGATTCTGTGAATTCGGGTCAGAGCTAGCTGGTCTCATAGGTAATTATTTTTTCTCAGGATTACACATTTTTGAATAAAAATGAAATAAGACCTTCAGGATAACTGATGAAATACTTTTTGACCTAACATTAATATGCCACATGGAAGGCAGGATAATGAATCAGGAAGATTAAAGCTGTGGGGAGCCCGGGAGTATAAGTGCTGGGCCAGAGCCGAGCCCCGGGGAGGGCGGGGTGGTTGTTTCCATGTATATTTATTTGTGCCGACATTACTGCATTAAGCTGGTGCATATGTAATCTCACATAAAACTCACAGTGGTGGAATACTCCTCAGCTCTCACAGGCCGCTCTCATCTCATCATCAGGGCCTCCCCAGTGACGCTGGAGGGGCCCTGTGCCCCCAAGCCCATCCCAGAGGATTGAGCGATAGCACCCGCAGATTTGGGAGGAGTGGCGGGCTGTGGAGACTAGGAAGGAGGCTGGCGGGGTGGGAGGAAGGGGGCCAAGCGGAGGGAAGTGGGGGACACTCTGTGGCCCCCAAGCAGGCCCTGGGCTGACGGCCAGGGCACAGGTCACGCGGGGCAGTGTGCTGGGCCCCTGGGGGTCCTGGGGGCTGGGCTGGGGTCTCCGCCTCCGCAGAATCAGGTCACCGTCCCTCTGGCCAGAATCAAGTCGCTGTCCCTCTGGCTGGGCCGGGCCTTCTTCTGACCTGGCCTCTGAGCAACCCCTGGGCTCCGGGCTGGAGCCCTTCCACTCCTACTCTCTTCTCTGATTCCTGTGGCCGCCCGGCCAGGGTTGGGTGGTCACAGGTGAGCAAACTGGGTGAAAAGTCCCGGGGCCCGCCCCAGGGCACACAGCTGGCCCTCAGTCGGGTCGCTGAGCCTGAAGCCCCCGGCTCTGTTGCAGCCCGTCCCCCTCCTGTCCACACCCTCACCGGCTGCTGGGATTCTGGGCCTCTGCACCCCACCTCTGTCCACCTGCCTGCATCCCTGAGGCAGAGGGCACCAGCTGTTAGCTCTCAGAAGGGGGCCCACTGGCACCCCGCTCCTCCAGGTGTGGTCCTGGGGCCAGCCGCCCCGCACCTCCCCCAGGATGGCTGCCCAGGCTCATCCCAGACCGCCCTCCAGCGAGGCCCGGGAGGTACATGTGTGTGACCCCAGCTTCCCCGAGGCGCTACCTGGAGGAGCTTCCCTATGGAAAGAAAGCCAGAGGGCTGGGGAAGCCCCTGCCCAGGGCTGACAGACACCCAGAACCTAGGACCTCCGGCTCCAGATGACCTGGTCCTGTTTGAAGGGGGCCCCTCCTAGAGGAGTGGGGGACCGGGGGGCTGAGCTGTGCCCTCTCGGGGGTCTAGGGCTGGGGAGGACAGAGAGGGGCAGTCCTGGTCTGCTGTCCCGGAGTCTTTCTACTCAGCCCTGAGTAGCCTGTGCGGCCAGGGTCCCTGGGATAAACCTGCCGTCTGCCCAGGAGCCCAGGGAAGGCCCGGGCAGGGGCTCTGGTTAGCTGGGCTTATGTGCCAAGCAGACCCCACGGGCAATAGGAGTGGGCCTGGAGGGCCCCTTATGGGATGTGCCTCCAGGCAGGGAGGTGGAGAGACAGACATGCAGAGTGGGCAGGACGGGCTCGGAGCGTGGGGGAGGCAGAGGTGACCCCCTAGGGCCGAGGCCCCAGAGAACCCAGGCAGGCTCTGCCCTGCTGCATTCAGAGCCTGCCCCTGACTCGGGTGGGCGGCCAGCACCCAGGACGCATCCCTTCATCAGCCGAGTGGGGCTCAGGCCAGAGCACTGGTCCCGATCAGAGCGGGCTCAGCTCCCAAGCTCACCCCGCGTGTGGCCTCGGGCAGTGATGGAGCCCCTGCCTGTAAAGGGGGTCAAGGATGCCCGGCTGGGGGTCACAGGCTGCTGGGGGGCTCGCTAAAGGCAGAGGCACCCCTGGGGTTAAAATTCCCATTGTTGCTATGGTTACAGGGCCAGTGTCCCAGGACTTACCCCTCCCGCAGGGCATGGACTCTCCACCTCCCCTTGGCTCCCGTTGCTGGGTGCTCAGTGGAGGGGGTCCTGGAGGATGAGCAGTGTGCCTGTGACCAGAGCTGAGTGGCCCACACTAGCGCTTAGCAACCAGATGCTGCTGGGGGACCGCGGCTGTGCGTCTGCACGCGCGCATGTCTCTTTGTGTGTGTGTATGTGTATGCATGTGTGTCTCTCTGTGCGTGTGTGTGTACGCGTGAGTGCATGCACGTGCACGCATGTGCATGTATGTGCGTGTGAATGTGTGTGTGTGTGAGCAGCACTCTGCTCCCCTGTGGCTGCACATTTTATAAGCCTGTCACAGATTTAAAGAAACGTCCGGGCCCACTTTGTACGTTGACGACGTTAGGCTCGAGAATCCGACGCGGTGGGTGCTGTGGCTGAGGGCGCCTTCTGACCAGACACCAGCTGCCAGGAGCTCTTCTGCTCAAAGCCGGCCTGGCTTCCTCCCAGGCGTCACGTGTGTGTGGACGCACGCCGGCACACACGCGTCTGCAAGCTCGGGAGCCGAGGGCCTCGTCCCAGCTCCTTGGCTGGGTTTCCCCTTTCCTCACGTTTCTTCGTTCACCGGGAAGATGGCTACATCAGGGCACCGTGTTTACAGCCTGGAATACGACGCAGCAGTATTCCAACCCGACCTAGGAATGTCCTTGCGCACGCGGAAGAATTCGCAAAGCTGTTACTGAGGGACTAAACGAAGTCAGGGGAGCACACGCCGCGGGCTCCTCTCTGTTTTTGGTCCCGAACGCCCAGCTCCTCCCTCCCTCCCCCGTTCCTCCGCCCCCTTGGCAACCGCAGGCCTGTTCGCTGTATTTGTGAGTCTATCTGTGTTTCATAGATTTCTACAGTTTTCAAACGCACAAGACAAATCTCTACCCTGCGGACAGATGCAATCATCGGCAGGAGCATTGTCGAGAAACGCCCTGGCAGGCCTGTCACCAAATTCTGGGTCACAGTTACGTCCGTGGGGTGAGGGTCCCCTCCCCAATTTAAATTAAGCGAAAATCCAGCATCAGAGTCATTCAACGTTTAATCACCGAGTCTGCAGTTTCACAGAGCACCTGTCAGACCCTGCCTCCAAGCTGTTCAGGAGACAAAAGTAACCCAGGCTGGGAATGTTGGCTGTAACTCTTTTTTTTTTTTTTTCATTCTCTTTTTTTTCATTAATAGGTTTATTATTATTATTTTTTTTTAGATCACGTTTAGGTTTACAGAAAGACTGAGCAGCTCGTACAGAGGACAGAGTTCCCAGACACCCTCCTCCACCCACAATATTCGTATCATTTTATTATTGTGTTTACTTTTGCTTTGCTGGATGGAGCAGGAAGTGGTACCCACTCCAGTGTTCTTGGCTGGAAAATGCCATGGATGGAGGAGACTGGCGGGCTACAGTCCATGGGGGTCACAAAGAGTTAGACACGACTGAGCGATGAACATACTTGCTTTGCTGGAACTTTTTTAAGATTAAGTTTTAGCTTTCAGAGCAGTTTTAGATTCACAGCAAAACTGGGCAGGAGGTAGAGAGGTCTTTCCTGTACCCCTCGCCCACAGCTTCCCCCTGTATCAGCATCCACCCGTTACTGCTTTCAGTGTTGATTGGTCTGGCTGTGTCGGGGCTTGGCAGCAGCACCCGGGACCTTCGCTGCGTCGTGTGGACCTTTCGTTACGGCACCCGGCGCTCTAGTTGCCGTGTGTGGGCTTAGTTGTTCCGTGGCCCGTGGGATCTTAGTTCCCTGACCAGGGGTGGGACCTGCGTCCCTTGCATTGCAAAGCAGATTGTTAACCACTGGACCACCAGGGAGGTCCCCATCCCCCCATGACTGACACACACCTACATCCCCCAGAGTCCACAGCTTACATTAGGGTCCACTCTTGGTGTCAGACACTCCATGGGCTTGGACAAATACATAATAACATGTACCCATCATTACTGGGCTTCCCAGATGGCTCAGTGGTAAAGAATTCTCCTGCTAATGCTGGAGACGCAGGTTTGATTCCTTGGTCAGGAAGACCCCCTAGAGGAGGGCATGGCGACCCACTCCAGGGTTCTTGCCTGGAGAATCCCATGGACAGAGGAGCCTGCTGGGCTACATACAGTCCATGTGGTCGCAAAGAGCTGGACACGGCTGAGAGACTGGGCACATATGCACACCCAGCACCGCTGCCTCCTAAGGAGCAGGTTCTGCCCAAGAGCCCCCCGCACGCCCCGTCCACCGTCGAGTCCCTGGATCCAGGCACGAGAGGCGTGGTCCACACAGCCCCGCTCCTGGCATTCTGACGGGGGACTGGGACTGGAAGTGTGGGGCAGCCGGGGGGCTGAGCAGGCAGACACTGACCTTCTTGTGGGTACCAGGCGTAGTAAGACTTGGGTCAGGACAAAATCCTGTTCCCTGTAGAGTCTTTTGCTCCCTTTGGTCAAACATTTGAAGATACATTACGTATCGTTTTTCCTTTCACTCTCTTTTCCTTGGCTGTCAGGGAGCTCAAAGTCACACTAGAAAAGATGCAAAGCTGGACTGAGATCTGTGAGGGCCGGGGGAGAGGGAGGCACGGTCCTTGCTCTCAGTGACCCTCCAGTGTGTGCAGAAAGGAGATGTGCCCACGGGCAGGGTCAGAGCCCCAGCCTGGACTGTCTGGACCAGATGCAGAGGGGCTGCCTGCTCATCCAGTCTGGAACCCACGCTGTTGGGACAGTCAGTCACGCCTGCCTGACCAAGCTGGGCTGACCACAGACCCCCCTCTGGAGCTTGGGGTCAGCAGTGGCTGGAGAGGATGCCCCTGGCAGTGGCCCCTCCCCAGAGAGTCCGAACCGTAGCTTCTGCTCTTGAGAGCCTTGGAGCTGGCCCAGCTCCCGACCTTCCGGAGCGCAGCTCCCTGGCGTTGGCCTGGAAGCTGCGAGCTGCCCAAGTGTGCTCCCGAGCTTCCGGAGCGCAGCTCCCTGGCGTTGGCCTGGAAGCTGCGAGCTGCCCAAGTGCGCTCCTGAGCTTCCGGAGCGCAGCTCCCTGGCGTTGGCCTGGAAGCTGTGAACTGCCCAAGTGCGCTCCCGAGCTTCCGGAGCGCAGCTCCCTGGCGTTGGCCTGGAAGCTGTGAACTGCCCACTGCTGCCACATACCCGCCGTCGTCCGTTGCTGTTGCTTTAGGTCGCGTGGCTTACGTTGTTCAGTGTCAGCTTCTGCTGCTGGTGTCCAAAGGGCTGTGCAGACAAAGGCTCTGCTGTCCTTGCTGGGCTCAGCAGGAGGGAGCAGAGATCACTTAGTGATCTCTGCCCTGCGCCCGGCATGGGGAGAGATGGCCCCAGTGTCCAGTATCACAAGCTTGGTTCTGACCACCACTCTTCCCTCTTTACTCCAGACCCTGCGGCCTTCCTAGGAACCAAGTGCGCCCTTTAAGGAGGCCAGCTGCAGTGCCTGTCTTTATAATTCACGAGTAGTCTGCAGAATGTCCTTCCTGACGGCTCATCTATGCCTGTATCCAAGTAGCGCTTGACAATCAGCCTTCAGGACCTTGTCAACAGGACAGGCGGGAAGATGAATTCTCCCGCACTAATTCCCAGACAGGCCAGGGCTCTCTAGGTCACTCCTTTCTCTCAGCTCCCCCAGCAGTGGGGGGAGGACCTGTGGTTCTGGGGTGAGGGCTTGGGGGAAGGCTGCCCTTCGTGGCACTGCAGCTGGGCCCTGCAAGGCCAGCCCTCCTTGCTCATTCCTAAGCACCCCCACTCACCCAGCCAGCACAGAAGAGAGCCTGCCTTTGCTCTTGAAGACCGCGATGGTGACTCTGGCTGCACGGGAGCCCATTCCTGGGGATGATGAATGTCTCTTTCTGGTGGGGCACCTGGGCTTTCTGCACGGAAGCCAAGACATGTGTAAGGCCCTTTAAGAGCACTAATTTACATGGCAAGTACACAGATTACAGAATACCATATTTCACTGGTTTTACAGCGGGCCAGCGACTGGAGCCTGGGCCTCTCCAGACCTCGTGTCATTAATCTCGGGCCGGACGAGCCGGCAGATTGCATCTGCCCTCCCCTGACATGCCCCGCAGCCAGACGGAAGAGTGTCTCGTCTGGCTTTTTTCATTTTTCTCCTAACAGGTTCAATATTTTAACAAATCCAAGTGCTGTATAACTGGAGGTGGTTTCCAGGAGACGGGCCTCGCTCTCCATACTTCTGCCACGGTAATTAATTTAGTGGCTCGTGAGTTATGGACTGCAGCGCCTCCGAGCCCTGCCTCGCTCCCCTCCTGATGTTGCAAGGCCTCTGAGTTCCTTTTATCATGACGATGTCTCCGGTGGTGCAGACCAAGGGCCCAGGGGTTTCTGAGCCAAAGTGGACTGTGGCACAAGGCCACCCAGGGACCAGCTGGCCCTCAGCAGTTAGTCTCTGTGCCAGGCTTGGGGTGATGCTTAGCAGGGTATGGGAAAGAGCCGGACTCGGACTCCCTTGGGAGGTGGTGGGAGTGGGTTATGGGGCGCTGGGCTGATATCCTGAAGGACATGACCGGGGGCTTCCAGGCCCAGGAGGAGGTGGTACCTGCTTTCCCCATTTACCCGTGAGGAGACGGGGGCTCAGGGAGGAGAGGAGTTTTGCCCATGGGGCAAGACTATGAGGGGAGGGGCTGGGCCTTGAACCTCTGTGCCCGCTCGCCGGCTCCTGGCTTTCCTTAGTCTGTAAGTTGGCTGGGCGGGCCAAGGAGGCCTCTTGGTGCTGTGGGGACCTTTGGAAAATGAAGAAGCGGCGAAGGAAGGAAGGAAGAGGGAAACTTTCCCAGAAGGAGGGTGCACAGCCGCTCGAGGCCAGTGGCCCCCAGGGACTAGCAAGGGTTTGCTCAGCCCAAGTGAGGTGGGCTCCTCTTCGTTAGGAAGGACGGCTCCTCTGGGGGCTTCTCCTGGGGTCACGGCTGCTGCCGCAGCCCACACACCAGGAGGGGGCGGCCCTAACTCTCAGGGATGGGACGTCCTTAACCGGGACCCTGGCCGTCGCCTCCCCCACTTTCTGAGTGGCGAGACGTCGAACTGAGTCTGAAAGGAGTAGAAAGCCCGGGGTGGTGAGGGCATCTTCACAGGGATGGGGCGGGCGGCGGGTAGGAAGCCTTCTGACCCGCAGGGAGGGCGGGAGGCTGGGACGCGCACCGCTGTGCCCACTTTACACACAGGGGCCGAGGCAGGGCGGGACGGCCTGGTAAACTCCGAGGATCCCCCGACGGAATCACAGCGTCAGAGGGCCGGTCGCCAGGGCCGGGGCGAGGCGTCCCCAGCCTCCTGCGGGAGGCGGCCCGGGCAGCCGCTGTTGGCCTGGCTCAGGGTCCCGGCTCCCTAGACTGCGTGCTGGGAGACAGGGGTTCCTGCCTTCTATGTGCTTTTGGTCTCACGTTAGTCATTAACTAAAGAATTGCTTCCAGGCAACAAACAAGCAAGACCGTGTCCACAATATTTTGGGAGCGTTCTCCATCTCCTGCGGGGCTGAAACAATGACTCAGTACCCAAATGTCACCCTTGGCTGGGAAACAGTTTCATATGAATAAATATGAGAATCCGCAGCACCCGCAAGATGAGCGAAAAGGAGTCTGTGCTGAGGAGATTCAGAAAAGTAACGCTGTTTACTTTCGTGTTGGGTGAGAGTGTTTCTCTGAAAGGCTGGGTTTTAATTCTGGCTGAGGAGAAGGCAATGGCACCCCACCCCAGTACTCTTGCCTGGAAAATCCCATGGACAGAGGAGCCTGGTGGGCTGCAGTCCATGGGGTCGCTAAGAGTCGGACACGACTGAGCGACTTCACTTTGACTTTTCACTTTCATGCATTGGAGAAGAAAATGGTAACCCACTCCAGTGTTCTTGCCTGGAGAATCCCAGGGATGGGGGAGCCTGGTGGGCTGCTGTCTATGGGGTCACACAGAGTCGGACATGACTGAAGCGACTTAGCAGCAGCAGCAGCAGAGGACAATTCTCCCGCTTTGGGCTCAGGAGTGAACCAACCAGCATTTCCTAGAGTCTGAGAATAGCTGCGGGGCTCCTTAGCTCTTTGGCCTAACGTGGTCTCTGGGCTCAGGGAAGAGGCTCCGCCTTGGGTGGGCGTGGCCATGTGCCTTACTCTGGCCAATGAGACGGGCAGGGGTAAAGCTTGTCTCTCCTGGAAAGACCCCCGAAGGGCCCGCATATCTGTTAGCCTCTTCTGGGAGGAAGTGCAGACAGAGACGGAGCCTCCAACCCTTGGGTCCCTGGGGTCGAGTAGGAAAGTCTCATTCGCCGCATGCACGCAGCACGTTTGACGGATGAAGGCTCTCTTTGTTACTGGGGCAGAGCCTCCACTAGCCTGACTGATACAACGTAATGCCTACAGACGCTTCTGGTTACAAGCCCTGGGAGACACTGGGTCACATGAAGCCCAGTAGGGGAGGAGGGTTTCTTAGGGTCTCGACAGTAGGTGAGCGTCTAGAGGAGGGGTTTCCACATTCCTTGAGTGCTGGGTGTGCTCTGGGAAGCCCTGAACCCACCGCCCACAGGTCATCGCCCTGGACCTCCCCCCTGGAGATGACCGTGACCATGGCCACCTTACAGATAAGCAGGTGGGGTCACAGAGGAGAAGGGGCTTGCCTGGGGTCACCGTGGCAACACCACATCTGGCGTCCTTCCCTTGGCCCCAGCAGGGCTCTGTTCCTTAGGGTGCATCCCCCCAGGCTGTTTCTGGTCTTGCGGTGACGGTCCCCTTTCTGCAGGTCAGGACCTGGGTGGGGCCTGATTTCAGATTCCACTCCAGGGCTGTCTGCGTGATGAAGATGACAGTGAGTGGTCATCTGGAGGAAAGTGGGGCTGTCCTAATGTGACTGGTCACCCTCGCCGGGCTGAGCCAAGAGGCAGGGGTCAGAAGGGCGGGAGGATGGACCCCGTCTGTAGGCTCCGGGAAAACTCAGCAAAAGCGGCCTCCCTGGGCCTGGCTGGCCGGGTGGTGGGCAGTGAGCTGCCATCGGGAGATACTGACCCCCCAGGGGTGGGGGAAGGGAGGAGGGGGAGCCACAGACCGCACTGGCCGCCTCCCTGGGCCCCTGCTTGTGCCCCCATTCCCTCTGGGGTCAGCTGTTTGCCCCAAATAGACTAACCTGTGTCCGGCCTGGGACCTGTCCTCACAGGGCCCCCGCAGGTCTGGGGGACGCTCTGCAAGGGCCCCAGCTCACAAGACCCTGATGGCCCCCCAGTCCCGCTGGTCCTGAGGTACCTTCCCGCTGGGCCTGGCCCCTGCCAGGGGCTGCGTGGCCCTCATCACGGGGCGCAGAGCCCTCTAACAGCCTCCAGGTGTGGCCGCTGGGCACTGGGAGAGGGGGCTGAGGCGTCTCCGTGTCGTGAGGTGCTGGGAGGGTGCAGCCTCCCCCTGGGGACTGCGTTTGCACAAATCTCATGGCCCAGGCGGTGGAGGGCCGCCTGTGAGAAGTGCATCTGAACGTGGTTCGCCCTGGACGTGCCGTTTATCTGATGCAGCAGGACCGAGAGCCGTGACGACCAGCCAGGTGATGACCAGGGGCGCTGAGAGCCTCTGCCGCTCGGGCCAGCAGCTGGCAAAGTGCCCACCTGTGTCTGCAGAGGCCCAGGGGAGAGCCGCCTCCGCCCCCCATCCCCTGCCTCCACTAGACCACCGAGGGCGGGGTCAGAGGGAGCCCCCAGTGCCCCAGGGGGCTCTCTCGGAGTGGCTTCTGGGAATGGAGGGGCGGGTCAGGCTGCTCAGAGACAGGAAGACAAGGAAGGTTGCCGCACATCCAGGGCGAGGCGGGGGCCCCATGCGCAGACCCTGGGTCTGGGCACTAAATTCTCATCACAGAATGCCCTCCCATGACAACAGAAAGAGGCTGGTGGCCAGGCAGAAGCTTGCTCAGCATCTGGGGCTCTGGCTGCTCCGACTGGGGGTCTGGCCATCCTGACCAGCCTGAGTCAGAGTGACCTCAGATAGTCCAGCCCCCATTGAGCCTGGTCTCCCCTAAAGCCCAGGGTTTGGCCGGCTCTCCACCTGCACCTCTTTCTCACTTGAAAACATCACTTGAACAAGAACAGTGACACGCTGAGCTGCCCGTGGGGCAAGAGTCACGTGATGGCCCAGCCTGGCCCTTCTGCGAAGTCGGCTGGTGGGGGAGGAGACTCGGGTGAAGCCCGCTGCCAGCTGCTTTGGGAACGGCTGTCAAGACCAGCTCCTTGAGGAGGAGATGCTGACAGCCGGGCAGCCTCCCAAGGCCACTGGCTGGGGCCTGAGGATCCAGGCAGTGGGTCTCAGCAGCTCTCCTCAAGGGTGCGTGAGGCCAGATGGTGGCTCAGTCTCTGGGGGTGCCCTGTGGGGGGGAAGGGTGGAGCAGAGGGACGGGGCAAGACGAGTCTCTTCTTCCCTTTGGTGGGGGAGCCTTCAGCCAGCCTGCTGTGGTCAGTCCAGGTGGGCTGCACAGAGGCCGTGACAAGGAGACGGCTTTGTACACGCACGTCCAGGCTGAAACAAACAGTCGATGGGCTTGCCCTCTGTGCCAGGTGCTGGGACAAAGGGGTCACCAGGGCAGGCAATGGGCGTCCCGCCAGGGAGTCACATGCTCAAGAGCTGAGGCACTAACAAAAACCGGTAACAACTATACGTAACATACGGAGCATGGTGTGTGAGCTGAGACAGGAGGCGCGGGCGCCAAGGCTGAGGAGGGAGGCTAATTTAAAACCGGGCTCAGGGCAGGTCTCACGGAGGGGGGCATTTGAATCGAGACTTGTGGAGGGAGGGAAGGGCCATGCCAACACCTGCCAGAAGAGCATCCACAGAGGGAACGGTGCCTGCAAAGGGCCTGTGGTGAGAACAGCCTGACAAGCTCAGGGGCAACCAAGAGGCCAGGAGCATCGGGCAGGGGGAGGGTGGCAAGAAGGCCCAGGAGCGCCAGCGGGGGCAGGTCTTAGGGCCTCAGGGGCCAGGACTTTGGCCAGACTCCGGGTGGGAAGGGGGTCTCGTGTTGTGAACTGACCTGGCTCGTGGTTTAGAAGCTCCCCCTGGCTCCTTGGAGACCAGGCTGAGCCATAGTCACGGAGAGAAAGGCCAGGTCTGAAGAGAGATCGCACAAGCTCCAAGATTGTAGGGCGCTCGCCAGCCTGCGTGAGAACGTCCCCTCGCAGGGCTTCAGTTTCCTGTTTTATAATGTGGAGGGCTTGTAGACGTCTGGGTGGAGAGCTCAGGGAAAGCAGGCCACCTTGGACCTCGATGTCCCCAACAAGGTAGAGGAGTTTGGTGGAGAAGCCCAGCCCCTGCCACTAGGAGAAACTCAACCCAAACTCGATGCACAAACACCCCTCAGACTGTGCATCGTCCCACCTGAGGTCCTCGTGGGCCGTGGAGGCCAGGTCTGGTCCCTGCATTGCTGCTCCAGGACCAGGGATTTGGAGAGAACCACAACTCGGTGGAGACACGGTACAGATCAGATTGCCCGGTGCGAGGATGCTGAGTCCATCAGACCACGTTCCTTTCCTTCCCAGACACACAGCTGGACCACGCGGCCCTGCACCTGGGAGGGACCCCGTGTTCGTCCTCTGACCAAAGGCCTGTGGGCAGAAGTGACTTAGCTCACGAGAGCCCTGCGCGGGGCCCGTCACCAGCGTCCCTCCACCAGGGCTGGGTCCCAGCCTGAGGGGTCAGGCAGGTCGCCCGGGAGAACGGAGCCACCACCTGGGCCGTGGCTGTAACCTCCTGCGCTGGCCAGCGTGTGAGTGGGAATGGAAGTTGTCTCAAGCCTCTGAGACGTGGGGATGTTTGTTACAGCAGCTGCCTACGGACTAACCCTAACTCCTTACAGGATGTGCACCCAGGGCCTCTTGGGGTGTCCGAGTGATTGCCTCTGAGTGGAAGCTGTGACGGTGCAGACTCTGGGGAGGCCACGTGCCTTTAGCTGGCTCTTACATCTGTGGGGTAAGGAGAGCACCTGCCTCAGGTGGTGGCCCTGAGGGGTGAGGGGGTGCAGTCCAGGTGGCCCAGAAGGGGCCTCCCCTGGTGCCCTTGTCACTGGTCTTAACTCACGCTCTCCACCCAGGTAAGCAGGCCTGCAGTCGAGAGCTCTGGGACACACAGTTGCTCTGACCCCCAGGCCCGCCCTGACGGGGCCTCCCTTCGGGCCTCGTCATCCTGCCTGCCTGCAGGTGCTGGCTCCAGGCTGGATCCACACACCCCAGCTGGCCTCTGGCCGACTCAGGCGTGGCACGGAGCCAAGCTCCCCTGCCCGCTGCCCAGGTTACCCTCTGGACTAGGGCCATCTTGGTATAACGATTATCATTTCTTTTGAAGAGATGGAGAAACCAAGGCCCAGGTCACCAAGTGATCCCATCAAAGTCACATGTCAGCGTGAGCAGCCATGCCAGGGCTACAAGTTGCCCCCATGATCCACAAGATTCCTAGGACCCCAGACTCAAACAGGCTGACATCCCATCCAAGCTCTGCCCCACGGGCTGGGTGAGCTCAGGCAGCTGCCTACGTAGCCTGAGCCTCAGTTTGCTCACCTGTAAAATGGGGAGGTGATGTAAAACCAGCCTCCCAGATGGTCCCAGTGACCCCACCTCCTTGGCAGCCCTTCCCATGCTGGACCAAGCTGGGTCTGTGTTACCAACAGCAGTCTGCAGAATGGGTGGTACATCATCTGAGATTAGGTTATAAAAGGCAGTGCGGCTGTGTCTCAGAGGGCTGTGTTCCTGTCTCTCTCAGAAGGCGGGGCAGGCCAGCTGCCGTATTGTCGTTAGCAGTCTTGCTGGAGAACTGGGGCCTCTTGCCAACGGTCCCGTGAGTGAGGCTGGAAGAGGCTCCTCCAGCCCCACGCAAACCTTCAGATGAGGCAGTGCCAGCTGTCAACCTGACTGCCCCTTCCTGAGAGCTCCTGAGCCTGCCTGAGGCCGCTCTGTAGGCTGCAGAGATTGAAATAACAAGTGCTTTTTGTTGTCTCCTGCAGCCAAGACGTGGCGGCCACTTGTCTCCCCCTTGCAGTAGCTGTGAGTGAGTAATGCCCACCCACCGGGTGGGGCGGCCTGGGGATTACACGCAGGTACCTGGGTGCCTAGCTCCCGGCCGGCCCAGTGCCTCGTGGCCCACTGCCGGTCCCTCCCTGCCCTCATCACGCTTGCTAACCCTTACCACCCAGGAACCTAGGAGCCTCTCGCTTGTTTGATCAAAGCTAGCCCTTTCCTCTCTCCTCCAGAGCAGTTCGGGAATGTGGGTGATTACCAGAGCAGACAGTGAGGTTTTATTAGGAGCCATAACTGGGATGCTTGTGTTTGGAGAAAGCTGGGGAGATTTACAAGTGGCGGCTGGTGGAGGCGGGCGCTCTGCGTCTGTACGCACTCCTCTCCTCCTGCCTCTGGAGAAGCTCAGCCCTTGAGTCTGCTCCCTTCAGAGCAGGAGGAGGCGGAAATTGAATTAGTCTGCACATCTCTGCTGCTGATGGTTTTACTCAGGGCCATTTCGCTTGCTCATTTTTAATCTCTTCCTTCCATTTTTAAACAGCTGGCAGCTAAGTGGAGCTCAAGTGCACATTCTGGGATCATGTCCAGGCTCCTTGCCAGCCTGATCCCCTCTCTAGAGTGTCCCCTCCAGCCGGTGGGGAGGAGGGCTGCAGGGCTATGGGGGGCTGAGGAGAGCAGGTGGCAGAAACCGGAGCCTGGAGGGCAGGTCCGGAGGGTGTGGTGGGGCCCACGTGTGCATTTTAAACCAGGCGGACCTCTGTGACCATGTGCAGGCGATATTCACTGCCTTCTCTGGGGGTCCTGGGACCCCTGCCCCCATAGCTGAAGCCCTCTGGTCAGAGCTGTTATTCAAAAGCTCAGGATTCACTCCGCCAACTGCGGGCGGGCCTGCTTCCCAGCCTCCTGAGGCTGTGGCGACCGCGAGGGCCGCTCTCCGCCCAGGGCCCGGCCCTGCGAGGGCTCGAGAGGCGCTCACTATGATTATTCATAGCAACTGAGAAAGGAAAGGCCAGAGTCCTCCCCCCAGAGCCGGGCCACCGCTGAAGGAAGGACACCGACCAGCAGAGAGCTGCTGCCTTTGTCCAGGGAGAGAGCAGGGTGGACCAAGGTTGGAGGCGCAACCCACCAGGCGGATGGAGCGGCAGGTGGGGCCTCAGCCGGGGAGCCCTGTGCCTCGGGGTGTGGGGGCGTGGCTCGGTGGGCGCAGCAAGGTGTGGGTGTCACGCACAGGGTGTGGCCACAGCGTGGGTGTGGCTTGGTGGGCGCAGCAAGGTGTGGGTGTCGCGTGGGCGTGGCAGGGTGGTGGGAGAGGCGTGGGCGTGACGCATAGGGTATGGATGTGGCCTGGGCGTGGCAGGGGTTGTGGGCGTGGCGCGGGCGGGGTTTGTGGAAGGCCGCAGGGATTCCTGCCCCCAGTAGTAGATATAATGGTCATCTGAGTTAAATTCACCCATTCCAGTCCATTTTAGTTCGCTGATTCCTAGAATGTCGACGTTCACTCTTGACATCTCCTGTTTGACCACTTCCAATTTGCCTTGATTCATGGACCTGACATTCCAGCTTCCTATGCGA
Organism: Bubalus bubalis; assembly: GCF_019923935.1. Classification (NCBI taxonomy): domain Eukaryota; kingdom Metazoa; phylum Chordata; class Mammalia; order Artiodactyla; family Bovidae; genus Bubalus; species Bubalus bubalis. Next base: position 105,041,120 of record NC_059168.1, on the reverse strand, counting down.
TATTGCTCTTTACAGCATCGGACCTTGCTTCTATCACCAGTCACACCCACACCTGGGTATTGTTTTTGCTTTGGCTCCATCCCTTCATTCTTTCTGGAGTTATTTCTCCACTGATCTCCAGTAGCATATTGGGCCCCTACTTACCTGGGGAGTTCCTCTTTCAGTATCCTATCATTTTGCCTTTTCATACTGTTCATGGGGTTCTCAAGGCAAGAATACTGAAGTGGTTGCCATTCCCTTCTCCAGTGGACCACATTCTGTCAGTCCACTGACAGAACTAAAATGGACTGGAATGGGTGAATTTAACTCAGATGACCATTATATCTACTACTGAGCGCAGGAATCCCTTAGAAGAAATGGAGTGGCCCTCATAGTCAACAAAAGAGCCCAAAATGCAGTACTTGGTGCAACGTCAAAAACAACAGAATGATCTCTGTTCGTTTCCAACGCAAACCATCAACATCACAGTCGTCCAAGTCGGTGCCCCGACCAGTAACGCTGAAGAAGCTGAAGTTGAGCGGTTCTATGAAGACCTACAAGACCTTCTAGAACTAACACCCATAAAAGATGTCCTTTTCATCATAGGGGACTAGAATGCAAAAGTAGGAAGTCAAGAGATACCTGGAGAAACAGGCAAGTTTGGCCTTGGAATGCAGAATGAAGCAGGAAAAAGGCTAACAGAGTTCTGCCAAGAGAATGAACTGGTCATAGTAAACACCCTCTTCCAACAACACAAGAGAAGACTCTACACATGGACATTACCAGATAGTCAATACAGAAATCAGATTGATTATATTCTTTGCAGCTGAAGATGGAGAAGCTCTATATAGTCAGCAAAACCAAGACTGGGATCTGACTGTGGTTCAGATCATGAACTCCTTGTTGCAAAATTCAGACTGAAATTAAAGAAAGCAGGGAAAACCACTAGAGCACTCAGGTGTGACCTAAATCAAATCCCTTATGATTATACAGTGGAAGTGACAAATAGGTTCAAGGGATTAGATCTGATAGATAGAGTGCCTGATGAACTATGGATGGAGGTTTGTGAGATTGTACAGGAGGCGGTGATCAAGACCATCCCCAAGAAAAAGAAATGCAAAAAGGCAAAATGGTTGTCTGAGGAGACCTTACAAATAGCTGTGAAAAGTAGAGAAGATAAAGGCAAAGGAGAAAAGGAAAGATATAAGCATCGGAATGCAGAGTTCCAAAGAATAGCAAGGAGAGATAAGAAAGCCTTCCTCAGCGATCAATGCAAAGAAATAGAGGAAAACAACAGAATGGGAAAGACTAGAGATCTCTTTGAGAAAATTAGAAATACCAAGGGAACATTTCATGCAAAGATGGGCTCAGTAAAGGACAGAAATGGTATAGACCTAAGAGAAGCAAAAGATATTAAGAAGAGGTGGCAAGAATACACAGAAGAATTATATGAAAAAGATCTTAATGACTCAGATAACCATGATGGTGTCATCACTCATCTAGATACAGAGATCCTGGAGTGAGAAGTCAAGTGGGCTTTATGAAGCATCACTACAAACACAGCTAGTGGAGGTGATGGAATTCCAGTTAAACTATTTCAAATCCTAAAAGAGGATGCTGTTAAAGTCCTACACTCAATATGCCAGCAAATTTGGAAAACTCAGCAGTGGCCACAGGACTGGAAAAGGTCAGTTTTCATTCCAAACTCAAAGAAAGGCAGCGCTAAAGAATGTTCAAACTACCGTACGATTGCACCCATCTCACACGCTAGCAAAGTAATGCTCCCAATTCTCCAAGCAAGGCTTCAACAATATGTGAATCGAGAACTTTCAGATGTTGAAGCTGGATTTAGAAAAGGCAGAGGAACCAGAGATTAAATTGCCAACATCGGTTGGATCATAGAAAAATTCCAGAGAAATATCTACTCCTGATTTACTGACGACACCAAAGCTTTTGACTGTGTGGATCCCAACAAACTGTGGGAAATTCTTCAAGAGATGGGAATACCGGACCACCTGACCTGCCTCCTGAGAAATCTGTATGCAGGTCAAGAAGCAATAGTTAGAACTGGACATGGAACAACAGACTGGTTCCAAATGGGGAAAGGAGTACATCAAGCCTTTGTTTTGTCACCCTGCTTATTTAACTTATATTCAGAGTACATCATATGAAATACCAGGCTGCATGAAGCACAAGCTGGAATCAAGATTGCTGGGAGAAATATCAATCACCTCAGATATGCAGATGACACCACCCTTATGGCAGAAAGTGAAGAACTAAAGAGCCTCTTGATGAAAGTGAAAGAGCAGAGTGACAAAGTTGGCTTAAAGCTCAACATTCATAAAACTAAGATCATGGCATCTGGTCCCATCACTTCATGGCAAATAGATGGGGAAACAGTGGAAACAGTGGCTGACTTTATTTTTTTGGGCTCCAAAATCACAGCAGATGGTGATTGCAGCCATGAAATTAAAAGATGCTTAGTCCTTGGAAGAAAAGTTATGACCAACCTAGACAGCATTTTAAAAAGCAGAGGCATTATTTTGCCAAGAAAGGTCCATCTAGTCAAAGCTATGGTTTTCCCAGTGGCCACGTATGGATGTGAGAGTTGGACTATAAAGAAAGCTGAGCGCCAAAGAATTGATGCTTTTGAACTGTGGTGTTGGAGAAGACTCTTGGGAGTCTCTTGGACTGCAAGGAGATCCAACCAGTCCATCCTAAAGGAAATCAGTCCGAAATATTCACTGGAAGGACTGAGGCTGAAGCTGAAGCTCCAATACTTTGGAAACCTGATGCAAAGAATTGATTTGAAAAGACCCTGATGCTGGAAAGTTTGAAGGCAGGAGGAGAAGGGGACGACAGGATGAGATGGTTGGATGGCATCACTGACTTGATGGACATGAGTCTGAGTAAGCTCCGGGGGTTGGTGATGGACAGGGAGGCCTGGCATGCTGCAGTCCACGGGGTCTCAAGGAGTCAGACACAACTGAGAGACTGAACTGAACTGAGGAAAGAGTAAATTGAGGCAGTATTGAGGCATGATGCTCAGAGGCTGTGAGTGGGTTGACAGGTGTAGGCAGTCCTTTCCGAGCCCCAAGAAGGTGCATCCTCACGGGAAAGGCGAGGAGTAGCCGCGCATCAGCGGGTGTGGGGTGGGGTGCATGTGCTGCAGGACGCCTGCACTGCGTGCAGCTGGGGGAGCTAGGCCAGGGTCAGGGCAGGCTCCCCGGGAGGGAAGCGTGCGTGGGTCTCTGAGGAGGAGGAGGTTTTTCCCAGGAGCGGCAGGCGCTAGATGAGCACCCACTTTTGGGCAGGGGGACACAGATGGGTGGGGGCGTGGGGCTGCAGAAGGGGGCCCTCACGGGCTCACAGGTGATACAGAGAGGCAGGAGGTCCAGGCAGGGCCTGAGGGCCTGAGTGGGCTCTGGCAGTGGTGTGGGCTGTGGGTGGAGCAGGAGGGGAGGGAAGCGTGACTCACGGGAGACAGTGAGGGGCCCTGGCACTGCCCGCAGCCCACTGTGCCCGTTCACCAGCCGTCCCCTCTCCCACCTCCACCCCCGCCCGCGGCTCCTCAAGGCTCCCAGGCCTCCAGACTGTTGGCCACCCTTGCTTCTGCAGTTCGGGTCCATGTAAGGTGGTCCCTCCCTGCGCCGGGACTGTGGTCCCGGGACCCACTTCAGGAGCGCTTGGCTGGTGATGACATGGGCGTAAAAGACCACAGAGCTTCTTCCAAGAAGGGGCTCCCGAGGCACTGGCCACAGAGTCCGCCTCAGGGCAGGGCACAGATTTGGAGCCCATGCTTTTATTTTTAAGTGATAGTACCAAATAAAAGCTGATTTGTTTGGGAAGTCACATTCCTTGAATCAAAAGCTGGTATGTCAGATAATAAGATTAAAGGTTGGCCTCCCACCTGGTTTGACTGACACCAGGCTTGGAGTTCAGTGGGCTGGGAGGGTCAGGATGTCTGACTCCCGGAGTCCGGAGGGGGCTGGCTTTCCCAGGGTGGTGGGTGGGTGGGTGGGACACCCCAGAGGCACCCGTGCAACGCCCCGCAACCCAGGGCCCCCGCATTTGTCACCAAGTTTTCACCTTTTAAGAGACGGGAGTATTTTTAACCAGCCTGTCAACACCCTTGTAATTAAACAAAATTTTCACATTGAAAACTGACAAAATGCTCCATCTGAGGAAGCATAAAGGCCCCTTAACAGCGTGGAAGCTGGGGTGGGTGCTTATCACGGGGGAGTGGAAGATGCATTTTGAAAGAAGCCTCAAAGGAGGGCTCTGGAAGATGCAGCAAGGGACTCAGAGCAGGCGCAGAGCTCGGTCCTGTGGCTCTGATGTCCGAGGGGGACTCAGAGAAGGCGCGGAGCTCGGTCCTGCGGCTCTGATGTCCCAGGGGGCACTGGACTTACGTATCACAAGGGAGGTGATGCCCTCCGGGGCTCTTTAGGATCCTGGGGCAGGCGAGGGGGTGATGGCTGCCCCAGCTGTGGACTCTGGGTGGGGGAGATGGTGGGCGTAGTGCTCCCAAGTCTCAGAGACGCTGTTTCTTCATTAACCTGGGTGAGGGGTCACCCTGGCCTGAGAGCAGACACCCAGGAGTGTCTTCAAGGCCAATTCATTCCCTGGCTTCCTGTGGAGCCCTAGAAAGGCCCTGACGCCAGCCCCAGAGGCACCACTGGCCCTCATGGGGATTGCACCCCAGTCAAGGCACCCCCGGACCACCTGACTCCCGGACATCGACCCCCTGCTCCAGGAGCCCAGGGTGGCCCAGGCTGCTGACGGGTGGTGTGGGCAGGTGTCCCCAGAGGTGCCTGGAGAGCTGACGCTGGCCCTCCTGGATGAACAGTGCTGGGAATCTGAGCCTCGGAGGGGCTGGCGGGGCCGATGAGGGAGGGGTCTGACCACAGAGCCTTCAAGGTCCTTGCCAGCCCTGGAAACCCCTGAAAGATGAGAAGCAATGAATAATCGATGCTTGAACTCAGCTTCCCCTGCCCTCAAGGCTGCTCCTCACACCTTTCAGCCTAGTCTTCAGAACAGCCTCAGGGTTCAAGGGCATCTCAAGTGTACTGAGCAGGGTGCACACAGCAGGCTGTTCACAGACGGTTGTTGAGAGACTTCCCACTGTTGGCAAAGCTTGGTGAGCTTTCTGTTTAGATAAACGTGATCTGTGTACACCAACCCCCCCACCCCCGCCCCCGCCAGGCCGATGCACCTGTGCAGAATGACGGCTCCAGACTGAGTTTGTGACCCGGGGGCTCGGCTCACTCCTGGTGCCTTGGGGGAAGGAAGTGACAGAGAATAACCAGCTGGCCGGGCAGGGGGCGGGGCGGGGACGTCTCACTTCCGCCCTCAGCTGGTCCGGTGACCCCAGTGACTCTGTCTGAGTCCCCAAAGCTGCCTGGAGCTTCCACAGCCCATAGTGAGACTCAAGAGCAACTAGACCAAACAGCCTGCCCAGGGCTATGCTAGGGCCTGGGTGGGAACTGGCGGGCTCCTGTCGGGGCTCCGCTGCAGTCTGGCTGGGGACCACCTTCCTTCCTCAGAATCTAGTCCCTTGCTCCTGAAATGGGACAGTCGGAGTGGCTCTGCAGTTTCTGCTGGGCCACGAGTCCCAGAGGCGAGACCCCATCCTCTGCCCACAGTCCCCGCCCAGCAAGCAGTAGGCCCCGAGGGCGCGTACATGGGGCGCGGGGGCCTATAAGCTTGGTGCTAGCCCCGACGCTGGCCCCTTTCCCACAGACGCTGCCCCGGGCCCGGCCACTCTCCAGGGCAGCTGTCCTCCAGCCCATGGCCCGGCCCGGGGCCTCCGTGCCTCCCACTGTGGGGAGGAGAGAGATGGAAGGTCGCCACCTCCACCTGGAAGGGCTGCTTGCGTCTCACTGGCTAGAAGCGGTCATGTGACCCCACCTCCTGTCCCACCTCCCAGAAGTTCTGTGACACAGGGGACCTGGTGAGCAAGAAGGGCCCTCTCTGCCTCTTAGGTTCCTTGTAGATGAGCAAACACTTGTGAGCTTGCTGGAAGCTGTGTGGGCGGCTGTTGGTGGGGTGGGGCCACGGCTGGGAAGGCAGAGTGTTTGCTTAAATGATGTTTAGTTCCAGGAGGGTGTCCTTTCAACACGTGTTAGATGCCTTATTACACTCAATTAAATCCTCGTTGAGGACAGTGTTTGAAAGGCATTTCCAAGGGAGCGAGCCAGCGCTGGTCGCTGGGTGTCCGGTTGGTCCTGGCCTCAGGGAGAGAGGCTGCCGCCCACCGGGTGATGGATCGTTCTGCGAGAGCATGGCTGATCCCCGGGTGGGGGGCCAGGAATGAGGCTCTAATGATGGATGACCCAAACAGGCTGGTTTAATTTCCCACCATCACCTGCCACTCTGCGGCTGGCGCCTGCGTCATTTCCCAAGCTCTGTCCATCCATCAAGCATGCATGAGGCCAAACGTGCTCCTCATTTCATTGTTGGGGGACCTTGGGCTGGGGGAGGGGACAGGGAATGGGGGCATTGCCCTTCTCAGAAGCAGGATGGGAGATTGGCAAAACCAGAAGAGCTGGTTAGATGGGCTAGGCTGGTTGATGTTTTAGGAAGAGTTGAAACGCGTGTGCTGATTTATAATTAGGGGTGTGGATGGTGCGTGCAGACCTTCCCTGTTGCTGGACACACAGCTCAACGAGGAGGCTGCCTGGAGATGCCGGCTGATGCACCACAGCGGGACCTCCCTCGCGTTGTTCCTAAGAAGGGGTGCTGTTTGACTCCCCACCCCCTGAACCCTGCTGGAGGTGCTTCATTTGTGTGTGTGTGTTTTGGTGTGTGTGTGTGTTTTGGTGTTTGTGTGTGTGTGTTTTGGTGTGTGTGTGTATGTTGGTATGTGTGTATGTTGGTGTGTGTGTGTGTGTGTTTGTGTGTGTGTGTTTTGGTGTGTGTGTTTGTGTGTGTTGGGGTGTGTGTGTGTGTTGGTGTGTGTGTGTTGGTGTGTGTGTTTTGGTGTGTGTTTGTGTGTGTTGGTGTGTGTGTGTTTTTGGTGTGTGTGTGTGTGTTTTGGTGTGTGTGTGTTTTGGTGTGTGTGTGTGTGTTGGTGTGTGTGTGTGTTTTGGTGTGTGTGTGTTTTGGTGTGTGTGTGTGTTTTGGGGTGTGTGTGTGTTGGTGTGTGTGTGTATTGGGGTGTGTGTATTGGTGGGGGTGTGTGTGTGTGTTTTGGTGTGTGCGTGTATTTGGTGTGTGTGTGTGTGTGTGTTTTGGTGTGTGTGTGTTTGGTTTGTGTGTGTGTGTTGGGGGGTGTGTGTGTTTTGGTGTGTGTGTGTTTTGGTGTGTATGTGTGTGTTTTGGTGTGTGTGTTTGTGTGTGTTGGTGTGTGTGTATGTTGGTGTGTGTGTTGGTGTGTGTGTTTTGGGGTGTGTTTGTGTGTGTTGGTGTGTGTGTGTTTTTGGTGTGTGTGTGTGTGTTGGTGTGTGTGTGTATTTTGGTGTGTGTGTGTGTGTTTTGGTGTGTGTGTGTTTGGTTTGTGTGTGTGTTGGTGTGTGTGTGTGTTTTGGGGGGTGTGTGTGTGTTGGTGTGTGTGTGTTGGTGTGTGTGTGTATTGGGTGTGTGTATTGGTGGGTGTGTGTGTGTGTGTTGGTGTGTGTGTGTGTTTTGGTGTGTGTGTGTATTTTGGTGTGTGTGTGTGTGTGTGTTTTGGTGTGTGTGTGTTTGGTTTGTGTGTGTGTGTTGGGGGGTGTGTGTGTTTTGGTGTGTGTGTGTTTTGGTGTGTATGTGTGTGTTTTGGTGTGTGTGTGTGTTTTGGTGTGTGTATGTTTTTTGGTGTGTGTGTGTGTTTTGGTGTGTGTGTGTGTTCTGAAGTGCGGGCTGCTGGTTGGTCGAGAAGCAGCCGGGGAGCAGAAGGAAGTCCCATATGTTAGTGATGAAACTGTCTCATCGCTGCTGGGGGCCGGTGCCTCCTCCCTCCGCGCTCACCTTCTGCCTTGGGCCCCTCCTCCGAGGGCTTGTTCCATCCCGGGCAGGGGCGACGTTGGCCTTTTAGGTCCTGGCGGGTCCTTCAGAGGGGTGCTAGCAAATTTGATGGCCAGATGATTCATCCCAGCCTGCCACGCTTCCCTTCTTGGAGGTGTCAATTGCCTGCCTTTAAAAATAGCTTTATTGTTTTCTTATTATAAAATGAATCCATCGTTATTGCAAAAAAAACAGTTCAGAAAATTTAGAAACTTGACGGAGACTGTCACCACCGCCTCCCACCAGCAACCACCCAGTGAATCCATCGTTACTGCAAAAAAAAAAAAAAAATTCAGAAAATTCAGAAAGTTGAAGAAGCGAGTGGTGATCACCCCACTGACTAGTGGGCGCCCCATTTCTAGGCAGAAAGAGACACACATATGTAAACACACCAAGGCTGCATGCTCGCACCCGTTGGAGCCGTGCAGCTCCCGCTTCTGGGTTCTGGGGACGTGGTCCTCGTCCACGGATGCCGAGCCACGTGGCATTTTCCCGCCTCCAGCGACTCACTGCTAACGCAGTTCCCAGTGTGGCTGGTGGGACCTTGGGTGCAGCAGGGAACCCTCCCAGCCTCTGGTCCTCGTTAGGGAACCTGGGCTGATAACACCCCCACCTCTGAGCCCAGCTCCAGCCTCGGGGAGACGGTGCTCATCACATGGGGTCTGGCCCAGACCTTGCAGCGCCTCTGGGCGCCCGTCCTACCATCCCTGTGGTGTGGCTCCTGGTACAATTGCGCGAAGGGCTGACAGGCCCTTGCAGTACCTGTCCCGTGAACTCCACAGCAGCAGCCGGCCCCGGGGTAGGGTCCTTGCTGGCCGGGCTGATTTGGTGCTAAGGCAATTGCCTGAAAGAGGAGCTGCTGGGTCCCGGGGTCCCTCTTCCTTCGACGTGGAGTATGTTCAGGAAGTAGGTCTGCGCTTGTCTGATGTTGCTTTTAGAGAGCCTGACCTGGGGCCGGCGTTTGCACACAGGCCACGAGGCAGAAGGTGGAAGGGGCTGGTCAGAGGGGGCACGGCAATCAGAGGCCCCCTCCTCTACTGGACACGCGGCCCACCCTAAGTGGCCAGGCTGCGTCCAGTTTCCTGGAGACTGGAGTCCAGCTCGGCCTGTTTTCTAGGCTCGGGTGGGGGTGCTTGGCGGAGAACCGCACAGGGCCGAGGCGGTGGGATCGGGAGCCCCAGCCTCCCCTCCCCTCCGGCCCCTCGCACCAGCCAAATGCTGCCTGGCCCCTGGCTGCTCTCGCTGGCCCGACAAGCTCTCACTCCGACTGGACCCTGGCAGTGAGGTCGTGCCCTGGGATGGCGCAGCTTCACCCTGCTGTGTGCGGGCGCCGTGCTGTTTCCCTGGCATTTGCTTTTATAAACGAGACAACAGTCGTAGCTGTTACTTGTCACATGCGCATCATGGGCCCTGAGTCCCAGTCTCGAATCCCGAGGAGAAACCGGCAGGGGGTCAGCATTTGTGGTCCTTAAGGCCGACGCCCAGGGGGTTGTCCCCTCAACACACCAGCCCTGGGAGTCCTGCAGCGGGAAGGAAAGAGCGGATCCAGTCTGTGCCCGGCTCTCTCTGCCCTCCGAGGGAGGGGCAGGCGTGGCGACCTTGAGCCTGGCCCGTGACCTTCCCAGGTGCCTGCTGAGGTGCACAGCTGGGGGGCTTCTGGGGTGGGGGTCAGTATGAGGTCGTGGGGGGTGGAGACCGAGGGGCGGCTCTGCCCACGTCCACCATGCCCATGTCCGCCATGCCCACGTCCGCTATGCCCACGTCCGCCATGCCCACATCCGCCATGCCCACGTCTGCCATGCCCACTGCTGGTTGCAAGGTTGGGGAGGGGAGGTGTGACCCTGGGACCCTTCGCAGACAGTGATGCTGGCCCCCTGCCAACCCTTCTTCCCAGACAGGAGGGCTGGGTCCTTAGGGAGATCTTCCTTCTGGCAGGACTCCTGGCCCTGACCCAGACACACAACCCCAGCTGCTCTCGGAGCCTTCTCTCCCAGCCCATCTTAAGAGCACTGCTCCCGAGTTGAACCCCTCATTGTGTTGGGGGTTGGACGGTCTGCAGCCCCTTGGGCTCCAGCCAGCTCCAGAGTCATTAGCATCATGAAGTCCCGGGAAGCCTGGCCCTGGAAGTTGGCACCGGAGACCGCGGGAGCGCCTCAGCCCAGGGCCAGCTGCTTCTCACCCCCAGGCTCTGTCTGGGCCAGATGGCCCGGAGGCGGGCTGTCCAAGGACACTCTCGCTTCCCTCCCAGGAATAAGGACGTTGGTGGGGGGACAGGTGAGAATGTGTCCCTGAGTTCCGCTGACCCTGAGGCCCCTTGCTGGCCAGGACAGGTGCTGTGATGGGGACAGGCGGGGGGCACAGCCGGAGGAGCCCCCACTGAGGGCACTGGCCCGCCCTTCTTGTGCAGAAGGGCATCAAGACTTTTGTGTTTTTTGCTGAAAAAATAGCAGCCTCCTTTCCCGGGTGGGCTTGCACAGGCAACGCTGCCCTGGGGCCCCAGCCACCGCGCGGGCTCTGACGTGCCTTCTCCCCTGCGGCCCCGACAGCCACGTGAAGCATCTGTGGTGGGTTCAGGAATGGAGGGTCAGGGGGCGGTGCGTGCTCGTCCAGGCATGTGGGTTGGCAGACGGTTCCAGGTCGGGCTTGGTGGGACTGGGGTCAGGGTCGCAGGGGCTCTCAACGGGCACCTGTCATCACTCACCTGCCACAGGGCCCCTCTTCTGCTCCCGGGACAGCAATGCCCTGCAGACAGGAGCCTAAGGCATTCCTGCAGGACGTGTGGTTGGGGAAAAAGAAAACAGAGCGTTCGGGCCACCACCCTCAGCGGGGCGTGAGCAGAGGAGGGATCAGGAGTGAAGAAGGGTCTGGCCCAGGAGCTGCTGAGAGCATCTGGCGGGGGATTTGGGGCTCCCCCAGGCTGAGACTTCCCCGTGGTGCCAGGCACGGGGCGGGGGCCGTGTGCTGAGGCCCAGACCAGCTGTCAGGAGATGCCACTCCGGGTCTGGTCATTCGGCCCCCGACCACCCTGTGTACTCACCGAGCCCTGCCCTGTGCCCGGGATCGAGGAGGCTGAGAGGGACTCAGAAGACAGGGTCTTTGTCCCTGGGGGCTTCCCGCCCACCTGGAGGTGCCTGGCACACAGGTGAGTCAGCAGCATGCGGTGATATACAAGCAGGCCCGGCACTCGGGACGCGGGGGCAGCCGGTGCATGTCCCCGCGCAGAGACATCCCTTGATCACACAGCGCCCCGAGACAAAAGCCATCCCTGGTCAGCGCTTTGGGGCCAGGAGTCTGCAGATGGCTCACTTATGCTTTGCTTTGATAGTCCTCCATGAAAGGGCACGACAACAGCTGTCCACTCGTCTGGGATTGAAGAGGGCAGCTTGTCGTCTAGAAAGAGAGGAGACAGAGTCCAGAGACGCAGAGAGATGGAGAAAGAGAGACAGACAGACACAGAGAGACAGAGAGAGAGACAGACAGACGCAGGGAGACAGAGAAAGAGAGACAGACAGACACAGGGAGACAGAGAGAGAGAGAAAAACAGAGAGACAGAGAAAGAGAGAGAGACAGATGGACACAGAGAGAGAGAGACACAGACAGACGCAGACGCAGAGTGGCAGAGGGGGGCACGTGTCCACCTTGCCGCCCCGGGAGGGCAGTGAGGGGCCAGGGCCTCTTGGACGCTGTGCAGGTGAGCTGGGAGCAGGCCTCCAGGTTCCCATGTCCACATGCACACACCCCACAGCAGGCCAAAGCACGCTGGGGAGGGTGCCTGCTTCCCAGAGCTCACGCTTTAGTGGAGAAACGTATCAAACACCTACCGTACAATTAGCTGTTACTGAAACGATCATTTAAAAAAGAAATCTTTTCTTTTTTACATCACTTTATAGTTACAGAAAATTGCACAAATAGTACAAGGTACGCTCATACACAATGTGTTTTCTCTCTCCATCACTACACACACGCACACACACATGCACACACAAGCACACACGCATACGTATGCATGTACACACATGACACATGCACGTGTACGTGTGCACACACGCAACGTGTTCACACACGTGCACGCACACACGCACACGCACACACAGTCACACATGCGAGCACACACGCGCACGCGCATCTACACCATACTTTTCTGAACTACTGACAGTGCGTGAGATCCGGGGGCCGGCCCTTTGCGCTCAGGGCTCTCGTGCGTGTGTGTTTTGTCTGCACAGCGCAGCAGTCGGGACCTTAGTTCCCCGACCAGGGGACGTGCACTGGGAGCTCAGAGTCCTCACCGCCGGCCGCCAGGGAAGTGCCCGCCCTGCATCAGCGCTGAGCAAGCACGGCTCTCGCATCGTCACAGTGCAGTGATCAGTCAGGAGATGCTTTTGAATGAGGCACAGGCCTTATTCAAGTCTGGCTACTTGGGGCCAAGGGTTCTCCAGAGGCCCACCCAGAAGTGCGGTTGCTCCCTTCTCAGTGCATCCTAGGAGGCAGATGCCGCCTTTTCAAGAAATTAACCAAAAACAACAAACTACCCCACCTTGATGGCCGCCTCCATATTTATCATACCCAGAGTCTCTTGGACTGCAAGAATATCCAACCAGTCCATCCTAAAGGAAATCAGTCCTGAATATTCATGGGAAGGACTGGTGCTGAAGCTGAAGCTCCAATACTTTGGCCACATGATGCAAAGAACTGACTCATTGGAAAAGACCCTGATGCTGGGAAAGATTGAAGGCGGGAGGAGAAGGAGACGACAGAGGATGAGATGGTTGGATGGCATCATCGACTCAATGGACATGAGTTTGAGTAAAGTCCGGGAGTTGCTGATGGACAGGGAGGCCGGGCATGCCGCAGCCACGGGGTCACAGAGAGTCAGACCCGACTGAGCGGCAGCAGCTGTCCTCCACCCCCTCCAGACAGGACTGTCCGTCTGGGTCAGTTCCTTCATCCCCAAGAACGTCCCTCAATGCCTTCCAGTGCAGGTGCTGAATTCCCTGTTTACCTGTAAATATCTTTTTCTGCTTTCATTTTGGGGGATATTGTCACTGGACGCACAATTTTGGATCGACATGTCCTCAGTCCCACACTTTCCGTCCCCATCACCTCTAGGAAGCACTCTTGCTTCCTTGCAGACAACAGATCTGCTTTGAAGAGTTTTTTCTTAGTCTTTGGTGTTCAGTGATCTAATCACGCTGTGCCCGGGAGTCATTTTCTTCCATTCTTCTTGGAGTTGGCTGAGAGGCTTGAACCTGTAAGTTTTCTGTTCTTCACAAAATGAGGGGAAGTTTTGATCATTAGCCCTTCAAGTCTTCTGCCTCTGGCCCATTATAAAGAGATGTATGTTGCATCTCTTGATATTTCCCCACTGGTGTGGAAGCTCTGTTCACTTTTTTCAGTACTTTTTCTGTCTCTTTGCCAGAGGGGAGAGTTTCCATGGCTCTGCATTTCAGTTCACTGGCCCCTTCTGCCGTTTTCCATCTGTTATTAACTCCATCCAGCAAGGGTCACAGTTCAACACGTTAAGTTCTTTAGTCCTAGAAGTTTCTCTTCATTCTTTTTTATACTTTCCACTTGTTTATTGAGATTTCCCCCTATTCATTTTTAATGAAATAATCTCTTTTTAGTACTCAAATATATTTATAGAAGGTGCTTTAACTCTTTGTCTGCTGTTTATAACACTGGGGTCTTTTCAAGGTCAATCTCCCTGAACTATTCCCCTCCCGCCGTTTATAGGTCACATTGCCTGGCTTATTCACATCTCGTCATTTTTGTTGCGTGCTTGACATTGTTGATGCTTTGAGAGTCTGGGTATTTTTGTCTTTCTAGAGAGAGTGTTGAGTTTTGTTCTGACAAGCAGCTCATTTACTGGTGGATGAGCTGATTCTCAGACTCAGTTTTGAGTTCTATTAGATGGGCTTACAGAGATTCTTTCCCAGAAAGAACCTGGGAAAGATTGAAGGTGGGAGGAGAAGGGGCCTCTCTGGTAGCTGAGCTGGTGAAGAATCCGCCTGCAATGCGGGAGACCTGGGTTCGATCCCTGGGTTGGGAAGATCCCCTGGAGAAGGGGAAGGCTACCCACTCCAATGTTCTGGCCTGGAGAATCCCATGGACTATACAGTCTGGTCACAAAGAGCCAGACATGACTGAGTGACTTTCACTCACGTGTTCACCTGGTGTGTCTGCTGTCCACAGACAGACACACGGAGCGGAGAACACGTGAAGGCCTGACACAGAGAAGGGGGGTGCAGGGCCGCCAGCCAGGAGGCCCAAGGCCTGCTGATGACAGGCAGGGCTGGGGGGGAGCCCGGAGGGAAGCCGGCTGCCAACGGAGAGTCCAGACTGCCAGGCTCCAGCCCTGGGAGAGAGGGTACCTTTGCTGTTTAAGCCTCCCGGTTGTGGGCCTTCATTCTCGGGGAGCTGGGACATCATTACATTGTATCCGGAGACCCGGCTGTCCCCCCAGCCTTGAAGACAGACTGCTGGAAAATGGCCATGGTTCCACAGACGTGCTTTACTTTCTCTGTCTTGGATGATCAGTGCCAAGACTGACCCTTGGCCTTGCCCCCTCCCAGCTCCTGGCCTCCTCAGGGGCAGCCGTGGAGCTGGGCTCCAGGCAGGGCTGGGAGACACCGCGGGGCTTTAGGGGACCGGCTTTTGTGAGCCGAGGATGGGGAAGGCCGCTGGGTGCCTGGTCTGAGCTGGGAACGGAGACATGAGCGAGAAAACGAGGCCCAAGGCTGGTGAATCGGCCCGGCCGGAGCCTCCGCACCTGCCGGAGAGGGGCTGCATGGGGCTCAGAGCACAGTCCGGGGCCTGGTGTGGGGGGCTGCTGCGTGTGCACCCCCCCAGGAGCGCCGGCGTCCCAGGGCTGCGGAGACGCGGGCGGTGTCTCTGTGAGCCCCAGGGCCTCAGGCCAGCTGCCTGACCCCTGAGAGTCGGTCCGCATCCGCAGATGGAATAATTAGCAGCAACGACGATGCTGATCTGAGTGATGGTGGTGTCCCCTGCAGGAGCGAGCCGGCTAGGTTGATGTGTCCTCGAGACGGGGCCACGGGACCCCGAGGTCTGCTTCAGCACCGTCCTGGGCGGTCCGTGAGGGTGTTTCTGGACGAGCATTTGAGCTGATAGACTGAGTGAAGTGGGGGCCCTCCCCAACGTGGGTGGCCTCATCCACCTGCTGAAGACCCCCCCCCACTGCCAAACACAGATTGTGGAAGGGCCAAGGGCGCCCTGCCTGACTCCTGCGCTGGGGTGCCCCCCTCATCTGCCTTTGAATTGGACCTAAACTGATGCCATCAGCGCCCCTGTTCTGACCACAGGTGTTGGGACTCCTCAGCCTCTGTAGCTGTGTGAGCCACTTCCTTACGACAGATCTCTTTATGTGTATTCATCTTTGGTCAGTCTTTTCTCTGACTCACTGAAAGGAGATGGTAGGGTCGGGGGGCACTTGGGCAGAGGGAGGGGCAGTGAGCCCACCTGCAGCAGGAGCAGCCGCTGCCCTGACTCCAGCGGGTCCCTCCCATCTCTGGTTGCCTAGCAACAAGATAGGCATCACAGACACCTCCAGGGATGGTCTGAGGACGAAACGGCATAGTCCGGGGGCCAGCAGACCCGAGACCAGAGCTGGCCTGTTTGTGGAAATGGGCCGCGCCCGTTTGTTCCCCTGCCGTGGCTTTCTGCTACGATGGCAGGGCCCAGGGGTCTCCCTGCTGCAGTGATGTCCTAGCCCTGTGAGGGGTCTCCACGGGCCGCGTCCTGCAGGCGGGAGTGGTTTGCTCGCCAGCCGCACACGGGCACCGGGCTTCCCACTTCTAAGGGCCTCCCTGGGCTCACGTGGGGGTTTCAGGGCCATCAGGGCCGGCCCGCCCTTTTCTCTATCAGTGCCCCTCCTGCCTCCTCCTGGGGCCTTGCTGCCCCCTCGGCAGACACGCCCCCTGGCAGAGGTGTCGGCTGTTGGTGAAGGTGAGTCTGCGTGGCCTTCCCAGGTGCCTCCCTCTCCTGCAAGGATGCCTGGAAAACAAGCGTCTACTTTAGAGGCAGCCAGGCCTGCAGTCCTGGGGGTGGCCCCGCAGACCAGGCGCTCATCCGCCACCAGAGGCCGGGCGTCCTGTGGGCCCATGTGACCGCTACGTGCATGGCCGCGTTGCAGGAAGGCCTTGCGTGGCAAGCAGTGTGGGGCCGGTGGGCCTCACGGCTCTGTGGGCCAGCTGCTTAGAGTGATCTCCAGGCTTTGGGGCACCGGGGCGGTCGGTCCCTGGTGGTCTGTTGCCTGGCCGTGGGGTGATCAGGAGGAGGTGTGGTGGCCCCTGATGAGGGGTGTTGCGAGTGGACCTGAGCAACTGCCGGGACCTCAGATCTGGATGAAGATAGCGCTTCCAACAAAAGCCCCGCCTGCCCTCGCCCCCCCGCCCCCCCGCCCCGACGCTGCTGTGACGGGGTCTTCACAGGCTGCTCGGGCGGTGACACACACACTTCACGCCCCCGAGGGACACTGTCTACTGTCCCTCACACGCTCGCTGCTGCCCCAAGGGCGCGCCCTTCCCCGACCCCCACCACCTGTGGATTTCAGCTGCACCATCCCCCTTGGGAGGCACGGCCTCTCTGCCCACAAGCCCTGGCCTGCTTCCTCCATCGCCCTTCTCAGCACCTGCAGTCTGGCCCTGGAGGGCTCCAGTGGCCATTTCTCGCCCACCTCCCCCACGCTGCTAATTCCGGGATGACGGGGCTGTGTGTGGCCCCGCCACTTGGTGCCTGGCACGCAGTTGGCACCTGCAAGTCACTGACAGAGTGAAAGTGAACCCGGGCAGCCAGAGGCCCTGGGGGAGCGGCTTCCTGACGTAGGGTTTCCCAGCCCACCTCCACGAGAGAGGACGCTTCTGTCAGGGAGCCCCACAGTGTGAGGGGACCGGCTTCTGCGGCCTGGGTCTTCTCCCACTCGGTGGAAAAGAGGGTCTTCTGATGGAGACACACCAGATTGTTATTGAAGCAGATTCAGGACTGCTGGAATTTTGATACAAATAATAAAATTCCTTAAGTGTTTTACTTTCTGATGGCTGCACCTGGACATGAGCGTCAAGGCCCTTCTCGAGATGGAGAATGTCAGGAGCTGACTGATCAACATGAAAAATGGCGCAGGAAGAGGCCCCCGATCGAGAAAGTCCCCTGATAAGCATTTCAATGCCTTCCCAAATTGATTTTAGATACCGAGATCCCTGATAAAGTGGAAATTTACAATCTTGCTGCTGAAATTCCTTCTCCAGTCTATCACTGGCTCAACAGATGGTGTTTCTTCAGGCTACCTTTAATAGCCCCAGAAATTAAATTAGTGGAAAATGGAGAACTCCCATAATATTAAAAGTCATCCGTGGCTTCAGGAATCTGGTGAATTTCCATCCACAGAGGCAGTCCCGTTTGACAAGAAGTGGAAAATGAGTTTCTGCTGTAAAATGAAAACGCGGATCCGTCCCCTGCTCGGCTCTTTCGGCTTCCCTGGTGGCTCAGTCGGTAAAGAATCTGTCTGCAATGCAGGAGACCCGGGTTTGATCCCTGGGTGGGGAAGATTCCCTGGAGGAGGGCATGGCAACCCTTTCCAGTATTCTTGCCTGGAGAATCCCATGGACAGAGGAGCCTGGAGGGCTAAAGTCCTTGGGGCCGCAAAGAGTTGGACACGCCCGAGTGATACATTTTCAGCTTGGCTCTTTGGGCCAAACCCAGGGGCTAGGGCTGCGGCTGAGGTCCTGCCTGCCCCCATCAATCCAGAAGAGCCGGTGTGTTCCCGACTGTGAAGATGAAATGCTGGGTCGGTGAGGGGTCACCCAGGACTCCCAGCAGGCACGGTGTCACGCACGCCCGCCTGTCTGGAGTCGAGGAGAAGGTGTCACTTCTCTGCAGCCAGGTGCAGGGAGTGCTCCCCAGGGACCCACAGGCATCCCCCGTGTGAGTAGGGGCTCAGAGCTCAGGGGCCCCCAGTCCACAGCCTGGGAGGGACACACCCGAGCCTGTGTTTCTGGGACCCTAGACCCAGGCACCTCCCCTGCCCAGGGCTAAGCCTCACAGGCCAGGGCCTCTTCCTGCTGGGGGCCATCGCCCCCCCACAGGCCTCCTTCCCAGCACCCTCACGTTGGCCGTGAACCGCAGAGGCTCCCTGACGCCACCATTCACTCTCCTGCGTCTGCTCCCACCGTCTCACTAAGCCACCTGCTGCATGGAAACCCGCCCTGTGAAACCCTCCCCTCGGGGTTTTTCAGGGACCATGGAGACCTGGACCGAGGCAGGTCGTATAGCCGCAAACCCACACCCCAGTCGCCCTCGAGTGGGCTCAGGAGTGCTGGGTGAAGCCTGACTCTGGTTCCTGGAAGAGTCAGGGTGTGCCTTGAGGTGTGGCTGGCCAGCCCCGACCCCGCTTGCGCTGTGTCTGGGGTTCAGTTTAAAATCAGTGAGAAGAAAGTGCGTCCTGCTTCCTCTCTGCGGATGGACTTACTTCTGTTCATTGCATTTGCGTTCCTGTTTTGTTCACCCAGCGGGTTGTGATTTCCTTCTGCCTCCCACTTGGGATCTGAGCTAAGTCATCTTTAAAACGGAGCCAAGAGATCCCCCCTCCACCCCCGACCTCTGCAGGGGCTGCTTCCAGCTTGATAAACCCGGGTCCACAGTCACACACATGGCGTGGGGAAATTCGAGGCGGCACAAGGTACAATTTGCCCAACACTGGGGTCCCAGCTGACTGCTGTGAGAAGCTGAAGCTTTCATCCTCTGCCTTTGACGGGAGGCGAAGCCCCCAGGCCCCCTTCCAGGCCTCTGGCCTCTCATGCCCTCTGCCCCAGAGAGGGGCCGACGTCCACCCTGCTGCCTGCCTGCCGGGCTCCCCTTGGCCTCGCTGGCGTTGGCAGGGAACCCTGGTTCTGTCGCACACCTGTGCGGGGTGGGGCAGGGAGGCTGCCTTCCCGGAGCGGCAGGGGCCCCTCTTAAGTCAAGGACCAGGAGGCTGCTCTTGGTCCCTCCCAGGTGTCGAAGCAGCGTTTCCAGCCACAGAAGTGGGGCTTCTGGGGTCACAGCCACCCAGCAATCTCACAGCATCTGAGACTTCAGAAGAGGTTCTGGGAAGTTGAACAGGGAACAGGGTATTTCTTGCACTTCCCCCAGATTCTTTCTAAACACCGCCTGTTTCTTCCATGGATTCCTTCCACGAGGCAGCACGGAGGAGCCGGGCAGCTGCACACAAGAGCCTTCTTCACCCACGCCCCCCTACACGCCATGCCAGCAGCTGGCTCCATTCCACCAAAGGCGCTGGTTTGGGCGTTTCTGTGGGGAGGATGGGGACGGGGACGTTTCTCAGCTGGGCCTCGCGGTCCCATCCCTGCCCGGTCAGTGGAAGGTGCCCAAGACCCAGGTCCGCAGCGTGCCCACGCCTCACAGACGCTCCCTGCAGCTGCGTGATCTGCTCGCCAGGGACGGACGATCTCTGGGCAGTGGTGGGAGCCTTGTTCTCAGCTGACCTCCTCCCCCATTTCCCTACTGAGAAGTCAGGGAGCTGCCTGGCCTGCGACCGCTGCCAGCCCCTCGTCTGCCTGCCCTCCCTGAGGACGGCTCTGGTGCCCAAATGCGACAAAACAGTGTGTGCGTCAGGGTTGGAAGGCTGGCTCCAAGCAGACCCACGCCCCCTGGCTCCTCCGTGATCACTGGCACACAGCTTAGATCCCCCGAGCCTCAGCCCCTCACCTGTAAAATGGCAAGTAGCTCCCAGGTCATGAGCGCGCTGAGCAGACGCGGGGGTCTATTTCGTCTTCTGACTGAGGTTCCCAGAGGCTCTGGGCCCAGCCACCGCGCAAGGGCGCCTCGATCCTCTGCGTTTCTCTTGTCTCTGCCTTCTCCACGTGTTGGCTCTGACCGTGGGCTGGCTGTCCTCACGGTCACTGTGTAGCTGCCAGGAGCCGCCCCTTGTCCTTACATCCCTCTTCTTACCTAGGAAGACTTAGAGCACATCGCTTCCCACAGTGGAGGAACATGAGCTCCGAGGTTCGCTGTGATGGGCCCGCCCCGCATGGAGGGGGCGGGGCCGTGCCTGCTCACTCCCCGCATGGAGGGGGCGGGGCCGAGCCTGCTCACTCCCCGCATGGAGGGGGCGGGGCCGAGCCTGCTCACGGCCTCGTATGGAGGGGGCGGGGTCGAGCCTGCTCACTCCCCGCATGGAGGGGGCGGGGCCGAGCCTGCTCACTCCCCGCATGGAGGGGGCGGGGCCGAGCCTGCTCACGGCCTCGTATGGAGGGGGCGGGGCCGTGCCTGCTCACGCCCCGTATGGAGGGGGCGGGGCCGTGCCTGCTCACTCCCCGTATGGATGGGGCGGGGCCGTGCCTGCTCACGGCCCCGTATGGAGGGGGCGGGGCCGTGCCTGCTCACGCCCCGTATGGAGGGGGCGGGGCCGTGCCTGCTCACGCCCCGTATGGAGGGGGCGGGGCCGTGCTTGCTCACAGCCCGTATGGAGGGGGCGGGGCCGTGCCTGCTCACGGCCCCGTATGGAGGGGGCGGGGCCGTGCCTGCTCACTCCCCGCATGGAGGGGGCGGGGCCGTGCCTGCTCACTCCCCGCATGGAGGGGGCGGGGCCGAGCCTGCTCACGGCCTCGTATGGAGGGGGCGGGGTCGAGCCTGCTCACTCCCCGCATGGAGGGGGCGGGGCCGAGCCTGCTCACTCCCCGCATGGAGGGGGCGGGGCCGAGCCTGCTCACGGCCTCGTATGGAGGGGGCGGGGCCGTGCCTGCTCACAGCCCCTATGGAGGGGGCGGGGCCGTGCCTGCTCACGCCCCGTATGGATGGGGCGGGGCCGTGCCTGCTCACGGCCCCGTATGGAGGGGGCGGGGCCGTGCCTGCTCACGCCCCGTATGGAGGGGGCGGGGCCGTGCCTGCTCACGCCCCGTATGGAGGGGGCGGGGCCGTGCTTGCTCACAGCCCGTATGGAGGGGGCGGGGCCGTGCCTGCTCACGGCCCCGTATGGAGGGGGCGGGGCCGTGCCTGCTCACTCCCCGCATGGAGGGGGCGGGGCCGTGCCTGCTCACTCCCCGCATGGAGGGGGCGGGGCCGTGCCTGCTCACTCCCCGTATGGATGGGGCGGGGCCGTGCCTGCTCACAGCCCGTATGGAGGGGGCGGGGCCGTGCCTGCTCACTCCCCGCATGGAGGGGGCGGGGCCGTGCCTGCTCACTCCCCGCATGGAGGGGGCGGGGCCGTGCCTGCTCACGCCCCGTATGGAGGGGGCGGGGCCGTGCCTGCTCACACCGCCGGTCCCCTCGTGACCTTGTGTGCGGTTGGCCTGCTGTCTGATGGGAGAGGAGGAGAAACAGTTACTGAGACCCTTGGCGTTTAGCCCTCAGTTGGCGGGCTCTCGACGGCACTCCTGCCATAGTTGATGACATCAGCACCACGATCCTGGCTACACCCGCTCCCTTTCTCTTGCTGGTCTCCGCCCCAGGGGGTGAACCTGTGGCCTCGGCCTGAGTGGGAGACGGCAGCCTCAGGTGTGACCGAGGGCTCCGGCCTTCTTGGTCTCCTGGGTCTTCATGGGTCCCTTGGCTGCTGAGACCCATGCAACAGGCTACGGGTGATTCTTCTCCTTTGCAGATTAAAGCGTGTTAGTCGCTCAGTCATATCTGACCCTTTGTGACCCCGTGGACCGTAGCCCGCTGGGCTCCTGTGTCCATGGGATTCTCCAGACAAGAAGATTGGAGTGGGTTGCCATGCCCTCCTCCAGGGGATCTTCTCAACCCAGGGATCGAACCCAGGTCTCCTGCATCGCAGGCGGATTCTTCACCATCAGGGCGAGTGCACGCTCGCTCCTGTTCCTCTCTCCGATGTGTCTCTCCCAGCTCTGCTTGGCGTCAAGACAAGACATTCACTGCACTTAGAGTCAGAGACTAGGGGGCAGAGCCTCCTGACGCCTCCCCAGGGTTCTGCGCCCCGCGTCCATCAGCCCCGGGAGCCGCAGGCTTTGTGAGCAGCGTTCTCCACACTCCACAGCAAAACTTCCCAAGTCTTGCCCTGTTGTGCAGGAGAGAAGCTGATGGGCACTCCACAGGGGCCTCCAGTTGGCTGTTTCTTTGTTTTTTAAGAATCCCTTTCTCCTGCATGCCGTTCTTCTGGGCTGACTTAGGACCCATGCTTCTGTCAAGCCGGGCAGTCTCCCCTGGCCTGGCTGGGGTAGGTGGCAGGACTCAGTACACTGTGACTCACATGGAACATCCCCCCACTCCGACCCCAATGTCCCCCTGCTCCTGTGGCCGCCGGCGGAGAGGCTCAGCCTCGGAGATGGGAGGTGGCTCCTGAGACAGCCTCTGGGGCCCTGTCGAGTCCTGTGGGGGCTGGAGAAGGATGGGGGCCTTTCCCCAGCCCACTGACCACACAGTGTGGGCTCCTGGCCAGTGACAGTGGTCTAGACGCGGATGCCCTCCCCATGGGGATGGCTGTCTCTAAGGGGGAGCCTCAGCAGGCCGCTGCTTTGCTCGGGTCCTACATGGAGACAGCAAGGGGCCGAGTGGGCCCACATCTCAGCCACCTCTCCACGCGGAGCCTCGCTCACTTACCGACCAGGGACATATCCTGGAAAGCACGAGATTTTCCAGAGATGTGAATTTTGCTAAAAACAGCCCCCCTTCCTTCAGGCCTCGGAGTCTGACTTCCCTTTGTGTGTTTCAAGGTGCCGAGTGACGATACTGTGGTTTCTGGGGCCCAGGGGACCTGGGCTGCCAGGGGCTACCAGCGGGGCGGTCACCCAGCTCCAGGGGCCACACGGAGCCCTGCGGGCATGGCCACTGCAGCCGTACGGGCTCCTGGGAAGGGCTGAGCGCCTGCCTCCCCCAGGAAAGCTGTGTTGTGACATTCCTGAAGGGCCCACTAGCAGCCACGGGAAAACATAATTAGCATGTCAGAGAGGGTTCAGCTTGTCAAAACTATTAATCCTTGAATTCCATCACCCACCCAGGCGGTGGGCAGGATTCAAGCGACGGTGGCCCTGTGGGAACATGGGCTGCAGTGCCGGGCTCGGGGGGCATCTGGCCCCTGCCCACCCCCTGGTCAGTGCTTGGGGGGCTTTTCTGAGGACACCCTTGCTGGGCTGGGCTGGTCTTGCTGGGGAGGGGTGAAGGCTGAACGTGATGGAGGGGCTCCCCTACCAGCATACGGGGAGAGACTGCAGGCTCTGTCTGTCCCTTGGTGGGCGTTCGAGAGCCACCTGGCAAGACATCAGAGCGCTGGGCTCGGGGGCACCAGGAACAGGGCCATCGCCACCTGAGACCACACCAGCTGAAGCCCAGTCCTGCCTCGAGCGGGTGCTTGCAAGCTTCTCTGTGCACGCAGATGCCCAGGTGTTAAACACAGTTCTGCTTGTCCATGGGCTCACAGGACCAAGGGTGTCTCTCAGGCCTCAGTCCGCTCACCTGCAAAACAGCAGCCGTCACGCCATCGCATCCACGTCTGAGGATTTGACGAGGATGGACGTCCCAGGCCCGGGGCCCTGCGACAATGGTGGCATTAAGGGCATGTGCCTGGCTGGGCTGGGACTAAGGGCTCAGGCGGGCACCCGCGGTAGGAAAGGCAGCCCGTCCGGGTGCTCCTCTGGCCTGGCGCTGACCGGGCACGTGGAGCAGCTTCTCAGACGCTCCTCCTGGCAGCGGGCACCGTCTCAGGTTCCGGCCCAGCAGCCTGAGGCTCAGGGGCCTTCAGGGGCCGGAGTGGTGGGAGCCAGGCCAGCTCGTGTGCTACGGAAGGGCGGCCCGGGCGGCCCCCTTGTCTCCTGCTGGAGTCTGTGCACAGCCCAGCGGCACCCCTCCTGGCCCCCACGGCCCTGCGAGCGCCTCTGCTCTGGCTGCCACCCGCGGGCTGGCTCCGGGGCTGCTTGGGCCAGGCGGATGGGCAGGGCTGGCGAGCGTGAGGGCCACGCTCCCAAGGACGGACGAGTGGACACCTCTGAGGCCTCTGGGGGCCTGTGCCCAGCCCTGGCCGGTGGCTGCTTGGGCCAAGTACACCACGGTGCCCAGGGAAAGAGCTCCTGCTTCCGAGGCGGGGGCCGGGGGCAGGTGTGCAGACCCCGATGGCCCGCGCCAGCTCTGTGCGCCGTGCCCTCAAGCTCCAGGGCCTGCAGCTCAGAGCTGGGGCCTCAGCCCCGGGCCTCTCCACGGCCGCCTCCCTGACTTCCCGCTTGGCCTGTGCCCACCCGCCCATGGTCCTTCCAGCCCCTCACCAGCTGATCCCACAGGCCACAGAGCCAGAGAGGGGGGTAGCCCAGCTCCAGGTGCTGAGGCAGGCAGGGACGCTTCCGAGGCGTTGCCAGACAAATGAGAGGCACGGGCCCCCACCCGCCCCCACTTCTCCCCCAAACAAATGAGCTGCCTCTCGGCGGCCCGAGGGAGATCTGTCTCTCTCCCAGCCGGGCGGCCACCAAGCTCTCCACACGCGGATCCGTCTCCATCTAGGGGCACACACCTAAATTTATGGACTGCTGTGACCCTCCCCTCCCAGGAACATCTGCTAGCAGCGATGAACACGGGCTCCCGCGTCGGAGACAAATGCCCCAGGTGTGGAATTCAAAGCCACGGCAGTTCAGTCACTGGCAGACCTGGAAAGACGGCGGAACCCAGCACGTCCAAGCCCACCGGGTTTGGCCCTGTTTCCCCAGCCCCATCTGTGGGTACTTATCAACCGTGCTGGCCTGACCACCCATCGCAGGCTCAGAGGCCCTGGGCAAGTCAGGTGAAGAAGGTGGGAGTGGTCATGGGAGGTGGTAGCCTGAGCCTCGGGCCCCCCGAACCCCCACTTTCTGGCTGGGAGCCTGGGGCTGAGGAGGAGGATGGTGGGAGCGCTTCTCAAGGCGGCCACAGCTTTGCACGCCCAAAGTAGGTGGGAAGTCAGCCCACGGGGCTCCCAGTGATGGCTGGGAGATGCTGTCTGCCCCTGCCTACCTTGTCAGGCTGCCCATGGGCTCCAAGAGCCTTAGGGACTGAGGCATGAATTCCTGGACCCTGGTCTCTTTCTTGGGCTTTGCAGACCCTCTGGAGGGGCCCAGGCTCCGTGGCGCCCTGGGGGATGTCAGCCTGGACCCCTTGGGGAGGCCCCCAGATGGAGGAGAGCAGCTGTGCCCTGGCTGCTCTGACCTGGGGGCCAGCAACCCAGGGGCCTCGCTCCCCCCAACCTGGCCTCGCTGCCCCATGCCCGCTGAGCGTCCCACGGGCACGCACCTCCTCCCAGCACCCCCACGGCAGAGAGGCGTCCAGGAGGCACAGCAGCCCCAGATCAGGTCTGTCCGCCTCTCCCTAGCCCATCCCACTCCCGCCAAGCCCAGTGTCTGCACCTCGAACCATCCTTTTCTCACCGGCTTCAAGACCCTGTCTGACGTTAGCATCACCCGGTTCACCGGCACGGTCCTGACTAGGAGAGGTGGGTCTGCCCGAGTGTGAGTGGGGGCAGGGCCAGGGCGTGGACGCAGGACCACTCTGCCACTTCCCACCCCCACCCCGGCCCCTCGGCTCCTGTCCCAGCTGCAGCAGCGGTGCTGAGCCTGAGGGGCTCTCGCCAGGCCTCAGGCCACAGAGTAAAGCCAGCACCAGGATGATGCTGGCAGGCAGGCGGCACACGGGCCGTCAACCCGGGCTCTGGTGCCAGGGACACGGCCGAGTCCCGCAGCCTCTCCTGTTGGAGCCCGCAGCACAGGCTGCCTGGGTGCCTGTCCCTTCCCGGATCAGCTCTCGAGGAGTCTGTCGGTGTCTACCGGGTCTCTCTGCGCCATCTTGATGGCTTCTGGGCTGGAGAGAGACCACCCTTCCTCACCAGCATGTGAGGATGAGCTCTTTGCAGACATCTGGACGCCCAAAGGACATCTGGAGAAAGTCACCACGGGCCTGGACCCTTCCGCAGTCCTCGCCCTCTCTTTTTAATGTGCAGGGTCTTAGTTGCAGCATGTGGGACCTAGTTCCCTGACCAGGGATCGAACCCAGGCCCCCTGCATTGAGAGAGCGGAGTCTTAGCCACTGGACCATCAGGGAAGTCCCTCCCTAGTCCCCTTGCAGGCCCAAGGCCCAGAGCTCTCGGAGGAGCTCTGTCTGAGGACAGGACACAGCCAGCCTCCTGGGCTGAATGAACAGCAGGAATTGGTGTTCCCAGAGCTCGGGAGGCTCCATCCTTCCTCACACCTGCTTCCTACACAGCTCTGTGCACACGCAGCCTGGGGAGGGACGACATGGCTGTGTGCACACGTGGCCTGGGGCCGAGGGGCCGCTTAGCCTCCGGTTTCCTCACTTCCGTCCCCTGCTTCCATACAGGCAGGTCTCAGACCTCCAGCGCATCGCCCGGCTCAGGCACAGCCTCCTCCTGGGGGGAGACCGTTTCCCCATTCCACAGGTCAGCCTGGGTTTCAGAGTCAGAAGCGATGGCCACACCCCTCCCCTGCAGGCTTGGCAGGTGGCTCTCAGATGGCCTCGGCGGCCAGCAAAGAAGCTGTCCCATGCTGTGGCCCCAGGCGACCTCTTCCGCCCCACCAGCCTGCCCTGTGCGTCAAGCTGTGCTCCAGACACACCAGAACACTGTTGGGAAAAATCACATTTCTAGTTAAGTTGTGAGGTGTACGAGGCGTACACGTGTATGAGAGCCCCCCACCCCGGCCTTCCCCGGCCCCCGCACCGTGAAGTCGATTCAGGATACGCCTTCCTGGGCAGTTAGCAGAGTCGCCCCGGGAACAGTCAGTGCTTCTCTTCCAGGTGTTTGTTTACCCGGGAGCCGAAAACATGACATCCCTCATGTCTCGGGAGCCGCTCAACAGCGCTGGGAGGCAGGGCCTTTCTGTCCCGCCTTCAGAGGCTGAAAAGAGGCTCGGGCTGGGGGGGCGGCCTGCCTCCCAGCTGGTGGGCGGAGGGGCTGGGATTGAGCCGGGGGTCTCCTGACATCCCCCCCCACACCCTGGGGGCACTCTCATCGGCCCCTTGCTCAGCTGAGCTGCCTGGGGCTCATGGCCGGGTGCTGTGGAGCCCGCGGCCAAGCGCTGCGGAGCCCGGAGGGGCCCGGGTTTCTCGGGCTGCATTTTACACAGACGCTGCCCCCACCCCAGACAGATATCCGGCGCACCCCAGCCTGAGCCTGGATTTCCACTCGGGCTGTGCCTGGGCTGCCGTGTTACCCTGCCCCCAAGGCCGTTTCTTGAGGCCACCGAGAGGAGCGGGGGACCGGGGACAGGAGAGCGTGAGCAGCAGGGCTGGAGATACCTCCCCACGGCTGCCCAGCCCCGTCCTGGAGGAAGGAGAAGAACTGGGGACACCAGGAAGGTGTGGAGGCTGGCGGGGGCCCGCCCCCTGCTCCCCCAGGGAGGGGTGGGAATTATCCAGAAGTGGGACCTGCCCCGAGGGGACCCGCAGCCCGAGTGTGGAGGTGCTGGCGGCTGTGTTGTCCGAGTGGGTGTGACCACACCTCAGGGGCTGCCCCCACGCCCACGGGCGGAGCTTCCCTGGGGCTGTGCCTTGCAGAGGGATTAGCTAAATGAACAGGTGCTGAGCCCCCGGCCTGCTGCTCGGAGGGGAGGGGTCCCTGCCCTCGGGGTCCCGGCTCCGGGGCTGCAGGCCTGGGAAGGCACAGGCGGTCGTGGGGACGTTTCTGCTGGCCACCATGGTGTCATCACTGCGGGTCCCCACATGTCTCCACTCCCCTGGCTCCACGGTTGGCACTTCCTGGGTCTCTGTGGGTGGTGAGGCCACGTGACAGCTTCTGGCCAGTGAGCTCAGAGCAGGACGGGGTGTGGCACTTCCAGGCTGAGCATTCAGTTTCTGGAGCAGGAGGCTCTGGGGCCAGCCTGTTTCCACGGGGCGGCTTGGCCAGCCTGCCTCGTGTGTGGCCAGAGCCTGGGGCTGACCACATGGCCACGCCAAGCATGCGGGCCCTACACCTTCTTTTATTCAGCGACAGAGACTCTGTCCAGCTCTCCTGGCTAATCCAGGTGCCAGAGGCCCCACCCGTGGTCCCACGTGACGCTGTGGGTTGCAGAAGTTTTGTAGGATGTGCTTGGGAACCCCAAACCTGCCACCTGAGGGAGAGGGAGAAGGTGTTGAAGGCGGGGGTCTGGGGGTTCCCCACCTTCTCTGTCCACCCATGGGCATGTGCTGACGCCGGGTGACTTCTGAGATGTGGGTTCTCCGCAACCCCACCCCCTTCTCGTGCCCCTCCCAGGCCTGCCCTGGACGCCAGCCCCTCCGCCCCCTGCTGGCAGAGCTGCTCAGCGCCTGGTCCGGGGCCAGGTGGCCGGTGCATACGGGAGACGCGAGGCCGGCCCAGCCAGCCCAGGCGGCTGTCACGTGGCCAGAGGACCAGCTGGCGTGGGGCCCAGGAAGCGGGGGGAGTTCACAGCTCTGATTCATGGCCCCATCCGTCCCAGGCCCTGGCAGGTCTCAGGCCTGGAGGCATAGCTGGCCTGGAGGGCGGTGTGGACGGGCTCCTCTCACCCGCAGAGCCAGCTTCTCCTTCTCCCTGACGGAGGTGAAGGTGAAGGTGTCTGCTCCCCATGAATCTTCGTGAGAGAGCGCCCTGGGCTGATGTAATTAAGCCCGTGCATCTGGTTGCCATAGCGTTTCTGCCAGCGCTGTGCCCATCAGCCGCAGAAGTGGGTCACACGTTCACCTCCTCCTCATTTGTGAACTTCTGTAAAATAAAGATAAATCCGATCCAAGTGTGCGCCCCGCTCGCAGCTGTGAATTAGCACCCCCCCCCCCCGGCTGCTTCCCCCGGTCCCTGCCCGCCCGTGTCACCTCTGGGCGCCAGGTTGTCTCTGCTCCGAGGCCTGCGGGTGATCTCCACAGCGGAGGCCCAGGCAGCAGCCGCAGGCCCAGGGAGATAGCGCCCGGCCGCCCGAGTGGTCTGCGGGGCTGCCTTGCGATGAGTGGGCGCTGCGGTGGGGAGGCGCGCCCCGCCTGTAAACATCCACGCTGGATTTTCGCCAGCCTGGGGCGCGGGGCCCAGAAGGGCCCCCTGCTCTGTCGTCACAGCCCGCCTGGGGTGGCCCGGGGCACAGCGCCCCTGTTTACAGAATTCCTGCTTGCGCCAGACCCAGAGGACGCAGAGCGACCGGGCAGGCGCGGGGCCTGGCGGAGGCGCTAAACGTGGGGAGGAAAAGCAACTGCGGTGGGGCTGCAGCCCCGAAGCCGTGCCCTCCCCGCCCGGGGCCCCGCCTGGGCCGTACTCGCAGGTTCTGCAGCCGTCATGGAGTGAAGGGCCTCCGGCTGAGGTCCCGCCATCAGATGGGAACAAACCCCGTGACAGACGCCCTTGGAAGAGGAGGCTGGGGGACAGGAGGCCGTGCGAGGAGGGAGCCTCCAGCCAGGGGACCCGGGGCGCTCGCGGCTGGAAGGATCCTTCTGGGGAGCCCCCAGGGAAGCGCAACTCTGTTGCACCTTGGTCCTGGACTCGTGGGCCCCGGGCCGGAGAGAACACAGCGCTGCGGTCTTCAACCACCCGCTGTGGGGACGGGTCGGGGCAGCCCAGGACAGTCACCCGCCCCCGACACACATCGGGTGTGCCTCCCAAGAGCTGGCCTGATGGCCGGGGCATCTCAGTGGGTCAGGAAGGGGCTGCACAGAGCTGGGGGCCAGGGTCTGGGAGGCACGCCGTTAAACTTCTCTCTTTTTGTGCATTTCTAGCATCTCTGACCCCTGTGGGAGGAAAGTGCCGGCCTGGGAGTCACGAGACAGATGCAGAGCGTGAATCCAGGGAGCAGGTGATGGCATGGCCTGCCTACCGGGGCCCTGGGGTGTGCGGAATCTGCAGCAGGAGGCCCCAGGGGAAGCCCAGGCTCGGCCCTCTCCCAGGGGTCCCGGGCGACACTCAGTGATGACACGGGGTGGCTGGGGGCCTGGCGGGGAGGCAGTGAGCGAGACCCCACACCATGCTCCTGTGTAAAGCTTCCCATCCGATGTGTGGGGTTGGGGTGAATAAACAGGTGAAGAATCGGGAAAGAGCACGGTAGGAGCCGCTGGTAGAGAAGCAGATGGTCAAAGTGTATGGGGTCGGGGTGGGAGGCATGCGGCCTTCAAGGAGGGGACGTCAGGCTGGGATCTGATGACAGGAGATGACCCCTCTGAATCCGGGGATGGAGATCCACCAGGGGGAAGGGGGGTCGTTCCAGGAGGAGGAGTCCTCCTCCACCGCCCCCAGGAGGGTGCTCTGATGGACAAAGCTGGTGGGCAGGAGGGTGCCAGGCAGGGCCAGGGTGCATAGGGGTGCCGGGCAGGGCCAGGCCAGGTGCATCGGGTGTGCAAGGAAGGTGGGGGCAGGTGCAGTCTGGTGTCATGGGTGGAGGGCAGGGAGCAGAGGGAGGCAGTGGGGGACCCCCAGCTGCATCGGCTCAGGTCCAGGAGTGAAGGTGGAATTGGGGGGGGCCCGCATGGATTTGGAGACTGCTTGAGGGCCGAGTGGACATCACTTCACATTGGCTGGAATCAACGATGGGGAGGGGAGTCTCCACCCAGCACCTCCCGGGATGGTGGTCCGAGCAGTGGGGCAAGTGTGGTGGCCGGGCGTCTCTGGGGACGGAGACCCTGCAAAGCGCAGCATCAGCAGGCAGCTGAGGTGAGGGCCTGCAGTGAGGGGAAAGCTGGGCTGGACGGGGTGAGTGGGCCCCGTCCGGCTCATGGTGGGCGCCCAGCAGATCCCAGCCAGTCTGCCTCCAGACTCTCCCCAGCTGGAGGGGATGTGGCAGGAGGGGAGGTAGGCAGGGAGCAATGCTCAGCTTGGAACCGGGGAGGTTCCAGAGAGGACAGAGGCCTCTGGACCAGCCTGTGGCTCAGGGACATGCTGGCTGGTCACGGGGGGCCAGCGGGAGGCAGAGGCCCCCACCTGGCATCTCTGGGACTGCCCTCTGGGCCCCGTTTGGAGCCTGGGGACCTGACGTGGATGAGCCACACTGCCAGTCCTCCAGGGCCCTGGCAACTGCCCTTCCCGCGGGACAGGAAGTTGCATCAGCCTGGGGTCCAGCTCACATCTGCCCTTGCTCCCTGAGGCCCCAGCACGCTGCCTCCTAAAGGCATGTTTTTGCCGCTGGCTGCCTCCCAGCTCGGTAGCAGGAAGGTCGTATTCTCCTTCCTGAGTGACCTTGGGGAGCCACGGGGCTGATGTGGCAATGTGGGCTAGACAGCCTTCTGGAAACACAAGTGAGTTTGTTTCTAGGGAGACACCCAGCACACCTCATCTTGGGGCTCTCTGTGTGGGCAGGGCTGGGGGGCTCCTGAGAGACCCAGTCCAGGGTGAACTGTCCGCTGTCAGCACGCCTCCAGGCCGGCTCACTGGGCCTGCCTGGCAGTGGGAGACACGGGCAACCACCCCCCACCTCGAGTTGTGGGCCTCCCTGAATTCCTTGATCACCAGACAGGGTCTTCCCCTTGGCTGGACTAAAGAGGCTTTTGTAGGAGCTCGGGCCGGATCTGGTGGAGTGAAAAACGCCCCTGCACATGCCAGTCCATTCATGAGCTTCATCTGATGCCCTCTGGGCGCCCAAGGCTGTGCCAGACCAGGGGTGGGTGCTGAGGGGCGAGATGGACCCTGAGCACCTTCATGGGAGGCCAGGCAGTGTCCACAGGGTAGCTGGAGGGTGGTTTGGGATGGACGGAGAAGGAGGCATGAGTGTGATGTGGGAGCCAGGACAGGAGGCAGCTTGGCAGGGCTTGGGTCAAGTCCCCCAGCTCCCTGTGGCGCCCTCAGCCCGCGACCAGAGCATGGCCTCACCTGGAAACAGGGTCTTCGCAGCTGTAACCACCTGCGGCATCTCCCCTCGTCCCCTTCCAGATTCTACGCTCTGTGTGTGGGGCCTTGGCCGAGGCTGGATGCCAGCCCCAGCGGAGCTCAGCTTAACAGACTTGGAGAGGGCATCTGCAGGATGGCACAGTCCTCAGAGCTCCTGGTGTTGAGACGCTGTGCTCCAGACCTGGAACCTAAACTCGACATCGCCAAGGACCAGCGGAGGGACAGCAAGCAAAACCCTGCTCTCTGGTCCTCCGTTTTCTCTTCCGCAAAAGACTCCCTTTCCTCCAGGAGATGAAGGAATCTAACACACGGATGAGAGTGAAAACTCAGCTACAAAATGAGGTGTGCGTGCGTGTGTGTGTGCGTGTATTCAATTGTGTCCAACTCTTTACAACCTATGGACTCTAGCCCGCCAGGTTCCTCTGTCCATGGGATTCTCCAAGCAAGAATAATGGAAAGGGTGGCCAGACCCTCCTCCAGGGGAGCTTCCCAACCCAGGGATCAAACCTGCATCTCTTGTGTCTCCTGCATTGGAAGGAGATTCTTTACCAACTGTGCCACCTGGGGAGCTCAAAATGAGATGCTACACTTACATATAAAATTCATGGTATGGCCATTGTTAAGAGAATCTAGGAAGACACACACATACACACATGCACACACACATGCACACACGTGCACACACGCACACACATGCATGCACACACATGCACATGCACGCACACACGTGCACGCATGCACACACTGCGTTTCGTCCTTACTGCCCCCACTTTCAGTCCCCTCATTGCCTCAGAGCCAGAGGGGCCCTTGCCAGCGACCCAGGCTGCACTTGTCAGACTGGGGCCTGGTCCCACAGTCCTGGGCCTGTGTGAGCCGGTGAACACTGTTTCTCATCCCACAAAGTCCATTTCACTCGGGGATCTGCAGGGAAGGGGGTGGGAACATTGCTTTACTAACACAACAGACACAGATCTATTACGGAATAGAATTTACAGTACCCTGTCATCTTGAGATAATGAGACTTCAAAGCGCTACTGGACCGGGTCTGGCCACTTCAGGCCACATCCCTACAGGCTGCATCCTCCTCTGCCTGTAGGAGCCTTGATGGCAAAGCCTGGCAGGCCAAGCACCCCAGTCTTCAGTGGAGAAAACACTTCCCGGCCTCCCTCACATGACAGGTAGTCCTGTGACTAAGTAACCACCACTGGGACAAACGAATGTGTCCTATGTCACCTCTAGAGACAGTTCCTAAGAGGCAGTTTGCTAAGTACCCTGTGACTCCTTTCTTTGTGACGCCTTTGTCCCATCCTCCATCCTGTTCACTGGAACAGAGATGTGATGGCTTGAGCTCAGGCTGTCATTTTGGGCCATGAAGACAAAGGCCACACCCTACGGAAGGCAGACTGGACGCTGGAAAGGTCTGGGTCCTTGAAGCCAAGCTGCCAAACCATCCCTGGGTTGTCCAAGCATAGTCCTAATGGAGAGACTTTCCCTGTAGTTGCCAGAACAAAGGCCCAGCAGTCAGAGCATGACATCAGGGGTGAGAATGGCTGGAGTGTGGGGAGAATGGCTGGAGCGTGGGGAGGAGAGTGTGAGGGGCTGAGGCTGGGAGGTGGTCAGGGGCAGGCAGCAGGGGCTGGGGGTCCCTCCTGCCTCCTCTCTGCAAATGCACCAGTCCTCAGGAGGGGATTCCATGCTGGTCATCTGCACCTGTCTGTGAAGTCAGCAGAAGTCCTGTGATGATCCCCCCAAGCTGAAGGAGAGGGTCTTTGAGGTGGGAGTGTCTTTCTGCCTGAGCCCCATCGTTGGCAGGACCAGGGGAGCCCCAAGCACAAGGTCTGGGCAGAATCCTGGGGTCCAGGCTCCAGTGTACCCCTCAGGGATTATATGAAGTGCACCCCTCCTGATACCCGTCCTTGCTAGCTGGGCTGCGCGGGGACTTCTTTCCAGGCACAGAGGGGTTCTCAGGTCCCCTGATGCTGTGGCTTGCCAGGCCCTCCCCCTGGGAGGTAGTAGAGGGCATCTCCTCTTATCCTGAGGAGGCCTGGTAGACAGGACCCGAGGGATCTGGGCTGGAGGCGGGGCTCTGGATGGATCAAGGGAGCAGAGACCCAGAGTCACCGTCTCATCCCGTCTGCCGCGTGTCTGCTCCAGGCAGAGGGGCTCGGCTCCTTCTGGGCTCAGGTCCCCAGCAGTCTGTCCCAGACGAGTGCCTGCAAGAATTTGCTGAGGGAGCCACTCAAAGTCGCCCCCGTCTCCTTTGCTCAGATCTGGGCTTTAACCATCCCTGCCTGCCTCCTGCAACCTGGCCTCACCCGTGAATTCACTTCCTTCGCTGGACACCAGTGTCTGCCAATGCACCACCATGGTGTGGCTCAGCCGGCTGCCCCCTGCCCCCCAGACCATGTCTAGGCCAGACTGAAAGCTCTGAGGGTCAGACTTGTCCAAGCGTGCCCCCGGCAGGGAGCAGATTCCGGGCTCAGACACGCTCCCTACATGGGCTGTAGACGAAGGAGGGCGGGGAGGCTGCAGGAGGAGGAACAGTGCTGGAAATCCTAGTTCTGTGCCCCCCTGGGCCCCCCAGGACTCGCCAGGCCCCCTGAGTTTTCTCCTCCTTCTTCCTCTTCCCCTGGGGGAGGGGGTTGGGCTCTTCCCTGCCCGGGGGCCTCACAGTCTGTATTGTGAGGGGCCGCCCTGTGATCCCAGCCCCCTTCGGAGAACTTGGCCAGGCCTGGGGTGGGGTGGGGCCGGCCGTGGGGGTCACACCGCCCGGGCAGATTCACGGTCCTCAGGGAGCTGCTCGCTGCCGGTTATGGCGGGTTTTTTCCACTCCTCTGCGGGGCCTCTTCCTCCCTGGCAGTAACTTAATTAGCTCTCTCTGTTTTCCAAACAGGCAAGCGTGACTCAGCACTTTCGCACGCGGTCTAAATTTGTCGCTAACCCCCAGGTGTCTTTTAGCCCAGTCCTGCGGGAAATTAGACCACGGGGTCAGAACAGGGATTAGTGGGTGATTTCCAGGGCTTCTGGCTTCCTGGTCCCGCACGGGTGGGTCCGACCTGTCTGCTGGCCGGCTTTGAGCTGGGGTGGGGCCCGCAGATGCCCAAGGCTCCTTTCCCCTCAGGAGCTCAAGCCCCAGCAGTTGCTGGAGTTCAAGAACAAGGCCGTCAGCTCTGCCGATCCATCCTGGAAGTCTCAGGACTGAAAGGCCGTTGGAGCTTTCCTGGGGCTCCTTGGGGGCCAGTGGGGCATCAAGGGCCAGCTTCTATGCAGCCGCACGGGCTGGGGGGCCAGGGCACTGTCCCTCCCCCAACTTCTTTCTCTTCCCGTTGTCTCTCCTTCCCTCAACCCTGCCCCCATCTCCACCCCCACAAACACGCCTTTCTCCGTCTGTGCCAGGCCTGTCCTGGGGTCGGGGGACACCGCCGTGGAGGGGTGGCCGTGGCTCCAGCCCTTGCGGACGTTAGCAGAGGGGCATGGAGGAAACCAGCTGCCCGCCGGGGTGCTGGGACCCGGTGGGGAGGGGCTCTGGGGCCCGTGGGGAGGGGTCCTCGCGTGGCGCTCCTCACTTTGGCGTCCCGGGGCGACGCAGCACAGGGTCTTCTAGGAGGACAGGGGCCCCCAGCACCCAGACCCCCAGGGGCCCCTCCTTGCCTGCCTCCCTCGCCCTCCCCAGGGCTCACCCTTTCTCTCTGGAAGCGCCTGCTCCCCACCAGGTGTGGGAGCAGCCACGGCTCTGGCAGGCGCAGCCTGGGCGTCCCTTCCTGGGGAGCAGTTAGAGGCGGTGTCCGAGCCGGGCGTTTCTGTGCCTCTGGACAGAGCCCCCCTTCCCTCCTCCACCCCTCTCGGTCCATCTCTCTCTGCAACAGCCCCTGGACCTGCGTGGGCAGCGGGGACGGGCCGAAGGGGGCTGCACTAGCTTGCTGGAGTGGCCATAACAATCCGTGCACACTCAGCGCTTCAGTCACAGGACGCGTGAGCCCTAAATCCAGGAGGCTCTCGGGGACAGTCCGCTGCTCAAGTCCCCAGCTCTGGAGGTGCCTGCGGTCCTCGGCTCCGGCCCTTCCTCCATCTCTGGGCTGGTAGCATGTTCCTTCCTCGATCTTGGCCTCTGACCTCACGCCTTCTCTCCACCCTGACCTCCTCCCCACTTCAGCAGGAACCCCGGCAATGGCACTGGGCCCATGAGCATCATCCAGTATCACCTCCGTCATCTCAAAACCCTCCCCTCGACCCTGTCTGCAGAGTCCTTTTCATATGTGGATTCCCTAGTCACAGGCCCTGGGCGTCAGCACGTGGGTCTCTGTCGAGGGAGGGCTGTCATTCTGTCCCCCAGAGAGTCACCACCTGACCCCCGTCACCCCAGCTCCAGCTCGGCCTGGGAAAGGCACCCCTGGGCCCGAACAACCCCCTGGCAGAGGCTCGGTGGGGCGTGATCCTCATTAGGGCCTGACAAGGCCGACCACCAGCGCCGATAAGCTGGAGGCGCAGGGCTCCTTCATCACCGGCTGCAGAACCTAATTATGGATGTGGAATAAATTACGTGTTAACATGGAGATGAGTCCCCGCTTCTCCTGCCATCGTTAAGCATCCAGATAATAAGGCCAGATGCTCGGAGATGGGGGACAGGCTGCCGACGGCATTGTCAGCATCGCCAGGCGGAGGTGAGCGAGGCAGGGGGTGCTTTTCCCCCTGGAGCGGGGCCCGGGCCCATCGCCCCACCAAGCTTCTCTGCTTGGCTTTCGGCTCTTCCTGGGGGCTGTGGCCTCCCAGCAGGGCCCGGCTTCCTGCTCCTTCCAGGCCTGGGCTCTGGGCCCTCTCCAGCTGCTTCCTCCTTTCCCTGGTCTGGGTTCCTGGAGAAACAGCTGGAGTCCGCCGGCCTGTGGTCCTGCTACGGGGCCCTGGGGTGAGACCCTCCCCAGCTTGTCCGCCAGGCAGGTAGGGGGCACCCCCAGTCCTGGTTCCCGCTGGACCTCCTTTTGTTGGGATTTCAGGAGCTGCTGACCTTCCATTCTCTGCGGTGGAAACCAGGGCAGTGGTCTGAGGCTGCCTGCTTCACAGCCTCGCCCCGTGGGCCCTGGACCCGCCTTCTTGAGGACCCAGTGTGGCCAAGTCCCTGCCCGCTGGAGGTCCAGCCCTTGATGGGGGACACCCTCGGATGGGAAACTGGAGTGCGTCAGTGTGCTCACCTGCACCCGGGGGGGGCACGGAGGCACCTGGCTCGGAGTGGAGGGTGCTGGCCGAGGGAGGCCCACAGCCAGGGTCTGAGGACATTGCGCTCTGCCTGCCGATGCTCTGCCCCAGGTCAGCTGCCTGGTGTCCTTAAGAAAGCCCGAGTCCTCTCTGGAGGGGCCACCTTTGACCGCTTACCCAGCGTGTGAGTGCTGTGTTGGAGCCAGTCACTCTCGGCCCCTCCTTTAGGGAAGAAGGGTGGAGGTGGGTGGTCTGCTAAAGCCATCCGTGGGCGTTTGTGATGTGCATGAGATGGACTTCCCTAGCAACACACACGTGCACACACACACGTATGCACACGGTGGCCGAGCTTGGCTCTGGCCCGGGTTGGGGTCCGACCCTCAGGGCCCTGCCAGCCCGGGTGGGCCTCTCCACCGTGGTGCTGCAGACAGAGGCTCAGAGGCTTTCTGAAGCCAGAGCAGCGTCTCCCAAGTGTGGTCCCAGATCCAATTTTATTTCAGCAGCTGTGACAAGGACTGGTCCCCATCACCCCTGTTTCCTGCTTCCCCAGAACCCAGGAAACGACATCTCCCAGCATCCCCCGCACTGGGGCTGGGGCCTCGGACTGAGCAAGGGTAGGGTCAGCCACAGGGCGTGGGCGCGCCTTCCCCTCCTGAGAAGACCCTGAGGCTCGGGAAGGGAGGGACAGTGATCCTGGCTCCCTGTGGAGAGAAGATGGGGAAACCTGGGCCCATAGGCCACTGTCCTTCCTCATAAAGTGTCAGAAAGATCAGTACAGTCCATAGGTGGGGAAGATGCTCTGGAGGAGGAAAGGGAATCCCATGGACAGAGGAGCCGGGTGGGCTACAGTCCACGGGGTCGCGCAGAGTCAGACCCTGAGCACAAAGACACATTGGTCTGTCCTCGGATCGGAGGCTCGGCTGCTTCACACGAGGGGTCCCTTTCCTGGAAATAATCGTCCAGGAGGTAGGTGGCTTCCTCAAAGCTTGAAACGCCAGTGTTTACCGGTCCTCAGGGCTCAGCCACAGGGAGCCGTCTCCTCTGTCTTTTAAAGACCCCATGTAGGCAGGTGCCCTTTGGAAAACCCACCTCCCCTCCCCAGGCTCTGCCCTCTGGCAGCCTCGGGGACATCTAGGCCAATTTCCCTCCCCATTTAGAGCTCAACCATTTACATCCCGAAAGGAGACCAGGCCCCAGGGCAGCTCATCTCCCTGATTTATAAAGTCAGCGGTTCGCGGAGCTCGCCGTGGCCAGCGTTTTATGTCGCCCTTTATACGCGCAATCCATTTTATGACTGAAGGAGTGACAGCCGAGTGCGTACTTCTTCCCGCATCGCAAATCGACAAGCCCAGCACCTCAGTCGATACGATCCGATTCCGCTGACTTTGAGACCAGGCTGAAAGGTCATCTCGGGGGTGTGCGCTCTGGCTGCGGGGAGCCGGGCGGGGCCGCCTGGAGCCACGATGCTGATGTTGTGGAAAAACGGTCTGGCCCTGTACACAGCAGATGGTCCCATGGTGAGGCCAAGCCTCTCGGAGGAGGCCCAGTGCCGAGGAACCAGCGCCACCCAGACGGGCGCCGCAGCCTGCAGGTTTCCCCTTAAGAAACTGAGCGGTGAGGCTGCCGGAGACTCAGATTAACACCCCCGGGGGCTGGGAGGGAGGCCGAGGTCGCTGCCTCTACACGCGTCTCCCTGACACCCCACCTCTGCTTGCCGCCAGCGCCGGGAAGCTCAGGCCTGGGAAAGCGCCTCTGACACCAGCTGACACCCACGCCCCAGACCCCTCGCTGAGCCGCCCCCACCCCCCGGTGGCTCCACCTCTGAAGGCTGAAGCCTTAAGGGTCCTTCTACACTCAGAAGGGAGGAGGGTCCTGAGACTGGAGGCGGCCAGCCTGGCCCCTGCCCGAGTCCCTGGGCCTGTCCACCGTGTTTCTCAGCTGCGTCCTTCAGGTCCACACCCCTCTCTCCTCTCCCCGTGCTAGTGCTGGGCCTCGGTTCCCTTCCGCACACCCGATGCGACCCTTTCCCCCACTGGAACCCTCCCTGGTCTCCACGCTCCTGCAGTGAAGGCTTGAACCAGGGCCGGCCGGCCACAGCCCTGGGTGCACAAAGCCGGTGCCCACGGATGGAGCCCCGGACGTCAGATCGGAAGGGCCTGCCATCTTGGAGCTCAGAAAGGGAGTGAGGCTGAGAGAGCCACGGCCTGGACTGGGCCCAGCGAGCCTGCCCGGGCTGGGGTGACCCGACCCTCCGCTCTGAGTCCCAGGCATAGCCGTGCCTCCACCTGCCCAGGGCCTCAACGCCTGACCCACAGCTCTGCTGTCGGTTCCCACAGGCGGTGCCCCGTCTCAGGGCAAACATGAGCCATAGCAGCTGAGCTGGAACGAGTGGTGGGTCGGGGCGGCTGTGCAGTGCCGGGGATCACGTGTTCCAAGGCCTCCGTCCCGCTGCCTGGCGATTTGTCCAGAGGCAGGCGGGTGAGGTCAGGACCGGGCCCCATGGGGGTGTGGGGGAGGGGTCGGAGACACAGTCTGGGGTCAGGGTGGGTACGTGTGTGGGGGGCTCAGGAGAGCAAACCAGAAATCCAACTGGATCCATTCCAAGCTGATCTGGGCACCTGTGACATGCTGGCCCTGAAGCGAGACTCTGAGATCAGGTGGTGTGAGTGTCCGAAGGGCCTTTGTCCTCCTGGAGTGTGTGGCCAAACGGGGGCCTGAGAGGTGGGCGCCAGCCTGCAGAGCAGGGTGGGCTGGACCTGAGGAAACAGCTTAGGAGACTTGCTTTCCAGACAACCGGTTGCTTCTAATCAAATAGTGTTCCCCTAGCTCACTGCTAGGGCTTCCCTGGTGGCTCAGCAGTAGAGAATCTGCCGCCAATGCAGGAGACGTGGGTTTGACCCCTGGGTCGGGAAGATCCTCTGGAGAAGGAAATGGCGACCCACTCCAGTATTCTTGCCTGGAGAATCCCATGGACAGAGGAGCCTGGCCGACTACAAACCATGGGGTCAAAAGAGAGTTGGACACAACTGAGCGACTAAATGACAAGTCACCATTAACTTGGTCTCAGGATCAACCTTCAGAATCCTTCCAAATCAGGGTCTATTTTCTGCTTCTCTATCTGTACATGTCGCCTCGGTTGGTTCTTTGTTTCATTCCATGGCTCCGAATAATTCACACCCTCCAAACTGCTTCTGGCTCTGACTGCCGGACGGCTGCAGCGGGTGGAGGGTGAGGGGAGGTGGAGAGTGGGATGGAGCCCCTGCCTCCTCTCGAGGTCCCTGGGGCTCTGAGCGTTTACTGACTGAGCAGGACTGGAGGGGACGTGACACGCCTCCGCAGCCCCTGGAGGAACTCAGGGTGTCCTGGGTCCATCTCTTCCTTCTCGTGGGGGCGTCCTGGGTCCGTCTATATCTCTCCGTGTTGGAGCCCAGCTTGGAGATCTGAGAAGCAGAAAGTGGATGTGCAGAGACCCCTGTCTGAGAGTCTCGAAGAATCATCGCCGGATGGACATCCCCTGCTCTGCCATCCCCTGCTCAACCCCGGATGGGCATGCCCCGAGAGCAGGGCACCCTTCTCCTTCCCAGGGGTTCAGCACTCAGGGCACACCCCCTGGAGGTCTGGAAGGATTGGCTCCGTTGGAGTGGAGGAACGACTCCGCCCAGATCTTGACTTGGTTTGGGAAGCCTGTTGCTGAGGTGAGCAACACTGTCCTCTCCCAGACACTCACATGTACTCAGAGCACACAGATCAATCACTCAGCACCTACTGTGTGCAGCCCCAGAGCTCGGCCCTGAGGACGCATGCAGGGGGACATCCCCACGCTCTCATCTGTGGAGGCAGGACAGACAGACACCACAGCCGGCGTCTGACAGATACACTCCAGCAGAGGGCTGGCCTGCAGGTGGAGAAGCCCTTGGCTGGGCGAACATCAGGGCCAGTGTCCAGGTGGAGGGGACAGTCAGCGGGAGGGCGTGAGGCTTCAGCCGCGTGCCCGGGAGACGGCCGCCTGCAGACTGCCGCGGGCAGTGTCCGCTGGAACCTGTGCTCGGTCCATCGTCTGCGGTCTGGACGGCTGAGCCATGAGCACAGAGTGGGGTCTGCACACCACTCCACCCGCAGGAGCTGCCCTGGCTGCTCCCACCTGAGCCACCCAACCTGGGCCACGGGGACTGCGGTGATGTCCAGCTCAGGTCATGAACTCAAGGGCCGGCCTGGAGCCCTGCACCTTGGGCTCCGAGGAGAGGTGGCCGGGCCAGCTGCTCCAGCGCCCTGCCCCCTGGTCCCGGCACCCCCACTGAGTGGTCTCAGCTCCAGCCCCATCCTCCATGTCCGGGGCCCTGCCTGCCTCCCCAGGCCTGGCGGCTCAGAGGGCCCTCCGGGTGACCCAAGGGTGGGTCCTGTGGGGCCAGGGGTGTGGCCACCCCTGCGCTGGAGCAGGGATTTGACTGGACCGCATGACCTCCAGCATCTACCGCCTGTTCGCTGTCCCCGGCTTCTCTCTTGGTGTGGTTTCCATGACCGTTTGGTTCCTTTGTGCAGATGGCTCCTGTGAGAGCCTGTGCCGGTGGGAGAGCGGGGGGAGCTGGGGCTAAGAGTGGGACGGTTCTCACCCAGCAAGCCCCCTTTCAGGTGACTTCAGTCCTGCATTTGTAGAACCACCGAGGGCTGGAAGAGTCTACTTGAGCCTGCCTGTTCTTGCATTGCCATGGGTGGACCCAGTGTCCGAGATTCAGAGCCTCCTGACACCTTCTGGAGCTGTCTCCGTCTCACCTCTGCTGGACCCAGAATGCCTTGAAGGCTGGGCATTTGCATGGAGCTCCGGTGGCAACTGAATTAAGGGATCATCACCCAGGGCGCTCACGGCAGCCTTCCGGGACTAGCTGGTGCCGATGGACAGACGGCCTCCTGGGAGCTAGCACCCAAGCAGCTTCTCCTCTGGGCATCACGTCTGAAGCTCCTTGATTTGCAGGCCCGGCCTGGAGCCGCTGAGCTGCAGGAAGGCTTGAAAGGAACATCTCCTTTCTTGGCTCTTCCTGATGCCGTCAGCTCCTCTGAGTGTCCCAACATCTTCTCTATCAGGGCCTGCCACTGCCAACATAGTGGTAGCCCCGGCGCCCCTGTAGGTGAGATGGGCCCCGAGAGGAGGGCCTGTCCGGCTGTTTGCAGGAGGCAGTGCTGGGACCCGGGAGCCGGACTGGGTGGTGATGCAGCGGGAGGGTGGGCACCTTCCCGGTCCCTGGTCCTGGGGCAGCCGGCTGGTGGGCTGGGGCTGCTGCTGGCAAAGGCCATGCTGTTCAGGAGATCCTCGAGGGCCGCTGATGGGAGAAGGTGCTGGGGATGGGGGAGGCTGGGGGGCAGGGAGGTCCTCCAGGAATAGCCTGAGGCTCCGTAAGCAAAAATGAAACAGAGAGGAACGCGCCTAATGACATCATCTCGGCGACCTTATTTTCCAGCCCCACAGGAAGGAGAAGGCAGGTCAGGAAGCCCCTGCTTTTTTCGAGTCGCCGCTGGAGCCACCTCTGCTGTCGCGGCCCTCTCTCCCCGGGGCTGGACTGGGAAATAAGAACCAGCTCGGGGTAAGGGGGCAGCTTGCGTCCCCCCAGCAACCCTGGGGACTCGGGTCCATTAGCAGAGAACACATGTGATCCTACTGACCCCGCCAGATACGGCTCTCCATTCGGCAGGAGCCCGGGGCCCGATGCCCTCGCAGGTCAGCCACTGAGCCGCGCTCACCTGTCCAGGCGTTCACCGGTCTGAGTTCACTGAGCTCGATGCCTTCCAGGAGGAGCAAAGGGCTGAGGGGCCATCTGATGAGGACGTAGTTTTCCTGCAGAGGGGGGCGGGGTTGAGACGGCTGCAGGCTCTTTGCCTCATGGCGGGAGCCCCTGATCTTCCCATGTGAAGCCCAGTGCTCCCGCCAGCCTCAGTGGAGCGTCACAGACACGGGGCCGCTGGCTGGGGAGTCGGGAGGTGCTCCCTCCACACCCCACTCCCCCTCCCCGGACTGCAGCCCAGGTCCTGTGACGTCACCGCCCAGCTGTGCCCTCCCTCTGGGCTGGGAGGCCTGGACCAGGGTGGGTGGGGTGCTGTCTCCCGTGGAAACAGTAATGGAAAGCGGCAGTGAAAGTGAAGTCGCTCAGCCGTGTCTGAGTCTTTGCGACCCCAGACTGTCGCCCTCCAGGTTCCTCTGTCCAGGGGATTCTCCAGGCAAAAATACTGGAGTGGGTTGCCATGCCCTTCTCTAGGGGGTTTTCCCAACCCAGGGATTGAACTCAGGTCTCCTGTGCTGCAGGAGGATTCTTTACCATCTGAGTCACCAAAGTGGAGATGAAACCTTGAAGGAACCACCAAGGGGGCTCGCAGGCTGGCCTGCTGACCTGCAGCTGCTCTGAGACTGCTTGGAATTAGCCAGTGCGTGCAGGTGTGTGAAGGTGTGTGCAGGTGTGTGAAGGTGTGTGCAGGTGTGTGCAGGTGCGTGTAAGTGCGTGCAGGTGCATTCAGGTGGGAGGCAGCAGGATGCAGGGCACACCGAGGAAAGGTCCTGCACCCCGCTCCAGCCTACCCTAGCGAGGAAGAGCAGAG
The DNA here is from genome assembly GCF_019923935.1 of Bubalus bubalis. NCBI lineage: Eukaryota > Metazoa > Chordata > Mammalia > Artiodactyla > Bovidae > Bubalus > Bubalus bubalis. The sequence continues at coordinate 104,997,640 of NC_059168.1, read as the reverse complement.
ATGATGCCAGCCTCCTCCTTCCTTGGCCGGGGCCCCGCCTCCCTCCGCTGCCTTGCTGGGTGCCCGCTGCACTGACTGACCGGCCCCCGGGGCTGGGCTGTGGGGCGAGCCCGGAGCCTGGCGGACGCACCGTTCTGGCGTCTTCCGCTGCCTGCTGTGTGATGAATAAGTGTCTAGGGACTCACCAGCTGGAGTGCAGGCCGTGTGTGCCGACGGCCAGTGAGGGCAGGGAGAGAAGAGGGCAGGGTCCGGCACCCCAGTTTCCACCTCCAATCAGCCCCCCGGGGTGGGCAGCCAGACGGCTGAGCAGAGGCACCACGTGGGGCCAGGGCTCCCCAGGGACCCTCCGCAGGGCTGGGCCTCACCTTGTGTCCAAGGCCCGGCAGCGTCTCCAGATAGAGATGTGCTGTTTAGAACAACAAAGAAGAGCTTCACAGAGACGCAGCCTCCCCGAACCGCTTTAATCTTTGCTGATCTGACAAAATCAGTGAAGGCAAAAAATCCCGCTCAGATTGGATAGTGGTCCCTGGGGCGAGCCTTTGCAAACGTGGAGATTAGACGTCCTTGTACACAAACCTTCGGAAGAGCACTATAAAAGGCAAGTGAGTGAGCGTCCATGTCATAGAGGCCATGAATATTCACCTATAGGCAAATTTATGGAAATTTATGTAAATGATAGAATTTTCAGTGACAGGATCAAACACAGAAAGAGAAAAGCCAAGAAATGGGGCCTAAGTACACAGGACCCTCAGCCTAGGGTTCAGCTGGGGGTGGGGGGGATGTTGGGCCATTTAATAACGTGTTGGGACATTTAATAACTTGTGTTGGGACAGCTGGGAAAGCTTTTGGAAAATGGTAAAAGTACAGAAGTGAGGGTTGGATCATAAAGAAAGCAGAGTGCTGAAGAATTGATGCTTTTGAACTGTGGTGCTGGGGAAGACTCTTGAGAGTCACTTCGACTGCAAGGAAATCAAAGCAGTCCATCCTAAAGGAAATAAACCCTGAATATTCATTGGAAGGACTGATGCTGAAGCTCCAATACCTGGGCCACCTGATGCAAAGAGCCCACTCATTGGAAAAGACCCTGATGCTGGGAAAGATTGAAGGCAGGAGGAGAAGGGGTGGCAAAGGATGAGGTGGTTGGACGGCATCACTGATTCACTGGACATGAATTTGAGCAAGCTGACCTGGTGGAGGACAGAGCAGCCTGGCGTGCTGCTGTCCATGGGGTCGCAGAGAGTGGGACACGACTTAGTGACTGAACAACGACAAACCGTGGACCCGCCGGGTCTTCCCTGGTGGCTCAGATGGTAAAGAATCCGCCTGCAATGCAAGAGACCCAGGTGAGATCCCTGGGTCGGGAAGAACTCCTGGAGCAGAGAATGGCTGCCCACTACAGTGTTCTTGCCTGGAGAATCCCATAGACAGAGAAGCCCGGTGGGTTACGGTCTGTGGGGTGGCAAAGACTCAGACACGACTGACTGATTGAACACTTTGACTTCATTTTTGCAAAACTGGACCTGCCTTCACATAAACCCCGAAGGTTCCTGCAGCAGAGGAAAGTGAGTCCATTCGTTACAATGGCCTTACTGTGACTCAGAGACAAAGGCTTCAGAAGGAAAAGTGATAATTCCAACTCCATTTACAAAAAGCCCACCAGAACCCAAATCAAGGCTGGCAGACCACACGGCATTTTCAACCCCTTGAGACACAGAGGCCGGCTTCCCGCGCAGATAGGAGTGCCCAACATTCGTGTAGGAGAAAACTCTCAGCAGCTGAGCAGAAAAGCGTGGGCAAAAGACATGAACCGAGAGTTCCCAGACACATTTAAAAAAATATTTATTTATTCGGCCGCGCCGGGTCTTAGTTGCGGCGCGTGGGATCTAGTTCCCCGACAAGGGCTGCAACCCGGGCCCCTGTGCTGATCGCGTGGGATCCTGGCCCCGGGACCCCAGGTCAATGTGGCCTTGAGACGAGTGAAAGGTGCCGCCCTGACTCTTCATAAGGGAAGCGAAAACTCAAAGTGCTTGGAGACACCGCGTCTTACCTGCCAGGCTGAAAGTCTCGGAAGCTTTCCCAAGCACCCCACGGGGAGACCTGCACTCTCGTGCTTTGCTAGGAGGAAGGCAAAGGGCGTGGCCTCCGGGGAAGGGAATTCACCAACATCGGGCAGAATAACAGAAGCATTTGCCCTCAGATCCTTTATTCCAAAGACACAGCACGATATGGGATGTGATTTTACACAAGGTCTTTTGCAGTGAATGGTTCTTAAGAACAGACTCTGAGAAACAACCCACACACCCACCGTGGGGTGCTGAGACACACACCTCGCGGCATCTGCATGATGGGATAGACGTGGCAGTGAAGACGAAGGGTCCACGTCCCTCATGTCACCTCCAGGGAGAAGCGTGTGACGGCAGCGAGATGCAGAGTCATATACAAGCGGGGCTTCGCACCAACACTGGCCTCTATTCGCTGTTGGGCTCAAAAGACTATATCTCGTTCTTACAGCCTGTGAACATAATCTCTAATGGTAGATTTATTGAAGCCAAACCCTGCTTACAGGAGCCCCTTTTAGAAAAAATACACCCAGAGGAAATCAAATGGTGATGGTTCCCATGAGAGCCGCTCCTCAGTACCGCAGACCTGGGCCACCGAGGAAGGAACAGCTCACCTGCCGGTGGGCAGACCACCTCCTTGACACCTGGAAGGTGCTGCTCGGCCTGGGCCTGCTGACACAGGGCCTCAGACGAATCATGCCGATTCGAGCTCCTGGGCCGGGGACTTGGCCTCGCTCCTCCCCGGCCGGCAGCCCCCGGATCATGCTTCTCTCAGGGAAAGGTGTCGTGTGGCCCCAGGCCACACCCGCACAGCTGTTTGGATGAGGACTGGACCCAGCCCCCTCCCTCCCATTCCAGCCTCTCGGGCCTGCCACGGGGTGGGTGGGGGGACGGCGTGGTCCATTTCCCTAGAGCCTGGAGAAACCACTCGCTGCCCACCGGCCCGGCCCAGCGGTGACCCAACCACCGCCCACCTTCTCCAGGGACCCCCAGGTCTTCTGACGTGTCCCGTGTTGGCCTGGGCTGTGCTGTGGCTGTGGGTGCCCTTCGTGGGTCAGAAGCTCAGTCCTGAGCGACTTTGTATCTGAGGATGTACCTGGCGTCTCCCCTACACCTGGCGTGAGGTGTCGACCGCAAACTGGCACTTGCCGGGAGCATCGTCAGCGACTGGACGACCAGCCTTTGCCATCTGCCTGCGCCGCTGCGGCTGCTGACCTTCGGCACCTCCCTGAAGGGAGTTCAGGGCGGCGGGGGCGCGCTGTGCCCCAGGGACACTGGTGGAACAGCTCTGGAGATGGCTGGATGTTTCAGGAACTGATCTCGTGGCACCAATCCCCGCATCTACTCATGTCTAGAGAAGGACCAGGTCCCTTCCTGGTGACACCAGCTCCTCGTGACGGACAGAAAAGCTTTTGTAAAATGAGCGCTTGACTGTGCTGAACTCCCCTCGTCACCCAAACCTCATCCATTGGCCTCCCCCCGCGGCCTCTGCGGAGCAGTCTCAGAGTTCTCCGAGCTCCTGTTCCCTGGTCTGCAGTCCCCATGTTGCCCCCAATAAACCTGAACTTGCCACTCCCACGTTGTCGTCTTTTTTAGTGGTCAGAGGTCAAGAGGTGCGGGGAAGCCAGTGTCAAAATCGGCTTCTGAGCGGTGTCGGGGCCCAACCTTTACCACTTACAATCCGGAAACAGGATTAGGTTAGATGTTCCAATTAAAGACAATCACTACCCCCTAACCCTGGCATGTTCAGCTACCTGAAGCATCTTCACCTTCTTTTCCCTTCTCCCGGGTGGAGTTTGGCCTCTGTCTGGAGACCCCGAGCTTCCCCCCGCAAAACCACGAGATGCCTCCTTCCTGGTCTCTTGTGAGAGCTTGGCCACCCTCATCACTCGCCCCCCAGAAACTGCACGGGCATCGTAACTCTGGGAGCCAGAGGTGAATTCCACAGGCAGCTATGTGGGGTCAGCCATCACAGGCCTCCTTCAGGAAGGACTCTGTGGAAACCAGGAGTATTCCAGGCCCCTCCAGCCACACCCAGGACTGGGCGTCTCACGCTCTGGCCTCCGGTCCCTCCTGCGGAACTGCTGGGTTTTGATTCTGGGCCAAACTTTTAATAAAGAAAATTCATCTACAGATGTTCTGCCGTCGGCCAATATATTCAGTTATTGGAACCCGGGAGATTTAGTGGCAAGCCGGTTGTTTTATTTGCTTTCTGGATGAAACCATTTTTCTTGCGTATTTAATATCCTGGAGGAATATTTTTCCTGGCAAATACTCAGAGGGAGACAGTAAATCCATTCTGCAGCCATCAGGTCGTCACCGTGTCTCCTGGTGACTCAGAGCACGCATCTGTACATTCGGTGTCTCCTGCGTCATTAGGAGAAATTAGGATGAGATCGGCCCGTAATTGCAGCTGAAATCACCTAACAATCCTGGCCTGATTGTCCCCGCGCAGACTCCCGCCGAGGAATAAAGTCGGTGGCCTCTTAGGCTGTCTCACTGAAGCTGGGATTTTTCTACGACGAGCCAGCCCCAGGCTCTCCGGCAGAGGACTCTGCATGGCTCCCCCAGAGGTGACTTGCGAGCATGAATGGAGAAGGGCCTCCCACTTCTAAACGCTTTAATTGCAGCTCGGCCTGCGGTGGTGGAGGACTTCCAGCTAATGAGGCTCTAATTAAGCTTAGGCATCTCCTACCCACCTCACCTCGTCAGGGGTCAGGGCATCTGACGAAGGAAACCCAGTCACAACAACAAGAAAGCAAGAAAGGATTTTTTGGATTATTTTGTCTTGGGCTTGATGAATAAAAACGCCCAAATCTCACAAACATCAGATTTCATTTTCTTGGGCTCCAAAATCAGTGCAGACAGACTGCAGCCACAAAATTAAAAGACGCTTGCTCCTTGGAAGAAAAGATATGACAAAACTAGACAGCATATTAAAAAAGGCAGAGACATTACTTTGCCAGCAAAGGTCCATGTTGTCAAAGCTATGGTTTCTCCTGTATCATGTACGAATGTGAGAGTTGGACCATAAAGAAGGCTGTGTGCTCAAGAATTGATGCTTTCGAACTGTGGTGTTGGAGAAAACTCTTGAGAGTCCCTTGGACTGCAAGGAGATCCAACCAGTCCATCCTAAAGGAAATCAGTCCTGAATATTCATTGGAAGGACTGATGCTGAAGCTGAAGCTCCAATACTTTGGCCACCGGATGCGAAGAGCTGACTCACTGGAAAAGACCCTGATGCTGGGAAAGATTGAAGGCGGGAGGAGAAGGGGACGACAGAGGATGAGATGGTTGGTTGGCATCACCAACTCAATGGACATGAGTTTGAGTAAGCTCCAGAAGATCGTGACAGACAGGGAGGCCGGGCGTGCTGCAGTCCATGGGGCTGTGCGGAGTCAGATGCGACTTCACAACTAAACAACGGCAAACCTCACAGAATGTGTTGGGCGTAAGGGACTCAGATGCTGGAAGGAAGCGCAGCCTGGAGCACGGGACGAAGGAAGGACTTAAAGGAACACAGGAGAAGCAATACCCCGTCTGGGGATGGGGAGTGAGAAGCTTCTGGAAGGCGGAACCCTGAGTTGGGGAGGGGAGGACGGATGTGGGGGGCACAGGCGAGGGTGTTGAGGTTAGCCTGGAGGTGGCCTGCTGCGTGGGTCTCACGGGTGAGCAGAGGGGGAGGCTGGGGGTGCTGGGGTCAGAGGGGGCCTGAGCCAGGAGGAGGAGGCCTGTCCACCCACAGTGCAGTGTGTGGTCGGCAGCTGAGGGCCCAGTGTGCGTGGAGACCTGGTCCCGGGGCGGGGAGGGTGAAGCGGCCCCGACCGTTTGAGGCTCCACCCCTCCCCCAGGCTGCCCTGCTGGCCAGCACCCCCACCCTGCACTTTTCCTGGGTCCTCTGACTCCGTCTCTCCCCTCCCCATGGTCCAGGGCCCACCCGATTTCTCACGGGGGCGCTGACCGCGATCCAGGGAAATGCCCAGGAGACCCCGCCAGCAGGTGAGTCCTGGCCAGGGGTCATGCCTTTCCTCCTCGGCGTGTCCCTCACCAGCGGGCTCAGGGGTCGAGCAGTGCGCCTCTGCCCTCCGTCTCATCCCACATTCTCCCGACCACGGACCAGAGCCCAAGGGCATCACTGTGACCGGCAGGAACTGGCCCCACACCCCCGTGGCCTCCTCGCCCAACCGGCTCCCCAGCTCACCTTGGCGGCTCCAGACTCTGAGGGGCCTCGCAGACGGAGCTGGCCATTCTTGGATGCCCTCGTGCCAACTCCGAGGGCATGTCAGCTCCTCCGCTCTCTGGCTCGGGTGTGGTGCCAGCTGGGCCCAGCTTGCAGGGGGCACTGGCTCTTCCCCAGGCCCACACGACTGGCCTGCTGTCCCCCCTGCCAAGGAGGCCAGCGGCTTTGAGCAGAGCAGAGGGCGGGGGCCGGGATGGAAGGCCACCCCCTGCCTTGACCTCTAGTGCTAAAGCCGGCCCTGAACTCTGTCTTGTGAAGGGGAGTTCCTTTGACCCGTGTCTTCTGTGGACCCTTCAGGTGGCCTGCCAGTGCAGGAGACGTAAGAGACCTGGGTTCAATCCCTGGGTCGGGAGGATCCTCTGGAGGAGGGCATGGCAACCCCCTCCAGTGTTTTTGCCTGGAGCATCCCAGGGACGGAGGAGCTACAGTCTGTGGGGTTGCAGAGTCAGACACGCCTGAAGCGGCTTGGCACGCAGGCAGCACGCGCCTCCTCTGGCCACGCGAATCCCCAGGGCACTGCAGAACGCCCCTGCCTGTGCAGACCTCAGGGTCCCCTCAGAAACGGGGCCCGACTTGGCAGCTACAGACCTGGCCACGTGACCTGGGCTCACCCGAGGCGTGAGGGTCTCTGTCTCAGGGGAGCGCAGGTGGGGCTGGCCACTCATCTCCTGGACCCCCCATCCTCCTAGCAAGGTAACTGGCCAGAGAGGGTCTGGCTTCACCTTTGCCCACTTCTCGGCAGGGTCTTTGAAGACGCCCCCCGCCACGTTGGAAGTGGGTGCCTGTCCCAAGTTCCTTCTAGTGGCGGCTTGGAAGAGCCTGTCTGGATGGAGTGGGTGGGACTCCCAGTGGGGCTGTTCTTGGACTGAGACAGGGGTCAGGGGTAGGGACCTCCAGGGCGATTCTCGAATTCCGACCTCTGGGGGGGCCGGATGCCGAGGGACCCCGTGGGCCTTGTGTCCCAGCCACGCCCTGACCTCCTCCCCCGAGAGGGACACTCATACCGGAACCCGGCCTCAAGGATCCGGAAGCCTCGGCCATTTTCAAACCCTTCCGAAATGACAAATGAAGCAAACACATCTCCTAATATTTTTATTGTTCCTTAATCGGATAGTACAAAGTTTCCCTCTTTTTTACTTAAAAAATGTACTTTCCGCACACTGCTGCCCACAGGAGCATTTCTTTCCCTTTGGAAACCAGAGTTTCCCGAGAGGAGCCCTTCTCCGTGGTTACACTATTTAAGATAATTTAACGAGAAGAGGGTATTTCCTTTAATGATTACCAACCTCGATCATCTCTACTAGGGAGAACACTGATGTGTTTTTTTTTTTCTTTTGAGAAACAAAAAACCATCCACTTATTAATCCAAACTACGGCACTGCATTTACAACATTCATGGCATCAGCTAAAGAGACACGTCACCGCCTCAAGGGAGCAACAGACACTGCACGATGGGGCTACGGGGTTCGGGGTCCGGACGGCGGGGTCCAGGCGCGCCGGCCGCCGCTCTGGGGCACTAGGCGTGGGTCCATGGGCTTCTCGGAGTCTCAGCACAGTTCATCTAAGACACGACACACGGCTGAGGACGGCGGTGGTGATGAGATGCAGCTACACGAGCCTATGTCGCCCCTCCGTCGCCGAGCACAGCCCGGGCCGGGGTGGGGGGGCGCTTCAATGAGACACAACACTCACGTCCATCAGGCTGACCACAATCTACGGACAAGTCCATGCTATCCTAACAGTAGGTTGTTCTCGGTGAGAGCTGGCCAACAGTCATCGCCTTATGTCTTGAGTATATTGACCAGAAAGGGGGACCGGGTCGGGGAACCAGGGAGCCCTGGGGCTGTGGTTCCAGCCGTCAATACGGGGGCTTCTTCCCACATCGGGCGCCCTCCGGCTGGAGCTGGAGAAACGTGGGGGCAACGCCTCCCCAGCCCCTCCCCACCCCCGAGACGCCGGAGTCCACGCTGCTGATGAGTTTTCAAAACGAGCCTTGTCATCTCACCCACGTTACCTTGGCAGCTGTTCCACAGGAGTTTCCAGGCGGGTGAGGATGCGGAGCCTCGGCCCCCCGGGGGCCGGGGCGGGGACTACAGCTCGTCAGACCGGATGACGTGGAAGAGGGTGACGTTGTAGAGGATCTGGTGGCCGTTGTTCCAGGCGTACAGCGCGCGGTCCTTGGGGTTGTAGTCCAGCATGGAGATGTGCGAGTACTTGTTCTGGAAGGGGATGTCGATGTACTCGTAGGTGGAGGCGTTGGTCTGGTAGGCGTAGTGGACCTTGGTGCCGCCCGAGTAGCCATTGGTGACGTAGAGCGTCCCGCAGATGATGAAGGCCTCGCCCGCGCTGCGCTTCGGGTAGCTGGTGTTCCAGGTCTGCAGCACCTGCAGGGACACCGGGTCCAGCCTGCTGATGACGATGTTGCCGGCATTCTGGTTGGTGGCGTAGACGGCCCACAGCCCGTTCTCGTCCACCATGAGGTCGATGTCCGAGTGGCCGCCCCAGGCGTAGTGGTACATGTTGTTGTAGCCCGCGTAGTCCAGGCTGCGCGTCTTGAGGATGGTCTCCGTCTTCAGGTCGAACCGGATGACGATGTGACTCTGGAACTTGTTGAAGTAGATGGAGCCGTTGTACACCACCTGCCCTGTGCCGGACCAGGGGTGCGGGAGGCGGTGGGACGTGAAATTGTCCGTGGTCATGAAGTCCAGCATGGATTTGTACTCGCGGACGAAGCGGTTGTTGTGGTAGCCATCCATGTACCAGACCTGCGGGGACAGCGGACCCATCAGTGGTGCTGAAGGAGGGGGGACCCCCCACCCCGGGAAGGCACCACCTCCCAGACTGGGGCTCTGGTGACTCGGCGCCCGGGGGGGAGTTGGAAGAGAGAGAGCAGACTAAACGAGGTCACGTTCCTCCTCCACACCCACAGGGTCCTTTCGCAGGGGCCACCTCCCCATAGGGAAGGAGCCTCCAGTCTGGGGAAGGACAATGTGTGTATGGATGTGGGACCCACAGCCTGGCTGTGGGCATGACCGGCAGGCATCCTCTGCTGTTCCTGCCAGGCGGGTGGTGGCAGAACCCACTACAGGCCCCTGAGAGCGTCCGTCTGGGTGCCCCCAGGCTGTGGGTTAGCGGGCCATCTGCCTGCTCCCTGCTCTCCCGGACGAGGGCGCGCAGCAGGTGGTCCGCCTCCTCTGGGAAGGCTGGCCCCCATCAGCGCGGGACATCGCCCTCCACAGGACGCTGGGCCGAGGGCACGGCCGCCTGGGCCCGCACGAGGACTCGTGCCCGCAGCACCGGCCAGTCGGTGAGGCTGACCACTCTCAAGGTCACCAGGAAGGGCGATGCTGGACACCCTGGGGGCACGTGCGTCAGGCCTCTCCTTTTGTGCCGGCCCTCACAGCGGGCCGGACTGACTCACCGGCCCGGTGGGGGGACGTCATTAATTTGGCAGAAGGGATGCTGTGCGTATAGTCACGCCCAGTCCCAGGCAAGTGCCTCTCCCTGAGAAATCCGGGCTTCCCTGGGCTCTGAACGCAATCCAACCATGGCAGCACCCCAACGAGGCCCAAGTTAGGGGTTACAGAGGAAAGAGCTCTCCCATGATTGCTTAAATGCCAGTTGACTCGAAAAACGTCTAGACTTTGTACAAAACGCTTTAGTCATTTTCAACCAATCTGGGAGCAAATTAGAAAGCAATGCAGTTAGTCAGAGGAAAATCTGCTGGGCTAATGCCATTCCCGGTGCATCTGTCTGGCAATAAGACAGCTGCTTTATCCGTCAAGGGCTCCGCTGGCTGCAGCAGAGATTAAGGATGGGGGAGCTTTCAGACGTGGTTTTACACATGCGTTAAAAATTTTAAAAAACAACAAAAAAACGCACCCTTGCTCCTGAGACACCCATTCAATGTTTAGAGACAGATGTGCTTTCTGTTTTTATCAAGATTCAAATACCACAGAGCTGGGTCTCATCTGAGACTGTTCATCGTCCTTGGTCTGTAGGAGCAGCCCTCAGTGCTGTGGGTTAGAGGCCACGCGGGGCTGGGTGGGGGTCAGAGAGGGCGCCAGAATTGCACAGATGACGGGCGGGCGCTCCTCTCACACCGCACCTCCTCTTGGTTGCCTCTCGGACGGGGAGCTCACTGCTTCTCTCAAAACTGAGCTCCAGTGACAGCCCCCTCTGCACCTTCTCCTGGCCCCCTTCACAGCTCTTTGAAGATGCTCCCTTCTCTGCTGCCCCCATGAGTGGTGTGGGACCTGGTTGGGTTCATGCGTCCCTGGACCTCCGTTCTATGGGCAGAGCTGGGTGAAGTCAGCATCCAAGTGTTAAGGACTTTTAAACTATAAAGAAAGCTGAGTGCCAAAGAATTGATGCTTTTGAACTGTGGTGTTGGAGAAGACTCTTGAGAGTCCCTTGGACTGCAAGGAGATCCAACTGGTCCATCTTAAAGGAGATCAGTCCTGAATATTCACTGGAAGGACTGATGCTGAAGCTGAAACTCCAGTACTTTGGCCACCTGATGCGAAGAACTGACTCGTTTGAAAAGACCCTAATGCTGGGAAAGACTGAGGGCAGGAGGAGAAGGGGATGACAGAGGATGAGATGGTTGGATGGCATCACCGACTCAATGGATACGAGTCTGAGTAAACTCTGGGAGTTGGTGGTGGACAGGGAGGCCTGGTGTGCTGCAGTCCACTGGGTCGCAAAGAGTCAGATGCGACTGAGGACTGAACTGACTGAACAGCCCTTTCCTCCGATTAGGGGCCCACTGGACACAGGGCCCAGCACTGGGCAGATGCAGTTGAGGGCGGGAGGGAGAGTTAGCACAGGTGCTAGACGCTTGCCAGCCAGCTCTCGGCCTGGAGGGCTGAAGCCACTGTGAGCCCCTCTGTGCGGAAAGAGAAGCTCATCACGGCCCCCAAAGGCCCTGATGGCAGCACCCCGCTCCAGTCCTCTGCGTCCACTGCGGTCTCACCTCAGATGCCTTGTCCTCCTCTGCCTGTCCTGCGTCCCAGCCCGTCCTGCGTCCCCCGGCCCGTCCCGCATCCCTGCCTGTCCTGCATCCTCCCCGCCCATCCTGCGTCCCCCGGCCCGTCCTGCGTCCCTGCCTGTCCTGCGTCCCTCCGCCCATCCTGCATCCCTGCCCGTCCTGTGTCCCCGCCCGTCCTGCGTCCCCGTCCGTCCCGCATCCTCGCCCGTTCTGCATTCCCGCCTGTCCCGCGTCCCCCCACCCGTCCTGTGTCCCCGCCCGTCCTGTGTCCCCGTCCGTCCCGCATCCTCGCCCGTCCCGCCTCCCTGTCCGTCCCGCATCCCCACCTGTCCTGCGTCTCCACCTGCCCCGCGTCCCCCTGCCCGTCCTGCATCCCCTCCCGTCCTGGATCCCCGCCTGTCCCGTCCCCTCTGGGATGCTGCCCAGAACCGCTGAGGCCTGGAACCAGTGTCCTGCACCTGGCTGTGGCCCCTGGGAGCTTTCACACCCGGAACCACCACACAGACCTTGAGGGTGGAGCCTGGCACAGGCTGGTTACAGCCTCCAGGGGATTCTAACATTTGCAGGGTCCCCAAGACCACCCCTCCCAAACGCCCAGTTTGGAGAGGCCCAGAGGGAAGGGTTTCACCCAGGGTCAGAGGTCAGTCCACCACACTCGCTACCCGCGTTTGCTGGGCCACTTCCTCCCAGACCCCCGAGGTCGCCCTCTGAAATGCCCACGCAAGCCCACAAATCAGGTTCCGTTTGCACACTCCGATAGGGGGAGACAGCGACCTTCCAGCAGCTCACTCCCGGGTGTGACCACAGTGCCCGCAGGGTGAACCACCACCACCCAGCAGGACGGCTCGGCGGACCTGGGGGCTGAGAGCCTCCGGTTCTCCGGGCGCTGGTGACCTCAGGGCCATGCTCCACACAGGCGGAAGCTCCTTGTGCGCACTGTCCTGCGGGAAGGACAGCAGGGCCCGGGCTGAGGAGGCAAGAGCTGAGGGCACACGGGGGTGAGCAGCCAGGGCGACCCCAGGCAAGGGGCACCCAGGGCGGCACTGCAGACAGAAGGGAGGTCCCGGGCGAGTGGGAGGAGGAGCCCCCTCACTGAGGAGTGAGGGGCCCCCTCACTGAGTCTGAGGCCAGTGTGCCCCTCCAGAAGCGCCCCCATCCACGAGGGTCTTCTCTCCAGAAAAAAAAAGCAACCTGCGGATTCTTCCCCGGTAAACACCACGCCTAGAGCAGAGATGCCACACCTAGAGTGCAGGTGGCAACCAGCCCACTTAAAAGACGCTTACTCCTCGGAAGGAAAGCTATGACCAACCTAGACAGCACATTAAAAAGCAGAGACATCACTTTGTCTAGGAAGGTCCATCTAATCAAAGCTATGACTTTTCTAGTAGCCATGTATGGATGTGAGAGTTGGGCCACAAAGAAAGCTGAACGCTGAAGAACTGATGCTTTTGAACTGTGGTGCTAGAGAAGACTCTTGAGAGTCCCTTGGTTCTGCAAGGAGATCCAGCCAGTCCATCCTAAAGGAAATCAACATTGAATATTCATTGGAAGGACTGATGCTGAAAGAGAAGCTCCAAATAGTTTGGCCACCTGACTGCGAAGAGCATCAGCAATCTTTCTGATGCTGGGAAAGATTGAAGGCGGGAGAAGCAGGTGACAGAGGACAAGATGGTTGGATGGCATCACCAACTCAATGGACACGAATTTGAGCAAACTCCAGAAGATAGTGAAGGACAGGGAAGCCCGGCATGCTGTAGTCCATGGGGTCACAAAGAGTCGGACATGACTTAGTGACTGAACAACAACAGCTCTTTCAGTTTTGATACTTAATTCCCATCAGACTGGTTGGTGTATAATTGTTTTGGTAATTAATGATAAGCACAATATCTTTTGACATTTTAAACTGTTTTGAACTATTTCTATAACATTAACTTTTCAAGTAATTGTTTTGTTTCCATATCTTAATTTTAAATATTTTGAGATCAAGAATGATGTCTATTTTCTTTCAGTTTCACTGATTGTGATTAATAAATTGACTAATTGATAACTTAAATATATTCTTAAAATGTATAAAGGTAGTATTCAGATGGAAGGCAAGAGATCACATGAAAAGTTTATAGGATGATACTAATCTGTTTGCATTTTTCTTTACATTTAGAACCACAAAAAATAAAAGGTCATGAAACTTATTGGCTGTGACCATAGTTGAAAAAATAAAAAGAAGTGTATGGGCCGGTCACTGCTGAGAAAACGGCTGCTTCTGGGCTGGCTGAGGACCACGGGAGCCCAGCACCCGACTGGCGCTTAGTAAACGAGCTAAGGTGCTTCTAACAGCTCAGCACAAAGGCAGGGGCAGGAAAGGCCCTCGAGGGCCCCTGGGCAGGGGTCCCAAGGCAACTCCCCAGCCCACTGTTAGCCACAGTCTCGCTTATCTCACCCCTGTGGCCTCCTGCACTGAAGCTGACACTGATTTATTTTTTGGGAGCGAGTTATTGGTCTCCTGTGTGTGTGTTTGCGTGTGTGTATGTGTGTGATCAAAATCAGACAGAGAAGGAAAAGATCAAAACACAACGGTGGCCTCCGGATCAATGGCCAGACCTGGGGAAGCGCTGCTGGCTGCTGGCGGCTGTGCTGGGCTTGAGGCAGGGCTGCCAACTGCCCAGCGTCGCGGAGGCCCCCGGGCGCCCTGCCAGGAGCTGGCCCCTCCCCAAGGAGCTGGCTCCCACCAAGGCCTCTTCCCACCTTCCTGCTTGCCCTCCGTCCATCACCAGGGCCCCCCTTCCTGGAGGGTAATCAAACTCATTAAGCAGAAAAGAGATATCTAATTTCCAAAAGCCTCCCTCACTACATTGATGGCTTTGCGAACTGATGTCTTCACGATAAGGGGGGCTTCTAGGAGCCTGGATACTTGCTACCTGAGACAAGATAATTTGACAAGTGCTCACTACAAAAAGAGCCCACTCATGGGAAAAGATCTTGATTGCAGGGAAAGATTGAAGGCAGGAGGAAAAGGGGACGACAGAGGATGAGATGGTTGGATGGCATCACTGACTCAATGGACATGAATTTGAACAAACTTCGGGAGACAGTGGAGGACAGAGGAGCCTGGCATGCTGTGGTCCATGGGGTTGAAAGAGTTGGACACAACTGAGCAACTGAACACCACCACAAAAAATAAAAGACATTGACCTGGGGACCAAGAGGCACATCTGTGGTGTCAGTTGGGGTGGAATCCTCCAGACTGGGGTTCATCGTCCTCTGCAGCACCAAGGTCATTGGTTCTGGCTCGTGGATCCCAACAGGTCTGCTGGGTGTGTGTGACCCAGCAGGAGGTGGGGAGAGGGCATTGGAGGGGAGGGTGAGTTGGGAGGCAGCCTGAACCTCAGAGGTTAATAAATGGTTGATAAAACCACTAACCAGCCTTTTCTGAGACCTTGGGCAACTCATGTGAGGCTTCTGGCCCTGGTTTTCCCATCAGCAAAGGGGAGACAGATGATATCTGGCTGAGGGCAGCTGCGGGACTCAGCGAGGCCAGGCACGGGAGCGCAGCTGAGGGCTAGGCATAGCTGTCGCTGAGTCCGGGAAACCACTGCTTCCTCTCGCTATTCCGACACGTGCACACGACGTGCTCTGCCGGCCCCTGGCACACAGGACCTGCTCTCGGGGTCTGCCGCCATCACCTGTTTTCATGTCGGCATTACTGATATTTCCACGCACATCTGTGACAAGAGAACACTCCTAACCGAATTCAGAACCAAAGTGGCATTTTCGGGGAGGCGGGGGAGGGGAAGAGGATGAAATTGAAGAATTGGGTAACATTCGGCCAATTAAATCGTTCACTGGTAATTAACTGGTAATTCATTGGCCAATTAAGCTGTTAGACAACGTCCAAGCACCAGCTCCCTGTCACGACTCAGAAAATAAAATGAAAACGAACATCACGCCCAGAATCCCCGACTCGGTCGTTTCCCAGGATTGCAGCCTGTAGCCGGCCCCGCCCCCCAGAGCCCCGCGCCTTTGCCCCCAGGGATGAGGTGTGGGAAGCGGCTGCTGGGGAGGTGGTGGGGAAGGTAGAGATTGTTAAATAAAGAAGATGCACAGGCCGCTAGGAAGCGGGAAACGGTCCCTCAGGCGTCTCCCCCAGAAGGACTGTGCCAGAGGCACCGTGCAGATTATGGACTGAAACAGAAGCCATCACGCCCTCTAAAGGGGGCGGGGTTGCACAGAATCGAAAGGGGCGGGGCCGGGGAGGTAGAGCGTCCAAAGGGGGCGGGGCCGGGGAGGTAGAGCGTCCAAAGGGGGCGGGGCCGGGGAGGTAGCGCGTCCAAAGGGGGCGGGGCCGGGGAGGTAGAGCGTCCAAAGGGGGCGGGGCCGGGGAGGTAGAGCGTCTAAAGGGGCGGGGCCGGGGAGGTAGAGCGTCTAAAGGGGGCGGGGCCGGGGAGGTAGCGCGTCTAAAGGGGGCGGGGCCGGGGAGGTAGCGCGTCTAAAGGGGGCGGGGCCAGGGAGGTACAAAGACCAAGTCTCAAGATTCCTTCCCTTTAAAAATCCTCCAGACCAGGCTCAGGAGCTCACATTTCTAACCTCCTTTCTCAGTCTGCCTGCGAAGACTTGAGTTTTTTTTTTTTAAAGTGCTTCTTTTCTAAACGTCTTTTAGGCAAGGGGCTTGATAAGAAAGGCCCCGGGCTGTTGGACGGTTCACTCTGGGTGTCAGCGGTCAGGCTGGTGGACCACCAAAGGACGGGGAAGCCACAGCGCCTCCCCTGCCCCGAGAACCAGAGCCCTGGGCGTGCGGGAGCTCCCTTCGGTGGAAGGCTCCCACACGCTGCGGTTAGGGTCGCCATTCGGGCTGAGCCGGCCGGCGCCACCCTCCCAGCCTGCTCCCCACACCCCGAAGGGACGCCAACCACAGAACTCGGCTGCCGTCCCCCCCGCCCCCCACACCCCCGCATCCCCATCAAGACAGATGTGGCGCTTGCTCGCCTCTTTCCTTTTATGAGGTTTTTACCCAGGGGGAAGAGTCTAGGAAAAAAAGAGCAGGGCTTTTTTCCTAAATCAAAAGAGAACATGAGTTTCTATCAGCCATGAAAGGAATGGCAAATGAAACACAAATGAGCAGTCATTAAAACAAGAAGGCCTGACCACTCTCTTCTCGAGAAGAGTGGGGGCAGGGCTGGGAGTGTGGGAGGTTTCAGCCCAGAGGGGCCCCCTCGACTCCCGGGGGCAGAGCCGCGCCTGCGGAGAGGGTCGCAGGCCTCCCCGCCCCACGCCATCCTGGCCATGGTCATCCTCACATAGGACCCGCCTTGCAGTCTTTGACTCGGGGTTAGCACTGGGACCTCAGCAAGGAACCCGGGCTGCTCCCTCAAGCCCCCGGAACCCCTGCCCACTTCCTAAGGGGGCTCATCCACAGATTCCACAGACCCAGGCCCGATGGAGGAGTCACTTACCCTGTTATCACCTTCTGGGGCCAGGGGGTCAGTCATCCAGGAACCAAACCTGGAGCCGGAGGTCTTGATGGTCACAGGGTCACTTATGCCAGTCAGCTTGCCACACGCTGGAAGAGAGGGCCCAGTGCGGGATGGTGAGTGCCTCGCCCAACGCCCACGCCACCCCGCCCTCGGCTGCGACCAGGTGCGCCTGCCCTGCTCTTCCCAGGACAACCCCAGCCCCAAAGGGCAAAGAGGCCGTCCCCTCCCTAAGGCAGAGAGCACCCGAGGCCAGGGTGGGTGGGGAGAGGGAGGTGCAGCCCTCCAGGCCTCAGGCAGGGGTGGGATGCCAGAACTACATCTCTGGGGTGGGGGTGGGGGTTGGCTTTGCTCAGGCGCCGTCTTCTCCTCCGGGAAGTGGGGGCAGCAGCACCCGCACCTCCTAAGGCTGTTGGAGAAAGTCTACCCAAGCCTGGGTGCCAAGTGGAAGGTGCCGGACAGTCAGAACCAGAACGGGAGAAGGCTGCTCCTTCCCGCTGGAGGGCCCGTGAGCTTCCCCGCAGGGCGACGGCTCCTTACTGCCTGGAGGAGGCGCACGGGGCCAGGGGACTGGAGTGTGAGGGCACTGCCCTGGGCGCCCTCCCGTCACACAGATGGAGGCTGGAGGCTGACCGACCGGCTGGGATGTCCTCGGGGTCACCCTGCAGCTCGGGCAGGGCTGAGCTGAAAGCCCGCACTCCCAGGCGTCCAGCAGAAACCCCCCTCCTGCCACCTGGACGCCAACCTGTGCACATGGCCCTGAAGTCTTCAGGAAAAAGTGAACTCAGCTGGCCTCACAAGGACAGAAGGCTCCTGAGCCACCGAAGCCCAGTGGCCCCTGGGCGCAGGCAGCGGCAGGCGCTGCCCGTGGGGTCGTTGCCATTTGCAATGGCCTCCCTTTCCTCCAGGCCCGGCCTGCGTGTGTCCCTGGCTCTGCCCACTCTGCTACACTGCCGCCGTATTAGCAGACGCACAGGTTGGTCTGCCAAGCTCAGAGAACACCCGCGCGTTTTCAGATCGCCTGTGACTTAACCCGGGGGACTGTGGTTTAGCCGGGGGTCGTCCCACCAGGCGAGGTGGGCCCAGCCTCGGGAGCTGGTCCCAGGGAGAGGCCCACGCCCACTGCTGCAGTGTCTGGGGTGCCTCCCACTTTCTCCCTAAAATAAAGCTGGGTGAGTACATCCATAAACATCACTGAACAAGACCGGAGAGATGGGCCCCCCTGCCCCCGCCGCCAACATCCCATCTTGGTGTTGTCCTGACAGCTTGCATCCGGGCGCTGCAGAGGCTGTGGGCAGGGATCAGGGGCCGACTGCAAGCAGAAGAAACGCGGCTTTACCCCCAAATTCCGTCAAGTCACGCGGCCCCGCTCCCCGGGCTGCTGCCTCTGGCCCAGATTTGAGAAAGGAACTCAACTATTTTTACTTGTCCATCCCTTCCCAGGATCTATTTTGCCTGTTCCCCTTTCAGAAGTAATTCCGAATTTGCCTTTTTAAATACTGTCCTCTCAGGGCCCCGGCCCTCGCTGGTGCAGCAGGGAGGCGAGTCTGCAGACAGGCCGGGGTCACTGCAGAGAGCAAGTCGGCCCAGCCCTGTCCACACCCCCATCAGCGGAGGACAGACGGATGTTACATCCAGGTTAGCCCGCGTCTACCGCGCCCAGAAGTGAGGAGAAAGTAAGTGGGTCCTTGGAAGTCTTGAGAGAGAGCATGCTCTTCCCTAAGAGCCCCAGAGGTCTGGAGTCCTTCCCACTGCTGAGCCGGGACGGTGGTCCTGTCGGCCCCTGGAAGGAGAAGTCTCAAGGCACCATGACCGACCCCAGGGCACCACGGTTCTGCCCCGGGGGGATGCCCGCTGGCACTCATCACAGCACGCCTCCCAGCAAGATGTCCCTCTCACCAATGCTCTGCCCCCCCTTCACCGGCCATACTCGGCCTGAGATGTGCTCCCCGGAAGGGGACAGACTCCCCCAAAGGGGACGGACAGCCATCCTCTACCACACACTCGGAGGGCGAACACTGCGGGGGGACGCCCAGCACGGCTCGTTGCTGGCCCAGGTCTCCGCTCCCCCGCGACTGTGCCTGGGCTGAGCCCCCAGCAGGACAGCCAGACCACCCCACCTTCTTCTGTGTTCACCTACACTGATGCAGCCACAGGGCCCGCCTCCTTCTGGACTGTACCCACCCTGCCTCCCGACCCAGGTGGGGCCTGCACACCCCCGGGCGTAGACCTGGGTGTCTGGGTCTCACTGGCCCGACAGGACACCCCGGGATGCCCATCCCCCACAAGGCTCAGCCTGGAGCTGTCCAAAATGAATGAATGAATGAATGTCTCGCCTCTCAGGAGCTGAGAGGGATAACTGTGAGCTTGCCAGAGCCCCCCCCCCCTGCTTTGCCACTGACCCGGCAGAGGGACGGGTGGACGGGCATAAAGGTGGGCCGCTTCCGAGTGCACCCTCCTTATCTGTCAGGACACCCTCCTCAGAGGCAGGCGTGGGATGAGCCCAGGAACCAGTGGGAGCTCCTAGGAGGACGCCCGTCACGAGTCACGTGCCAGGGACTGCCGCGGCCACAGGCTCACACTGAGACGGCGGCCGAGTCCAGGCGGGGCTGCCCTGGGCGGTCCCGCTGGTCTGGCCCCCCCGTGTCTGAGGAGAGGGGGAGCCAGTGGTGAGGGCGTCCGCGGCAGCGCAAGCCTCGCCCTGCCCTGGGCGAGGTCTCCCCCGGCCCCTGTGATGGAGCCTTATAGTCTAGGGGGCCCTGCTCGCCCAGCTCCTGGTTACAGGCTGGCTCTGCTCTCCTCTGGGGCTGCAGGCCGCCGGCCCTGCTTGAGTCACAGAGTTATTTTTGGTTCTCCGTCCAGACTGGTTCTGCCAAGACCTGGGGAACTGACAGGATCTAAAAAAGCCCCATGGCAGAGCCGTGAGGCCAAGCCTTGGCACATTCAGTTCACGGAAGTGTCCCTCACCTGTCAGGAGCGCTTGGGCTTCGGGCAGGGGGTGGGGGGTTGGGAAGGGGACAGGCCTGGGAAGCCAGGGAGGGGCAGCAGGTGCGTCTCAGAGGAGGCCGGTGCAGGGGGCACAGCACCCCCAGCTGGGGCCCCTGAGAGCCAGGACGGTTTCGGGGAGGGGGGTGCCTGGCCCCAGCAGCCCCTCTGCTGAAACCCTTGGGCGCCCGCTCTTCCTAGAAGGAGGTCACTTCTGAACATGCGCGCGGTCTCTGATGGGTGCCTGAGCAGGCCCAGGGCGCCGTGCCCACCCAGGAATCGGGCCAGAGGCCAGACTGAGGGGCCGATGGCCGAGCGGCAGGTGGACAGGTCCCAGACTGCCCACTGGGTCTGTCTCCCCCAGTCCCAGCTTTTATCCCGTCCAGACTGGGAAGAGTGGAGCTCACAGAGCTGGCCATGCTGGGCCCTCAGACAGAGAGGTCCCTGCGGACAGACCACCTGGGCGGGGCCGCCTCCCTGCACACGAGCCCCAAGGGGCTGCCCATCTCCCCTCCGCACCCAGCGGGGCCGGGGGGCCGGGAGACCTCTTGCCACAGGCAATCCTGAGCTCCCCTGGAAGGAACCCGTTGGGGGTGGGACACCAGCCTGCATGGACCCCAGTAGGGTCACTGCCGTGAGCAGCACTTGAACTTGGGTTCCCTCCGTCCTTGCCATTCTAGTCAGTCCCCTGCACAGTGAGACACCCTGAACTCCCCTCTCAAAGCTGAATGTAAATCCTCGTGTACTCATTTATTCACTGTCCCTGGCTCTGTCCAGGCCCCTGGGGAGGAGGTAAGGGCCCTTTTCTCTGTCTCCTTGAACTTTGACTCAGAGACCTTGAGCACTGGAGGTCCAGGACAGATGGTCTGACTTGGGGGAGCCCTAAAATTAGCTAGTTCCTCTCTTAATTTGGGCTTCCCAGGTGGTGCTAGTGGTAAAGAGCCCGCCTGCCAATGCAGGAGACATAAGAAACTCAGGTTCGATCTCTGGGTCAGGAAGATCCCCTGGAGAAGGGCATGGCAAGCCACTCCAGTATTCTTGCCTGGAGAATCCCCATGGACAGAGGAGCCTGGCAGGCTACAGTCCAAGGGGTCACAAACAGTTGTACATGACTGAGTGCACACACATGCACCTCTTATCTTACAGACAGGAAAATTCTGGCGCTAACGGGACACGTGGACGAGTGGCGTTCCGCACTGCATCTCTGTAGCTGGTTTAGCCACTGCGGCGGCTGACTGCAGGGGCCGGGGTGGGGGGGGGTGGGGGGGTGGAGGGGG